>NC_088991.1:4285076-4897230 GCF_963932015.1 Anas acuta
AGCAATTCAAATCTTTCAAAGCTATTGTATTTAAAGAAGCTTAAACATGCTAGAAGAAATCGAGGTGCATTTAGCTTCTCTTTTTAGTAGTCTGATACTATAATTTGATCTCATTCTTTTCAGCTCAGTTAATGCTTGATTACCTGCTTTTAATACTAGTAAGAGATAGGATGATGCTTAGCTTAAGTACTACTTACTATGAAAGGAAAAGGAAATTGGGTGAAAAAAAAACCTTACAGATGATTGTTTCTTTTTTCCTTTTCAGTGTTTTGTGTTAGCAATGACGTCAGGCCAGATGTGGAACCACATTAGGGGGCCACCCTATGCTCATAAGAACCCCCATACAGGACAAGTGGTAAGTCTCTTTTCTTTTTCTACTTTTCCGCATTTTTATTATATTTCTACTGATTAAATTCGATACTAAAAGAGGCAAGTCAGAAAGAAGCCAAGAATAGAATCTGCATTCTTACTAAGTCAATGAGGCTAACCTGTCCTGCCATAAGGCAACTTAGCTTCAGATTTGCTTCAGAGAAGATCTGCCTTCTCTTAAAATATACCCATGAGAGAGGGGTTTTGTAAGCAATTTGCAGCTCAAGTTACTTTGCAGATAAGCAATCACAAAATACCAATCTTCATCCAAAATCAAATAATCTGTTGTGTCATTGCCGTATGATAATGGTTATCTCCAATTCCATCTTGAGAGGAAGGTGATTACTACAATTTTTAGTTCAGTGACTGATTAATTATATAAGACTGGTGTTATCAGTTCTGTGATGTTTGAAGGATAAGGACAAACACTGTCTAGGTTTTTTTTTTTTAGCTATATTGCTTTCTGTGTTCAGCAATAAGCTGTTTGGGAGCTAGATAAAGAATAAGCAATTCTTAATCGGGCTGGAAGTATGGTGATTAATTTACTGTCTAACAATACACTCCACTTCATGTTGGAAACAGCTTTAAGTGCTTTCCATGCAGTAAAGCATTAGTCATTATATAGATGGTGGTCTGCAGAAAACAGGACATCCTGGTTCACAAGTGTTGCCTTGGAGTATATTTTTGTTGTTTTAATACCCAGAGATTTTGGGGACTTTCTGTGGAGACTTTGATTATTCTAGTGACTGCAGGAAGCTAAGAAGATACTTAAATAATGCTCTAGGGTAAAGAGGATAGCATACAGAGTCACCAAAACTGTTTGCTAACAAGATGTTTGGGATAGGTGTTTTCCACCTGCTTCAGAACCTAAGATAAGCATTTATTTCATCTTTCCTGTTTTTCTCTATCTTCCCCCAATGTATAAAGGTGTATATATATTTAACAAAAAAGCAGTAAGTCTTGGAAGCAGGATGATGAGAATGCTTTTTCTTAGTTTCTGAAGGTAGGTTATTTTAAATGACTTGATCTCTTCTATCTCTTACCATTCCTGTTTGTTTCCGTTTTCTTTGCAGCATTTATTTACCTGTGATATTGCTCTCTCCTGTCTTGAATATAATATACATACATACATATATATACACAAGAAGAAGAGAAATCATTCTAAATCACTAAATGCAAAATAAAGGTGTCTGTTAGGTCTTACACGCTCAGCAGTGCTATTGTTGAACTTGGAGATTTCATGTATTTCATGGTCTTCTCTAGCTCATACACCTGTGTAACGACTTCATATAAAACATCTTGCTTTGAGATTCTCAAGGTAAATTAATGTCTACTGATCTTAGACTCATGAAATCTTGTTATTGGGGAAAAATCAGTTTTAGCATGTTTTGATATGCACTGCCCTGCACATAATACAGAAGGAGATGCACTGTAAGAGTAGTCTGTACGTACCAAGAGCATTGTCTCTCAGGGCACATATAATGTATTGACTCTTCTTGTGCAGTTTACTGGGAATTAATTTAGTGAGATGTCCTTTCATGCCTGCTTAGGTAGGTCAGGCCCTCTGTATTCTTCCACTAAAAGTCAATCTGCTTATGAAATGTGTTTTTCTACTTGGATATTACATCGCAATCATAGTGAAGCAGAGCTTCCCGTAAAGGATTGAACATCAGCAGTCTTTAACTTCCACAAATTTTGAACTTTCGGTTCAGTTGGCAGACTTGTAACGAAGAAAAAACAAACCTGTCTGAGACAGCTTAGAGTAGAAGTTCTCATCTTTGAAATGTTTTCTTGGAAGCATTTCTCCTTTTTGTTTTGTATTACTACTTCTGTTTACCTTATTCCTAACCATTTTTAATCTTAATACAAAAGCTGAAGAGTAAAGCTTCAAGGATGTTGGTAGTGATGTTCCTTTTGCTGTGACGCCATGAAAAAATTTCAAATGTTGGGCACCAGAGCCAAGTGAGTAGGGTTCATGTGCAAATTGAAGAGACTGTCCCAAAACTGAGAAGCAGTGTATGTATGTAGAATAAGGATCCAAGTCAGGGTATGGCTCAGACTTGGAAGGCAGCGGATGCTTTGGGCATTACTGTGCTGTTTTGCCCTGTCAAACAGGCAATCTGGATCGTGAAGGGTGTAGCTGCACTTCTGGTGTTATAATCTGTACGGTACTTTGGGCCGTTGACACGCAATAGTAGAAGGATTTCTGTTGCTGCTGCAAAATAAATTGGTGAACAGCTAATAACGTAAATTGGTATACAACAGATTCACACTACAACTTCTTTCCTGTCTCTTGACAGAGACACTGCAAAACCCAGTTCCCAGCTTTATAGCTGTTGTTAATTGTTTCAAAGTTGACTCCAGCCTTTCTAAAATTCAATTGCTCTTTGTCTCTTGCAGAGCTATATCCATGGAAGCAGCCAAGCCCAATTTGTTGCAGAAACGCACATTGTTCTTCTGTTTAGTATCCTTCTTCCTGAGATGCAAGTTGGTGGTGACAATTTTTCTGTTAGCTTATGCTGCTGCCTCTTTTATGAGAGCATTTTGTCAAGGCTCGTATCTGTCACCTAATGCTGAGCAGAAGCTTGTAGAGCCTTTCTGTGTTGACAGCTACGCCTTTCTAATGACAGTGATCTTTAAGCTGAATAGAAAAACATTTACTGCTTTCTCTCTAACTTCTGCCTTGCTCAGTGACCAAACTGGATAACATTAAAAATGTGGATCCTAATGGCATTATACATGTAGGGTTCTTCAGGCTAGTCCCTGTTCTTTTCTGCATGTCTTGTCTCTTCAGTCTCACTTACTTCTTGCTTTGGTGTTGAATTCTTTCCTTTGTTACTGGTGTTTCTTCTTTAATTTCTTCGCTTACCTTCTCTGTTTTTAATTTTAGCTCTTTTTAATGCTAACAAGTCAGGATTTTTCCATGCTGGTATTAAGCCATCAGAGAGGCAAGCAGAATCTTGCTGGCTGGGTTTTTTCATTTCTCGCTTGTATAAAAATGTTTCTTTTGAGTGTCAGTAGTACTCTGAAATCCAGCGTTCTTCTGCTTGCACATGCATGTCTTTGATCCATCATCTGTACCTAGAATCATCTCTGAATCAAACCCTTCTTCCTTCTCTTGTCACCTGCATCAGCCTGTGCCTTATTTTATCTTTTGTTTAATACTGTTCTTTGGCCTTGCAGCTCCGAATTGTCTACATCTCATGGTACACGAGCATACATATGTGCAGACTTACTACAGACACATCAACTGGCTTCTCACTTAAACTGTCTCGTTTCAAAACTTCTTTCAAAGTACCTGACCTCTTCAGTGCTCTGCTGTGGTTAACAAGTTCCTTCTGTTGCAAGAGCAAGGTTCTTTAACTGAGTGACTTCAGTTGCTTTCTTCCTTTTCTCTTAAATCTTAATATCCAAATTTCAGCAAGAGATGCATTTTTCCTCTCTAATTCATCAATATAAAGTAAGCAATTGATGTTTAAGTACGCTGGTGCTTATGCTGGGGGAAGTTTTCAACTCTGTATGCTTTATCAAAGATTTTTTTTATTATTACTACTGAAAAACTCCGTTTAGAAGGGGTCTTAAGTTTCTTCTAATTGAAGAATTAGAAAAGACTGAAATGTTTCTACTTGAAAGTCACCACATTGGATCAAACATTGCATGCATTTTATTTATTCTATTAGCTGAGTAAAGATAGCAGAAGATATATCCCTGTATCTTCCAGTTTGTACTTGAAACTTTCTGTATATTTTCTCTTAAATGTTGTCAATTATTGAGTAACTTTCAACTTGCTTCCTCCCCCCGACCTGTTGTTGTCCAGAAAGCCTTCAATTTTTCCAGTGAGTGTTAATTTCCCAGGTATGGGGTGGGAGGTAACACAGGAAACGAGGAGTGAGTGTGTTGTATTAAGTCTAGCGTATTTTGTTGATTTAGCCTTAAACAGTGTCCGTAGATGGTGGTGTTACTTTAGGAATGGTTCTCCTCCATGAAGCTGCTACTTCTGACCTGGATGTGGGGAAAAGAAAAAGTGAGTACAACTACTTGTCTTTCTATCGAGAATTGTTAGATGCCATAAAGATTTCTGATACGATATTTAATAAAAGTGCATTTACACTGTGGGGTTTTTATTGTGAATATCAGCTAATTTTTTGATTTTTTTTAAAGAATATTTTCCTGTCAGTTTCCGGCAAACAATGTTGTTTGGGGTCTTCAACCTTGCAGTTATCACAACAAGAATTATTTCTAGTTTAGATTCCATGGATCTATCTTTTTCCTTTTCCACTGCTATTAATTAGATGTATTTAATTTGAAAGTGCAGGCAGGTCCCATACAAGTCGTATATCTGAGGCCCAAGACCTTTTTTTTTTTTTCTTTTGCTGCTGTTTGCAGCAGAAGCAGCAGCAGTAGTTTGAGTTCTTCCCAGATTTCATTGGTACGCTTGGACTTCTGGTGGGAGAGAAGTTGAACACCTCTGCTTTACTCCAAGAATGCGTACCATAGCATGCATGTGTGCATATACATTCCACCTTTAAGTACAAGTGAGTCCTTGGTTATTTCACCAGCATTTGGAGCTGTTCAGCAAAATTCAAAGCAATCTGGGGAGAAAGGAAGATGTAAAGATGCCTCTCGCCATTTTGTTAGTAAGGGAGGGAAGAAGGGACTGATTTCTTTTTCTCTTAAACTGCTGGTATAAAATTGACTTAGAGTAGGAATTTGAAAGAAAATTAATGCTGATATATTTCATAGAAGTGTTCAGGTTGGGAAAGACCTCTAAGATCATCTAGTTCAACTTTTTAACCTGGTATTGAAAGCCACCACTAAATCATGCCAAGTTCTACATCTACACGTTTCTTGAAAACCTCCAGGGATGGTGACTCAACCTCTTCCCTGTTCTATTCGAATGCCCTATAAGCCTTTCAGTAAAGAAATTCCTCCTAATATCCAACATAAACCTCCCCTGGTGCAACTCGAGGCCATTTCCCTGTGTCTTTATCACTTGGTGCTTGGGAAAAGAGCCCAATCCCCACCTCGCTCCAACCTCCTTTAAGGTAATTGTAAAGTACAGTAATCGTAAAGTACAGTATCCTCATAAGACTCTTTTTTCTAAACCCTTCACCAGCTTCGTTGTGCTTTGGATATGCTCCAGCACTTGATGTCCTTCTTGTAGTGAGGAACTCCAAACAGAACACAGTATTTGAGGTGCAGCCTCACCAGAGCCCAGTACAGAGGGAAAATCGCTTCCCTACTCCTGGTGGCCACTCTGTTTCTGGTACAAGCCAGGACTGTCGGCCTTCTGCCTCCTCCTAAGGGATTATAATAAAGGCCTCATCTAACCAAACTTGTAAATATTGCAGAAAGCTTTTAAAAACCCCAGTCACTATGGTGTTTTTGGAGAGAGCTGTCACTGCCATAATCTTACTTTGTGTCTCTTGCAGTCATGTGTATAGCTGGGATTGGCTTGGTGGTGCTGTTCTTCAGTTGGCTGCTCTCTGTCTTCAGGTCGAAATACCACGGATACCCGTACAGGTACAGCTTTGCTGCTGCTTCAGTTGTTGTTCTCGTGTGCATTGCAGTGCAGCTACACATCACTGCAGTCTGCTTTGTAGAGAATGGTGAAAATAAAAATACTGGCATAAAGATTAAGAAAAAATAATAGAAGTTTTTACCTGGATTTATGAATGAATCTGTTCCTGTGGGCTGGTATTTCCTTGTCTGGTAATGTTAATGTAAGTCAGAAGGGAGAAGGAAGCAAAGCACTTTTTTTTTTTTTCTGACATCGAGTTTGGTGGGAAATACTCTTTAAAAAGTGCTCCACTTGCTTCTCAAACAGTAGCAATATTGGCTGATACAATGACCAGCAACACAATATTTGGTGGATAACAGTTTTCAGTCTGGCCAGAGCCAGGATTGCAGTACATTCCTTTTCATGCCACTATGGTTTACAAAGTATTTCTATTCTCATAGTGATATTTAAAGCTGCCAGTATTCCAGGACTGCTTCTATGAGGAGTCTAGCACTCTTCATTGAGTGGTTTATTTATTTATTGATAGATACAGGTGTATTGGGTGTTTTTACCAGGTTTAGTTTTTTTTTTTTTTTTTTTTTTTTTTTTTTTTTTTTTTTTTTTTTTTGTAGGAATCTGTACATTTCAGGGGCCAGCTTCTAACCGTCTCGGCTTCTGCCAAGAGTTTAATGTTTCTGCAAAGCTAATCCTAGTTTCCATAGGCAAACATGGTCCTGTTTCTCTGAGAAGTTGTCATGGCAGGTTACCTTGTGGGTATATGCAGAGAGCATTGGTGGGTTCATAGGAGTCTGTAATACACAAGGACATGGAAGATGTATTTTCACAAGATTTTTACTTATTACAGATTAACACCAATCACCACGAGCAATCTCATCTGGATTAGATTCAAGCAGTGAGGTTCAGGCAGTTGCTAAAATCAAAATCATTTTCCTCATTATTTATTTTCAGTTTCAGTATTTCTTCAGTGATCTTGTTGTCTGAGACTGGGAGTGTACGTTTTGGCTGTAGCCGTGGTGAAGCCAGAGGTCTGAAGTTAGTTTATTAATTCCTGAAATTATTGGCTGTTATCATAACTGTGAGGTTCAAGGGCAGCTGCTCTAACTCACTGTGAAACATCTCGTGCTCTTGTCTAACAGCCCTTAGCCAAGTGCATACGGTTGCAGTGTGTGATGCCAGCCCAGTATTTTCATGCCGATACTGAAATTCTGCTCAAAAAGCCTTTTGTACTTCTCGATCTTCTTCTGTTGACTCCTCAGAAGCATCCATGATGTGTATTAAGGAATCCTCTGAATCCACTGTTGCAATCTCTTTATATCCACAGGCTGGGTAACTGCTTAGGCAGAAGTCAGATCATTTGCTTTTGTAAATATCTCATTAATAAAATGTGTTAGTCACTTCTGTAAGACCAGAAGAAAGCTGAGTTCCTTCCTTGTTGAATAACTGATTGGCCTTTATTCTGTTCTGTGCTGTGGTCTTACGTACTACTTCTAAGTCTGTGGAAGGCACAGTGTGGTTGCTCTGGCTTTAGAGGTACTAGAAGGCTTGCTTTTAAGTGGTTTTCTCCACAGCCATTTATATCTTAGCTGCAGCAGGCCCAGTTCCTTGTTCTGATTTTCTAGGTATGTGTGAAAGCTAAATAGAATGTTGTACAGCTTTGGTTCTTATAGAATTAATAAGCATTCTTTTTTTTCCCCCTGCAGTTTCCTAATGAGTTAAAGGATTCCAGAATGTAACATCAGAAAGGCGGTGGCTCTGAAATTGTGTGGGATGGAAGGGAAGAGCTCAATATGTATGGTTCATGCTACCTCTCTTTACACTGAATGAGATAGTTAAACACTGAACCAAAGACAACGTGTAGTGCCTTAAATAAAACAAGCAATGTGCTCTGAAGGACAGAGTATTAAGATGCAATCTCTCTCATAAGCTTTACATCTTCTGAAACAACTTTGAATCTAACGAAGTTCTGAACTTTGTGTTTAGAACTACCGTGTTTCCTTAGACTAACCAGAAACAGTACTTTACATTCAGTTGGATAATCTGTTTTCCATGGTTTTCTTCCCCTCAAATACTGACTTCTTATTCACATGTAACAGGTGATGGTAGCTTTTCTGTCATGCCTTTTCATGGTTGATGAGACCTCCTCATGTACCTGCATCTCTCTTCCTTCTGTCTGTGTTCAACTCTCGGAGCGTACTGCAGGTTCTGTTATGGTATGTGCGTGTCCTGGAGCTGGATCTGAATGCTGAGAAGAGCATGGAACTGCTGTATGACACAAGAGATCGCTTCACAGATGAAGGAAGAATTCTTCATGTAGAAATGACTCATTAAAACTTAAATTAACATTTCACAGGGTGATCTACTAATGAGTTTTATAGTTGATATTCAGGACTGGAAAAACAAAACAAACAAACAAAAAAAACTAGGTGTATTTATTTGTTTTCCCCCCACTAAATTACGAAAATATGATAAACTCTGCCGTTCTTGATTTGATTGAAGTCTCTACTTGTTATATAGAAACTTGTTTAATTATTAATTAAAAACTTTCTTTGCCAAATACTGAAACTACATCAGTTAGCTTGTAAGCACTGGCTTAGAGCTGAAAAAATGTTCCCATAGCAATCCATGCTTCCCTGCCCCACCACCCCCCTCAAAAAAAGAAAAAAGAAAAAAAAAAAAAGCTGATTACAAAGTTAACTGATTATCTGTCACGTGAATTACAGGTTGCTAACTGGCTTTAAAGTTACTGCTCAAACCACCTGGTGTCAGATTTTGGTCACTATTTAAGCTCTTGCATTCTCTGTTTCCTCCAAGTTTTGTTTCAGCCTTATGTACTTGGGAGGATGTGGGAGTGGGCAGAGCTATCTAATTCCAGGATAAATATTGTTACTCCAGGGAAGATTTGTTAGCCTTACAGTTGAAGGGATGTGCTTTTTGCTCTCTCATCTCACAAAGGTGCTTTGTCTTGAGGATTCTCGAATAGAAGACCTTGTGCCTCAGCTCCCGCTGTTGTGTAATTCAGCATCTGTACTACAGGAAATCTGTGGCCTATTTCAGTAATACTTCCTCTTGTAGACTATGGTGGCCTTGGAGGTTTCTTGTCAGAGGAAAATGTTTTCTGCTTCTGCCTCTCTGCTGTCTCAAGGGGTTACAGGATTTGGCCACTTTAGATTTAAGCTCAAAAAGGACGATATTGTTCAAAGTAGAATGTTTTTCTTATGCAATTTTGCTAAATTAACACAGAGCTCAAGTGCCTTAACTTTGCTAATTTAGTTGTTTGACATTTCAACTCGTTGGTGAGATGCATTTTTTTGATGCCATACAGAATGCAAAGGCTTAGTGGAATGGATAAAATGTGTGCTTGGCTGGATTTTGGACAACTTTCAATAAATTTTTTTAATCTAATTGATGCTTCTCCGTCTCTTTAATTTCATCATAGAACAAAAAACAGCATCCATTTTCTTCTGTTGTTTCAATGTGTTAATAAGTGTTTGTATATAGTAAATAACCTGAATATGGCTGGGTAGACTGGGTTAACAGTGCGCTGTATTATATTATGGTGTTTATGCAGGAAACTGCAGCCCAAAGCGACATTACTAGAGGTCTTTGCGTGTAGTCAACTAACGCCAGAAAGGTTGCATGTTTTTTCACTTGGCTTTGAGAGCTGTCCTGAGGTAAGTCTTGGCTTCCTGGAGTCCTAGGCAGATAATGTTTGCAGAGGTGGAATCTAATGAGCACTGTGGATTTGCCTGGAACGATTCTGGGATGCTGTAGCTGTTGTTTGCTTTGCTGTCCTTTTGGTATTTCGAGGGTGCTTCCAAGAAACCTTTAGGTTGGCTGGTCCTACTTCAGTTATTAGCTGTGCGGACAAAAGTGATTTACAACCTCATTGTAAAGAAGCAATGTTATTTTCTTAGGCTTTCAGATTTTTTTTTTTTTTGATGTGATGTGTCTTGTATTCTATTTCTCTAAAAAACATTCAATCATATATGGAACAACTTTAAACAGTTGTGCATCACGTTGCTGGATGGTGCGGACATGTAGGACTTCATGTAAGGTGGTATACCTGTTCAGAGTTTTATGGATTTTCTTCTATTCCCATGTTGATGTATGAAATTAAAACAATGCTTACTTTGTCCCAACATTTTTTCTGCTCTCTAAGCTGAAGATGAAGCTCAAGGAGAAGGGGACAGGTGTGATAGGTGAGCAGAGGATGATTGAGTGCTTCCACAAACCTGTAGCAGATGTAGAGAGCGTTCAGTCCTAGAAATAAACTATTTGGCTTGCGCAGCAGCTGAGGCAAAAGCTATATTTGGGACACGGTGATTATTTTGGCCCATCAGCACATGCATCTCTCCTGACTGGCTGGTGTAACACATTTCTAGACCAGTAGAACAAAGGTGGAAGAAGCAATGCATTAGAAAACAGAAATGCAAAACTGTGTGTTTGAGGCCATCTCCTCTACCAAGTGAGGCATTAAACAGCTCAGAAATAACCAAGAGCTCACATTTTAGAGAACATTTATTATAATAAAAGCAGAAAATGGTATAGTCTGTATTTTCAAATGGACTGTGCAGTTTTGTTAATGCGGCTGGCCATGAAGATTGCTTTTTCTGCTTTTGAGAAGATGCTGTGGTGTATTTTGTAGCATTTTGGGACCAGCTAAAATTAAAGCAGTTTTCTGACAAAGTAAGCCCAAAGCAAGTGAGTAAATCAAATTGGATTAATCTAGATAATGTATTTTGTTAATCCATGGATTACTGGAAGCTCCTGTTTTAAAACCACACTAGTGTTCAGAGATCATCTTGGTAGTGGTGCCTGATAACCATTCCTCCAACCTGGCCTTTTACAAAGGAGCTTCCGAAGCGTGTGCCCTTCAGGGGCATGACTGTCTACGGTCCTACAATAAGAAGGAAAATACGCTGAGCTTTGTGTGCTGTGCATGGTGTGGTGCTCATCATCCCACGGCTGATGCTGTCTGCATGGCTGGATGGATATAAGCAATCACATGATTGCGGCATGCATTGAAACACGAGTGTAAGAATGCGTTAAACCTTCTGGCAGGTAACGGGATAGCCGTCCGTGTTTGGGGATTACGAGATGATGGCTGCCTGGAGGCTTTAGAAGTTTCCTAGCCACAACTATTGGACTTCTTCCCAATTCTGAGCTTAGTTAAAAGGTGTAAAAGTAAGTGTGACAGGACACTTTTATCGGTGGTCTCTATTCCTGACAAATCAAAGTAGGGTTTTTTAGAAGTACTGAAGAAGGTCAATTCTTCTACCTCCTAAATGCTTAGGAACATCCAGAGAAAACTGGGTGTCTGAATTTCACGGGCTTGTCTGGATATGCTGCTCTATCATATTATGCTAGATCATCTTGTATATGAACTGTGGGAAGAGAAGAATAATTTGTGGTTCTACATGGTTTATTAGCTATGGTTTCTGATAGTGCATTTTAAAAACTAACAGGTCTTTACCCAAAAATCATGTGCTGAATGTGTGCATGTGGTTTTTAAGAGGTTAGAATTTAATCTGCTGTGAGAAATTAATTCCCACAAATGATTTGGAAAAGTACTGGCACTTGGTTTCTCCATTGTACCCTGATATTTACTGCTTTCTCATGTTGAAAAGCTTCAACTATTGAATACAAACGACTACTGAATTGGTTGCACACCATCACTTTGAACTTTATTAATGGGAAAAGAATAACAGCAAAAGAAAGAACAAACTCAGGCTCTTGAGTAAGCAGTCATTTGTTTTCATTTCTTATCATGCTTATTCTCTAATGAATAGAGAATGAGTTTTATTGCACGTTATCTGTATTATTCAAAAGCTCAGATCTTGAGCATTCCTATAAAACGAATTCAAACAGTGTCACGCTGTTCTCCATGAATTGTGCTACTTTTATCATGGAGAAGAATCTGAAAAAAGTGTATACGTAGTTCCTATTTCTAGGTCAAGAGCACATACGGTTAAAATATTCTCTTGTCAGTTGGTAAGTATACACATCTTTCATCCGTTTCTCCGTAAAAGTAGGCTAATATCTACTTAAGAAAACTAATTACTACTATTGTGACAGAAATCGGTGACGAGGCTCAACAGCGGTGCTTGGTTTCTCTTGCTAGCTAAGCTCTGAATCTTTATTCCTCCAAGTACATGGGAGCAGCAGTGCCTATTAGAGCCTCTGGGGAAGTGGTCCTCTGTGCGAGGCAGTCTTCAATGTAGGCATGCTAGCTGTGCAGAATGGTTTTTAGAGATGCACACAATATTTATCCACATCTGCATTTTGTTGTTTTCCTGCAACCTGTTTTTTGACAACTTGATAGCATCAGAATTCGTCTTTTGGGGTAGTTGTTGGGAGATTCGTACTTTATCTGGCCCTTGTTTCACACTACGGTTTCCTTGCAATGTGCATGTTTTGGTACAAGTTAGGAATTCAAGGCAAATTTATTTTTAACCTGCTTCTTAAATACCTCCTGCCATCTCCCAAGGATATAGATGTATTTACCACTCTAGTGTTGTTTCTGTGTAGTTGTAAATCAATAGCCTGCCATAAAGAAGGCTGAATCCCTTGAAAGTAAGCGTTTTGTCTTATTTTAATCACACAATTGAGATATTGATGCAGAGCTAAGAATAGGTAATGCTTCCAGCTTAATCTGCTGGGTGGCTAAAAATTACGATGGCTTTTGGCATTTTTCTTGAGTGAATTTGTAGGAGTCAGAGTTAACGCTGACTTGTTTTTCCTTCTGAGACTTGGATTAAAAGGCAAGCGATGCTTTGGTCTTTTAGAATGGCAGTATTGACTGCGAGATAGCTTTTGGTACCAAAAGCTATTATTAAGTCTGCTGTTTGGCATTAATAAAAATCAGCAAATACGGGGTGCAGTTCTTGGGTAAAAAGCGAAGTTTTAAAACAAATTCTAGACCAGTTTGTAGAATTTCACTGGGATTTACAGGCTTGTATGTCTGAGAGGTCTGCGAATGCTATTTATTCTATTGCCATTGCCTTTTAGAATAAAATACGTACTAAAGAGAAGTTATGCTTCAGGTGACAAGGCTTCCCTTAAGATTTTTCCCTCACTTTGCACATTGCAATATGAAACGAGGTGAAACTTTTCATTATTTCTGGAGGGGGAAAAGAAAAAGAGCTCTGGGAGCTGGTTATCTCTGTAAGAGCTGACTGATTGCCACCCGTCTGTACTTCTGAGCCCTACGGGACTCGGTAGGGGTGCGCCCTTCTGTTTTGGGCAGGCGGGGAGATGAATTCATGTGGAAACTGCAGCCAGGGGAGAACTTGGGGCTGACACGAGGCAGCAGCGGGTTCCCTTGGGCGCTGTTTGACACCTCCAGCCTGGATCCCCTCAGCATGGCGCCCACTGCCCATCGCGCACTGCCTTTGTGCCATACTTGGAGAATAAGATGGGCGCCCCCAGCTGCTGCTGGCCCCAAATGAGGGCCGGGGGTGTCCCTGGGGGTGCTCAGCCCCCGCTGCTGCCCCCCCTGCGGCCGCGGGCAGGGCCTCAGCCCCGGGCCGCCCCCGCCGCCCCCTGCCGGCCGCCCTCGTCAGTGCACCTTGTTTGCAAATGACGTCACGCCCCTCCCCGCATGACGTCAGCCCCCCCTCCGGTGATGTCAGCCTCCCCTCCGCCAATCAGCGCGGAGAAGCCGGGAGCGTGACGTGAGCGACCCTAGCAACAGCCCCCTCCGCCGCCGCCCAATTGGAAAATCGCTGGGGGCGGCAAGGAGCCAATGGGAGGCAGCGAAAGGGGAAGGCGGCAGGAGGCAGGTCTCCCTCAGCCTCCCTCCGACAAGATGGCGGCGGGGCTGGCGATGGCGGCCCTAACGGCTTTGTCTGCTTCCAGCGCCTGAGCCCGGGCCCGGCCCGGCCCGGCCGCCCCGAGCAGCGGCGGCGGAGACATGACCGCGGAGCCCATGAGGTACGGCCGCCGCCCGCCCGCCGCCGCCGCGGCGACAAAACGGCCGCGAGGGGATCGAGGAGGACGCGGGGGGGGGGGGGGGGGAGGAGGGAGGGAACCCGCGCCTCGCTCCCGCCTCACGCGCGGCCCTCGGCGGCGGCGCCACCGCCCGGCCCGGCCCGGGGCTCGGCGGCTCCTCGGCCCGCCTGGGGCGGGGCTGCGCTCGGCACGGCCCGGCCCGGGGCTGGCGGAGGCCGGGCAGGGGGAGGGGATGGCGGCGGGGGGCCGGGGGAGGGGACGGCGGCGGCGGGGAGCGGCCCCTCAGGCGGCGGGGCGCTGCCTCAGGCGGCTCCCCCCCCCCCTCCCGGCCTCTGGGGCTGCCCCCTCACGGCGCCTCAGCCTCTCCCGGGCTCCTCACGCCGCGCACAGCCCCCAGGCCGCTGTTGGCGAGGGGCTGCGCGAAGTCCGGCGGCCGCCCGAGCCCCTGTGGGAGGGAGGCGCCATGTTACAGCGGGACGGAGTGCGCTTTGTGTGCCTCAGGGGGCTCCGCGCCTCGCTGACAGCCCCACGCGTGTGCGGGGCGGCCGGGGAGGCTCAGGGATGTACACAGGGGTGTGCACAGGTTTGTACACAGGTTTGTACACAGGGGGTGTTGCGCCGTGTGTGGCTGCCGTGTGGTAGCGGTAGGGCGAGCATCACGCAGCCCGGGTACGGAAACTCGGGTAAACTTTCCCCTCCCTGTGTATTTGTGCATCCTCGCCCGTCTCGGACCTGAGCAGCTCGCAACCACCGTTTAGTTTCAGCCAAAACTTAGGGGCCAAAACAGTAGAGCTTTGCTCTTGGGTACAACTTGGTTTTACAGCCTTACAACTTCAGAGGACATTACATACGTGGACTTAACAGAAAACGTTTACAAGGTGATCATCATCGTTGCTGGTGTTGATCACGTGCTAGGTGCGATTCATAAGCATTACAAATACACGTTACGTGGTGCACGACTCCTCAACAGCTAAGTTTGTTAGGCATGTTGTCTTCATTTTGTAAGACAGGGATTGCCCATCTCTCCGTCTCCTTATTACTCCTCTTCTTACCCTGTGTTCTTAAAGTACTTTGACAGCTTAAACCAGTTTTGTGTTGGATCAATTATTTTATGTGTAGACTGAAATACTGGTTGACGGATTTTGCTTCTTTCATCTCCAAGTCTTGAAGAATCAAGAGTAGAGCTTGATTTCTCCGTAGCAAAAAGAACTTGCCTAATTACTGACATCTTTACAGTCATAATTAGTGTTGCATGTTCTGAAAAACACTCTTCCATTTGGACCTCTCTGCTTTTTCCTTTATCATAGCTGTTGTATTTTTTCCCCATTTTCCCATATTCTGTTTTGTCTTCCTTCTTTATCAACTTCTTGTTCCTGGTCTACATCATGAATGTGTTATACTTAACTCTTTCCATGTTCTTAGATTGTCATTAGCACAAGAACTGGCATGAATGCTAAGAGGCTGCTTTATTTTATGCTTCAGTGGAATTAAGAGGATACAGAAGCTCGTACCTTTTCCACTCAATTTTTCAGATGACCTGCAGACAGAAAGGTAAATGGGATCGTTGCAGTGTTTCATTTGTAACCTCAAAGATCAAAAAGTACGTATGAGGTCAATTTGAGACTGAATCTGTCCCACACAGTAAGTGGGCCCTGACAAACTACTCAGTAGTAGTCTGACATTGTATTTTTTGGTGCTTCAGAGGTTTTTTTTTCCTTCTGTTCATGAACTCAGTTCTCAGTCCAAATGTTTTTGGTAATCCTTATCCCACGTGGAGCTCATCTTGAAGAGTGTAAAAACAGTTCTGTGTTAGAAAGTAGGGAAGATGTTGGGTGCCATAGGGTTTGTGAGCTGATGAACACATTGCAAGGGCTTTTTCTTATTTATGTCAATTCAAGTTCTAATAATACTGGAATTGGAGAGAATGAGAGGGAAAAGAAAAGCACCACGAAGGAGTCCTTGATATGGTAATGTCTTGATGGAGAAGCAAAGGTGTTCTTCCTGCCTTTTGTTCACACGCAGACACACACGGATGCACAGACATACTTCTTTGCTCCCATTTTTAGCAAGGCCTCGCACACGCGCACACACTTTGCTCCCATTTCCAGCGAGACCTGTTGGCCTGGCAGCTGCTGCATTGCTGTCAACCTGCACGGTATCCCTGCGTGTTTGTTTCAGCTTCTGTTTAAGATGTGTGCAGAAACACAGCTAGGGGATTGTTGGTGGAATTGTTTAGAGGATGCGCAGGCTGTAGAGTTTTTGAAAATCTCCCATTACTTCTGGAAGACTTTTCCTGTTTAAAAGTAAAGTAATTGTTCTCTACTAGTTCACTGATTCTGGAGCATCAAGTTACAACATAGGAAATAACCTTATTTAATTATAAGAACGTAGGAATCTTCTGCATCCAAATGAGAAGTTTGGAATGCTGAAAAACACGACGAGAATTGGAGTAACTGACTAAGAAACATAAAAATTCCTGCTTCTGTAAACGTTGATGAAGATATTTGGACCACAGTTGTATATGAAACTTGATTTTATTTTATTTTTTTTAAGAGTGGAGGAATTTTTGTCATAGTGACCTGACCTGTTCCTACCATTTCGGAGATCATACTGTATAAGCACAACAATAGAAAAAGAAGAAATTTTGGATCTTACTCTCGCTTGGACTGTCGAGGAGGAAGTGTAGTGATACCAAGTAATAAGCTGGTAAAATAAACTTCATGTCAACTTTTTTTATGCATCGGGCTTTCCAACTTGCAGCTTTTAAGTTTTTGGGTCGCTTGAATGTCTTTGTCCCAGGTGCCTGTCACACTACAGGTTGTGTGAGGCGTGCTACTGAATGCCACAGTAATCTAACAGGAAGTAAGTCTGGAGTAATCATCCTCCTTCTCCGAAGGTGCATGGAAGCTAGCAGTCTTCCACACAGCCCTGTGAAATGGGCGTTGCTCTTCAAGAATCAAAACATTAGGCTGGCTGTCATCTTCTCTCCGAGATGCCCCGAGCCAATGTGTTCACACTGCTGAAGTGAAATTGAAATCCCTCTGAAGGAGATTCCTCTTGCAGGGGCCGTGTAGTTTCTGTTTCAGCATAGCTCCATCTCCTAGGGTTTTGTGAACTTTATCTTGTGGTCTGTGTAGGGGTTGACTGAAGGTACCTTCATTCTTTGTGGAATAATTTGCTGTGGTACAGGGATACCTTGACACTGTTGTAACATGAAATTCCCGTTTTCATTACAGACGAGGATAAGATTCCACGTGCACTCGCGGCCTCTGCCGGAAGGGAGGAAGAGCTGGTGCTTTTGGCTTGCGTGTAACCCACCAAAAAGAAAATGTCAAAACATAAAATAACACCAATGTGTTGTGTTCTCCAGGAAAAAAAAAAAGCCTGTGACAAATGCTGGGATCACTAGATATGCCTTGTATGAACAGGGAAGCCTAGGGATAGTGCTGAACCCAGGAAATCATGTTTCGTATCACTGGAGTCGGTGCCCGTAGGTGGTGTGGAAGTACGAGTTGGTTCATGGATAGGTCACTGCACGTTGTTCTGGTGGTGAGTCAGGAGGGAAAAGATGAAATTGACAAAAAGTCAGTGGTGAATATCATAGAAGGTTTTATATTGACTTCCAGAGATGGTAGGTAAAGCTCTCTAATTTAGTAAAGAGAGAGTACTAAGCTGTCATAATTAGTTATAACAACTAGCCCCAGGCAGTTGTCGTGCAAGATGGATGACGGATTGATGGACGTTGTTTTTTAATTATTATTTTTAAAGAAAAGGAGTGAAACTGAAAATCAAGACCTTGATTTCCCAGGTTGTTGCCAAGTGTCAACTTCAGTGCAGTTTAGGCAGTTTATTTGTCTGAAAGCTGTACAATTGTAGGAATTCGTCTCAACACATCCAGCAGTAGAAGTCTTGTTGGGTGGAAGTGAAACAAAAACTTTGGCAATAAATTCGGCATTGTTAGTGGGGCAAACTGAGATGACTGTTACCTTGGAAAATAAAAAGCTTGCATTTCAGGAAGATGATAACCCTTAAAACCTGATAACAAACCCGATGGGGAGTATCTGGAAGACTTTAAGGAACACGCTTTATCTCTTATAGTTTGTAATGAATAAGGTCTCGTTGAGAGTCTTTGACAAATTCCAGAAAATGGAAGACAACTGAAACAAAGGAGAAGGCAATTCTAGAATTGGAGGGAAGTGATGTCATGGGATGGAGCCCTTCTTCTCCTTTAAATGAAACGTACTAACACTTTTTTAGCAGTACTTTGTCTTGTAGGTTAAGTATTATACTAGCTTCAGCTTTCTTTCCTGAATTAATGTATGAAGGTACTCAGTTTGCCATGATTTTTGTCTCATAAAGATGAAAACACAGTATTTAGGTTTTCAAAGGGTGGACTTCAGTCAGTGGTTTTAAGTTGGCAGACTGTTTTGCCATGGAAGTTACAGACTTCCATATAGCAGTCAAGCCCACTAACAAAGGAGGTGTGTGTGTGTGTATTTAAAAAAAACAAACTTCACTTTTCACCGAAGCGTGGTAACTCAGCCGAATCACGTTAGGGTTGTTTGGGTACCGTCTAAAGAAAAAGAAATTGTGTAATTTTCCTTGAATGTGATAAAGGGTCTCTTAGTGACTTCGAACCATTCCCCTTGTGTGTCTGGAGAGAACTAATTCTGTTTACTTGTCTGAGCCTGTTGTGCTGTGCTGACACTCCAGAGTTATTTCATCCACATCATCAAGTGTCTTGAACTCTGCTAGGTATCACTTGATTAAGCCCCTGTGGATCAGAGTCAGTTCTAACCCAAATAAGAGGGAACCTGCGTTAATGAAGCCTTCAGAACAGAAGCTGTGCGTTCAGTGACGTGCTGGTGGCCGCCTCTCCTCTCAGTCAGAGCTGCAGTGTTCAGCTATCTCCGGGCTGTGTTCGATCCAGTAAGTGCAGCGCGGCACGGTTCTGTCTGACCGCAGGGGAACTCGTTTGCTGTGAGAAAGGCCAAACGCTGGAATTGGTTATCGAGAGGTTGTGCAGTTTCCACCTGGAGGTGTCCAGAGCCCAGCTGGACGTGGGCAGCCTGCTGGCGGGGCGTGGGGCTAGCAGATCTCCAGAGCTCTCTCCCAGCCTAGAGGTTGCTGTGCTCCTTTGTCTCCCTTACCTGAGCAGCTCTAGCCTAGCACGGCAGCTCAAGTTCATGTACTGCTGCCACTGAAGTTCATAAATCTCAGTTGCCTGCGCTTGCAGAGACGTTTGTACAATGAGCGGTGATTAGGGAAATGAATTCAGCAGAAGGAACAGCTACTTCTAATCTGGATTGGTTTCAGCACGTGGATCACCCCGATTGTTGTGCTGCAGTGGAGGGGGAAGGAGAGAAGTGAGCGTGGCACCAGGCATTTGTGGGCAGGCGCTGAGGGTTTGTGTCCTTGGGCGGTGGGGCCGGGTCATGTCGGCCCGAACACACGGCGAGAACCCTGGCTGTGAAGCTGCACTCGTTTTGGTGTGGCTGGTGTATCGAAATGAGTATTTTGCAAAATAGTCATCTGATTTAAGCTATGCTGTATCATTTTGCTTTGCTCTTGGAAAACCATTGCTGAGTTTAAAAACAACACCACAAAACCCAATAAAAGCTAATAGTGCTTTATGGCCCTGCCCTTGTAAAACACATGCTTGTGTTCAAGTGACACAATAGGCTGTTTTATTTTCTTGTCATGTATTTTCTCTGAGAGAAGTAGGCTTTTTTTTTTATGGCACTTCAGGTGTGTTCACTCCTTTTCTGATTAGGGAACAGCTTCTTTTGTAGATATTTATCATCTTTCTCCTTCTCCAGCAGTTTTGAGCCATTTCATTCCTGTGTGTTCAGCCACAATGGTGATGTGCTTTTGTTTGAAACTGCTGTACAGCCTCTGCCCTTGTAACTGAAATCACGGTGTTGGGGCAAGTCTAACACCTCTCCTTTCCTTCAGGAAAATCTTTTATGAAGGTCTGCAGGTGACAGAATGGTGGCCTGATTACATTCAGACTTAGGCAGTAGGACAGCAAATGACACTTTTTAGGGGGGAAAAGGGATACCTCCTAACAGTTTAGGATCTGGATGTTTAATTAAATGCATCAATTTCAGCTTTCTTTATGGTAAAGCAGATATTTTTAAAGGTGACCCTGTTAGTAATGCCTTAGAATTAGGAAAGGTTAGGAAAAATGGGTTCTGGTCTCCTTGAGAGCCTTAGATGCATCTCTACTAGCATTTGACATCAGAGGTGCTTTCAGTTGCGTTGGGACAGCAGCACCAAACCTTACTGTGTCCTAACACGCAGTCTGTTTTGCCTTTTCTCTTGCTGTTGTCTTAATTAAAACATGCAGACTTCTGCTGTGGGTTGTGTAGTTGTCCTTCACAGACCGTACTGTTTGAAGGAGAGGATGCTAGTCTGCAGTTCAGGGGTTTGAAAGAACATCTGGTTTTAATTTTCTGTATTTTTTAAGGATTGTTTAGTTTTGTCCGCTTAATAGTTGTTGCTCTGCAGCATTTCCTTTCAGCTTCCAAAGTGAAAAGTAATTGGGATTTCACTTGAAGCAACTGTAAAGATGGATTAAAAAACTTGTGCCCTTGAACTACTTTTAGGGTGTAAACAAAGATTTCAGATGAGTGCTGAGTTTAAGGCAGTTGAGAACTCTCAAAGGAAAAAATCTGCAAGACGTATTTGTAAACAAACTGAGATAGATACTAAGCTGGGAAGGCTCCTGGACTGCTGACTGCCAGAGCCATTTGAAATTCAGATGAGCAGCACTTAGGCTAAAAGTTGGTGGGATGCTGTGGAAGAATGAGGAATTCATTTGTTGAAAGGAAAATATTTTTAAAATGTTCTTCTGGATCTTGACAGTAGATGGGGCATTTCCCACCTCTCCTTTCAGGGTGCCTGAGGAGAGCAGACAGAAAATGAATGCACTAACAAGTTGTGTGATGGGGTAAGCGCAGGGGGACGGCTGGTGACAGCCACGTGGAATCGGGTGTGTGTCTTGGTTAGCTTGACGAGGATACCACACTTCCACCTCTTCCCCATGCCCCCACCTCCTTTTTCTTCTCTGCTCTTCTGCTCATTTGGAGCATCATTCAGCCTCCTGCATGGTTTGCCTGATGCAGACTTTGTTCTCCCACTGAGGGCCAGGCCTGTGCTGGTTAAGCATACAGCACCCGCTCGGAGCTTAGGTAAGAAAGTGTGCTCTTGCACGGTAACTTCTCAAGGTCACAAATCCGGTTCATGGCCAAACCAATAATAGTAGGACACCTCTCCTTTCGTTCCTGTTCTAATTAGGCTGAGCAGTGTTGAAATAGCTCTGGAGTGGTGGTGAAGCTGTTTCTTTATGTGTGAGCCTGGAAGCTCGAGGAAATAGCGTAGGCACAGTTGATTCACGGTAGAGGGAGACTGCTCCCCTTAGTGCTCCTGAGGTGCTTTGAAGTTTTTAGGCTCCTGTGTATTTTTTTAGTACCCATTTTAACTGTTGGGATGAATCTATTGTGTCAATTTATGATAATACATTACAAGGAATAAGGATTTTGTGCGAAAGCATTGCCCTAAATCACAATTTCTTTGTGTTGAAGTATATTAAGTGTAAGGCCTTTACTTAAATTTGACCTATTACTGCTAATACAGGCTTATGGTACAAAATGCTGAATAATCTAGAGGAAAAGCAAGCTGAGGAGGCTTCTTAGTATTAGTTCGTAGATTTTTTGGTGTGTCAGCACGAATGTTTTTGCTCGGAAAACAATACTTGTAGGCTAGTTAGGATAAGAGACAATAGCTGGCTGCTGATCATGTTCCAAGTTGTTGGTCATGAAGATGCATGCACAGTGTTCCGAGTGTTTTATGTTGAGAAAAATAGTATAACTTGGCTATAGTTCTCATTTTCTAAGATGTTATTACCAAAACAAGTTATTTATAAACTAAAAGAGCACATGCTTTATAAACTGTATTCCACATATTTTGTTTTTATTAGTGATAAGGACTAACTTTGTTTTGCCTTTCTTTATATGCATTAATTCTTCACCTAGAAAGAAAATAAAATTTCTTTACGTGCTTCTACTGTCAAATAATCCTGAGCAACTCTTCCATTTTTTAAAACTTCCTGTGGACAAATCACCATTTAAGCTCCTTTCTGAAGAGCATGCAGTCTCTGAAAGCTGAAGCGTGCATACCACTGTCATCTTCTGCAGTGTTTTCCAGGTGTGCCCTCCATCTGTGACAAGAAGGGAAGCACAGGTCCCGGGGCTGGCAGTTGCGTAGCAGTGTCAATCTGGTAGTAAGAGCCGAAGACTTTTAGACAGATGGAGAGACCAATTTTAAGATGCACTTAAGAATAACCCAGGCTTTGGTACTGTCTTTCAGAGTTGCATGAGCGATTGATGGCATATAGTCCAAAATTACAGTCTCAAAAGAAAACTGTCCTCAGTCACAAAAATCTTCTCATGACAAAATGCAATTTTGTTTTGAGTCCTTCAGAAAATCATTTTAAACGATTCTTTTTTTTAAGATGGATGCCTAATGCTGTTGTACAGACAGTTACTTTTCACTGTTTTAAGTAGTTACTTGAATTAATATGATGATGCCCTCTACATGTTGCTCAAGGGATCTCTCACCTGCATGCTTATTTTTTATGAAATAGGTGATTTTCCTTAGCAGTAGGAGTTAATTTGAGAGTCAGGAGTTAATAAATTTATTGATGGGTTCAGAAAAACAGTAGAGATGCTAAAGGTGAGAGGATTGAGTTTCTGATAAATATTCAAAAGATCCCACAAACTGTAGAACGGCGACAGAAAATCTTATTTCCTCGTACTATCAGAAGACTGTTTTGGAAATAATGAGGAGATTAGAAAACAGTGAAGAGAAGCCTCTGTCCTTTAACTGGGTTAACTTATGAAGCAGATAGTGCAGCTCAGCAGTTTGGGAAGCCGTATCTAATAGCAGATAAGGGATGATGACTCAGACATATCGGCTGGCAGATTTCGGAGAATTGATAGCGGTTGGGAGGGAAGCAGAGCCAAGCAGCCGAGAGTGGTGACTTCTGATAGCGGTGGTCTGGGGGCTGGCTGCCCTTGGCCCTGCTCTGGTACTTGCTGTTAGAAAAACAGACTTGCCTTGGGAGGTTGTAGAAGCTGTGGGTGGAAAAAAAGTCTGAAATAAGCACCATGAAATGTGAGGGAATAAAATGCTCATCATGAGGGAACATAGGGGAAAAGTGGGGCCTTTTTACTACAAATAATTTACTACAAATACTACTTTTACTCTCTACTGAGTAGAGATACGCGGCTACTGGTTCCTGGTATCTGAAACTGCCTCGTGAGCATTCCCAGGGTAGTACACTGTATAAATTAATTACGAATACTGGTACACAAAGATAATGGCATGATCTGATCGTACCTGGTTGGTTTTCAGCAGAACTAATATAGGATACAGTGTGTGTGTGTGTGTGTGTGTGTGTAAACGTGTGAGGTTGATTTATTATAAGGTTTGTGTAAGCATGTAGATTCGTCACACTTAGTGTACCTGTTATTTACATTGTAGATTTAAAAAAAAAAAAGCTGTTATTTGTAGAGTTTTATATCCCCGGAGGTTATTACTTTTTAAATAAAGAAGTCAACATTTTTTTTTTTTTTTTACCTGTTCAGCTTCATACTGCCTTAGATTCTCCTTACAAAGTAGAATCTTAAATTAGTTTTTCCACTATGTTCATGTCACAGTAGCATTGCAACTCAGATTTCCTTGAAATTTTTAAGTCACTTTTGTCTAGCTTAAAACAGTTTAAAATATATTTATTTTTTCTGTTAACACGTCCTTAGTACTTTGTCAAAAAGGCTGCACCTATGTGTTTGTGTGTTGTTGTTTTTTTTTAAACACAATGTTTAATAAAACTACGTCTTTTTTAATTTTTTTTGATATTCCCCTTGCGGAACCAAATGTTTGGGCGATAATTGTGTTTCTCCTGTAGGTATGTATTAATCGGGACTTCCCTTTTCTTCTTTCAGGCTTGCTGATGGGCATAAGATCTGTAGCTAACTTCAAATTCTACTTGTGTTTTGACAGTGAAAGCAAGTTGAATACATTGGTGCAGAAACTCCATGACTTCTTGGCTCACTCATCGGAAGAATCTGAGGACGCAAATTCTCCTCCAGCGTTATCTAAAAACAAAACCATAGGTAAAAAGACACTTTTGTTTTCAGTTTGAACATACACATGATTCTGAAGTCAAAGAGCTTTGTGTTGTGATTTCATTATATCACACTTTGCTGGGGCAATTATGCCAAGTCCTAATGTGATTTAATCAAGTGGCGACATCTTGATAAATACATCTAGCCTTTGATGCAATATTTCTTTCAGTTATGAATGTTTTCTCACTGTGAATAGAGCTGATACTGGTGGTGTATTCTACCTTCTGTGAAACCTGAGAAAGCAAACATGCATGTGTTTGCTGTGGTAGGGATTCCATGGTCAGTTTTCCTCAAGGGTTAAGGGCAGTATTTTATTTCTTCTGCTGAAGTAAAGCTTTTGTCATCCATCTAGTTGAGGAAGAAGTTCTTAAGGTTATGCTTCTGTAATTACTTAAAAACTACTTCTACATTTAATCTGGAAGCATTAGAAAACAAACAAAAAAAACTAACAGAGTGCTATAGTATGTCAGATTTGGTGTTAGAAATTTTTACTTCCTAGTTGGAAATCAGTAACAAATTGTAAACATTTTATTTTGGTTACAGTCATTAAAAAAAAAAAGTGAAAGTATTTCATAACAGTACCAAGTACAGTTTGTTTCCAAATTTAACTGGGACTGGGTACAGGTATACAACTTTTCAGACTCTGCTGTTCCATGAGCTAAAAATTGTGCTGAAATGATAGGGTACAGGAGAATGCGAGTGTGTTGGCCGTGCTGTGGAGTTTATTTTCAAACTGTTGTCACAAGTAATAAACCCGGGTGTGCGGCTTTTCATTCAGTGTTTCATCTTGAGAGTCTACTGCCATGTGGTGCTATCTGCCTTGTGTCAACGTCCGATTAAATGTTAACACTGGAGAAAGTATCCCATGAATAACTTCTTAAACAGAATAATAAATTAAACTGGTGGAGATGTACATATTTCCAAGTGAGATTTAGCTGTGGAGCATACTGTTTTGAAAGAAATCTTCTGCCTTTATCCGACGTGGTTATGAAGTAAAATTTGGATACTTGCCTCAAAATACAAATTTACTTTGAGACAGAGGTACGCTGACTAATTAAAAGCAGACATGCCTCAGTGTTGTTTTTGAGATTTTATTCTTTAAAAAAGAGAACATATTAAAGTTGAAAAGTCAAGAATTAAATA
Organism: Anas acuta; assembly: GCF_963932015.1. Taxonomy (NCBI): domain Eukaryota; kingdom Metazoa; phylum Chordata; class Aves; order Anseriformes; family Anatidae; genus Anas; species Anas acuta. The sequence goes on from NC_088991.1 coordinate 4,310,250, forward strand.
TTAGGAAATGCCAGAATTAACTGTGCAAAGTTACTTCCCCTCCCAGCTTTCTGTGCATAATTTTAATGTCTCTAGGAACTACACTATATATATATATATATATATATATATATATATATAAATATATATATATATATAAAAAATATGTTTTACCACAGAATGCCTATTCAGTGTAAATACTGGACAAGATTGGGGCCAAATCAGTTGTTTATAGTCAGGGATCTCATAGTGTTCCAGAATTTGGAGGATATATGACTTATTAACTGGGATGTTGTAAGGAGAGAAGTGATGATGAAGATGAAGATGGTTAGCTGTGGCTCGAGGAAGCTGGAGCATGTCCTTGCCACGCACACGGGTCAATTGAACACAGCTCAATTGAAATATGAAACGGTTGCTCGTTGAGCACGTGATCTTGTGCACTGCTGTGGAGTTAACTGTACTGTGATGCTTAGGTTGTAGGAGTGATAAGTGAAATTACACTGATAAGACCCTGATTCTGGCTTTTCTTAATTTTTGAGCACTTGATTTTACAGCCTTAATAATGTTTCTTTATCCTCTCTGCATTCGAATCGGATGTCTCCCTCTACATTGCGTGGGTGCCAGCAGGAGGATCACTGAGAGCGTAGGAGAGACTGAGTTCCTGCTCTTGTTTCAAGTGACCGGCCCTGGAGCAGCAGTCACAGGGGAAATCCTGTGCTCCCCTAGCCCTGGAGTGGATGGAGCATGTGCAGTTTGGTCAGCGCTAGGAGCTGGGAGGGGATGCAGCATGCTCGGTCATAATGCGGGGATGGCGCATGTAGAAGCTGAGATGAGGGAGCATGTTCAGTTGCTTTCGGGAACAGCGCATGGGCAGCCAGAAGGTAGAATCCGCAGGCTTTATCTACCAGAATTGAAGAAACCTGTACTAAGCATATACAAACTGTGTTATCTTCAATAGATTTAGTACTTGGGCAAAACTGGTCAAAAGTAGAAGTGAGGCAGGGTCCCATCTCCAAAGGAAATGGAACCCTTCTGCCAGATTTCAGGTTCTTCCCTCAAAATGGGGGAAAGCCACTACTATTCCATACAGGAGATTTTATGTATTGAAAGGGGGTGGGGGCAGAAGCTTTTTTTGTCTGTTTTGATTCCCCTCTCCAGCTTTGCATGCAGAAATGGCCGGATAATTTAGGATAAATTGTTTGGGTACATTTTAGCCAAAGTCAAATACTCAGCATGAAATTTTCCATTTATTTATTTAATATAAAATACTATAGTTTTATTTTTCCCCCAAGAGTAAAGGATCAGGAAATAGTAAGTTGCAATACCAGCAGTCTCATTCTATTATCACAAAAGGTAACGATACTCATCCTGTAATTACACTATCACTATACTTGCATGTTTTTTAGTAGTGCATCTATTAAAATAGTGCTATTGCTATGTTTTTGAGCAACTGTGTACGAGTATCGTTAAACCACTGAACTAGAAACTCCCCTCCATCACTAGGACAGGTGGATGGAACAGGTAGTCATAAGTTACCTGTCTTTAGGCTTTATATTCCAAAGGTACTAAGATCAAGAAATGAGAATTCTCTATCATACAGATTTTTTTGTGCAGTTCCATGATCCTAGACTTAAGATGGTGTTTTTAATGTCAAAACATGTAAGAAAAATACTTAACTTCTTAGAGTTAAAAAAAAAAAAATACACTGACTCTATTATCCTTGCGTATACAGCTGCACTCTCATTTCTTCAGCAATGGGAAGGCTCTCTTTCAGCACAGCAGCAACTTAAAAAACTGAAAGTAATTCCTGTATGGTTTCTGTGAGATTTATGCCATGCAGTCAGCTGTGTTTTGCTGTTGTGCAAAGTTCTGTGAAAGTTACACAGTCATCTGTACTTACACCGATGAAATATAAACAATGCTATGAGATGCAATGTGAAGAACTGCTAATATTTCTTGCGTTTCAGTGGATTTCTTTCCTTTATCTCTGTAGGTAAAAGTAGAGAACCTGAGAGTAGTCCAACATCAATGGAGAACAACAGAGAAGAGGTAGGAATAAAAATGCTTTTGAATTTTAGTTGTATGACTAGTACAGAATGAATGGTGTGGGTGTGTAGGGAACAGAGTTCACTTGGTTGCTGTTTACAATAAACGCTTAAAGAACGTTGTCAGAATCATATGCAGAAAACATTCTGTCTGCTGAATAGAAACTTTAGTTGTAAAATATTATAGAACGGATTTAAAAGTAAATTTAAAATTCTGAATGATGATGTGATTTAGGCATATGCAAGCCATCTTGCTTCTCCCTCATCCCCTTCTTTAAATTATTGAAATACACAGGTTTACTTGGATGATTTCTCTGTTTCTTTCTGATGTACAATAATTCCTGGGTAAAATGTCTCTAATGCACTTCAGAGAGTTAACTTATGCTTACCTAAAGCGTGCAACTGCGTTTTTGCTAGGAAACACAGCGTTGTTAATTTATTCAGACTGAGTGTATTGCAAAGTGACTTCTTTTTAAAGAAATTCAGTTATTATTTTTCTCCTTAATTCTGTTCTTTGATTTGCTTGTAAAGTCTCCTATTTAATTTTTGCTTAAAGAATTGTTCTCCCTTGTTTACACTCATACCATATTACTGAGATAACAATAGATGCTCACAGAGCTGTGTAAGCTACTGCAGCACTGAGGTGCTGTGAGGAATCCCAGTGACTTGTATAAAAAGTGAAAGTGTGCAGCAGTACGGAGACAGAGGTGTGTGTGCTCAGTGTTGTTTTACACTGTGAGGTGAGTTAGACCATTCTTCTGTGCACTAATCGCGGAAGAGTTACCGTTGCGGTGAAGATGCACAGACTCAGAGGCCCCAGACCTGTTTGTGATTCCGAATGGTCATTGATCTGACCTGTTCTTTTCCCTGCTCCAGAAAGCTGAGAACTTACAGCACATTGGTGGGAGCTGACAATTGCAAGGGCAAAATTTCATCAGTTTCATGGAGAGAGTGCTTGAGATGTGCAGTTTCTTTCTGTGAATGTCTCAATTTAATTTACAGCAGCACTCTCTCTTAATTTCTCTCAAGATAGATGGTTAGTGAGGTTTGTGAGCATTAGATTAGTGACTTAGGGTTTGGTGACATCTATTTTAAAACATGTTTGTAAAGGAATTACGACTCCTTGGAGTCTTAAGTCTGCTTAAACTAAATCTGTGGGTTTTGGTTAACTGAACTGGCTTGACTATTGAAATTGTGTCACTTTTTATTATTGCTTCTGTTGATTCATTTTATTTTGTAAGAGCCGGAGACTTCTGAGATATTTCGGTGGTGTTTGAGTTAATGTAGGAAGCTCGTTTTGTTGACAGGTGTCATGGTCACAATGCAGTGACTTTTTTTTCTTGTTTTTAGGGCAGCAGCTCTTCAGAAAGAATGAAGTCCTCAGGATCATCACGTTCAAAAAGGTTGGTTCGGAAAAGAAAAGGAAATAAATTACTTTTAGTCATATGGAAGTATTGCCAAGTCTTTGTACTATATCAGATGCTTTTGGTGTATACCAGTATAGGTCCACTAAGTTAACAGAGTTCTGGTAAAACAAATGCCTTATAGCATATTTACAATTCCAATAGTCTTTCAAGGTCAAGAAGCTAAGATCATAAAGCTATTTTTTTATTTATTTATAATGAGACGACAAGATTATCCTGCAGCTTCGGGCTCTCTGGGACAAAGGTGCTTATACAATTACTTTACTCTTGCTCTTTCAACACATGGGATTCTCCCAAAAACATAAGCTAGGCCATACAGAAAAAAAGCTTCATGTACCTTATTAAGAGACTGTAGAATCAAAATGTGCTAATAAGTTGTCCTGTGCAGCAGCTGCCATTTGCTGCATTTCTGCATAATCCGTTTTTGCTCTTTGTTGTAAAAAAAAGTATGGAGTTAACTGTTTGCAGTTTGAGGAAGACAAATTATATGTGACCTAAATAACAGCAGGCTTATTCTAATAGAACTCCTCATTTTTACTCTCAGCTGATGCTCATTCAGGTTATGTCCTTCATGATTTTTTTTATTATTCTACTATGCTGTGTAGATAGGTGAGCTCTTCTAAGTGCACAATTTGAGCATCTTCCTTCTTACTGCTCTTAAGCAGTATATATCTCTTTTCAGTCTCGTATTTATCAAAGTTTGTTTATTGTATCATATCTGCTGGAATTAAATAACACTCTTCATTCTTCCTTTTTGTATTTGGCTTGATTCTGTATTTGCAAATGTGGTTTCATATTTGATTTTAATTTCTCCCTCATCTTCTGAATGCAGTCTCCTGACAAACTTTTTTGTTTATATAATTTTGGCAGTTTTGTTTTTGCTTTCTGTCTATCGTTAAATGTAGTGTCCCTCATGCACTTACCACGCTGTGCCTGATACTGAAAAAAACAGCATCCTGCACTGACCTAAGTAGTCTTTGTTACCTTCAGTAATACCTAGGTATTACTGACAATTGTTGAAATTACGCTATTTTTTTTCCCTGCCCTGACATAGTGTATTTCTTCATGTTAAGGTGTTAGTTCTGAGTTACTTTTGTGTGAAATTCTGGAGAGTGATCTCTATATTCAACAGTCAGCTTTTTAATTTCTTTCTGCATTTCCTTTATTTAATTGCTAGTGTCTCTTCTGCCAAGCTGCTTTTTGTCATTTGCTAATATCTGTGTGTTCTCTTCGGGCTGCCTCTTAAACTTGGAACCATGTATAACATTTCTGAGTAGACATCCACTTGGGTTTCATTCTGGCTTTTTTTTTTATTTATAAAAATGTGACTTCCTGTATACCTTTTTAAAAGCATGTGAAACCTTGATATGACCACAAAACCATACAGCAAATAATGTGAAACAAAAATCCTTTATTAGTGTATCTTTTGATTTTGCATAGGAGGGAAGAGTTCCTTGTCCTAGTAAGAAAATTACTGTAAAGCTTACTTACTGTAATAACTCATAGCATCCCCCCTTGTGTTTTAAATGAATTAAAATAGAGGTTTCCCCAATTAGGTTTACCTGTATCACAGGATGTACTGTTTGTCACAGCATGTTTTTTTTTTCTGTCTGTACAGGAAACCTACAGTCGTAACAAAATATGTTGGATCAGATGATGAACAAATCTTAGATGAGACTGTAAATGAAGATAATTCAAATGAAAACTCAGAAAATGATGTTGATATGAAAAGCTTGCCTAAAGGTAGTTCATGTCTTTCTTTGTATCTGAAATCAGCAAATTAGTGAAGATTATGATGCAGCATAAATATTTAATCAGAACGCACAAGTATTAGTAAAATACCTCTTCTAGGTCCTGTTGGCTTTTACGTATAAACATTCACATTCACGTACACGTGCACACCTCCCTGCCCGACCCCTGCACAAACACTTAGAAGAGGAAGTCCTGTTTCCAAGCACCTTTAATTTTGAACGCAGCATCCTGTAATATGTGGATGTACCAGGATGTGCTGATGGCTTAATTTCAGATGTCTATGGCCATGTGTACGAAACCACCATATAGCAGAGAAAATATTTCTGTTCTTGGGTAGAAGTCTCAAACTCTGTCACTTGCAAGTCTGACTTATTTTACTGTTCTGTCTTTGGAGGAGAAATAGATCAAAAGAAGTAAAAGTGAATGTGGGGGGAAAAATTTAATTATTATATCTATTTTTAAGCAACCTTTTAAATAGTTGTTACTATAAGCTTTACATCCTGTTCTTCTTAACTATAGTGTGATTTTGATTAATCTCCATTTCTTACCTCTGAAAGTTACAGGAAACATTGGAGGGACTGCTACTGTTTTACTCCATGAGTAGCAGTCATTAAAACAGTCACTTGAAAATTACTTTTTTTTCAGAATGTTGGATTATTTCCAGTGTCCTCACACCAAAAGTATTAAAACTGAGCTCTAAGTAGGAAAGATGTTTTTTAATTCACATAATTTTGATTATTACTGGTCTTTGCTTAAATAAAAAGTGATTTTCTAAATTTTACTAGGATGAAAAAAGGTTTTATTCTATTGTTCTTTTATTTATTTCATGCTGAAATAAATTAAGATGAGGGAAACTGGATAGAAGGGGGAAGAGAGAGAGAAGAGTAGTTACTTTTAGGCTTCTACTAGATTTAAGTGACCCAACCCAAGCTCTTTAGTTGCAGCATTGCACTGCAAATTCCTGTACTGAAAAATTCCCAGCAGTTTGATAATCCACTTCTGCACATATCCCACCAGGACAGAGAGCATACAACTTGCTCCTCATAGCCTTTGGCTTTTGTCCTACAGTTACAAAATGGACATAGTTTGCAGTGTGTGGTGTTTAATTTTTTTGTGCTGTGAACACCTGTGCATTTGAAACTGTCAACAAATTGCACTTTTTTTTAAAGATACTATGTTGGCATTTATTTAAACAAGACTCTTGCACTTCATTTGGATGTGTAATGGTTTCCAATTTCTAAATGGAATTATTCTAGGTACAGTGGTTGTACAGCCTGAGCCAGTGCTGAATGAAGACAAAGATGATTTTAAAGGGCCTGAATTTAGAAGCAGAAATACCGTTAAAATGAAACCCGAAGCTCCCAAAAAGCGTGGAGGTAAATACAATTTAAAACATTTATTAAAACGGGTTTAAATTGCTGCTTATGACCACATTTGGTACATCTAAAAATTGTTCATATTTCTAATAAATTATCCTAAAAATACCTCCACTCTTCTGGCTTTTTGTTCATTAAGGATTCTAGCTGGCTGAAATTAGCCTCCATTGCTGCCCCTGCAATGCAGCAGTGAAAGCTAAGATTAGTTCTCATTACACTTCTTATTTTCAGTAGCTATAGGATGCATCATTAGGTACTCCATATGGACCCTTCTTGCTTTGTATTGAGAACAGTTGCTTGCTTGCAAGCAGGTGTTAATGGTTCCTTTTTTAAGGAATTATATTGGAACAGCATTGGTAAGGGAATGCTCACTGACTCACCAAGAAAATGATTGTGTTTGAGCAGGGGCACATATAGACATAGCTACCAATCAGTGAGCTAACAAGAAAGCTGAAGCCTCTGAGAGAATTCAAAGGCTTTCTCTTGTCTATTTTTTTAAACTTGGGGGAGATTCCCCATTGGTGTGCCCTTCTAAAGATTATTTTGGAGAAGCTGCTTTGCTAGCTTGTTTTTTCATAACCTCTACTAAAACTCAGGAGAAGTTAGGTAGCTTCTAAGGATAACAAATTCCTCTCTCTCATATTTTTCCAAAACTTAAGGGGGTGAGGAGGGAGTTATGTACAAACTAGCCAATAAGAAATCAGGTATTTTCTTTAATACTCCTAGCAGTACCTTAGTTCACACACCAGCAGCAGTACCCAGGACCCTAACTTTTCCCATTGTGTCATTTGAAATACTCTCTTTTAAAGTCATTGTAATTTTATAAGTGTTATTTCTATCATATGTGGTTGACGAGAAGTAAAACACAACTACGAGGAAATTTGCTTGTGCATACACAAGCATGTGTTTGATCACGTTTTGAGCACTAATGCTTTCTCTAAGTTATTTGTCTTTGAAAGTTCGGTGGTATTAATGGAAGACATCCTACTTAGCATGTAGGGAAATAATTTTTACATTTGTGTTTATAACAGTTTACAAGAGGTCCAACTGAAATCTTCAGGGCTATAATATCAGAAAGCTAGGACTTCTGCTTGAGCTTTGTGGACTGTGTGCGCATCCTCAGGACAATTCATAACTTGCCCTTCCAGCTTTATTTTTCTGACCCTAGAGAATTTGAGGGCCCTCATTTGTGTATGTGGATTTGTTACTCATGTGTTGGTGCCTTGCAGAAGACAATTATTTTGGAAGGAATAGTAAGAGTTATAGACCATGCCTTTACCCAGGGCAAACTCGGCTGTATTTGTGTCACTGCTGGTAATCTTTGTATGATTTATTTTTGAAGCTCTCCCATATATATGTTAAGTTCCTGTTGACTTTGAATGAAATGGAATAGGTAGCGCCTTCTCCTTTGTTGTCCCTGTTTCCAGAACAGGAAGAGTAACCAGGAGAGAGTTGTGGCTACAGCCTACCTCAAGAACAGCTGGATTAGGAATGTGTCTAAACAGTTGTGCAGAACAGATAGTGTCGATCGATCTATTCTGCACCTGCTGCATGCAGCAGGCCTAGTTAAAGGATGTGGCCCTCTGCCTCTCTCTTGCTGCTACAGTGAGGTGCCTGGCCTGTGCACATGCAAGATCAATCATTTACGGATTTAAGCAGGCAAGCATGTAGTCCCAGCTGCTTTACATACTGAATTCTATGCACAGCATGAGTAAATAAACAAGAACAAAAAAAAAAAAAAAAAGAAAAAAAGCCAGTGCATCTTGTTTTTTGCAGACTGCATCTACACATTCTCATTAGGAGTTACGTGTCTTTTTTATGTTAGAAATGTCAGTAGTAACGGAACTCTCTTGCCTTTGTAGCATCCAAATGGTCTTACCCAGCACTCTTAAAAGGCATTGTGTCAGTCCTTATTTGCAACTTCTGTGTCTGCAGCATGGTTATGGTTGTGTTTTTACTAACAAACTCATAGTTAGGAATGTTTTTTTAAAAGTAGTTTCTCAGTATTAATGAATAAATAGTTACTTCATTTCTTCGGACCTCTATCATTTGTAGTAGTAATGTGGTTTACAAAGGTTTGCCTCAAAAATACCTTTTTTTTTTTTTTTTCTAGTGCTAACTTGCAGATTTTAGGAAGAAGGCAGTATTTTATCCCCTCAAATTTGTAGAGAAGGTGGAAGTGGCTTGGGACTTGATAGTGAATAGCTTGTTCTCCCTCCATTTCTTACACCCAGTAAGGACAGTGCAGAATTTGGAACAGGCACTTGAGCTTTTGAGGTCATATGGGATGTTTTGAAAATCTACAAGCTCTGCAGTGCATGTGTGATTGCATGCGTTGAAGTTAAAATCAACACATTTTGCATTCATAATTTCAGACCTGGTATTTTCACTGAATTGTAAGGATGTATTAGCTGTTCTCACTGAACTGCAGTCTATTTGAGATTGTGCTTCAGGAGCTAATAGTTAGTAGCTTGTATTGTGTATATGTCCACTCAGTTCCTTAACATTGTTCTGTTGGTGCTTGGTTCTTATTCTGTGTAGTAGTTATTTTTTTATTGATAGTCTGTACTCAGACTATAACCATGAAGTTAAATATTTGAGGCAATTTCCTTGTACTACTTACTGAACGTGACAGCAAATGGCAAGTCACAGTTAAGCCTGTATCAAACCTCTGTCTACTTGATCCCAAATTAAGTTTTTGACAGCATATTAATTTAATGTATAAGCATTCTCAAATGATTTTCCTCCTTGGAAGCATCATTGCTGCTGAAAAGAAAAGAGTCTCATATCTCACAGTATTAATTAGTTGGTTTAATAGCCTGGCAGAGAGCAAGCCTTCCAACCCTAAGTTCACTGCCTTTAGAAGTAGATTAACATAGAGATGGTTTCTTGACCAAATGTATACGTGGCACCAGAGTGGTACAGAACTAAGAGAACAGTCAGCAAGATGTTGAGAACGTACATATTACAGCAAAACCGTACTTTAAAAACAAGAAGTCAAGAAGGGAACAAAACTGAAAGAGAATTTTTCAGACATTATTTAAAAGCATTACATATACCTTCTGTAATGGTTTCCAGTCTTTTTCACTGAGAAACTAAAGCTGTGTGTGAAAGAACCATCATAATACAAACCGTGTTCATAAAATTCCATTTAAAGAGTAAAAGAGGAAGGTTATACAGGATATCAGGGCTTTGAAAGATTTTTAGTGATGACTTGCATATTTAGGTGTGATCTCAGGAGATGACCAGTTAATTCAAATTGAGTCTCCCAAAGGAAAAGATGTATTTTGATCCCAAGTGGAGTATAATAATTAGAGGAAAATTCTTCCAATCTTTAACTGGTGAGCAGTGCAGAAACATCTCTCTGACACTGGGTGGTAAAGAACGTAACAGGCCGACATACTGTAAGAAAATGAAATAGATATACAGATTTCTTTTAAAAAATTAATAAAAAGAATTAATGTGTGGTTTATAATCCTCTCTATAGAGGAAGGACTACATGGAATTGTAAGCTGTACAGCTTGTGGGCAACAGGTGAACCATTTTCAAAAGGATTCAATCTATAGACATCCTACACTGAAAGTTCTTATTTGTAAGGTATGTGGTAAACAGTTCTACAGTTTGTACTGTTTGTTTTTGTTTGAAATGTCATATAAGTTGATTTGGGTGGGATTTTTGTGGGAGTAGTTCTTGGTTTTTAGCATAAAAACCTTTCAGTCATCAGCTGTTATAATTAAGGAAACTAAAGCAGAAAGCAACAAAAAATATTTTTGTATACCTCAGTTAAACTCATTGTGATTTCTTTGTAAGTTATTTTTACAGTTTTAAGACTAGAGTATTAGTGATGTTAAATAGTCTGTCTGAAATTTCTGCTACTTGTATTACAAGAACAAATTCGATTCTGGATCTCCTGGTAAAGCACACTGTATGTAAAATGCCATCAGAGCAACAAGTAGAAAGCTAGCTTCAAAGCCGTCTCAGTTTCACTGACATACAGACTCAGGACTGTCATAATTTATGGCAACCTCTGTAACGATTATCTATTCTCTAGCCCTAAGCTAACATCTGGGTCTTCAGCTACATAGCTGATGGTGGCTTCAGTTGGGTTGTAAGTTGCCAGCAATGCAAGAGATGAGGAGCAGGGGAGGAAGGAACTGGCTTTGCCTCCTGTTGCAGAGACCTACCTTCGGATTTTCAAGGAGACAGAGATCTCTCTGTTACATATCTCTGTATCTGTAGAGATTCTGTATTTATAAAGATAACTCTGAAGATACAGAGATACAGATTTGTGCATATTTAGCGTTCCCCTTCTCTCCTGCTTCTTCTCCCCCAGATCCCAAATAATACTAGGCATTCGGCTGACTTACTGTCTCAGACACGTCCATATTGTGATATATATAATAATATTCTGGCTCATTTCTTCTACTTATTCTGGCTTGTTTCTTTTATAAAGCATGCTTCAGGCAAATTAGCTTTCAGGATGACTGTTTTCAATCTCCATTAGAGTCCTAACTCTTTCCAAGGCTTGAGAATCATTGATATGTAACTGTACATGTTTGTGTGATATGTGCAAGCATCCAGTTCAGTTTTGAAACTTGTTTAGGTTGTTGGGTTCCCTAACAGCTCCTGACTGCGTTCTGCTAATTAATGATGTCATTTGTTGTTTCCCACAAATTTTCTGTATCTTTTCTTAATTGAACATGGCCATACATTAATGTGTGAGAGGGGAATGGAAGTCCCTGACCTGCATATTCTGTCTTCCATGTATTCTTTCCTCCTGCTTAGGTAAAAAGCCCTAGACTTTTCAGTTTTATTTCAGAGACTGTTTTCCTTTGACTTTAAGTATACTGCCAAGAGTCTAAACATCAGCTTATATTGTTGGCTTTTCTTGGTGTTTGGGTGGTGTATAACTCTGTATTCCAGATCACTTCAGGTGGAAGTCTCTTCTGGATTCTGAATTCACTGGGTGTAAGGGCAGAATTTAGCTGATAGCTTGTATTAATCCCAGAAGTATAAGTAGACCTTCACGTTAAGGAGAACTTCCTTTAGCAATGATTGGAAAATGATTTGAAAATTTGGTTTAAAAACTTCAGCACCTGAAGCCACTGCTACTGCTAGCTGAGTTGTGTGTATTATTTTCCTCTTGTTACCAGTTTTTTAATTAAAATGCTATCTGCACCTGGAAAGTGAAGCCTTCGATGTTAACATCGGGATGAATACTGAAGACCTTTTTATTTAAAATCTTATGGGATTGATGAATAAATAACATAGAGCTGAAAACTAATTCATGTAGGATTAAGTGTATCAGGGAGACATGGTTTTCTTTACTGTGTTGTTGATGTCCCTAGAATGTAGGCAGAAAATCTTTCCTAAATTTGAAGACAAACATTCAGTTCATGTTCTAGAATATGCAAATATGCAGTCATCAAACAAAAGCCTGTTACATAACTTTCAAATAAACTTGGAGCTATCTATATAAGTGATGATTTAGGACCTGTTGTACCTATGATTCTTTTTTATTTTTAGATTAATAATAAACATTAAGGGGTAGAATGCTGAATACCTTTCAGTTGGTGCTTTTAATGGTCTGCTCCTCGTGCATGTTGAAATCATATGGCTTACTGGAGTGCATTTGAGATTGAATGAAAAATTCCTTGTTCTGTCTTTCGTTGTAGACTTGCTACAAGTATTACATGAGTGATGACATAAGCCGTGATTCAGATGGAATGGATGAACAGTGTAGGTAGGTATATAGAAACTGAATAAACACCCCCAGTTCGTGTTTTCTTTCTCTTGCATTAATGAAATTATTGAATAAAGACTAGTACAAAAGAGCTTTGATTAACAGTTGTTTCTTACCAAGAGGGTTTTTGTAAATATTTCACTGTTTCTTTTAATAACGAACAAGAAAACATTTTATAAAGAAATATAGTAGTAAACACTTGCAAGACAACACATTTTTAACTAAATAGCATCTAACATACAAATACGTCAGTTCAAAGCTGGGGATAAAATAGGACATTTTAAGCCTTGTGAGACACAGTAACTTTATTTTTCCAGATGCATCTCCCACTTTTGATATAAAGTATTTTTATTGTCTACCTGCCAAACATTTAAATGAGTAATCCAGTGAAAATTGTGCAGTTTGTGCTGCTCGTGAGCTTTCATATCAGTCACTTCTCAGGTCTTCGTTGAAGACCATGCAATCTATATGTAGGTGATTTTTTTTTTTTGCTGTGTATGTGCACTAGTAATATACCAGCTAAGCCTAGAAAAAGATTTAAGCTTATTATTTTGCTCTAAAACAGAAGAGAAAGACTTTCTTAATTCTTGTAAGAAACATGGAAAATCAAATTTAATTAGTTTTGGTTTTGCGATTAAGATGGGTGCTGAAAGTGTTTGGATATTTCTGTCCCTTTCAGCTTTTTGAACTGTTGGTTGAACACTTCAATATTCTGACTTTCTAATTCAGTTAAATGCTTTTCAGTCATGCTTTTCTTAATGTTTATCACCTGAATTTTTAAAGTGTAGATTCATTATCAAATAGTGAAAAATATGCAAACTTCTCAAATATGTGACCTTGATTATGTGGAGATAAGACTTTCATATTTCTAATGTCTTGTTTCAGGTGGTGTGCTGAAGGTGGAAACTTGATTTGCTGTGACTTTTGCCATAACGCCTTCTGTAAAAAGTGCATTTTGCGCAACCTGGGTCGAAAGGAGCTATCAACCATACTGGATGAAAATAATCAGTGGCACTGCTATATTTGCCATCCAGAGCCTCTATTGGACTTGGTCACTGCTTGTGACAGTGTCTTTGAAAACTTGGAACAGTTACTGCAGCAAAACAAAAAAAAGATCAAGGTGGAAAGTGAAAAAAGTAAAATATACGACCACACAGTCAAATTTTCTCCAAAGAGAAATAATTCAAATTGCAACGGTGAAGAAAAAAAACTAGATGATTCATATTCAGGTTCACTGACTTACTCTTATAAAGCACTAATGGTGCCAAAAGACATGCTTAAAAAAACAAAAAAACTGGTTGAGACTACAGCAAATATGAATTCTAGCTTTGTAAGCTTTTTGAAAAAGGCTGCAGAAAATTTAGAAATAAGCCCAGCTGTGCAGCTTCGTCAGCTAAAAGCTTTTAAATCAGTGCTGGGTGACATCAAAAAATGTCACCTGGCACTAGAAGAAGGTCTGAACCTGGAGATTCAAGCATTGGATATTAAAATCAAAGAGAAAAATACCAAAGAGAAAAAAACTGATGTTAGATCAGAAAAAAATGAGGTGAAGAAAGATGAAGGAAAGGAACATGCGGCATTAGAAGAGGATGACACTGTAAAGAAGAAGGAAAAAGTTGCATCAGAACAGCCTGACAATGAGCCAATGGATCAAAGTGTTCCAACAATGGAACAAACAGATAACAAACGTGCAACTGGTGAAGAGAAAAAGTCTGGCAGAAATGAAGAACCTCAGTATGAACCTAATAGTACAGAGGCTTTAGACATGGATATAGTGTCTGTTCCCTCATCCGTTCCTGAAGACATTTTTGAGACTCTAGAATCTGCCATGGAAATTCAGACTACAGCGGATGAGCAAGGCAGTGGAAATGCAGGAACAGATCACGAGACTCTAAACTCAAATACGAAATCGAACGCTCCTTTGAAAGATACCAAAAGTGGATCTAAGTTAAAAGCTTCGGCTAAGGGATCAAAGGAACTGATTGTAAAACTGACTCCAGTTTCCCTTTCGGAGTCTCAAGTTAAAGATGAAACCAGCAGTCTCGAGAAGGGAAGTAAGGACGTTGATGCAGTACCTGCAAAAGAAAACTGTGACTCTGTAAAACAAAATCATAATGCTGACAGTGAACGTTCCACAGAGAATGAAACCGTTTCACTTGCAGAGGAGTCTGATCTCAGGAGATCACCCCGTGTGAAGACCACGCCTCTGAGGCGCCAAACAGACATGAATCCTTTAACGTCAAATTCGGAAGAAGATAGCAATGACACGTGTAATGAAAAACGTAAGAGAAAATCATCAAAACAACCCAGGAGGAAAAAAGATAAAAGAAACTCTTCTGACAGTACTGTTGATGGTCCTAAGCCTAATAAGCTTTCTAAATCAAAAAAGCCAAATATACTAGATAATAGCTCAGATTCTGATGAGATGCCAGCTGTTCTTAAAGAAGTAGCTATGATGAGTCGCAGTTCTTCGGATATTGATAGCAATAGCGAAGCACTAGCAAATGATCAGAAGCCTTCAAATGTTCTGAAGAAAGAACCAGTAAAGGATGAAAATGGAAAGCGAAAAAGAAAAAGTTCCAGTTCTGGTTCAGATTTAGATGCTAAAAGGGGCAAATCTGCCAAAAATTCTGCTGCTGCAAAAAAGAAACGACAGAACTATTCAGATTCTTCAAACTATGATTCTGAGTTAGAAAAAGAGATAAAAAGCTTGAGTAAAATTGAGTCTGCAAAAAAAGCTAAGAAAAAATACTCCAGAAAAGACGACAGTTATGATTCCTCTGAGGAAGAGCAGAGGAAGAAAGTTAGCAAAAGAAAGACAAATCTGAAGAAACAGAGAGGTAAATCTGAAGGTGATGCTGTTGAAAAGTCATCCCCAGAGAAAGAGATTAATCATTCTTCTGAAGATAAAAAAATTAGTGTGAGGTCGGATGCTAAGGAAGAGGTAAACACAGACTTGGAAGAAAAAGCTGTAAAGGGAAAGCAAGATGAGTCTTCTGATGTTGAAAAGTCTTTACTGGAGAAAGAGGAGAGCTCTCCTAAAGGTGTAAAGCCAAGTGAAGTTAAGAAAAATAAGGATTTGAAGAAAAAAAAGGCACAGGAAGATTCCTCTTCAGAGAGTGCTGAGAAACATGCAAAGAAAGAACAGAATTTGGATTCTCCAAAAGAGAAATTCAAGAGCAAAAAAAGATTAGAAAGGAAAGAGAAGAAATCTGAAAATTTGAAGAAGAAAAGCTTCAAGAAAGAACATGATGATTCCTCTTCTGATGTTGAAAAGTCGTCCCCAGAGAAAGGCAGTTGCAATTCTTCTGAAAATGACAAAACTAAAAATGAAACAATGGCTAAAGAAAAGAAAAGGAGGAATTTAAGAGAGAGAGGGTCGAAAAGAGAAGTGATTGATTTGTCTTCCGATGCTGAGAAATCTCCTCTGAAAGAGGAGAGTTCTTCTGAAGATGCTGTGCGGAATAAAAAACAAAGTGAAACTAAAGAAAAGAAAAAAATAAGTCACAAAAAGAAAATCACCAAGAAAGAACAGAATGACTCATCCTCTTCTGATGAGGAGTCTTATGAAGGCAATAAGAAAAAGGTTAAAAGAGGTTCAGTGAAAGAAAGTAAAAAGAATAACTTAAAAGAGAAAAAGAAAGTGTCAAAAAAGGTTGTTGTCACTTCTTCATCCTCATCTGATAAGGAAGAAAATGATGAGCAGAATTCCACAGGTGATGGAAGCAGTGATGAGCAGAAAATTATGCCAGTGACTGAAAATTTAATGCTGTCTGCTGGCACAGGATTTTGTCAGTCATCAGGTGTGCAAAGATTTTCATTTACGCCTAATATTAGCATATGAATGGAGGAAATTGTAAGAGTTGGGTAACGTTTTGCTCATCTAGCAGTGAAAATATTCATAAGCAAGCAAACATTGAAAAGTTTGTAGCCAGTAAGGTTTTCTGATGCTGATTTTAGAAGCACCATTACAATTTATTGTGTTGTTTGTCGCTTCTGGAGTAAAAGACATCAGGGGATATCTTTAGGAAATGGAGAGACTTGAGAAGCTATAGTCATAGTCTAATCCCAGCAGGTATTTCCTTGCCGCATGGCTTTCAAAAGCCTGTCTATTCTCTGTGGTTGCCTCTGTACAGTTCAGCAGAAGCTAGTTTTAAGCAAGTAGGTATCTGTTGAGCTGCAGTGACACTTGGGTATGCAGTGGAGATGACTCAAACTTGCGGTAATAGAGTGTACGTCTTAAAATCATGTCGATTGTTCCTGATGAGACCCATGGGGCATTAGAGCTCCTGTTCACAGAAGTGTCACCAATTAATGTTTTCATAGCAGATTGAATAGTAAGAATTGTTTTTGTCCTGCCAAGATAAACTGCTTCTTCACCAATGTCTAATGTCTTTTGGAAATTAATAGAAATACAGAACTGCTGGGTTTGAGTGCTTAGCTTTACGGAACATCAAAAGGAAGGGAGTTTTCACGTTGCTGGACACCACAGGTGTTTTTAGGAAATTAATTTGCGACCAAAAAAAAAGAAATCTTTTTGTTGATTACAGTGACAGGGAAGATGTTTTCCACTTGCTTCTGATGATGTTTCGTAGAACTTTCTATGCGTGACTTTGCTGTAACTGTTGGCTCAGATACTTCCAGTCATTGGTGAAACTGCAACTAAACAACCAATAAAACTGCAATATATTTGTGCAGATAGCAGAAGGGACATTGTAGAGTTTTGGCTTTCCTGGAAAACCTCTGTAGACAGACACTTCTAAGTGTTACTGCTGAGTGCAAAGGGAGTTTATTTTTGTGAGGATATTTTCTAGGGAGAGACAAATTAAAATTTCATCCATAAGACATCATGTTCTTTTTTTCCTACCAACTTGACGCCCACCCATGTCTTCATGGGGTTATGTTGCAATTTAGTTTCTGGGAAGCTGTTAATTTTTAAAGATGCAACGGTTGCATTTCATATGCTTGTTTGGATTTATGATCCTGTAAGAAAGCAAAGCTTGATTAATGGTATTTTGTGTCATTGTAGAATAATAGATGGAAAATAACTTTCTTAATCTGCACATTATACTGCCCTGTACTGAGCTTGTTTTTCAAGGTCTTCTGATGGAGTACGTTCAGTTGAATCTCTGCATATAGTTCTGGGATTTTCAGGGATTTTCCTTGGCAGCTGCCAAAATGGTAATTCCCCAATGACACCACTGCTGAGGAAGATTGCAAATAATGCAAACTCTTTGCATAGTAATGGACTAACACTCCTATAGATACACAACTGGTTGTACTCTGACAGTAACCCATATGCAGCAGTTCTCAGCATCGCTGGCTCAGCAAGTAGGCTGAGGGTTAACAGCTTACAAATGAGAAGAATGAGGCGGTAATGTGGGATGACTGATGGGAGAGCCAGTCTGAGAGGGAACCAAGTGGTTTAGCCTGGAGAGTCAGTGCTAAAGCTGGGGAATCTTCACTGCTGCCTTCTGACTTCCCTAGGGGTGGTATAGAGAAGGCTGAGCCAGATGCACAGCGAAAGGATGGGAGGCTAGATGCAAGTGGCATGTAGCAAGGAAAATTCCGATCAGACACTCAGAAAAAGTTTTTCACGTGAAGGATGGGCAAAGCCTGAAAGTGGTTGCCTTGGCAAATTTTGGACTCCCCAACCTTGTAGGTACTCAGGGCTTGACAAGGTCCAGAAAAGTTGGTCTTGCTTTGCAGTTAGCTCTGCTTTGAGGAGGGAGTTGGAGGGGATGATGTTCAGAGGTCTCCTCCAGCCTCGTTTGTTGTATTGTTCTATGAGATGCCAACTCGATTATATTGCTTCATGAGGAGGCAAGCTTGCACTTATCTCAGTTGACTTCAGGTTTACTTCTGTGTTTGAACAAGCTCAAGGTGTTGAGTGAATGAGACCTAGAATGCATTTTAACCAGCAGGATGTTTCTATTTATCCAAGCCTGAGATTGAGGGACTTCTCTGATCACCTCTTAACCAGATGTCTGACAGGACCGTGTAGCACTAATTCCAGGACAAGGGTGTCTTGAAACAACTCAGAGCAAGCCTCGCTCAGCCTAGTTTTGGTCTGCTCCCGACAGGTAGAAATGCACTGTAGAAATGAACAAGGGGATCTCAGTTGATTAGGATGTTAAGGTCTCTTTTTTTTTCTGAATGCTTAATATTACTGTCCTGAAGACTTGACTGGTGGGCAGGTCAGAGAAAAGAAAGTGGGAGGGCCTGGGAGTGTGCTAAAAATCGTGTGCTATCTGAATTTCTTTCATCTCAGCTAGGAAAGTGTGGAGGAATGAGGAGGTGTCATGTTGTGCTAGTCTTTCCCAGTTTGTGTTGCATTCAGTGTTGTTTGACATGCTTTCCATCTGAGATAACCATGTTGTACAACTGAGTTTTGATATTTACTGTAAGGGTAACGTTTATTTTTCAAAATAGGTCTTCACAAATACACGGCAAATGTATGTGCATTGTCTTTGAGAGAAAGGAAAAACAGGGAAGGATTATTGTTCTCAGATAATTCTTAGTAGCAGCAAGGCAGATGAGAAGTTTAGTAAATGATTCTGCATTATAGTATATATTCTATATAGATACATGTATTCTTTTTAGCTTCTGTAAATTCAGTGGCAGAGCTCCTGAAATGGAGCTAGTAACTTCTTACAGTTCAGAAATGAAGTTCTGTAACTGGAGTATTCAATATTTATATGTTTTAGTGTAAAAACAATAAATAATTTCATAGTATACAATAAGGAAACAATTGCATGTTGTGTGTAGTAGCAAAAACATCGTGGACAAACAGGCTACTTGAAAAGCTAGGTACTTGTCCTAATAAAAGTACTTATTTGTATTGTCCAGATAGCTTTTTGGTTATATAGTGAAAATGTTGTGGTGTTAACAAGCTATTTTTATATGGGAGTACTTAATCATAGAATTATAGAATGGTTTGGGTTGAAAGGGACCATACAGATGCTCTAGTTCCAGCCTGGCTACTGTGGGATACCTTGATGGAGATAATAGTTCATGTGCTGTGTTGCTTATTGCTGCTTTCACGTGTATCAAGTGTTTTCTTATTTCTTTTGTTTCCCCTTCCTCCCCCAGGAGATGAGGGAGACCCTAAATCAAGGGCTGTTCCAATGGAGGAGGAGGAAGATGATGATGATGACGATCCTGAGAATAGGTATGATTCCATCCATAAGGACTTAAAAAAGATTATAACACACCCTAGGCGTGGGCGCAAACCGGCGCAACGGAAGAGCAAGCAGGTTGTAAAAACCAGGACTGCCTGCCTTGTAAAGACTCGCTCACAGGCTTCCCGCAAGTTTGAACAAGGGGCCAGAAAACAGAGGCCAAAATCCAGAAATGCAAAGAAAGTATTTAGAAGTGTTAGCTAACACACCTTGCATAGGGTGTGTTATAAATGCACTGCAGCACTGTCCATTTTATGTTCCCATTGAAAAACGTGGGTTTTGTGACAAGTGTTTTCATTCAGGCACGTCTAAAACCTACTTCTGACAAATGTGAATTTCAGCTAGTGAGTAGATCTGTGCAATATGCAGTGCTGAGATCTTTACAGATTGCACTTGGTTATTGCTTTTGCCTAATTTAGCTTCTTTTTATTTGAAACGTCTTTTCTCAATAAAGAGAAAACTCTGGAGAAAGCAGTATTACAAATACTTTCAGCTGTTAATTAAAATGAGTTTTTAATCCATTAAAGAAAAACTGAAGTCACTAATGTGTTAGCTAAGGACCTGATTCTACAAGCACTTGTGCATAGGGTATCAAAGAGACTAAGTATGCATATAAATTTTTAGTCTTGCATAAGTGTTCTCAGATTTGTGGCTTATGTATCGCTTCAGTTTGAGTTCAATAAAAACAAATCTATGTAAGATATAGTTAGTTTATTAAGACATGTCATATTTTATTATTGTAGTTATCAAAATTAGCCTGGCTAGAAAATGTAAAAGCTTCATTTCCTAACGAGTGAATGCACAACATAAAGTATTGATCAGTTATGAGCTAGAGTTTGGTTTTTGATCTTATTGTAGTTAGACTAAAGAGCTGTTCAACAAATTTTTATACAGTATTTCAGAAACTGATTTTTTTTGCCATATAGCATGTGTGGGACCAGCTTTGTAGCTTTGCACAATTGCTGATGGAGTCTTTTTCTGCTTCTGAGCCTTACTAGTTTAGAACATGGTATCTGTTTCACGGAGTTGTATCTTTTGGTATATGGCTGAAGTAAATTTTAAAAACACTGGTTTATATCCTTTACGGACCTCAGTTTGGCATCAAAATGGTGCTGATGATGTAGTTTCAGTCATCAAATTTAATCAATTTAACTTTTAAAGAAAGATGCTCTTTAGGGTCTTGACAGCACAGGGTCATAAGCAGAACGTGTAAGCAATGGTAATACAAGTTTTTTTTAAACGATGCTTTAATTTCAGTCCTTTTTGATTTTTTTTTTCTTTTTTGCTTGTTTCTGAAGTGTTTCTGGTGGATAACTAAGCCAATACACTTTGTCAAAGTTCAGTGTTCACAGTACAAATGTTACTGACAGACCTTCACCATTAGTTTAAGAGTTAACCCAACTGATAATGAACAAATCAGTAATACCAAAATAGGTTCTAAAAATCAGTTTCTGTAATTTCTTTTAAAGCTGAATATTTGTTTAAGTTTATATTTAGGGAATATTTTGACTATATATTTATGATACGGGGAGGTATTTTGTCAATAAACAGTTTTGTCAACCTTCAGACATGTTAACTGGTAACTGCAGTCTAATTTTACATTCAGCATGCGATGTACTTAGCACCAAAATCAGAGAGATAAAATGTAAAAAGATGGAACAAATTTCCAGAAGTTAAAAGCTTGTTTTTCTGTTTACTCAACACAAAGTGTTTAAATAGTTTACCTACTATTCAGATAAGTTGCCTATTTTCTTCCAGGCCAAAGAGGGTATGTAGTACCTACTGGGTATTTGTAGCGTGGGAGCTTTCATGTTTGCAAGTCTCTAGTTTAGATGTTCTGTTATTTGCATACCTTTGGATGTGCATGACATGAATATTAATAGTCTTGAAATCATTTTTGCCAAAATGCAATATCCAAGTGGGTCATAATATGACAGACAGTGCTGTATGCTTTCATCTTATGTTGTGTAATGATCTATTACTGGTCCTTCTGATCTTTTAAATGGTACTGTTTAATATGTTTGCAGTAGTTTTGTTTATTAAGAAGTAAATAGTGTATTTAATGCAGAATGCCTTTAAGTATTTGATGGATGCAATAAATTTTTGTAAAACATTTTTCTTGTCCAAGCATTTAATTTAATACAACTCTGACAGCTTGAAAATCAGACTGTTTCAACAAAGACAGTACAGTGTTTAGAAGAAGGTGTTTGGCAGTTTTGACTTTTTTAAAACATGTATGACATTCCATCCAAACATTCATCTCCCAAAATATGTTTTAAATGGATCTAAATTTTCAGTAATGTACCAGCAGCCCATTTAATGCAGGAATGCTCTAGTTGAAAGAAAGGTGGCTTTTATTAGCCACGTGATGGGGCTTTTTTTTTTTTTGTCCTCAAAGGCTTATTTTGGGCAACTTTATTTCTACATATAATTAGTAGGTATTTATGAACACTACGTGTGAGTTGATATCTAATTGGTAATAATAATACATCATATTCAAATAATATTTTAAACTTTTAAAAAGAAAATTATTTTACAGTGTAGCATTGTCTCATCAAGGTTCTTGACAAGCTACGAGTCCATCGTATTGGCACTCTAAAATTCATAAACAAGAATGGTGCAAATTATCCTGTGGACTTAAACTCCACGTCACGAGAGGCTGCACCTACTATTTCATTTTTGCTGAAATGTCTGAAGGGTAATTTAAGGTAGTCATGTGCTGTGAATAAGCAACTCCTAGGTAACTTCCTATTTGCCTCTTGTTTTCAAATGGTATTTTCCTTTAGTGTAAGTTAGAAAATACATGGTAACCAATTCATTTATAAACTTGTGTTTTCAGTATCGTTCTTACAAAAGTGTAGTTTATTTAAATAATTATTTATATAAAATTGAACACACATACTTTTATTCTAGAGATGGTTTATATGTCCTGGTGGGATTATAGCCCCCTTTATGGCACTGCATAAAATGTCCTTCTTACAAATCTTACATTATGTTTAGATAAAAACAGAGTGGGTCTAGGCAACAGGATGGCAGTAGCGCTGTGGCAGAAATGAATACAAAGCAGGGGTTGCTGGAGGTCGCACAGCTCTGTGCTTTTTCTTATTTAATGTTCTTTGTCGTGTTCAAATCTGGTTGGCCAAAAATATGTTCTAAATCCTTGACACAAGTAAATATTACAATATCTTTTGTTTTCTATGGGTGTCTCTGGGAGAATGGGAAGGGAGGAGTTTTCACACTACCATGACTTTATTTTTCTTGGTACTTGCAGTTTGATGTTCCTGCAAATGTTACATCAAGAACATTCCGTTTCCTTGCTTGGAAACCCGGTCACTTTAACTGGTTTTACATCTTAAAATAGAAATGTGCTATATTGTTCTGAGTGACATATTTTAACTTGAAAACAAATTCCAAGAGTTCAGTACTCAATTTCCTCTCTATCATTTAGGCCGTGTGTTACATCAGTCATTTTTTCAGATGCATTTACAAGGGTTAATCTCTTTGGTTCTAATATTGCTTACACGTTTAATTCTAATCAGTTTTGTGGTTACGTTAAAAGTAGGAATCTTTTAAATTCTGAACATGTCTGAACAGTGTGTTACAATTTTTGCCCAACATCATACCAGCATTGAAGAGAATGCAGGTGTTTTGGCTAAGCAAACAGTTCCATTTCCATTTGATTCAAAGGGGTTGAATCTTTATCCTAGCTAAAAATATGCATCTCAGAGTATAAAAGCATTAACTTTTTAATCAACATTATGATAATTAATTAAAAACTAATAAACCTGCCCAGTTGGAAGAGGTCAAGATGATTGGTGGTTATGAGGATGATCAGTAGGTAAAGAGCAGCATCTTTTGTTTATGGACACTATTTTATGCATGTTTTTTTTTGGTGGATGATGCATTTGCAGTTAATTTTTTTTCTTAAACATTTCACGGAAGTAAAGAGCAAATAAAAATGCCAATCTTCTCTTGTTAAGAACCAAAGTCGATCTTTGTTTAAAAATAAATGATTTTTTAAAGGTGACTTATATGAAAGGTAAGTATCATTATCCACATTCAAAGTTTGTTAATTTTGCTAATACAATTGAGCATGACGTGAAGTTAGTCAGAGGCAGTGTTACTAGGCAGTACTTTCAGGATTTCATCTGAAAATTTTGCAATTCTTTTTAGCTTTGCTGCTTTTTATCTTCTAGCCAAAAAAAAAAAGCTTTGGTGATACTCTTGTTGGTTTTTAAATGAGAAAATTGATCAAACTGCTTCTGTCTCCATTTCCTGGAGTAGGATTCGGTGTTGATAGTTTATGTGAAAAGCTTTCTAAAAAAGCCAACCAGTGGCATTTCAAGCAATTTCCACAGAAAGTTCTTCAAACCATTAAGAGATGGAAGAAACATAGTCTTAATTTCTTATATACACACGTTGTGATGATTATTTTAAAAATAAAAAGGCAGTCCCTTTTCCAAATCCTCTGGAAGGACCTAATGCAAAAACTTTCAGAAGCGGATGTTACTTATCTATGGACTTCAGTAAGTGTTCATAGGGTTTACAGTGTGATCTGTTGATATATTGTAGAATTACAAGCTTACCAAGAATGTTGCATTGTAAAGTTTTAATCAACTATTTCAATTACTTCTTTGCAAGCCATTCCTACAAAAAGGAGGGGGAGGCAGATAGGGGTGTTTTGGATGCTGGATGGTTTGTGACTCATTAAGCAATCTCAAATGGCTTTGTGCTGTTTACTAAACCATTTTACTTCCATCTTTTAATAACAACTAAGTATACATGAGCTGTAAAATCATTCCAAAGAATATTCTACTAAGCTAAAAACAGAAAATACTGTTAGAAGTGTATGTAAGGATGCCTTGGGAAAACTCCCTTTGAAGGTTTTTGTTCTAGGGATGTGCTACATGTTGCAAAATGAAATACAAAATTCGTCAAAACTGATTTTATTGTCCTCCCGTAACAGTAACAACTTTAATTTTCTAATGCCTAAGAAGCTGTATTTAAGAGATTGTTGTTCCTCCAGCAGCTCCAAGTGAAGCCTTGATGGTGGCTGAGTTTCATGGGTTTGAAATGGTTGTTTGGACTGGCACAAACTTTCCCGTTGTGAACATTGTGCATGCAGTATACATTAATTCTCCTGAAAGGCAAGACAGACCAGTTCTAACCTAGGGAAAAAAAAATATCATTTAACATTGATAACCACAGAATGAAAATTATAATATTTCACATATTAATACGGGGAAGTCCTGCTTTCATTCTTTCAGGACTTTTCCCTCTAGAAGGAAGTGTTCTCAGATAAGTCCACTATTTTCCTGTGTGTTTGATACATCATTTCATATTTTCCCTTGGATGTATATTCACACAGATTTTTTTTGGTTTGGTTTTTGTTTTTTAATGTTGCAAGAGCACATAAAGAAACCATTTTTCCATAGTAACTTCTTGCATATTAGCAGAAAACATTCTTGTGCTGAGATGAATGAAACTGTGGGGAGCTGAGCAGTTTGTGGAACAGGAAATAAGATTATTATATTCCTTGAAATTCAGGTCCCGTAATGTTTGATAAATCTCTTTTGTGTCATGTATAATTAATTTTTTGCTATATTTACTGTAAGGCAAGTGCTTGTAGTTACATGAGGGATTCAGTGTGTTTCCCCCCCCCCCAGGCACTTATTAGATGTTCATCTTCAGACATCATGAGTTGCATCCATTACTACAGCATCTCTTTTGCAATAGAGTTGTCCTACACTTAGTATGGTAACCCAACTGAAGGGTGATTATGTAGATGTAGGGTAATATATATGTTTTAAAACCTGTGAATTAATGCATATTGCAGCAATCCTTTGTGCTTAAAACGTGCATTCCATGCTGCATTGTTTTTAAAACTAGTGCTGTTTAATGGTGTAAATTCAGTGCCTGGGGAAATGAAGGCACTTGAATCCCATTGATGTGAATCAATCAAGAACGACAACTTGACAGGGGGAAATGATTTGAGTACTAAGATTTGATCTTCACCTTCTTGTTACGATTAGAATTCACATAGGTGCCTGTCCCAGCAGAGATTACAAGAGATGAGAATGGAAAAAATAGAGCAAATAGACCATGAATACAATGAAATGTTTGTTTCTACGCTTTATAACTATCTGCAGCCTTACTGTGAAGTACTTAACTTTTAACAAGCATGATACAGATCTGCTTTCTAAAAGCAAGTTAACGCAATGTATTTATTTAACCTGAGTTTTTGCTTCTATATCCTGTCTTATCACAGTGACTTTTCATCATATGTTTTTTTGTTCAGCTTTCAAACCTTTTTGTGAAGTTCTGAATGGTATAGGATTACATTTATCGTTCATAGATTTGCTTGAACAATGGAATACATAGTTTTTTCTGTTTTACTTCAAAGAATTGCCAAGAAAATGCTTTTAGAAGAAATCAAAGCCAATCTTTCCTCTGATGAGGATGCATCTTCAGACGAAGAGTCGGATGAAGGAAAAAAGAAAACTGGAAAACAAAATGAAAACACAGCAGATGATGGTGAGCACCAAACGCATCTGGAAAAAAGTGGTGCTGTAGTGCCTGTCATAATTTCAAAGGTCACTTGAGAAATTATTAAAATGTTTTCAATTTTCAACAACAAAAACCTGATGTCGCTTTCTGGTAGACAAATAAATAAAAGACAGTGCACATGATCGTGAGGATTATCATCCCTTTTATGGTTCTGAAAGTGTTTTTTTTGTTTGTTTGTTTTTGAGGGTTGTTTTTTTTAATAGTCTTATTTTATAGCCAATTAAGAAATTTTGTGGGTTTGTGAGGAATATTCTGTGAAGAACAGTAAGATATGCAAATATACAGGAGTGATTTGGCTAACAGATGTAGTCATTGCAACAGACACTTCAGTGCTCAGGCAGTGTAAAATATGGTTTGAGGGAACAACTCTATGTTGTTGTCTGTATCTTCCTGGAAAAGCAGAGAAATTAACCTAAATTAATTCTGATGTGAATTCTTGGCAAATTTAAGAAAAAAATGACCACTGTGCGTGTTGTACTGACTCTTATCTCCGACAGAAGAGAATGAAAAGGAGGAGGATAATTCCGAATCAGATTCAGAGGAAGAAGACTCAAAGAAGCCCAGATACAGACACAGACTGCTGAGGCACAAGCTGACAGTGAGTGATGGAGAATCTGGTGAAGAAAAAAAGGGGAAACCTAAAGACACAAAAGAGGGGAAGCGCAGAAATAGAAGGAAAGGTACACAATCCAAATGTTTCTGTCAAAAAAGTATTTCTATAAAATAACCCCAAAGCATGTCAAAATGTAGATCTGAAAGTCTTAATTTTTAATCTCTGTATAAGCTTCCTTGTGTATTAAATCTGAATTAATTTTTCTGTTTGATAAACAGTTTTATTTAAAACGTTAAATGTGCATGCAGCAGGTTACAGCTCTTTACTACTGTATCCTTGGAATTGGATTAATCGTGTTGAGTCTTACGATATTAATCTTTAATAACAGAGTGAAACCCAGTAGGCCTCACTTGTGAAAATCAATCTTGCCTTGTATGTGATTTCTCCTTTCCTTGGATTGTTGATAGGCCCTTGTGTCACCTGCTTTAAATGTTGTGAGCTTTAGCTGACACCAGAGGGCACTGTGAAGGGATGCCTGCCTTAGCTTTCTCATTTTCCTCCTTGCATGCAAGAGCAAAGAATTTGTTAACCCCTAACATTTTGAGTCAGTTCTAAACTTGCTATGCCTGAAGAAACTTCAAGCCATAAACACAGTAATATAATTGCCCACCTTGTTAGTAAACTGTTCGTCTGCATTATGTGTGAAGTGTGATTATAAAATGACATCTGAAACATTTGAAAGGAAAGCTTCTATTTAACTAAAAATCATCTTTTTTTCCTAAGTTCAGCGCTGTTCCCCATTACGTTCTGTCCTCTTCACTCACTGTCTCTGAAGCTTTCCAATACAATTCTGTTTGCTTATAAATCATGCTTAGATATTTTCATGCAAAAAAACCTTAGTCTTGTTGGCCTAATAGGCTATCAGGACTCATCTTTTCTGCTCTGTACTCCTTATATTGCTTATGCTGCTTCTTGGTGTGTTGAAAGGGTCCAGTACTGTCTGAAGTGAACTTCTACAGTGCTTGTTGACCTCAAATACTTTGTATGATTAGAAAATATCATGTTGCTTCCTTTGCAATAATATTCAACATGAAATCATACTTCATTTTTAAAGTGAGCAGCGATGATTCAAATGAATCAGAGTTTCACGAATCAGCTGTTAGTGAAGAAGTCAGCGAGTCTGAAGATGAACAGCGTCCAAGAACAAGGTATAAATAAAACTTTGCTCTTCTTACCTCGTGTTCGGGTTTTGGCTTTATTTTTCAGCCCTGCTGTCTAGGCAGTGAGACAGTAAAATGTCAAGACTTGTGGTAACTTTGGAGACATTGGATCAGTCCTTAAAACCTTTGATTCTTCTTGTATATGATTTTGTTATCTGCTAATTAAATTTGCAGCAAATGTGAGAATTTTGCATTTGCACCACAGCATGTGGTACATGGCAGTTTGATAAGCCAGTAGGAAAAATGTAGCAAAACAAATAGCATTTTTGTGCCAATTATGTCATTTGGGGAATGGTGGGTTGCAGTAGCAAACTGATACTTAATGAATCTGACCTTCTTCAGAGTTGTCTGGAATAGTCTGTTATTGTGTGTGTCCAGTGAGATGAGGGGGAGGAGAGGATTTGGAAGTAAAACCCCGACTGCACAAAAGGACTATATGTTCTGTTGATTAGCAGTGTAGTTCGTGTAATTTTTTTTTATCATTGTTTGTCAATGAGGCAATCTATTATTATTGTTTGTCAGTAAGACTGCCTTTATTACAGATCTGCCAAGAAAGCTGAGGCAGAAGAAAATCAGCGCAGTTACAAACAGAAAAAGAAACGGAGGCGTATAAAGGTTCAAGAGGATTCTTCAAGTGAAAACAACAACAAGGTACTGTATTGTGTTTCAAATTAATAAATGGGAAAAGCAGTTCCTGTTTTGTATGCTAATTGTTCAGGGATGTAGGTATCTCAAACAGCCCTGTACAAAGCACAGTAAAAAGTTAAAACTTTTCTCAATGTTAACTGTTAAAATTTGTAAAGTCGCACTGTTATGGGCAAAAACAACATCACATTTCTTGTTTCCTTGTTTAGCTGTTAATTTGGAAACAAAAAGCAAAACAACTTCTAAGTAAATGGAATTTTAAGAAATTAAATATAGAAGATGACACAAAGTAGGTTAAGATTTTTCTAGTAATAAGGTTTCTTTTCCTGTATAGGGTAGGTGCTGGCTTATCTAGCGGCACTAAATCAGAAAAACAGTTCTTTATTAAGTCATTACTTGATACTATATGATAACAGTACCTTCAGTACTGCTTTTGCACAGCTGCGTTTATCTTTAATATTGCAGAATACATTATAGTTAAGGTGCCACTTCCGTTGTCATGCTGACTACCCATTTTAAAAAACAAAGAAACAAAAACCAGTATCTTTTTTCCTATGAACTAAACTCTACCAGTGTGTATTGAAATTACTGAGAGCTTATCTGAAAATCAAGGATTTCATGGTCTGTGTCGTAATTCTCTTGTTAATACTTTAATTTGTAATAGAGTAATTCTGAGGATGAAGAAAACGACGATTCAAAATCTCCTGGAAAAGGCAGAAAGAAAATAAGGAAGATTATTAAAGATGATAAGCTTAGAACAGAAACACAAAATGCACTTAAAGAGGAAGAAGAAAGAAGAAAACGGATAGCAGAAAGAGAACGGGAGAGAGAGAAGTTGAGAGAGGTATGTTCTGTTTTCATTGCAACATGGTAGGAAGTTACATTGCTGATGACATATAAGATGTCATATTTCTGCCTCAGTTTAATTTGATAAGTAATTTTTAAAGTACTTATATGAAGTCTTGTAAGCCATAAGTTTAGTTTGTATTTTGCAGGTAACATTGCTGTTTTATTTAAGCCTATTGAGATATTTAGAAAGCTGTTCCAGTTGCGTATTTCTTTGCTTTTCCATGGGAAAAAGCAATCCCCCAAAGCAAGCTGATGATACATGGTAAAGGATTAAAGGTTTCTCTTTACTTAAGTAATGACATCCGTTTTTGCTAAAGCTAGTGTTTGTCAAATGCTTGGTATTACTCACTTGTAAAGTATTCCTATGATGTACTGTTTCTGCTTATAGGTGATAGAGATAGAAGATGCTTCACCTCTGAAATGTCCCATTACAACTAAGCTGGTTTTAGACGAAGATGAAGAAACAAAAGAACCATTAGTGCAGGTTCACAGGAGTATAGTTACCAGACTGAAACCACACCAAGTAGATGGTAAGAAGAGATTTAAATTTTTTTTTCTAATTTTATTTTTCTTTACACTGGCACAGTGTTATGTATGTTCTGAATGAGAATCATAAGAAAAACTCCTTGGCAGGCAAATACCAAAGCATTGTGTTTAGTGTTCTATTTTGGAAGATCTGAACAAATGAGATCACAAATAAATACATAGTTCTGTTTTGCAAGCAAAGAGTCCTAGATATTTCAAGTTGGAAGAGTCTTTAGGATCATACAGCTCTCTGCACTGAGGCAGAATCAAATATAAGTTAACCATCCTGCTCAGGAGAATCTGTTTGATTTTCACAGAATCACAGAACTGTAGGGGTTGGAAGGGACCTCGAAAGATCATCGGGTCCAACCCCCCAGTTTTATAGTTTTCAGTGTTGATTTAAAAATCGCACAGTATTTTCCTGGCTTTCTCATCCAGAATCTTTTTTCTGATACTTGATATGACTTGACTGCAGCTTAACCCAACTTCTTTTCGTTTTCTACTTTTAGTGAAGAAGGAGAAGAGAATGACCAATCATAGCTTTCTTCATAGCTCATTCTGTTCTTCTAAATTCTAGAAAGTTCATAAAATATCTTTCCATTTTAGTAAGAATCTTCTGGGCTTATTTCAGCTCTTAACGGGAGGTGCCCTGAACCAGACACAATAGTTGAATTGAAGCTTCATCTGTACTGAGTATAGCATTGTAGAATACAATTCCCCAGTAAATACATGGCTTAGAAGAAGAAATCACCCAGCAGACCTTCATATTAACACATGTTGTTATTAGGATTATATTTTCTCTTCCTTTCAGCTGTCATAGTTCTTAGTTGAATTTTCTTTCTTTAAGCATAGGGATTTACATCTGATCTGTCTTGACAGAATTTCGTCTTGCAGATTACCAAGATCATTTGCCACTGCTGTTCTGTTTCCTCAATTCTGCCTGCCCCCAAGGTTGAAGCCATCTGCAGGCTGCACAGTAATACTCTTTAATCCAGTTGCCACATCTTTAGTGAAAACTGTGAATATAATTGATTTCAAGACAAAGCTCATCTCTCATGCTATCCATCTGACAGAAATTAATAAACAGTTACCCTGAGCACTGCTTTTGTAAGATTTATCATGATCTTACAGTGACCGCTCTTATCAGGTGAACTTTAATAAAATGGATGATTAGTAAGTAATTTTTCAACATTTTTTTTCAGGTGTTCAGTTCATGTGGGATTGCTGTTGTGAATCTGTTAAAAAGACAAAGACATCTCCTGGTTCAGGATGCATTCTTGCTCACTGTATGGGTCTGGGGAAAACATTACAGGTAAGGAACAAAAGTCTTAGTGTTTTCTGGTCTGTAGCTTGCTCTCAAATCTGATCCAGCAAAAGGCAATTTTAATGACTTTCAGAACATAGTAAAATTTACTAGGCTGTGACTTGATGTGGGTTACTGGAGAAAAGGATTTGTAAAAAGATTTTCATAAAGAAGTTGTGTTTGGTAGTATGTAGGTGTGTGCAAGTTCTGATAAGCACTTGTGCTTCCTTCATTTAAAAAAATAACAATTACCTTATTTAATTTCAGATTTGATAGTCACTTAAAAACTCATATGTAATTATAAATGATGTGTAGCTCGCTCACAACCCAGAATAACAAAATGCAGCTGGTAGGAAACAGTTTCAGAAACCTCTGTTTCTAAGCCAATTTAATAACCTTAAGTAGGTTTTGTTCTTTACTGTCTTCTTCATTCTTCTTCATTCATGTGTTGCCCTATAAATTTTTTTTTTCCTCAGTGGTTTTTGGATTTTGGATTTTTTGCATTGATAAAGTAGATGTTTATCTGTTCATTGGGTTCTGTTTTTTTGTTTTATGCCAGGATTTTACTGTCTAAACTCAGATGCTTTGTGCTATAACATAAACAGTGTTTTGTTATAATTTAGACTCTTCTGGATTGGAGGAGGGGAACGCTGGTTTGTTCTCTGTTGTTTTTTTTTTTGCATTTTTTTTTCAGTAATCTGTTGTGGTTTTGTTTTGTTTTTTTTTTTTCCAGTAATCTTTTGTATTTACATTCTTATTTCTGGGTTTTTGTGCATCACAAACATATAAGACCAGGAGCTTTCATTGCCATAGCAGTAAAAAGATACGATATACTTTAAAGCCTTTTTTTGCTTCTTTATTTGTTTTCTTTGGCTTTAGAGTCCTTTGCTTTCTCAGATCTTCAGGGTCAAGCCTTCAATATTATTTTAGTGTGTTTCTTCTCCTTTATACCGCTGAAGACTGCTTCTTAAAACTCTTTAAAACAGAATACTGTCACATTTCTTTAAAAAGATTTCCAATTTGTTACAATTGGCTTTTCTGCCTTATTAAAAGTTGCACAGTGAACAGCTTTCCATTTCTATTAAGTCTTTAAAACCTGAAGCTCAATCCTCATCTTAAAAATGTTTCTTTTGAAACTGATCACCCAAGCAGCTGTTGTAAAACAGCACTCGTAGCTCTTGAGTCTCTTAGAAGATGCTTATGCCCTCTGTCAGCTTATTTTGACCTTCAAAAGAAAGAAAAGATACAGAACAGTTTTCTTGAATACTCCGCATTTCGGTATTCATGCTGCTACTTTTTCAGGGGAACTGGGAGTGTTGAATTCCTTTTCTTTTTGCTTGTTCCCAAGTATCTGTCTTCATGAATTTTGGCTTTGCATTTAGCCATGTTTAGCATCACTATGAGCAGAGAACTGGGGCAAGTTGCTTGTCTTGCTGCTGTGTTGCCCAGTCTGTTCCCAAGAATTCCTTTAGCAGAAGTCACTTGACAGAAGAACTTCTCTCTTTTATTTTGGGGAGGAGAAATGGAAAATATAGAGAGCTCTCAAAAATAAAGGAGGATAACAGTCTTATCAGTGCTTAAAAAGGCTGAAATCTTACATCGAAAGGTGGAAAAGATGGTGCCTTTAGGTGGTGTCATCACTTGCCTTCAAAAAGGAAACTGTTTAATGCCTCTTGACCTGCAGGAAGTTGACCATTAGTGTGTATATCCAAAAAAAGTCTGCCATTTACTCTTTGTCTAAGATCACTGCTGATAAAAAGCAGGGCCGCTGTGGACTTGTTGTCATTGGCTTTCATTGATGCTGTTTCCTCACTTACGGAGAAGGGACTTACTCCCAGGTCTACCAGGACAACTGGCTGTGGAAACAAGTCGTTGTGAACATTTTTGATCTTTAGCTTGAGGTGAATCATTAGAAATCTAATTTGCTACTTCTGCGGACACAGGAGATGATCAGAATTGACTTCAGCTTGGGTTCAATCAGGGCCTTCCTCCACCAGGAGCAGTCCTTAGCTGTAAAGTCGCTTGACAGGAGATCTGCCAGGTGCCTCTGGTGAGTTTGAGTCTAGCTGATGTAGCAGCCAGCACGTGTACAGCACTTCGTTCCGAATTTCCCTCTTCAAATGCTCCGAGTCTGGATGCACTTCAGTCATTCCTTGGAGTGCAGTCTCTTTGGCGTGGTGATGATGGTTCTCAAAGAGGTTGTTTTCTTCCTACAGTGAGGATGGGATCCTCAAAGCGTCTGTGAGGAAATACCATTTCACTGGCCTCTTCTGTCTTGGTCAGTTGTGGTGAAAGCTTCCCCCATTGGATTGGGAAGCCCTCTCACCTGACCTGAAGGCTCCAGATCTGTTCATTCCTAGAGAGGTCAGTATACCCACGGCCTGGAATTCTGTGCTCTATGAAAGATGTCTCCACGTTTTTGTGCCACAGCTGGATTCATCCGCAGGTGACAACAGCCAGCGTTACAACCTTGGTAGTAACTTAGCAAACCAGATGCTGTACGGTGCTGTTGGCAGCTGGTCTTGGACACCTTTATGTTTGGCTTATGAGGCTTGTCAGTAGTTTTTATTGGCCTTTCTAGGTGATATTTGGTGTAGTCAGCACATGTGGACACTGCTAGACCGTAGGCTTTGCTTGACTTGATGTCCTCCTTTATTAGAGTCTGGAGATGTGTTCCAAGACAAAATCTTTGGAGAGGTATCCCCAAATCTAGCAGGGGGTACTGTTGTTTTTTGCTGGCGTTAGCTGTGCCTTACTGGGTCAGATGCTTCCTTCTGCTTGTGTCCTCCCTCTAATCCAGTCTTCATGGATTCTTCCATTTCTGCATCTGTAGTTGAGCCTTCACGATTCTTCAGCAAGTGGAGTGGCATAGGAAATACCTAATCCTGCCCTCCTCTGATCTAGTTGAGATAAATTTTATTTCAGACTTGCTGATCCTGAAAATCGTCTTTCATGATCAAGGAATTGCAGGGATACAGTCACGGAGCACTTAGTTGGCTCCCTCAGATTCTTTAGATTCCTGGGATTCCTTTGTAAAGAAGTGAATCAGAGAAAGTTTAGCTGTTTTTCTTTAGCGTTGTTTGTTTGTCTGGTTTGTTTTTTTGAGTAATATGAAGCTGTAGATGAATAGAGAAACTGCAGTCATTCCCTGGATGCCTCTACGTTCTGCTTAGGTAAAACAAGCTGCAGTCTTGATTGTGAAGCACAGCACATGAGCAGTACAGTGTGTGTGGTTTGGTTTCTTGTTTTTGTTTTTTTAGAACTCCAGCTGCAGCATACCTCTTTGCTTTGTTGGTGGAAGCTGAGGCAGGAGACCTCACCTCTTAAAACAATCCAGAATCCCACAGAAGAGAATTTTCATACGTACCTTGAAGAGTGTATTTTTACATGCCTAATTCTGATTTACACGTTACGGTTCCTCAGGAGCTAGATCCCAGCTTTACCTGGAGATTTGCAAAGTAGTGCAGAAGTGTAGAGCTTTTCATTGTGGCAATGGAACCCGGATTACTTTGTACATTTATACTTGATATACTTTAAACTTCAGTTAATAGCTTGAAATGTTTCATCTTGGAAGATATTTTTATATGTGATTGTAATCATGACACAGTGGCTGCATTGTGGCTTTTTGATAATTAAATGTTTTTCTGGATCCTGTTTGTAGCTAAATAATCTTTTCTATTTTCCCTTACATGGTTATTTGCCAATCCTCCCACTGTACTCAATAATGCCATTTGTTGTTTAGCTCTTAATAGGACTTTCCTGATGAGTCTTCATGAGGAGTTTCTTTCTGCATCTGAACATAAGATGCTTTTGTGTTGATAGCAAAACCACTAGCAATTATTCTGGTATTGGAGCATCTAAAAACAGTTTGGTGCCCAGTGCTCAAATCTTAGTCATGCAGTTTAAAATTACTTTGATGCAGTGTATTGAATCAGGCTTGTGAGATAAAAGGTTCTGATCCAGAAAGAAATTCCTGGGAGTTGTATGGCTGTGGGTTACAGGGCAGCCTTCACCATTAAATGGCAGTGTGAGAGCTGGGGCTGTTTTGGGATCTCTGGCTGCTCTGCTCCTGACTCTTTACGTATTACCTCCAGTCCTGGTTTTATTTGTTATTGCTCAAAAACAGGCAGCCCAACAGAAATACACTTGAATGGCAGGAAAAGAGTTAGTTGTTTTTTTTTTCCAAGCCTCAAGAAGATATTATCACATGTAGGATATACCCAGGCTGGCTTTAGGGTGAATATCAGGAAGCATTGCAATAACCTGCTTCAGAGCTCATTTGCAAGAGCAAAACCTGGGTTTGAATCCTGAAAAAAAAATAAATCCCATGCAGAATTTGCCAGTATGTTGGAAAAAACAAAACAAACAAAGAACATGGAAAACATAATTTAAGACTGAAGGTCACTTTCAAGACCTTTGACACAGTTATTAAGTCCATAGAGGTGAATTTCTTTAAGGTTTGGGGTTACTATTGGGGAAGGCTTACAAATTACTTTACAAATTACTTAATAGAAATTCTTAGTTTATGAAAATGGTTGATGAAATGTAAAGGGAGGTTTACAGTTCAACTATTCAATTAGTTCAGCTATGCAATTTTAAACTATATCACTATATGAAGGATTTAAGCAGCTGTGCAACCCAAATTAATAATCAAATGAATCATATGAATCATATAAAATGAAATGAATGAAATGAAATGAATCAAATGACTAATCATATGAAATCAAAATACACAAGTATTGAATTTTAAGCATCAAGTTGTTTAACAAACAGAAAAAGTATGTGTGATTAAGATTGCGGTTGGTAAGTTTTATATGTGAACGAATATGTACCTGTGTGTTTCTTTCCTGTCCTTCAGTGCTCAGCATTTAGTTTGGCATTTTGTTTGTTGTACCTCTTGCAGGTAGTAAGTTTTCTTCACACGGTCTTGCTTTGTGACAAGCTGGATTTCCGGACGGCTCTGGTAGTGTGTCCGCTGAACACTGCCTTGAACTGGTTGAATGAGTTTGAAAAATGGCAAGAAGGTTTAGAAGATGATGAGAAATTAGAGGTATTATAAAGCTTAAAAAGATTTCTTAAAAATGAAATAACTGAATGATTTGCATAATTGGGAAGCTCCACTACTCAAAATACAGGCTAAGGAATGCACTTTGTTTGAAAAATCCCTAGCATTAATATGCCTTAAGGTATTTAAGTTACACCACTACTTTGGAATTTTAAGAGGAACTGAAGCATGTTTTTTTCCTATTTGAAAGGTCTGTGAACTAGCAACTGTGAAGCGCCCCCAAGAGAGAAGCTATATGCTCCAGCGTTGGCAAGATGAGGGAGGTGTGATGATCATAGGCTACGAGATGTATCGCAATCTTGCACAGGGCAGGAATGTGAAGAGTAGAAAACTTAAAGAAATATTTAATAAAGCTTTAGTTGATCCAGGTAAGTGGAAAATTAATGAAGGTATGCATTATAAGTAATGAATTTTTATGTTTGAGAATATGAGCTAAGTAATCATGGAAATGGCAGTCTGTTGGGCAGATGATTTTAAACAGCAAGATTGGCAAGATTTATCACAATTTTTTTTCCCTTTGCTGAATTACAGAGGTGGTTTTTCAGAAGCTGCACAGTGCTTTTGTAAATAGTCTGTCTGTAAGGGTGTTTTGTCCAATATGGAAATGGCCACAGGAACACATGCTGGAAACTTTTTCTCATGGGTGGTTTTTTTGCAAGCATTGCTTTCTTTGCATGGGAATTTCAAGTGTGAATTGATGGTTACTGTAATCTGCAATTTTATTACAGCCACAAACTACTTGATCTTCGCTAGAATTCTACAGGTACAGGAGCAACTACACACAAAGAATAGTTGAAAACACATACCTCAGAAGTGTGAAGAAATGAGTATTAATTAAGTGCTAATTAGTTGATAGCAGATAAAGCACTTCTTCGTATTTTTTTCCAGTCTGTGAAATTGATGTTTGGTTTTAAGTTCAGCTGAATGGGGCAAATTTCTATAAAATGTGTATATAAGCACTTGAAAATACTGTTGATAAAAACCAATTTTATCAGGTGATCATCAAAAACAATTAAAAACTTCAGGATTAGCAAGTTTCACCAAAATGGCAAAATTTTCTTCCAAATCCTGACCTAATAACTGATACGAGAACTACATAAGATTATTCACAGCACAATATGTTTTAAATACCCTATTTAAAAGATCTTTGCCATAACTTTGATATTGTACTTACAGTTGATTAAATTTGGGAATGCTGATGTGGTAGGTAAGGGAAATGGTTTATCTGATTCTTGAGGTAGATGTTCTTGGGGTTTAGTTATCTGATTGGACTTCAAGTTGTGTGACTGTTAGTGTAGGGTTGATTTTATTTTATTTAAACATTCTGATTTATGTGAAATACAGCATTGGTCTGGCTTGTACTTGGTCTTGGTGACTGATTTTTGCAAACAAATGGGGATAAAACACCTTGCGATTATTGTTACAAACTTTAAAAATTACATTTTCATAATGATAAGGTAAAATGGTTGACTTGAGAGAAGGTGTAATTGCCTAGGGTCCTGATTGTATGCTGTAGTCATAAAAGACACTGAAAATCAAACAGCTCTGTGCGCAACCTGACCAGGAAAGGTTGTTTCCTAGCTCTCTGTATACATGTATTTCAGCAACACAGCTGAGCAAATTCAGACTCTATGATTCTTAAATAAAATAATTGCTCATTCTTGTGTTTTGTAAGCTGTTGTTCAGCTTATGTTGGATTGGTTTCCCTCTTAGTCTGGAAGTTTGTCAGTTCACTATTAGTATGTCTCATCTGCTGTTACTACCTCATTAATTATTACTGTGTTACCACCTCCCTGCTATTTCTGCAGGTTCCTGCCTCTTCCATTGCAGTGAAAGTGGTGTTTCCCTGGTCCCGTTACAAATTGGTTCAGGAACATAAAATAAGCCAAAAGTAAACTTTCAAAAATGATTAGTTTGTATACATTTTAGTTCTCTGAATTGGCTCAGATTGCGCAGTCACATAACCTGGTTGACAGAGATGGTGAAAAGAAGGAAGGTGATGCTGGTTCTTTCGGAAAGGATCTGAGCAGCAGCAACTCTAGATGTGGTTCATCTCTCATAGAGCCCCTCCCTGACCCAAACAGTTGTTCAGAGCCTTGTTGTTTGCATACTACTGATGTGATCTCTGAGTTTATAGCCAATAATTTATTGTTGTAAAAGTCCTCTCTGTCCCCTTTCCCCTATAGTGTTGCTTTTTGAGCTTCAAAAGGGGTTAGTGTTAGCTGTTATTGCTAACATTTAGCATATTTGTAAATGGTAACACATTTGCTGAAGACTTAAAACGCTCTTCTGACTAAGTTGCAAAACAGAATGGTGGCTTTCATTCACATTAAAAATAGCGTAGTTAACTAGAAATAAGTTGAGCCTTTTTAAAACTGTAAGTGGTTAGAGCTGAGCTTAAGTGTGGCTCATGAGTTGGATGGGCAGAAAGCACTTCTGATGCTTTGCAGCTCTTGTTGAGGTTGTTTAAAATACAGCAATGAAAACCTATTTTTCATGTCAATAAATCGGAATTCTGGAATACTTTTTCTGAAAGACATATATGTCTTGAGATTAAGATGAAAAAGGAAACAAAAAAAAAGTTGGAGTAGTAGTTCCAAAGGAAGAATGTAGGAATTTCCAAGAAAGCATTGACAATTGTTTCATACTGGCCTGCTGATGGCTGATACAAGCCAAAGCTGACGAGGTGTGATAAATCCACACGTACTCCTTTTGTGGACAAATCATCGCTTTTGTAGTCTTCCATCTTCGTGCAGGATTACAAGGTCAGTGCTGTGGCTTCTAAAATCTTTCAAGGCTGCTGATAATATTGAATTTGGTTTTAAAAAAGAAATAAAGAAAAATGGAAGTGAATCAAGTTATGAAGCTTGAAGCCAAGTGAAAATGTCATTTAAAAATATTGATAAAATTTGAGCAGATCAACAATGAAATTAATTTACTACATAAACTGATCTTCTTCTGAGTTGGGAAACCTCAGAATAATGACAACTAGTCAGAGATAGGAAGTAAGTAGTTTAAAGAAATACTTTGAGATAATTGAAAGCATTGCTGGGTGCTGCCATCTAGGTCAGAGAGCTGTGGCCAGATGGGTAGTAACGAAGGTGATTTTCCCTTATAAGCTGCTTGAGAGAGAAAATGGATAAAATGCTACAAAATACTTTGTCTCTAGAGGCCGTGAAAGCTACCTCTGACAGTGAATAGTGCAGTTGTTTTAAAAATCAGAAATTGACTTTTCAATAAGTCTTAGGATCTGGTTGTTTTGGGCTTCATATTGCAAGCTGATCGTAGCAATTTCAGATTTCCATTCCTTTATTTTAAATTGTCTCTCTAAAATCTCATCAGAAGGTACTTCCTTTCTTCTTGTTTTCCCTGGATTATCTTCTCAAAAATTGTCTGATAAGCATGTGATGGTTTCCAAAAGGTGAAACATGGCTCTGTTAGCAGGTTTTTACTGACACATGTTGATGATGTGCTTTGGTAGCTCTTAGTTGGCCTTTCTCTGTACTGAGCTTTTGTCCCTTCAGAGATGAGAATCCCTGCTGCTGCTTACGTTCCTGCTGAGCCTTCCTGAGGTGGGGTGGTGCTGGAGCTGAGATGATCCAACAGCTAAGCTGAGCTATTAAGGGGTTGGTTCTTTCCTCTACCCACACTGGGCACGTTTCCATCCCCTGCCTTCCTAGCAGCACTGGCATTTCCAGCTCCAGTTTGCGAAGCTGCCAGTTTGACTCAGGAAAGCTCCTGCATAATAGCTGATTAACTGTTTTTGTGATCATGTTGAAGCCACAAGCATTATTTAAGCAAGAAGGAAAATTACTTAGGGTTGAGAATGTTGCCAGGAAGCTCACAGCTGTAGAAGAAAAGGTATGAGCTAGCCTCTAGCAGTGGTAACAGTAGCCTGATGATGGCTTTGTACTTGGTTGGTTGTGTTCAGGTGTATTTATATTCAATTAAAATTTTGTTTGTAACGATGAAAGAAAAAAAAACACAACTCACATCTCCATCTAATTTCACCCCCAAATCATGGAAGAATTGAAGGATCTCTTGTCCTGCTATATTTCTGTTGACTTTAGCAAAGAATAGAGGAGTTGAGATACTTTTACAGTAACTGACTTTTGTAGGTTATTTTTCTTGTGGAAAGTGTCAGGGAGCCATGGTGTAAGGTTTCTTACTTACCTGTCTTTAACAGTAATGCTGCCCCTTCCTTCATGGGTTCGTACTTACGTAGCTTTAAAACCATCAGACTGTAGAGGGAGGTGGCATGCTCACCGTGGAATTTTATATGGAGGAGACCCTGTGCCCTGTGTGACGTGCCCTGTCCCATCTCTTCCGAGTCGTTTTTGGGTTTTACATCCTGCTCGTGGGTGCGGTTCCCTTCTGCTTCCAAGCCTATTTAGACACCTTAGGACAACACAATAGAGCAACATCTGTGATTACGTTAACTTCTAATGGTTTAATCGTAATCCACAAATTGCAGCACATTGGGCCTTGTAGGTTTTGACTAATTTTATATGAACACAGAAACCTTGGTTTGGTTGGATTCTTCTTGGGTTACTTGGTTGGTGGTGTGGAGTCAGGCCACTGGGAGCTCCAACACTGCAATAACCCAGTAGTTACTTTTACGTTGCCTCATACCCTTCTCCATTTAAACTAAATACAAACAGACAGCAATGTTCTGGTGTTGTTATCCATTACTTTTTGAACACGTTTGGATTGCCTAAACTGATGAGAGGAATCGTGCAACAGCCATTACTTGTCTCTTGCTATCTGAATCACAGCCCTGGCAGTGAGCAGGCTGCCAGTGAAAGTTACAAACCTGCGACTGCAGATAGGACAAGCTTGGTCTCTGGGAGCACTTTTAAAATTAAAAGGTGCAAATGTGGTATGTGAGTGATAATTTAATGGTTTTGTCTGGTTAAAACGAACACCGCTAGGGTAGATGTGTTCTGTGGTAGAAGCTTTCGGAGTGCTGCATGCTGCAGGAGAAGGGACCGCAGAGGGAAGGTTTAGCCAAAGTTTATGGGTGGGGAAATAGTGTGAGAAGTGATTTCATTAATTAACCAGCTCTGCCACGTGAAATAATGATTGTGTATTCCTGCACAGCAAGGCATTATTTCCCATAATGCTTCGTACCACACAGCATTTTATCACTTGCTTACTAATAGCTGCTGTGCTGTGCTTGCAGCATTTCAGTAATTGTGTTGGTTTTTTCTTGTTAGTGCTAATAAAAATCCCATTACTGTTAAACTTGGGAAGTTCTTTCATTGATATAAAGCAGGCTTAAGTTCTTGTAGATCTCAGAGTAGAAGGAAAACTCTGTGTGTATCTATATACCTATCACCAAGTGTGTTTTATTTGCATCAGCGTATTAATGTGTCCCAGCACATTAAGAAGGTTAAGAAGTTGAAGACTATGATCTCTGAAGAAAGACTGAAAGAGTAAGGCTTTCTACCCTAGAAAATAAGATTACTAACAGGACAAACTTTCCACTGTGTAAAAGCTGGTTAGTGAGAGACTTTGAGTGAGATTTTACACAAGTTGGAGAAAGGAAAAGGCAGAATTTATCTGGAGTTGCATCAGAGATCATTTAGATTATGCTTCACACACAGTATTTTAGGAGAAGAGAGAGGTCATGGAGTTTTACTTCTTTTGGGGAGGATACATCCTACTCTTATATCGATTATCTCAGATGAAGAAAATGGGCTAAACAATCCCTTGAGGTCTCTGTTTTACATTCCCTTAAGATATTTTGATAAATGCTCTGTCTGTAATGATTTTTAAGAACACGAAAAGAACACAAATGTATGAAAATCCATGTCACTGAATTGTAGCCAAGATGTGAGTTCAATATCAGTGCTACACGACTGCCAAACAAACCACAAAAATTATACTAAGACAGTTTTTTCATATTTCTGCTATCATTCGCTTAGTCTAAGCAACATCGATCTTTTTTAAAATAACTGCCTTGTTCATGTTAAAATCATAGTCTTCGAAATGGATTTCTGGATTTATTGGCACAATTTTGCTTGCCTAACCATCATTAAAATTTCATTATCCTCTTTTCTAATGTGCTTTGATTGTAAATGCAGTGTTCCAGACCAAATCCATTTCTGAGAATGCTGTATTAATGTGCAAGCTGTCAGATCTGGTGGGGAGATGCTGCAAGTCTTTACAAATGCTTCAGTTCTGGCAAGCTCCTTACTCTTCAGGAAACACTAGCCCTGAGGTGGTTCAGAATGAGGACTACAGAAAGGGTCCGTCAGTACGAGGTGCTTGCCTAAAACTGAAGAACATCTTCGTGTGTAGCTTCTCAGTGCTGCCCTTGTTGGGGAAGGTACAAAAGTTGTGAAGTAGTATGGGGAAATGTTTCTGGGGGAGGTGTGAGAATTCACAAATCACTAGACTTCGGCAAGTCGAATGTGTTGGGAATTCATGTAGGTGCTGGGTTTTCGTGATTGCCTTCTAGATTTGGTTAAAAGACTTATTCTTTCTGCTTAGAAAAAAATACCTTCTTCATTCGTTTCCTATTTAATGTGTAAGATTGAAATCAGCTTGACATTTTAAATGGCACAGTTGAGATGGTTGGTGATAAATCATATGGTTGGTCAAAGGCCTGATCGGACTGTTGGTTTGTGTTGATTACTAGAACTGATTTTCTTTACTGAAGAAAACATCAGTAAGTTACAAGAGATTAAATTGATAATGCTGATAACTTCTCCTTTGCCATCTCAAATGCCAGCTTTCTTAGAGCTGAATAGATAACCCAGCTGATGGCTTTGGTTAGTATTTTTCAGAGGTGTGTAAACTTGACTTCAGCTGATGTCATGGTTCAGGAATTGAGGTCAGTTTTAGATCTGGTAAGACATTCATTCAGTCACTAGTAGGATCCTAGAACATCTTCCATATGTCCTTCCAAGGAAATAGTTTCCAGAATTTGACCCAATTCTGGTAAATGTTAGGATGTGTAAGCGTATTCTGCCAAATTTGGTATTTTCTGTGAGCCCCAAATTCGGACTCCTAATAATTCTGCCAGAGTTGCTTCACATACAGTGCAAACATCTTTTGTCATTCGTTGTGCAACCCCTCTTAAGTTTGTAGTCTGGAATCCCTGGTTTTATCTTTGGTAAAAGGTGAGGAAATTTCTGCAGTGACTTTTAGCTACAGGGTGGCATTTCAGTTGTATCTAATTCAAACCAGATTTGATGGTGTTCATACATCTTAGATAAGACTCTCAATCGCACCGTTTACCTGTGTTGATACAGATCTGTTGCCTTGCACAAAAATTGCTGTCTACCTGATCTTTTGGGTTTTAATTGCTTGAGCACCAGTAGATGGCAGCATAAGCTGAATTTAGGAACAGTTTTAAGTTTTGACAGGGTGAATGAAAATACAGACACGGATGCACTAGGTCTGTGGATAGACAATTTTTATAGGCATATGTTTGAAAGTTGTATATAACCCTGCCTTGAAAATTTTACAAGTAATGGTCTGCAGTTTACCAGAATGTCTACTGTAAATGCTTGTGTAAAAACTGAAAAAGAACCTTAATGGTGCTAAGTAAATAAAGCCCATAATAAACATTAGTAGCACAAATTTCAGTTTCTGTAGGCTGCTGGTTTCTCTGTGGTTATAAAAGATGGGAGAGATCTAATGTTCTTATTTCTTTCTAGGCCCTGACTTTGTTGTTTGTGACGAGGGGCACATATTAAAAAATGAAGCATCTGCTGTTTCTAAGGCAATGAATTCTATTCGATCCAGGAGAAGAATAATCCTTACAGGAACACCACTGCAAAATAATCTTATAGAATGTGAGTAGCTTTCTTGTTTAAAGACAGCTTTATTTCTTTGAATGTACTCCTGCCTTTCAGCAATATACAAGTATTAGTAGAGAGAGTTTGATTGCCATTTGACATGCTGAAGCTGTTTGCTATGTTTCTACAACAACAGAAAAATAACAAGATTTTTGTTTTGTTTTTCATTTTGCATACTTAATTAATGTCTTGAGATGCATTTGTATGATAGCTTAAACCAAAGTAAGCTGAAGCTGTTGGGAGCCTGGCCTTTCCTCCATCTCTTTCCTTGGCATGGCCTTGCATACATCTGATTCCACGGGGAGCCAGTGTGAGGAGTATCAGACCATGAATGCTGAATAGCTTTCTGACAGTTCAGTTCCTTGGTGTGGCTCACCGAAGGATCAGATGAGTCTCAACATGTCCAAAGGGAAAGGGAGGGAGTATTTAGAGGGGAAATGGGTGGACCAGGTCTAGCAGGAGCATAAGTTTAAAATGTTTTAAACTATTATAGAGCAGTGTTCTTAGAAAACTAGTTAAAATAGTAATTTATTTTACTGCCTCAGGAATTTCATTCTATATTAGCTTGTAATATTTGCTCCTGTTTGTTAATAATGTAGTAATATTTATTTCTTTTGAGTAATACTTTTGGATCTG
Source organism: Anas acuta (assembly GCF_963932015.1). NCBI lineage: Eukaryota > Metazoa > Chordata > Aves > Anseriformes > Anatidae > Anas > Anas acuta. Next base: position 4,354,921 of record NC_088991.1, read on the forward strand.
TTTCCAAATATTTACAAATATGATTTGTCATTTAATTGCTTTGGTGTACAGAAGCTTTCAAACTTTGTTTAGTATCTAAGATAAGGTAGTGTTAAATCTGACATTATTTTAGAAGTTACCTTTTTGCCTACAGTGCGTATCAATTTAAGATGCCTTTTTCTGAAAATGCTGTGTTGTTTTGTTTTTGTTTTTTTTTGCCTAAGAGAAAGCTCTTGCTTTAAATATGACACATTCATTTTGTGTTAGAAATAATCCTAGTGCTATACTTTAACTTTTCAACAACTGTAGCTTGATCTTTTTGTTCCAGATCACTGCATGGTTAACTTTATTAAGGAGAATTTGCTTGGTTCCATTAAAGAATTCCGAAATCGATTCATAAATCCAATTCAGAACGGTCAGTGCGCGGACTCCACTCTGGTAGATGTCAGAGTAATGAAGAAGCGTGCACATATTCTCTATGAGATGTTAGCTGGATGCGTTCAGGTGAGAACAGTTTTACTGTAACTAATTACTTGAATTAGCTGCAGGGATGGGGGTGAGTTATTTCATCTTGTTCTGATAAAATTGCATGTTACTTTCTACTTAAATACTTCCACAGATTACTAGATTTCTGTGTTATTCACTGCAGCTAGAAAACCTTTTTTAAAAAAATCATAGTTTTTATCCTGATACCAGTATCTCCTAAGCAGGATATATACAGATATTAGAGAACACATTTTTGTTAGGAGAGTAAAAAAAAAACAAAACATGATAGAGTAGGATGCCAGTTACTTGGAAACACTCTTATAATTTCATGTATACATTTAAAGAATACATGCTTGAAAATTCATCTGCTTAAAAACTGCAGAGAAAGTTTGATCCATAAAGAAAGATCCATAAATAATGTTTGATCCATAGTTTGATCCGTAGTTTGTCACTTGGTTCTGGATTCCTATTTTTTGATTTGGGAGAATCAGAACAATTGGGAGAGGAGAGAAGGCAGTTTAATCAGGTCTAAAAGGGTGAAGAACTTAACCTTAAATGAGAAGAAAAACAAAACAACAAAAAAACCCTAACCTCCCTAAATTTCTGGAATGATAGCTGGCCTCCATCTCTTGAGTTTACCTGCTGTAGTACTGCACCTCATGTGCCACCAGCACAGCGTTACTGCTGTTCACCTCTATAAACCTGGGCACCAGGTGAGGTGTGATGCTGTGTAGGCTCCCAGGGCCTCTTCTGGCTGTGCTTCTGCAGACCTGCCTGTCCCTGTCCTGGCACAGCCTTGCTTTGGGCAAGGGCAGGGACACAGCACCCTCTGTTCGTGTCAGAGCGGAGTCTACCCCCTTCACATAGAATCACCTTGTATTTTTTTCCATGTGCTGTTGATCGTTGGTTAAGTAGTCCCGGTGGATTTGAGTTAGGTCAGATGGTCGTAGTGGAATAGTCCCATGACTAGATAGCTCTCCTTGAAAGGAATAAAAAGGTTTATGGCAGTGTGTAGGGCTGGGAAAGGACTTCTTGTCATAGGATGAGTATCTTGGAAGTATGAGTAGTAGCAAGAGGATAACACACAACCCTACACCTCTGTGCAGCAGTACAGGAACACAAACTATTCCCCGTTACAGTCTGCTCATGTCATAAAAGAGGTCGCATGAAAACTCTGATTGTTGTAAATACACATATGAAAACATTTAATTTCCTCAAGCACTTTCTGGAATCAATACTTACGAGCTGTTATGGATAAATCAGTCCTGCAACAAAATCAGTCCTGTTAGCTGAGGACCATACCATTGTTCTGCACTGATGGATTATCCCACAGCCTGATGGATCATCCCACAGCATGCTGCACAAAGCAGGTCCTGTCCATGGAGAGAAACTCTCATTTCATCTATTGTGTAATTCTCCACAAGAAAACAACTCTGTTCCTAAGGAATGTTCGCATGGGAGCTTCTCGCTACCCTTCCAGATAAAAGCAAGGCCGTGCAGGTGGTGTAGTTGCTGGTGCCAGGTGGGAGCTGCCCGCAGGCTCTGCTGTTCGCAGCAAGCTGGCTGGGGTTATCCTGCAGCCCAGGGGTTTGTGCTGCACGGCACAAGCCCAAAAGCCACGCTGGGCGAGTGGCGCAGCACAGGCTCGAGCCCCCCGGGGCTGCCCATGGGTCCCCAGCTCCTGAGCAGTGTCTCGGTCAGGATCAATGCACCCTGTGCCATTTGAATGAAAGTGCAGACGGAGAGATATGGAGTCTAGTGTAATAGTAGAAAAGATGAAAACAAGTAAATTTTGTTTTGCAGTCAACTTTGCAAGGACTTGGAAATGGGACATGGGGGGTTACAGCATTTACTGTGTAAGGTGGGCCTTACAGCGCCTGTACAGGGATTTCTCTATTTATTTATTTATTTTTTATTCTTCTTTGTGGTAGGAGTGAACGTGAATCATTGTAAGTTGTGCATGGTGCCTTGCCATTGGAGATGCCTGAAGTTCTTAAGCTCTCAATCGTCATTTTCATGTATATAATGACTAAAATCTTGCTTTTAAAATTACAGAGGAAAGATTACACAGCGTTAACAAAGTTCCTCCCACCAAAATATGAGTATGTTCTAGAAGTTAGAATGACACCTATTCAGTGCAAACTCTACCAGTACTACTTGGATCATTTGACAGGTACGTGCCTACAGTTGGCTCAGGTAACAAGATTAATGGTTATTTACTATGGGGCTTTTGCTGTGGTTGGAAGAATTGTTAGATATCTAAAATCAGCCCTGTAGGCATATTTTTCTGCTTCCCGTAAGGTTGACCTTAGCTCCGAAGCTTGACTTTTAGCAAAATGTTTGGTGATGCGTAAATATTCTTGGAGGAATAGTAATATATGCATCTCAACAGCAGTCCTCCCTCAGGTTGTGGTTCATCTCTTCTTTCTTTTTTTTCCTTTCCTAGACATAAAATGTAGTTTATTTAATATTTTGTTCATCTAAGAAACAAAATATTTGCATTAAGATTGGAGGGAGATAAATTAAAATTGAACTGCACTGCTGTAAGCACACTGCCAAGCCTTGCAATTTCTTTTTTAATTGTTATAGCTGAAACTGTTACTTGTCAAATGTGGCTCCTCTGTGGAACTCTCTTCTGTTGTTCTCTAAACCCCTCAAGTCTGGCTTTCACAATGACCATTCTCACCTCTTTGCACTTAATGTAAACTTGGTTAACTGTAAAAGTAAGGTGTATGAGGGGGGAAAAAGAAATGTACCACTGTGGGCTGCTCTACTGTTCACTTATATGAGAGAGAAAACTCTGCAGCTTGTAATTTTAGTGTATCAAGGTGTCAAAATGTCAACACTTCTGTATGGTGGTGCCACACAGGACTACTAGAGTGGGAATCTCAAGGAACTCTTCAGTGAGCTTTTCTGTACCGCTGGGCATTGTGCAGCCAGATTCCTCAGCAGCAGCTTTTGGGTTCTGGAACAATTTGGTTTGTTTATATACCACATAGAATAATTGTCTTAATGATTGTGCACTGAATTACATTGTCATGTTTAAGGTGCTCTGATGGGCTGGTGTTAAACCTTGAAACACACATTCCCTTTCTGCAGTTGCTACAAAATGTATTGCGTAGTCTGTTGTGCCAGTTCAGTAGTATTGGTATCCTTTTTTCTCTAGTTTTTTTTTTGCACCTGTTAAGCCACCTGCCTTAATGCCCGCCTGTTGCTGCTGCAGGAATTTTTAAACTATATTATTCTATTCTGGTTACTCTGCCAAATTTAATTACAGAGATTAATTGCATCTCAAATCAAGCGGTGATTTACAGCAGTATGAAGTTCACTGTGTTGTCTTAATTACTTTAGGTTCTGGTTAGTGCAGTTTCTATCACCTAGCCAAACTGCCAGCTAGATTTCCTTTCTACACCTCTGTCGTGTGATGCCTTCATTTGATGTAAGTTATGAAAGTAGAGTTTTCAAGGACCTGTGAAAGCAATTTCACTTCCAGTGATAATCTCCAGTAATAATTGCACATCTACATGCAGATTGCTCCTTTTAGCCTTTCATTCGAAGGGAATAAAAACTTCTTATGTATTTTTTTTTAAAGGAAGCAAAAGCTTCTTAGATTAATAGTACTTCAGAACAGTACACAAGCAAGCCCAAGCTTTGATGCAGTGCTCACACCTAATGAGCTCTATATTGCAGTCTGTCCTGTATTGCTGCATGGACTCCTCTTTCTAGAAGTGTGCTGAAACGCCGCTTATTTGCATTCCATGGCCTTCATCATTCTAAATGCCTTCCAAAAGCAAGTAGCCTAAAATGATAAGCATTAGTCATTTACTCTACAAGCATGCATCCAAATGGTTTAGGTTAAATCATCCTAGTTCTTCATGGTGTCTTGTAACTTTCAAGAGTTACAATAGTTCTGTAGGTTTCCTTTGGCCTATTTCTAATACAAAGCAGGACTGATTTTGCAGTTTCAGACTCTACAACCCTGACTTTGTTGGTCTGGCATGCTTTTAGATGGTGAAGTAAATCTTTTATGGATTGTGGATTAGCATAAGAGCTAGTGCTGTGTGTTCACAACTGCTTTACGTGGTGCAGAAGTCTTTGCAGACGCTGGCTTTCAGTGCTTCCTTTTTTAATAAAGCAGGCAGCCGATAAGAGGAAGTAACCTCTCATCTGGTGTCCCTTAAAGCTAAGGGAAATAATTCCTCAGGCATAAAGCCTAATATAATGAGCTTCACGTTTGTTCAGTTGTTGGAACAATTAATTTATTACTGGGTTGTGTGTGTAACTAACTGAGAAAACACACTCCCTCACGGGTAGTTTAATCTGTCCAAACTTCGAGGGCTCAACGCGGTTATTTGAGCTGAAATCTGCAGCTGTCACAACGGGTTGCACGGTTTCATGAGTTACTAGCCCTTGGTGAGCTGCTTCAACACCCTGAGCTAGTGGAAAGCATCATTCACTTTCTCTCTCTTCTTCTGGGGTTAGTGTCCTGCCACTGTGGTGAGCTCAGAGGCATATACCAAAATACACGTTTTAGATGCAATATTCTAAGGTTGTCATTTTTTGATTCATTTAATGAATGTTTGTATATGAACACTTCCGTAATAGTGTGTGAACACACATCACATCTGAACGCTTCTGTAATACAGAAAATCAAGAAGTCTGTAGTGTAGGAGTTGTTGACTGAGGATGTTTCTCGGTTATATTAGCTCAAGCTTAGCCAAGTTGAACCAAAGAATTTGTCTTCCTTGTAATTCAGTTTCCCGGCATCCTAGGGGAGTACAAGTTAGCTCTAAAGCTGTGTTTTATGATTAAAACGTAGCAAAAAGTTGCTTTGTTGATTAATTGTGCTCTGTATACATCTATTTGATTGTCTTAACCTGTTGAGCAAATGCATTGCACAAGCTTTATGCCTGCCTCGCCATAACATTTCATAAACATTTTATAATTTTGATGCAGCAAATACTATTTTCTGCTAGGTATGCATGCCTTAAATTATGGATACAATGCATATGAAAGCCAATCAATTTCAAGAACCTAAAATTATTTTACTGTTTAATGAGTCACTGAGGCTACAACAAATGTTCAACTCTGCACAGTTTATCAATTTGCTCTAAATTGTGCTTGAACAATGCAAACAGGCTGGGCATTTTTGCATTTTTTTATTGTAGCAAATTAATGCAGAGTTGCAAGTAAAAAAAAAAAAAAGGAGCTTAAAATAATAAGTCAAACTCATTGAAAATTTAGTGCAAATTTTATTTTGTTTTGTAGCTTGGGCTGCTCTTTAAGAGCTGATTTCACAATTAAATGCATAGACATGACTCCTTTAGAGAGGATTTGGATTCTTTCCTATACTGGGAAGAAATGTGCTTTTATGTAAAAATGAAATCATGTTTCTTACTGTCAAGAAAAAGGGGAAAATCTAATTTTGACAACTTTAACTAGGAGAAAAATGCCTGTGACTGAGTAATTTGATCTCTTTTACAACATTCGTTACAATATGATGTGCATCTGGAAAGAACACTCAGTACTTCACCACCAGATTGTTCAAAGGGGGAATGTTATATGGCTAACTTACTGCAAGGTTTCATTCTCATACCTGAACTTTATTGTCAGGTGTAGGTAGTGGCAATGAAGGTGGACGAGGCAAAGCTGGAGCTAAACTATTCCAGGATTTCCAGATGTTGAGCAGAATCTGGACTCACCCCTGGTGTTTGCAGCTGGACTATATTAGCAAAGAAAATAAGGTAAATTAGATGGATCAAAATACTCTCTATTGAGAAATTTTTCAAACAAGCTATGCTAAATGCTAGGTAAAATTTCATCAAATTAATGGAAACCTTTATTGCTGTGGGGTAATCGTGCTGCTGGTTTTGTCATATTTTTAGTTTCTGGATATGTTGTCACTCTTAAAACATTTTGAAAGGCCATGCTGTTGTAGAACTTAACATTCTTCAAATGAAGAATAAGCAGATGGCTAGAGGTTTAAAAGAGCTTCTGGATGAGCATAATTAATAAAATTTCTGTTTTTTTCTCTTTTGAGGGCTATTTTGATGAAGACAGTCTGGATGACTTCATAGCTTCAGATTCTGATGAAACTTCAATGAGTTTAAGCTCTGATGATTATGCAAAGTAATTGAGCTTTTATTTGTTGTTTGTTGTTGGATTTGTTTCCCTAATAGAACTTAAGTGATTTCTATAAAGTAAATGTTTTTTATATATATATGTGTATATATATATATACACACATATGTATATATATCCGTTAGAATATATCCTCTAGCAAGATGATCTTAAAAAATAATAATAGGATGTATGATGTTATCTTCATAGGAAAAAAAAATCCAAGGGGAAAAAAATGAAGAAAGAGTGTAGCTCAAGTGGGAGTGGCAGTGATAATGATGTAGAAGTCATAAAAGTTTGGAATTCAAGATCTCGTGGAGGTGGAGAAGGAAATGCAGAAGAACTTGTAAACAATCCTCCGTCGGTTACAAAATCAGATGAAGGTGAGTATAGTATACCAGTAAATCAAATATGATGCAGCTTGAAATTTGGAAAATGTGTTTTGAGAGTGCTGCTGTCAAGAGTTCTGCTTTGTTGCAAAATGACAAATTTCTTAAATCCGTGAAGTGCTTCTGTGCTCGCAGCTCCTGCTGTTCCTAATAATCTCCTACAGGAGAAATAAAGGGCATCGATTTAGAAGTGAAGGGTCTTGTGACAGAGAAGCTGAACAGATATATATTTTTTTAATTCGTCAGTACAAAATGGTGTAAGGTTAACAGATAACTAGGATGCTTTTCATCTTTATTTTAGTATGTTGGTGAAAGATGAATGGAACGATTAATAGATATGTATGCCCTTTTTTGTTGCACCTGGAATTTGAAATAAGTAACTAAGCAAGCAGGTATAATGCAGAGGCATAAGAAACCTTTTTAAAGACTTGGTATTCAAGCAATGTATATCTATACATTTCATTTTCTTTTATTTTTCCTTCAATAATCTTCTTCTAAAATTGTATCTAATATAAAGCTATTTTTTCTGGCATTATCATTTTTCATGTGCCTAATCACCTTTCCTAAATAAGTATTTTTTGGGGGAGAGAATTTATTTTTTGTCCCCTGTTCCTACAGCAAAGATATCAAAAATGTGTGAGGGGGAGAGAATGAGTGTGTGTGCATAAAATATGTATGCATACAGATTAAGTGTATTAAATTCATTACTAGCATTATAGGAAGCATGAGTTTCTGTCTGTGGAGCAGTGAAATTTTTACATCTCTCTCATGCAACCTTGTTCAGTTTAATGTTTCTAAACAGACATTTGATGCTGTACCAGATGAGGTCTGGGGGCAAACTTGGTATTTCATTTCAGCTGTTGAAGGCCTTTCTGCAAAGCGTAGGGGTGAGGATAGAAATAGGAAAACCTTATGCACACTCCCTATGTCACGTCACACTAAATCTCTTAACTTGTTCATTGTTCGGTCTGGTATTGACAAATACGTTCCTTAAAAGCTTGTGTAAAAGAGGGCTCGACTGCGAATTTTGTCAAGATCGGTTCTATCTTGCACCTGAAATTCCTTGGTGTGTCACAATTGATTTGCTGTGCATGGTCTTCAAATGTAAGCATTTTGAATTATTCATTAGATAGAACAGTTTTCTCCTATGTAAGTAAATACTTCAGTAAGATACGAGTTTTTATGTGAAAAAAAACCACAGCATTAATAAATCTAATCAATTTTTATCGCTCTAATGCAAAGAAGGTTAAACTGCAATGTCATAAAAAGAAATTAAGTAATGCAAATAAAGATAATTCATGGTTCTTGTCTGCCATTCTGGTTCTGATTACAGTGCTGAATATAAACTTTTTCTGGTTGAATTCAGCTCTGTCTCAGAGTAGACATAATGCAGATATCATTAAAGATCAGCATGGCTGGTGTCTGACACTCTCGAGTGGTGATTTAAACCCAGAAGGACTTGGTTTTGCTGGTTATTTTGGTGTAGTTTTCAGTGAGAAACTGTATTTTATAGTTCTAGTATTTTTATATTTCTAGGAGTCAAATTAACAACAATTAAAAAAAAGTTAATTTAATTTCTAAGATGGTGACATGTTAAAAATGGGATTGTTTCCATGTATGTGTTCTGCAGCTGTTGTTATTGTAGTGGTGTGTTAGCAGATGAGCAGGCAAGAAACTTTCTTAAAGAACTTCGCAAAAAGGCAGAATATGCCTTTTTTCTTCAATTCTTCTTTTTTCTTCAATTGTAAATTAATAAAAAGGGTGGAAAAAGTTACTGTTTTTCCCCTGTATATACTAATGTTGTCTTCTAAATTAGATTAGGAAAAAGATTCTAAATCTGAGCATAACGAAAGAGGAGATGGTTTATATTTTGTCTTGAAAACCAATATTATGTAGCATTTGAAAGCTTTCTTCTGAGAGTTCATCTTGATAGACGACCTAGGTGTAACCCAAAAGACCATTCTTTTTCTATGAATTTCAGATGTTTGTTTCAGGTTCAAAATCACTTTGTGAAAAGCTTCTTTTTCGTTGCTGGAACATGAATGAGTTTTCAAAGATGCCTATTTGTTGGAAACAAAGCTGTTGATAAATACTCATGGGGAAAAGCTGCAGATTGTAGAACTATTTGTCTAAATGTTCTGCAACATAAAGACATTTCAAAGCATTTAAATGGACACAATGCCTTTATCTCTGAATTTTTGTTTGTGTTTTTTATAGGTAAACCTACATCATCTTCAAATCCTGGTAGCCCAGCTCCAGACTGGTACAAAGATTTCGTCACTGATGCAGATGCTGAAGTGTTGGAACATTCTGGGAAAATGGTGCTTCTCTTTGAAATTCTTCGCATGGCAGAGGAGCTTGGGGACAAAGTGTAAGTCAGTTTTTGAAACATTTAGCAATCTAACAAATACATCAATCTGTTAGTGTTCTTCATTCAGTCTTCCTAATGCTGTAGCTCAGGTTTTTGAAGCAAATGTGTGTGCTCTTTTTATCGGAGTTTTCCCATACACGTACACCACCTAAGCCCCTTGCTGTATCTAGGTGGGTTGTTCATTTCAAAGGTTTTATCAGAGTGAACAGGGGAGAAAAGTAAAGCAGTACAATATTTAAAATAACCTCAGAGGTTAATGTTGTGGTTTTGTGTTTCTGTTTTCAGCCTAGTGTTTAGCCAATCCCTAATATCACTGGATTTGATAGAAGATTTTCTGGAGCTGGCCAACAGGGAGAAAACTGACAAAGATAAGGCTCCTATTTATAAAGGTGAGTGTCAGGTTGGACAGTTACAAAGCTAAGAACTCTCTTACAAGTCTCTATTTTGTCCAAAGGGAATGGAGTTAAAATAATTGTTTGCATGAGAAGCATTGTGTGCTCTCTGTCATTCCCGAAGCTGGCATGTCTTCTGTTCTACTCTGCAGGAGGTCTGTGCTATCCCATTATGGACTCTTGCTTCTGATTTCATTCTGTATCATCTGTGCTTAATGTAGCCTAAGCAGATTAAATGTTCATCATCCAAAATTGAGAGAAGGCATTTTATTAAATTCTGTACAGAAGTGATGTTGTATGCTCATGCATGGCGAATTCTGATGCTTCCTACTGGGAGAGAGATAATGAAGGAAAATTACGCTATTTTAAAGTGGTGTGTCTTGATGTTGAATGCGAAATGTGAATTTGGGCTTTATGTATACTGCAGCAGATTGTTTTATGGACTCTGTAAAGAGAGCAGTGTATTGAATTAATTATTATCCTAGTGATGCTTGAATGGCGAGGAATTTCTCACCAGCCAGACATGTTGTCTGTTCAGGATGTTTCTTTTGTTTCCTCTGTGTGATCCTCCCAGAGCTCTTGATGATGCAGTTAATTTTTATGTGAAGTTTCAGTGTTCAGTGTCTGTGGATTGAAGAATTTCTTTGAATCTGTCATTCCTTTCAAATATCTTATTTCTAAGTATAAACATGTTGAACAGTTGTGTAAGAGAAAAGTGGCTTAGTGGTATCAACATGCTAGTTAGATGAAGATCTCCAGTATCTTTCTGATTTATTGTTCTCACGTGATGCTTTCCTTAGCTTCTGAGTATTTATCTCCAAATATTATAAGCTGTCTTTTTTTTTCAAGTTTCTGCCTTTAGTCTGAGATAATTTATGGTCTTTTTTTCTGGTTTTAATAGTTCTTTCAGTAAGCAATTAGACTGTATTTTATATATGTGTATACATTTATATATATATATTCCAGGCACAACTCAAAAATCTGTTTCTCATAATTAAGCAGTGTTGTCTCCTAAAAATGCTATTTTCTTTATAATTGATGGCACATTAGGGTTCATTTTGTGGATATGTACCTTGGTAGTCAAGAAAATGAAAGGCTACTTCTGAATTCAGGAGAGAAGAATCTTCTATATAATTTTTTTTCATCTGGCGAGGAATAGCCATAAGTCACAGTATATTTAGGCTCCAACAGCTGTTCTAAATTCAGTTCCAAAATGATTAGACCTTGACTTGTGAAATCTCCTTTGAGTATTTACTTATGGATGCTATTTGTATGGGAGAGACTGTTGTTTATGTTAATTAAAAATACAAAATTATGGAGATCAAAACCAGTAGTATAATACTTGAGGATTAGATGTAGTTACTTTTTAAAAGTAACCTTATCTCCAAGTTAAGGCATCTTGATACAAATGTGGATATAGAAATAGAATTGATGAGAAATCAGAGGAACCATCCAAAAAAGCTAAGGTCTTCGCAAATACTTCATCTAAATCTTAACCTTGAAACATAGCTTGATTATAACTTCACATCTTGAAATTCCACTCTTTACAAAGCTGCTTTAAGGAGTTTCATTTAATAACAATTGTTAATTTTTACAAGATGAAACTCTTAAGAAGAAAAGGATAGTGATAGGCGTTGGATGCTTTTGTCAAGTTAAAATGCTATTGACATTTAGTCTACTTTTTGAATTGTTTTAGACAGAATTGGTTTAAGGTTGTAGAACATTATTCTTACAAATGCAGTTGGCATTATATTCTCTCATGGTACGTTTTATATTTTATTATGCAATCCTCGCTATGTAATCTGAAGGCATGCCTGTGAAAAGCCCCTGAATTCTCCATAAATGTCTTCTATCCTGGATTTTCTGTCTTGAATAACCTGTAGTCTTCTCCCACTGTTCTAAATTGTCAGAGTAGCATATTTTATGTTCCATGTTTGCTTTTGTGCTATTCTGAGAGTTGTTTATATCCAGCATTATCAGTCTGGTTACTTATATAATAGGCATTTTAATAATTTGACTCTTAACATTTTTAGGTGAAGGAAAATGGTTCAGAAACATTGATTACTATCGCTTAGACGGCTCAACTACAGCTCAGTCAAGAAAGAAATGGGCTGAAGAATTTAATGATGAAACTAATGTGAGGTGAGATCTCTTGTGTGTTTGATTTGACGTGTTTGATTTTCTCTGTCTCTTTTGTTCCATGTCTCTTTGTTTCTTGTATTAGTTTATTGACCTGTTAACATTGTGTAAATAAAGCATCACAATGCTAGCAAGTACAGAACTGCTTCATATAGTAGTTCTAAGCAAGTTAGTGTTGTTAGTCCCCACTCTTCAGTGTGCATATTTTATTTCGATGCTTGTGGCTCAATTGCATATTACTATTTGAAGCTGGAGTTTCTTTGCCTGCTGAGATGAGCCGTGTCTTTTGTTCTATCCTTGCAGTTCAGTTTGTTTTTTAATTTCAACGGAAATGGTTCTTCCATGTTAGATAAGGAACAAAGAATAAATAGACTTGGGATTTCTATCCCTTTTGCCTTTGGAATGCTCTAGCTGTTTCCCTGCGTTGGGTCAGAGAGGTTTGGCAGGTTATCTAGCAATGCTGCTACAACAGGCAGATGCTGTTTGGTAGCAAAGCTGGCTTTTAACCTGGCATGGGGGTACTTTAAAAGACGTTTAGATGTAGAGCTTAGGGGTATGGTTTAGTGGGGACTGTTAGCGTTAGGTCAAAGGTTGGACTCGATGATCTTGAGGTCTCTTCCAACCTAGAAATTCTGTGATTCTGTGATTTTGTACTTTGCTAGTCTTTCCAAGTCCGTTCAAACATGAAGATGAAAAGTGATAGAATATGCTTCTAGTATTGTAAATACGCTTTCTGCGTATTTTTCATTTCTGTGTATTTTTCATTTCTGTCTGCTAGATGCAGTTTATAAAAGTGTAATACCTACATTTTGGTACTGTTCTGATTGTTTTCCAAATAATTATTCTAGTACCACAACAGTAAATAGATCATTTTGTAGTAGAAGAAAAAAGCGTTTCTGTATAAACAGACATTTCAGTAATTCTAATAATACACTAACCATGCCAGTCTTTCAGTTGACATTGTTTCAATATATAAAAATACATATTTAATATATTTCCAAAATAGTAAAAAATTGCAACTTTTCTCTGTTCCAGAGGCCGCTTGTTTATTATCTCCACTAAAGCAGGCTCCCTTGGAATTAATCTTGTGGCTGCTAATAGAGTAATCATCTTTGATGCTTCGTGGAACCCATCGTATGATATCCAGAGTATTTTCAGGGTTTACCGCTTTGGGCAGAACAAACCTGTGTTTGTGTACAGGTTTTTGGCTCAGGTAGGTTTCTGTGTGATTTTTATTTTTGTGTGTGATATTCTGGTTCTGCAGTCAAATTTGTAAACTGTAACTATTTGGACTTCTGCTGAGGTCTGTAGTGGTCCACGCTGATCCAGTCATCTTCCAGTCTTAATCTGATAGCAGTATTTGTCCCAAAATCACTGAAAAAACTCTTGAAGGAAATGGTTGTAAAATAAATAAATACACTGCAAAATAATAATTAAAAACAAAACAAAACAAAAAAAAAAACAACACTGAAATGATTTGCTGTGCCACTTCATCTGGCACTTTGTATTTCACAAATCCTGGAATTCTAGCAGGGATTCACATGTTCAGACTTGGAATAGTGTTTACTGCTTTCATTTGTACATTACGAAAAATTCTTAATTGTGTAGACCACATAGAGGATGGCTGTCATTTGTCAGTAGCCTTGCTGAATGTGGCTGACTTCTACAGACCCCTTAAAACTGGTCTCTGGATCCATGAAAATCCAAATGGAACGAAGATGCTGGTAGCTAAAGATAATTTTTTTCTATAAAAAGGCATGCAATCATGATTCGAAAACCTGTATCACAGCCTAAAGACCTGTAATGATTCCGATGGTCACCGATCTATCGTCTTTATAAGTAATAATGCCATTGCTTCTGACAGGTAGTGTCTTGCTTCATCTCTTAATTCTGAGGCTTTCACAGGATGAACTGAAGACTTTTTTTTCCCCAGTAACAGTAATTAACTTATGATCAAATCATTATGCACTCGCCAACTTAAATAGATCACTTTTTGTAACATGTTACTGTCAGACATGATTTTTTTTTCTTCAGGCTTCAGTCTGTTTTTCTCTACGTGCACTTTTGAACTGTTGGTATCCTTTTTAAGTTGCAGTGTTTAGAAGAAGCTGTGCTGTTCTCATACTTTTCGTAGTTGTCATCTTTTTTTTTTGATACGTAATTTCCCTTTTTTCATCAAAGATCTAGTTTGTTTGTACCCAGCCATGATGAATTAGACTTGACTGCTTCCCTTGCCCTGTCTTTTCCACCCCAGTGACTTGGTATCTGTTTTCCTTTTTAATGGGCTGCCCAAAGCAGCAAAATGTACAAAAAAGGTACATGCTGTGGAAATCCACATTTTTGTCATAATTATACTTTGGGAAATAGAGCAAAACCTGATCGCTTCAGGCCACTACTGATAACACACGTTTCTTACACTTAGTCAACAGCTAGATGACATCTGTTGCTTACACAATGCACACTACTTTTTATTAATTTCCAGGAGGATTTTGTTCTTTTTTTTTTTTTTTTTCTGTAAGGAAACAGTGAAGTATTTTCAGTTTACTTCATTGTTTCCAGATTACTTTGTGGATAAGGAGCAAAGAAAAAAGGGAAATAGAGCACTGTTTTGTTGTTCTTGCTCTTCTATATCTGTTAGTTATTTCCTATGTAACAGAAGGTCGGTGTTTGTATAAAAGTGAATAACTGTGTTTTCTAGGGAACAATGGAAGATAAGATCTATGATCGACAGGTAACAAAGCAGTCGCTGTCTTTCCGGGTTGTTGACCAACAGCAAGTTGAACGTCATTTCACTATGAACGAGCTCACAGAGCTGTATACTTTTGAGCCAGATTTGCTGGATGACCCTAATTCAGAAAAGAAAAAGAAGAGAGATACACCGATGCTGCCTAAAGTAAGTTGATGCGGATCACTGGGAATTATATTCTATTAAAAACAAAAAAGTCTTTTGAAGGATGTGGGGTATTCAGTCTTGCAAGAAGTGCTGTATTTTCACATCAGTATTTTTTACTTTGAAATGTGGTAGATTGCAGATAACAGAATAAAATGTGTGATCACTATCGTGGTTGCTCTAATGCCCTTCAATCTATTTGACAGTATAAGAAAAAGATCTTCAGTTAAAAGACAGTTTTTAAATTAGAACAAACAGAACCTGGGAAGCCAAGATGAATGCGTAAGTGGGTGCTGGTGACACCTTGCATTACCTCAATTAGTGATAACAAAACTATCAGGAGATGCTGTGCTTCGGGGTCTGTTTTTTTTTTTATCTCCCTAGGTAAGACTGTGAGTCAAATTAATCCATGATCTCTTTTGCCAAACCTTTTTGTGTTTGTTCTTGTTTTTTAGTTCTTTATTTGTCTCTTCTTGTAGGCACCATTAATAGAAATACAGTAGAGATAGGGAAAGAGATATTTATTGTTTAAATGAAGAAAAATTGGACAAGCTAAGAGTTTTAATGTGTTTTTAGTGTTGTCCGTACTAGCAGAGACCAGTGACATTTTTGTTCCTTTTGCAGACGGTCATTTACTGTACATGGTGAGAGCGCTGACTTTCTGTGCTCTGGGGTAATATGAAGGAGTGACTCTGAAGATCACAGTAGTTTGTTTTCACTGCCTTAATCTATTTGTAGTGGCTGCGACACGCAGTAGTGGTTCATTGTCGCTACTTAGTAATGTCTCAGTATCCTGTGCACTTCTTGGGGAACCAAAACATTTATGAACTTAATTTGAAAGTATAAACTGTAACTCTTATTCCTGCCTGACTGTTCAGGGGACAGAATGATCAGATTATTTATTTTACTTTCTTTTTCCAAGTCAGTTTATATTTAAGGTTAGTCTAAGGTTTGTACTTGATCTATTTTATATTCTTTGTGTTAGGTGCTGTTCACGTACACTGAGGTAATGTGGCCTGCCAAAGGCTAATCGATGTATAACTTGTGCAGTTGTCTTTAGCTTACCAGGTGAAGAGCTAGTAAATAGTAACAAATAAACTTAAGGCTCGCAGCTAATGACCTGATTACATCTCTGAGCTGTTATCTTTAGGTCATTACACGCTGGGTGTGGAGAAGGAGGTTTCCTAGTTTGTACACCTATTAATTTTCAAGGAAAAGTGGTATGCTGTTCATTCAAAACTGTCTGTAGACCACTGTAATATAATAAATGGTGGTTAAGCATCCCATTGGCATTCTTAATATTTAGGCCTTTCTCTGAAATGGAGTTTATTCGACCACCTACAGTGTCCATGCAGCTGTCAGGGGGATTTAGGAAGCAGTAGCCCTATAAAGCGTTAGTCGCTGTTACACATGCATTTAAAACCCTTGAAAACAATCTTTAATGACTGTATCGAAGCTCTTTTTCTTACCATATTTCACAGTGTAAGCAGTAAAATGTAGGTAACAGATTCAATTTTTACTATTTTGTAAATTTACTAATTCATTTTTTTACCTCCTAAAACACGTTCCTTTAGTTTAATTAACAGTACGTACTTAATTCCATTTAGCCATCAACATGTGGTTCATATAAATGAAGTTGAATACAAAGCTTTAACCACGGCCCTGGCTAGAAGTAAAGCAGATCTGTGTATAGGAACTCTGCCTGGCTCTTTCCCATAGCTTTAGCAAATGGTATTGAACAGGATTATTGCTGCTATTATTGAGATGTGCATCTTTGGGCACACTTCTCATCTGTTTTGTTTTCATTTGATGGTTGAAAGGGCTGTAAGTCATCAGGTAGATTCATCTTATTTTAGCAGTTTCTGTATGTATTTGCTGGAAGCAGGGTTTGGTATTCCTGATTCTGATTCCACAGAACGTGGAAGGCTAGCAGCTAGCCCCTAAATAATCTTCTCCCTTTCTTTTTGTCCCTGAATCAGGCTTGGGTCTGCGATAGTGAGGAAGAATCCTGCGGGATGCTGAGCTCCCTCAGCTCCTGCTGAATTGGGGAACTGGGAGGCGAGGTGTGAAGGTGCCATAGGAAGTAACGTGACTGCTGCTAGCTGGGAGCAGCGCTGCCTGTAGCATGCCTGGTAGCCAGTGCTTTCACGTGTCTTTGGGCTGCTTGTGGTGAAATGATGTTGAATTGTTAGTTGGGAAAGATGTGTCTCAGGAGAGTTAATGACATTGCTAGCTGTCATTGCACAAAGTATTACTTGTGGTTTGGGATTGGACCAGGCGGTCTGAGGCCAGGAGTGCAATCTGTCCTGCAAGGGCATCATATATGCATGAGCAGCAACTTTGTCTAATTAATGATTCCTGGATAGTTCATCCAAGAAGAGATGAAACAGGAACATTTAGGGTGTCTGGGTGACTAGTGCCAAGGTAGTAAACTGTTGCAAAATAATTTATGTCACAGAACTTTTTGTTTGTTTCTTGTATTTTTTAAATATATTTTTTATATTTGTAAAGACAAAACTCTTTCCCCTTAACTATTTTGGTTATCCCAATTTTTATTATTATTATTTTGGCTGCGTTTGTGTTCTCAGCTGATCAGGATCTGTTATTTTCGTTTTATCCACAGTCAGGTTCTTGCTTCGCACTCAGGTGAGCCAGTGCAGCAGTTGCAGTGCTTTGTTCCTTGATTCCTGTGTTCCATTTAACTGACCGGTGGCTCATACCTTATTTACAGTATCATTTGTTTAACTTTTGTTTCATGTACCTATTTCTTTTGCACTATCCAATTCTCTAGAAATTCTACATAAACAACAAAAAGCAAATACCAGATGTAGAAAACATTGCAGTGGGTGGTATAAATATCAAAATCATATAATCTTACTCATCCAGAAAGCTCGCTATTCCGTATTTCAGTGGAATTAGAGCAGAGATGCATGACTTACCTTTATAATAACAATTTTTTTAAATGATTTGATGAATTTAACGCTGCATTTGTTGCATTTTTTGGAGAGAAAAAAGTGGATTATAAAGACTGATACGCTTTCAGAAGCATGTTATTGTAACAGCCCTTAATTGCACAGCAATTGGAACTTAAGACTTTATTTAAGACGCTTTGTTTGTGGTAAGTTCAGCATGCCCTGCCTAAAAACCCTAGAGAAATAAGTTTCTTATTCTGTAAAACCCTAGAGAAATAAGTTTTCTGCAGGTTGTCTGCTAAGTCACCTTACTTCTTGACTTGAGTGAAGCCACCTTTTAGAAGGTCAGCAGTCAGGAATCGTGTGCTGAGGAGGAGTGGTTCAGAGCTGAGCACTAGGGTTGCTCTTGGAACCTGCAGATTCGACACGCTTTGCAGCTGTTTTGATGTAAGAAAAAATATTTTAAATCAATTTCTTATGAAAAAAATTAGGAGAATTAATTGTGGATTGTTTTAAAATAAAGAAGTAAAGCCTTTATGTGAGTGAAGAAACGAATGCTACTTGATTTTCAAAATACATCCTTGAGAATTCCTTTATGCAATAATCCAAGGTTCAGTCAAAGAAGGGTTTTCTTAGAAAATGTTGTTAATAGGTGGGGGTGGAGGGGAAGATGCTGAATGTTGCTATTCTATATGAAAAGCCACACGGCAAACGTGGAATATGTAATATGTAGGTTTTCCTGGAAGCTTATCAAAGTTTCATGTCAAGTTTTAATTTTAGCAGCAGTTTTCCACACATCGCAGTCTGAGCAAGACCTGCAGGTTGCCCGGGAGCACTAAGAGCCAGTGTACGCCCCTCTCGGGGGAAAAGGCGTGCTGCACTACAACAGTAACTTCACAGTGCCATGTCTCTGCCCCTGCCCCTCTGAAAGACCTGCTACGTCTTGAAGAATGTAAATACTTGGGTTTCAACGCAGTATTTTTAGCGTGAATGTTATTCACCTGAATTATTAAATTAGTCTTAAGTTCCACTGCTTGAAAACACATTTCATTCATCCGCTGTCCCTGTGGGTTTGAAAATGACTGCCTTAGAAGTGCTGTCTGAAGGGCGTAACAGGTGTCTTAAGACTGAGTAATCATCGATTCAAATTCATTGTATTCAAGTATAGAAATAATTAGAACTAATTACTGTATATAGCCCATGAGCTTTATGCAAATGTAGTGACTCATTGCCTAATACAGACTAGAGGCTAAAAAACTTTCTCTAAATTGCTACTCTACAGAAATAGTAAAAGGAGAAGATAGTGTGAAGTGAGAAAGTTCTCCTCGGGGCATTGCGACTGTTTTTTGGGTGCTACGTTTCACTTTGCCCTGAATTTAACATTAGATTTGGAGTCCTTTTTCAAATCAGTGTGATTTCTGATGACTAGGCTGCTTTGGTTTTTTAAAAGCAGGTTCTCAGACCCTTAACGCTCAGCTCCCAAAGGATTACCCTGGGGTATCCAGGAGACCTGGCTGGTATCACGTAGCTGCCACCGAAGTTCTTTACCACAGACACTGATAACTGGGTGCCGTGATCACTGCAGTGTTTCAGAGCAGTGCAGGTGAGGTGGGAGCTGGACAAGGACAAAATAGGCTTGAGGGGCCCTCGTGACCCTCGCAGCTGGCACTGTGGCACCTTGTTCCTTGTCCGTTCTTCCTAGGACGTGATTTTTATTGTATTTTTGTACTAAGGGACAGTTCTGTGAATTCTGGGAAGGCTTTTCATTTCAGAACCCAAAGAATTTGCTGGCTTTTATTTTTCATTTATTTTTATTTTTAACCTTGGGATTGAATTTTAAATTAGTGGAGGAAAAAAAAAACACCTTTATGAACTACAGCATAACTTAGATTCCTTTGTGGAAGATTTCCTTCCTAATACATTTACCTCTGCATAGCATTTAATTTCTGTCTAAATGACAAATTAATCCTTTTTAAAAATTAAAAAACTCGAAAATCTCTCTTCAAATTTTTAAGTCATCACCAGGATATCACCTAAAAGCTTATAAACAATAATCATTGTCTTATCAACAAGCTAAACAAATGAAGGGAATGTTCATCTGCTGCATTTTTCGTATATAAGGGGAATTTATTATTTTTCTTCCCTGTGAAATAAATCACACGGCGATACCTTCCATATACCAGTTTTCAAGCTCCATCATATTTGATGCAAAATAAAGTTTAGACAAAGAAAAGCAAACACGCAGTTGGATGTAATTTAAACCACATTTTGAAGACTCTGTTGGCCAAGTGAGTGTGGATTATATTCCAGTATTATTTTCAATAGTAGTGTTACCATGGAAATTAATGCATATGCATGGCCTGGAACCCTCCACGCGCTGATGTACAGCTACAGTGTGTTGAGAGTGCTTTTTAATCGTGTTAACTTAATTTTGTAATATCTCCTTGACTTCTTCACCCCCTTCCTCTAGATGTTTTCTGCACATCCCATTAATGCATCCTTTTTTTCTCTCCCTCTTGTCCTTCTCTCCCACCACCCCAAAATCCCGTTACGTGTTTCTTGTGCCCTTGAGTCGTGCAGGTCCTACACTGAATGCTTTCTCGAAGAGCTGGAGAAGAAAGCATGGGTCAAAATGTAGTAAGATTAGTTGATAACAGAAGGATAAAACAAAGCCTGACTTATGTAGTTCCTTATGTTACTTACATTTACCTTTTGCGTACTACACTGAGCTTTAAACATGCACAGGAACAACTTTCTGTAGCTGTCATGGCAAAGCCACTGGTCAGGACTCTCAAGTGCAAGGTTCCCAAAGTACAGAGGTCTGGCAAAGAAGGGCTTGGCATCAATTGGGTCAGTAGGTATTTGTGTAATTTTGCTGCAAAAAGATGTCTCGTTCACTGCATTCACCATAATTAATTTCAGGAGTGGATCAGAAAGTTCAATGGGACGAGGGCTTTGTGTTATTAATCCTAGGTGGAATGCTGGGGGCTCCTGGAGCTTCTCAGTTAGGCGGGCTTATCAGTGCTGCAGGTGCATTAAAAAAGAAAAAAAAAAAAGCATTCAGTCATTCCTTCTGAAATGGTGACTCCTGTGGTACAGGGAGGGGCAGGTTGTAATCGTCTTTGTAGAGAGCCTCCTTGATCCTCTGCAGCGTTACCTGGATTTACTGCAAAGAGGCGTCATCTTTGAACAGCTGCGGAGACAGGAATGTTGAGTTGGTGACAATGGGGACTACAAACCCGTTATTAACACGCTGCCTTGAAATCCCAGCTTTTCCCATTCATGTTCTGTTTTTATTTCCCTTCTGAACTGAGATAACAATCTACCAAAATGTGGCATCTGGGGTCCAGTGGAGAGCAGCAGCCGCTAGGCAGTTTGGGGAGCAGCCAGCTTCTTTTTGCTTCACCCAGGAGCCATTCGATGTTCTGGTAGTGCTGCCTACTGGAAAACAGCAGGAGGGTTTTTTGGTGTTAATGCAGCTACCAATTGCAGTATGTCTGCAAACAAAACCTTCACAATAGACTGTAGGTGTAAAGGGCACTGTAAACATTTCCCTTAACCTTAGAAGCAGTTAAACGTAAGGGTGTTGTGAAATACAGAAAGCTAACTTGCTGCCTGCTGATCAAATCCTGCTCACAGCAGAGATTTGAACTTTTTTAGCCCAAATGGATGGGGGACTATTTATCAGTTTGAAGGAAGCAACCTTTTTTGCAGAGTACGGACAGGCAGCTGATGAACCAAAGTACGACTCGGTGCTCTGCAACCAGCAGCGGTGCTCTCTATAGATCACAGATGCGGATTATCGATAGGTCCTCTCAGGTGTCCAGTCCTAGCAAAGGAAAAATCATTTAGCACATTCCTTTCTTTTTAGGTTGTTAAAGTGCATTTATTGTTGGGGAATCTGAGAGCATTCCTGTGGTTCATTAAGAGATCTGACTGTCATCTCTGCAGCAGGTTGTTAATCCATTACCCGCCCTTTGAGGAAAATTCTACTTTTAAATTATTTTTTAATTTTGTTTCCCTGAAGTGCTCGGAGCTGCTGTGTGTGAAAATTGGGTCAAAGCAGTAAGGCCTGCACAGAGAGTAAATATAATAGAGCTACCAAGTGACTTCTTATTCTCTCATCCCTTTTTCATTTGAACAGGATACAATTCTGGCAGAATTGCTTCAGATCAATAAAGAGTATATAGTTGGATATCATGAACATGATTCACTCCTGGACCATAAGGAGGAAGAGGAGCTCACTGAAGAAGAAAGGAAGGCAGCATGGGCAGAATATGAAGCAGAAAAGAAGGTAAAACTATCTGTACCAGTTTTCTGCATATGAAAATAACCTTTCCATATAAAGTACCATTCACCTTTTCAGTTTGTTTTGGGGTAAATTATTTTCTCATAAGCCAAGAAATGGATATGTAGAGTAAACTCATGAAAAACGAGGATACCATGTCTTCTTTATTCTTCTGATGCTTTTCTTTTGTGTGTATCTTCTTTATTACTTCCATTTAAAAGTAACATTTTACTTATGCACACAGAAATATTCCATTTCATTATTACACTGAACTGGTGTCCTGTTTAATAGCTCACTTTTACAACTTGAGGAAATCTCTAGTTCCATGAAAGGTGTAGAATTGATTTCAGAACTTTTTGCCACGATCTTACAAACATGCATGCATCTGCTAGAAAAGGCTTAAAGTCTTGTTGTTTTTTTTCCCCCTTATTTCCTGTGTCTTGTTTATTTCATATTTAAGCAGGTGGTAGCCAGAAAGCTAAATTGGATAGAGCAGTGGGTTCTGTGGGGGTTGGTTTGGTTTTGTTGTCGTTTTAAACTGTATTGGTAACTTGGTGTAACTGGAATTTAACATCAAAAAAAATCTGGAAAGGCTAATAGTGGTATTCATACCTGATCAGTAATCTGAAACAACAAAACTTGGGTATATAACATGCCACTGACAGTCCTTAATGAACAAATGACAAATGAAATGGAGTATTGGGAAAAGGCTTTGTGAAGGAGAAGAAATAGGAGGATACAAGAAATTGCAGTGAGCACTTCCGTGGCTTTCTACAAGGCAATTTGGGAGAAGAGCTTTATATTCCTTTTAGTAAATTATCCTTTTTACTTCTGTAGGTTTTTATTACAATCCAGTCAAAATCAGCGTTAAGTAATGGGTTTGCAATTAAAAGATGCATCTTAAATAACTTCAGATATAACAATAAACCTTGGCTATTCTTGTCTTAGTAATGACCTTAATAAATAATTAATGAGCTTAGTAATGAGCTTAATAAATAATTAAGCTCAACACCCATATTAACCGAAGACTAGAATTGGGGTTCCCCTGTGATTAAGATGCCCTTTTGAACTGGGGTTTGGAAAGGCTCCTTGGTGCAGTGGGATAGCTCAGCCTCCCTGTGCCATGTACGGGCTGACTTGTCCGTGTGTGCTGCTTCAAGGGTTGTTAGAGAACGTGAATTATTCCAGTTGTTCAGACAAGTGCATTTTGTGTTTTCAAGGGCTTGACCATGCGTTTCAACATGCCAACCGGGACCAACATGCTTCCCACAAATTTCAACTCTCAGACCCCATATATTCCTTTCAATTTGGGTGCTCTGTCAGCAATGAGCAACCAGCAGCTGGAGGTAAGCAGCGATCTTTTGGAACATCTGCGTTGCTGTAAGCATGCGTGTATTACTCTGTCACACATAGGTGGTTCGTGTCATTCTTTAATATTCTGATATTTTTGTAACGGTCTCTTATTTTTAATAGCTAACTCTTTTGCTTAGTTACGTATCTGTGAATTGAAGTCTAACTTGTATGCATGTAACCTGCAAGACCTCTATCTGGGTAGTATCTCAGGGTTCAGGGAGATTAACTGCATTCCTTGCCGACGTTAATTACCACATCTAGCTTTGTGCCTCCATCTGCCTTCTGTCTGAGAAGGAGTGGGAGGGAGGAACGTGTGCTCTGCTCCCAGTTACCTCAGGTCTTAGCTGAAGCAGCTGCTGACGTTTCTTCCTAATGTGCCACCCTGTAAACTGCAGTAGTGGAAGGGCATTTGGTTGTCTTATGATGCCTACTAGTGTCTGGTGAGGAGTTTGTGTGAAAGAATTGAAAATCTCTAGCCAAATGTGCAAATCAGGGGGACCCATATTGAATACAGCTGTGGAGTAATACCTGTGACATGCCAGTATTATGCTAAAATAGGGCACAGTAGTTTGAGCACAGAACAAGTTGAGGTTGTGACATCATCAAACTCAGTATTGCGGAAAACTTGCCTGAGTAGAAAAGCATCGCTCCTGTGATGGTCTGAAAACCTTTAAGTACAAAAATAGTTGTATTTCTTTATAAATACCGTCTCCTGTAGGTTGCCAGTTCTGTATGTGCTGCTCAGTTATTCTGAACTGAAGTTCAGTTGTGTGGAAGTCCGAATCTGTCTTGTTAGTCACAAATTGACTTGTGCAAATGAGAAGAAAAATGTAACTTTTCTAGGTACATAAGCCAAAGATGAGGAAAACTTAGAAACAGTTGGCAAAGAAATTTGTTCTTTGCATCTGTGCATTATAGTTAATTTATTGGTGTTTTCTCAGGACCTCATTAATCAAGGCAGAGAGAAAGTTGTGGAAGCAACCAACAACGTAACTGCAGCAAGAATTCAGCCCCTTGAAGACATCATTTCAACAATAGTGAGTAAAAAGAGTTCATTATAGGTTTAGACCTGCAGCTGAACATTATCAGGCGAAGAAATGATCATTATATATGTCATTCAGCTGATTAGTTGTTATTAGTTAATGTCATTTCCAATGTGTGTTAACTTGTCTCACTGCCGCTTGCAGTAACCCTTTATGGCATATAGATGTGATAGAGCCTTACAGGACTGGCACTTCAGATCCACAACTACTTGCTATGCACTGGAAATCATGGCTTTCTACAAATAAGTATCATAATCATACACAAATATAATACTGCGTATTCCTTGTCCCTGTATCTAAGACTGCATTTCTCACTTGTTACCAATAATCTAAAGAACTGATAACTCTTAGTTCCGATTCTGGGCAAGTGTAATTTTGCGTTTTCCAGAAACTGGGCTATTTTTTTTAACTCCTGATGCAGCTTGGAATATAACACAAGACCTCAGTCACCATTATGCTTTTGTCAAAATGACTAATGCCAAGATATTTTTTTTTTTTCCTTTTCAGTGGAAAGAGAATGTAACACTCACAGAGAGCCAAGTACAGGCCCTGGCCCTAAGCAGGCAGGCAAGCCAGGAGCTTGATGTTAAGCGCCGAGAAGCCATCTATAACGACGTCCTTACTAAACAACAGATGGTAAAATATCTAACAATTATTTGATCAGCTGTCCAAGTTTGAACTGGGATATTGAGTATGAACTTCGCATGTGTATGTTTATAAAATAGAGGTGTATGTTTAGATATGTATAAATATGTACTTGCAGAGTATGAGTTTCCATGGGTCAAGTATTTGCTGGCATTGAGTAGCGGTGTATATGATGTAACATCAGGAATTGACTTCTGCAGTATGCTGGGTTGGATCGCTCAGCCTCATCGGCAGAGACTCCATGAGATGTTCATTTCAAAAGATACTCACCAGATTTTTCTGTTGAAGTCGTTTGCCTGAAGGTCATGAGGCTTAAAGAGAAATCTAACTCCAGCGCTAAGAAAGCAATTTACGAAATGCAAATCATAGAAAGTATTGCTAATGGTTTTTAGCTTAGAATTATTTTTACAAAATCTGAAAGCTGCCCAGTTTATGTCAAGTGGTAGAGCTTTCTCTTAAGCAAACATTTAGTGATAATCTGCATGCAGGACTTTCAAAGGGATGATAAATGGTACCTGACAAAAAAATGCTGTAATTTATACCTGGGAGTAATTTCACAGCATAGCACATTTTGCTGTAGGAACTTACCCAAATGTTACACGCAATACAATAGGCAAGTCATTAAGAGAACTCGGCCCTAAATGGTGTTACTAAATGGTTTCTGCAGTAATCAGCTTGTGAATACCATCACATTAGTGATGGTGATAACAATAGTGCTTTTTCCTTCAGCCATGCTATCCCGAACAAATTGATTTTAACTCTGAACTTGATACTGGCAGCATTGAGACGGGTCGTGCACTTCTAACAGCTCTGCTTTCCCTTCACAGTTAATCGGTTGTGTTCAGAGGATACTTATGAACAGAAGACTACAGCATCAGTACAATCAGCAGCAACAGCAGCAGATGTCGTACCAGCAAGCAGCAATGAGTCATCTCATGATGCCAAAGCCTCCAAATTTAATCATGAATCCTTCCAACTACCAACAGATAGATATGAGAGGAATGTATCAGTCAGTGTCTGGTGGTATGCAACCACCACCTTTACAACGAGCACCACCCCCAATGAGAGGCAAAAATCCAGGGCCTTCCCAAGGGAAATCAATGTGATTTTGCACTAAAAGCCTAAAGGATTGTTAAAATCAGAGAAAGAACTTTTATTTTTTTAGGAATCAATGGCTTAACAGAACTCAACTGTAAAAAAAAAAAAAAAAAATTAAAAAAAAAGTTTGGTTGGTCCCCTTAAATGCCATGTTCCATGTTAGTGTTTCAGCTTTGTTTAAATAGGACATACGTTTTCCCTTGTTGTCAGTGATGTTGCCTAGAATCTTCTTACATATGTTGAGTACAGGAGATATCAAGTTGTTTTCAGTGAAAACAAGTCCTCCCGTAACAGTAGCATCTCCACAGGTTTCCTGTCTAAACTCCTATGCTTACTTTTAGTAGCTGTGAAGCTGTCATCCAATTTGAGAAGCTTAGGAAGGACTGCAGGTCTGTATGTTTCAGTATACCATATGTGAGTTGTACACAGCTGAGTTCTTGATTAGAGTTGATTCCTCAAATTATGGAATACTTTTCTGCTTACCCATTTCTTGAAATTAGTGGGAATATTGTAACAGAAATCGTTCAGTTTCCTTTTGGCTGAGGTCTGGACTCGTACTATCGCATCTATGCTGAACGAAACATAGGAACTGAAAATACTCTTTGAAACAGAATCGAGTGCAATATTCTTAAGTACTACTGCTCTGATACTTTTGAGTCGTGCAGTTACATGGAAACTGTGTCTACAGCCTTAAATAGTGACTGGGGGAAGAAAATTACTCTTCCTTAGTCTTCTGCCATTTTTTATTTTCACTTTTATGTGACGGAAAAACAGCTGGTGATCTGGGAGTAGGAGATGTTTCTCCTTCACCTGAATTCGCTCTACGCGGAGTCCAATGCAAAGCACATTTCTGTTAACTCCTTACTGCTGGTGCTACTGTCTTTGCCCGTTGCCAGCAATGGGAGACAGGCCAAGAATACCTAAATTCCTGGTATTCTGGGGGTTAGGATGCCGATGGTGGGCAGGGTCAAACCCTGTTACATTATCAACCTTAAAATGGCAGAACCATTGCGAATTTAAAATTGATACCAAAAAAGTGCTCTAATAACTTCCTGAGCTACCAGAACAGTGAAGTAACTTTTCCTCCATTAGATAAGAGTTTTGTTTATGCACTCCTCCCCATCCCCTTTCATTTGTGTGAAAACATCATTTAGTATGCAAAGAGCTTGATTTTGTTGTTGTTTTTTATGTAGACCAGAGAGAAATTTCTCATTTATTATTATATCAATAGCACTCTCTCTACCCACACTTCTTGTGCTTGTGGAGATCTAACTAAACACAAATAGGGCTCTTGAATATAGCTTGGTGGACTCTTCCCTGAAAAAATGCTTATAATCTGGGGCTAAAATAAACGACAGGAGCATTTGAGGCAACGGTGTGTCGAGTATAGGAAAGAGCGAGAAAATTCTCGACAAACAAGCGGATGAAGGCATTTGCTGTAGATATTGCTGGACTCTTCTGGCTTGCTGACATGAACTGAAATTGTTTTGGTTTCTGGAACTGTTCTTGCAGGAGTTTGAGATCTTGCCCTGAATGGACAAATGTTTTGTTCTGTTTTGTTTGTTTGCATCTAAATATGCAAATACTACGTGATATTTCATTTTGTGATAAAAACTTGGTTTGTGATCTGAACAGAGTTTCTTTGATCTGTTGCAAAACCAGCTAACAAATTGCCATCTTGGACTCTTTATTACGAGATTCCACAAATGAACCTCAGTATGTTCAAGTGCTTTGCCAGCTCTACAATTACATTTAATTTGGGGGGAAGGGAGCAAAAAGAGACGTATTCACACTCGAATTAATGAAAATATGAGACTTTGAAACCAACAATCGAAGGCAAATGTACTCTGGGCAACTCTCACTGATGTTCCTACGTGTCATGAGTAAGAGAAGTATCTTCTACCAAACCTGGGAATGTTCAATGGAGTTTTACAGTAACTCAAAGACTTAAATGTGGAAGTTTTAGGCAACATTTAAAGGCACATTTTTTTCATTCTGGACAAAACTATGGATAACAGAAGACTAATGCATAAGAAGAAATTGGAGATGAGCATTGAAATAAAACTTGGACCACTTTGCATACATGTTTCTCACTTGACATTTTAGCTGCATAACAATGTGCTTTGAGTATAACATCAAGCTTTAACAAATATTTAAAGACAACGTACATCAATAAGATAATAAAAGGCTCATTTTTATATTTGTTTTAGATGTTTTAACTAGATGAGATGGCTTAAGATGACAAATAAAATTGTTGCTTGTAATACAATTTTGCCTGCTAAATTCTCCACATTTTGTAACCTGTTTATTCCTTTGGATGTAAAGCGTTTTTGCTTAGTATTGTGATATTGTATATGTTTTGTCCCAGTTGTATAGTAATGTTTCAGTCCATCAACCAGCTTTGGCTGCTGAAATCATACAGCTGTGAAGACTTGCCTTTGTTTCTATTAGATGGCTTTTCAGTTCTGTATTAAATATCTTAATTACTATAGAAAAGGTGTCACCTCTTCCTATAAGGCTGTTTTGTAATATATATAAGGACTGGAAATGTGTTTTTAAAGAAAAGAAGCATTCAAGTATGACGATATACTATCTGTGTTTTCACCATTCAAAGTGCTGTTTAGTAGTTGAAACTTAAACTATTTAATATCTCATTTAATAAAGTGACCAAAATACATCAATGTGCCTTGTGCTACATTTGCAGTACAGCATGAACTCCACGGGGACGTGGTGAGAGAAGTTGTCTGGTGAGAGCTGTGAACTTGCACTGCGCTGGAGTTAAGCTCTTCCTTTTTGCCACAGTGAGGTACCCATCACTCAGTTTGGTCATTATTTTTAGGGAGGGTAGCTGTGGGACAGGTTTTCAAATAATAAACTCTTGACAGTGGCTTCTGCAGCCAATCTGTCTGATAAAAATGATGAACAGGGAGGAGTTGCCCAACAGGAATAAATCGTTCAGAGCGAGGTGAAGTTCTGCTTGGTCAACTCAGAACGATGTACCTGGATAGTTCAGCCTCGAAATTGTACTTTTTTTTTTTTTTTTTTTACTTTTGCAGTTAATAAATCCCTCCTGTTGGGCAAAAAATTAAAAAATAAAAAGCCTTTACTACGACCACCAAAAAAAAAAAAAAATCAAGTGGCAATTACATTTAAAGCTGCCCCTACATTTGTTCCCTGTGCTTAAAGCTTTCTCTTTAGCTGGTGCTGCAGCCGCGTCGCTGCCCCACGAGGTGCAGCTGGTCCCGCAGCTGGCTGACAAGGGGCTGATGCTGTGGAAGCTGCTTAACGAGAATATCATCACGGTTCTGAATCAGGTGCTGCCATAAAGGACGGTGTGGGTCAAGCTTTTAAACGTCCTTGGAAATTACTCACAGTGGGAAGTGGGAAAAGCTCCCAGCACAGTCAGCAGGAGGCTCAGGCGGGCGCAGGGGCTGGAGGCTGCTGGAGGTGAGGCCAGCACGGCGCGCCCATGGGCGGTGGTGGCATTTCGAGGCGTCAGGTGCTGAATGCTTTCCTTTTCTGCTTTATTTTTGGTCTGTAGAAGACTCACATTTGATCCTTAAATCCTGAACCAGTCTGAGTGGAGTAAATAGAAGTCATGTTATCAGTTTAAGCAAAGAGAGATTTGAACTTCGGTAAATTTTCAGTGTTTATGGAAAAGACAAATGTCTGAAATGCTCCTAGCTGGAGGCGCTTGGAAAAAACAGCATTGCGGCAGTGGCTGCAGCGGGACACAGCGGCTGTGGGTGAGTGCTGAACTCCTCGGTGCTCCCTGCCCAAACCCCTGCGGGTGTTGCGATAACACCATGCCCCGTCTATGCTGTGGGGTAGCATAAGGCACCAGCTCCCTGCCCAGCCCTGTCCTCAGGGGGGCTGAGAGCAAAACCTGGAGGGGGTTTGGGTCTGGAGGGCCTGCAGAACCCCTCCGGTGGCTGCAGCTCGTGGGAGCGCTCACACTTCTGTGCCTGACCCCAGCCCCTCTCCACGAGGGCCGTTGCTGTCCAAGAAAGTGCTTTTTGAGCATGTCGGGGCTCCCCTCCTGCTGCACACGGTGAGAAGGGGACACGAGGGGTGTCGAGGGAGTGGCAGTGATGGCAGAAGGGGCACAGGGGAGTTTTGGCAAGGGGTTGAGGCAGAAAATGGGGACGCAGCTGGAGAAGGGCAGGGGGGAGGCAGGAAGGGAGGCCCCCTCCTGTGCTCAGCCTCTCGCAGAGGCTTCCCTGGTGCTGTGCCGGGTGAGGGGCACAGCCGAGCCCTTGAGATGCTGCATGAGAAACAGTAACTGGGGCTTTAAAGCTTTGTTGGGGGATGTGACTGCTTTTCTAATTGAATTGCACAAAATGCTGTCCCCGGGGATTCTTCTTGGCACCAGCAGGTGCTCTCAGGGTGATCAGCCACACCTGGTTACGCGTGGACACAAATTTTTGGTAACAAATACTTTGGTGTGGTTCAGGAATAACCCGAGGTGCCTCGGTGGAGTTGGCTTTGCAGATGTTTTCTCAAACCTACCCAGCACAGGTTGGAAACTACTGCCCTTGGGTTTTTTATGATGAGGATTGAAGACCTCTAGAGCAGTTACTTGCTTTGAGAGAAACAAGTCTTACGTGGTACCGTGCACAACGTGGTCTGCTGGGTTCACGTCCCTCTCTCTGACTTTTTAAGTTCATTTAAGTTCTCACGTTACCCAGCCCGGTAGCACGGTGCCTGCACAGATCGCAGGCTATCGAGCTGACTTGTGCTGTTTGCTCTCCCCACCTGACTGCAGATGTTTTTTATCTCAAAATCAGGACCAGGGCCTGCCTCCCTCCAACAAACCGAGCTCGGTGCCTGCCTTCCTGACCGTGTCTCTCCTGGGTGGCTGCCCCGGGTGCCTGCAGCAGCTGGAGGAGCAGCGCATCACACCACGCTCTGGGTTTGCCTTGAAAGTCAGAATTATTTTCAGCACAGGTCCCCACCACCTTGTCTTCTGTCCAAACGCTTTTCCAGCAAGGTCGTGGCAAGCATTTTGTTCACCAAAGTGTGGAGAAATGATTTGCCCGCATCTGCTGGCTAATAACGACCCTGAGCTATCAGGTAACTCGGTTATTACCCTTGGTGTATTGTATGTCCTGTGGCTTAGGGCCAGCGCTCGGTAACCTCCCTTTATTTCCTCGCAGTGCCTTTGTCTTTACGAAGCTTTCTGGATTGAGTTGGAGACAGACTTTGCCCTCCAGACAGCTCCTGTTGCCGAGCCTGTTACGCTTCAGCAAAGCCTCAAGGCTGGGAGTCAGCTCCAAGTGCTGGGATGCAGAAGAGGACATTGCCCTTTGGCTCGGGTCCCCAGGATTGTCTTCTCCTGCCGGCGCTGTCCTGAGGGATGTGCCACCACCAAGAATTTTGGTCCTTCTCCTTCGGGGACGTCTCGGCCACAGCCAGCAGCTGACACCCCTCTGGCAGCCCAGCGGGGCAGCTCCTGCCCTGGAGGACACCTTCCTCAGCTGTCCACACAGAGTTTATCCACTCGCCTTGGTGTTTTGGGCTCCACTGCATTCTCCGGAGGAGGCTCTGGGCAGCCCTGAGCCACCTCTCCTGCCCAGGAGAGCTCCCTGTGCCTCCAAGCTGGGGGCACGACTGCTTTTGCCAGGTTTATGCTGTGATGCGCCGGGTGCTGCTTCAGCCTCATGCCGAGGGCTTTCCTCCATCTCCACACCCCGCTGCAGACAGACTTGGGAAATTGTCCATCTCTGCTGCCGGCCTCCTTCCTCCTGCTTTATGCAGGTCTCAGTTATTACGTGCCCAGCTCTCTCCAGCTGGAGAACTGTTAAAAACAATTCCTTTTGTTGCATTTATTGTTGTGTTTTAAGATACGCAGCTTTTCGCGTGTAAAACAGCCCAGGGGGAAGGGGAACAAGAAGGCATAAGGCTCCTACTGGAGGAAAAAAACTTCAGGTTTTGTTGTTGTTAGTTTTTATTGTTTCTTGTTGTGTTTTCTTTTTTGGTGGTGGTGGTACCAACCCTTAGTGAGTCCTTGGTGCATTTTACTGCTGGTATTGTGTTCTCGAACCCCGAGCCTGCAGAGTTTTCCACTCTCACACCCTTTGCAGGAGGCGCCTCCGTCCGTGGCAGCCCTTGGGTGCTGCTGTCTGAGGACCGAGCCCACTGCGTGGCACCCATGGGCCTGATCAGCTCCCTGTCAGGGTGGTGAAAAACACGTACTGCGCACTGCTGAGATGCGGTTTTGCCCTGCGTTTTGGAGATGAGAAGCAGCATCTTCTGCTTTACAACTGCCTTCATGTGTAAAGGGAAGCAGTATTTGGAGAGAGGGCTGAGCCAGCAGGTGGGATCCCTCACCCCACTCCTGCAGAGGCAGCCGGGCTCTCTGGGGTGGCCTTGGCAGCAGCGGCGCCCCTGGGGCCCCCTGGATGGCCACAAGCACCCATGGGATGAGGCTGTGAGAAGGCTGCAGAGCGAAGCTGAAGGTCTGAGAGTTTCCCTTTGCAAAGGGAAAAAAGTACATTTTAGGATGCTTTTCAGGAATGATCGTGCTTCTGACATGGCCGCTGAGGATTAAATGTTTCAGCGATGACTCAGAGGAAAAAGGTAAATAAACGTTTTTTATTTAAAACACAGGATTAAATTCCTCCGTGTCTAGATCATTCAAGGTAAAGCTCCTTTAATCTTTTCACTGCCGTCTGCAGACTGTTGTCTGGGACAGCTGCGGCACCGGCTGGGGCGTTTGGGTAGCAGAGGCTGCAGCAGGGACCTGGGAGGTGGCGGAGAGGACCGGGGATGGCGCACGAACAAGCTGGTGTGGGGCGCTCCCACTTCAGTGCGATCGTCCTGGGAATTCAAGGATTAAAGCTGAAGGGGCTGAGATCTCCCCTAGCCTGCTTTGTGAAGCGGAGCCTACGAAACTACACTGTGAAAAATGAAGCTGTGGTAAGGAAAACCCCAACGCAAAGCCACAACATCTGCATTTGTACATATTTCTGCATGCTCCAGAGGACTACGCTTCCTACCAGGTGCTTGTCCGTGGGGCCGTAGCAGCGATGTGTTCCTGCTCCCACCCTGCACTACAAACCCTGCCTGCGGACCTCAGGCTGAGCCCCGCGGGAGGCAGGGGGAAGCTGCTGGGGACTGCATGCCCGGGCACTTTCTGCAGCTGTGACCGTCCAAGCGCTGCCTGCAGGGATAATCTTCATCCGTGGCAATTACTTACAAACGAGTGGGTTTTAATTGCTTGTGTTGCTTTCCGCTTTTTCTTCGCTGATTTTTCCACAGTGCTGCAGGTTCAGGTGTGAGGCCGGGCGGCTTGAACAGGTGTGAACGGGGAGGTTCCTCCCTGCACTGCCGCCGGGTCGCGTATTCCTGGGAAACCCCACACGAGGTCTTCAGCAGTGGTGGGTGCCAGGTGCTGGGGGCTGGTTTTGTCCCTGGCAGCCCACAGGGGAGGGCTGGATCTGCCGTCCTCAGCTCCCACGCTTCGTTTCATGTCCAGCTGCTCGTTTCAGGGGGGCCACGCTTCCCAGAGCCGTTCCAGCTACAATTTGATGCTGCCCTTCTGTAAGAGTTTGGAGTTTAGGAAATTTATCTAAAGTCCAAAGCCTTTTTATAGGTGGTCTTAATCTTCACATCGATCAGAAAATACTCGGTTAATTGTTAAGGAGCACCAAAAAAAAAGGGCTAGCAAGAAATCTACAATATAAAGACAATTTTATTGCCGATAAGCTCTTAAAACTCATTTTTTTTTCCTGTTTCAGTAGGACCTTATTCTTCCTGATGAAAATCCGGTCATAGCATCTCTCATTAAAAATAAAATTATTTTGAAATAAATAAATATATAAAATAAATATCATATACATTTTATAAATAGTTTTGTCCCTATGCACAGTATCCATGCTTACATCGGAATAATGTTCCTCACCCCCTTCCCACCCCAACAGCAGGAAACACCCCACACATCAGGACCAGTCCTTGTAGCATCATCCACGTAGCAAACTCCTGGGCCGCTGAAGCAGGGCACCATCTGAAAGGCTTTTTCTTTGCCGGTAACTATCCCAAACTTATCAGCAGCATCTGTAGCAGTTCTGTGGTCTTTTCTTTTCTTCCTTTCTCTCTCTCTCTTTTTTTTTTTTTTAGTTGTTTTTATTTTTTCTCCCCCTGGTGATCAAGTTTGCTCGCCTGTTTGCTCCTTTAAGCAACCATCAACCATAACATTGAATATTCGGCCTCTCCGACAGTCACCGAGTAAAGAAAGTGAACGAAAATGAAAGATTATACACAGGGTTCCCTCCCTTCCCCTACCCCCACCCCCATAAATAACCCACGTTCGATATACGCTTGAAACAAGGAGGAACAGCAGTGTCTGAATTCAATGTAAGTGCTTTCCTATGTCATCTACGTTTACAGGAATGATGGAATGACTATTAATATAGTGCTCTGGGAAAAAGCTCGGGAGCCCAAGTATGTACACTGACGGGGCAGCTGCAGGAAACATCACCTGTAGTGGAAGAGGTCTCTGTACATTGCAGGTATTTTGGCAGGGTCCACAGGTCTCGGTAAAAAGTGAGTGAATTTCTGATGTCTCTTAGTCCTGTATCCCTCGCGGGGGGAGCCGTCCTTGTTGAGCGCCACGTAGTAATGCCTCTCCGAGTCGGGATGCTTGTAGAGGGTCGAGGCGTACGTGTTGTACCAGTTCTCCTCAAACTGCTCTCGGAAAACGCACTCCCTTGTGAGCTTCTTCTGCGTTGGGGCAGGGATGTGAGAAGAAAAAGACGGGTGTCAAAAAATAAAAATTAAAAAAAATATATATTTTCCTATTTCCTTCTTTTTTTTTCCTATAATTTTCCTAGCTACCTGCTTCTGGCTCCCCTGAGGAGGGGACTGTGCTGCTGGGGATGATGATCGTGGGTGAAAGCTGGAAACGGGCACGAGCCCGGCCCCAGAGACCTCTGAAGCTGGAGGAGGAAGGAGACGGAAGGAGAAGGTGGGTGTGCGCTTTGCAAGGCCCTCCATTGAACATAACTCATGGCTGCAGCAAAACTCCAAGCCTGGCAGCCACGTGGCTGCGGTCGGGGTGTGAACGTGGAGCTCGCGGCCTGGGCTGTGGGACCAGCACCTGTCCCACAGGGGGCAGGGGGTGCCCAGCCGGGGCTGTGCCCCCCCCCCGGCAGCCCCACGCGCAGGGAACGCACACGAGGCACCTCCCGGAGCGGGTGAGAGTTCAAGGCACGTAACAACACAGGCTGCAATGGGAATGAAAGCATTCCTCGGGCCTTTCATCTTCTGAAGCGCCAGGGAGCTGTGATGTGAGGCCATAACAAGACGTGGGGAGGTCTGCACGGGGAGCAGCGCCCCGGGGACGCCTAACCCCGGGGGAGATTTAGGTGAGGCGATGAGTGCGTGCCAGCACGCGGCCGGGGCATCACACGTCGGGTTTGGGGGATGGATGCCACCCATGTCACGCAGCCACAGCCCCTTGATCCCTTGCCCTGGTGGCTTTTTAGGCAGTGGCCGTCACCCCGTGGGCTCTGATCTCTCCTTTGCCAGCTGTGGGGCTGGGCCGGGTCACAGCGAGGAGCGGGGCTGTCCCCGGCCCCACGAGGACCTGCGGGCTGTGGGGTGGCTGCACTGAGTGGCAGGGGACCCGCAGACCCCATGGCGATCGCCCAGGAGGGGTCAGGCCTTTCAGATGAAAGGCAGGCTGCAGACGTAGGATGTTAGAGCATTACAGAGTCTGTACCCACACGGTGAATTATTTGGGCAGGGAATGTGTCTTATCTGTGCTGCACGGAGTGCTCAGTAAATGTTACTGCCTGCAGTAGGTGTTTTGTAACAAGATACAGGAGCTCACCTGCACTCAGAACCTGGTTTGAGTGTTTTGCTGCTAATTAAATGAACCCTGAGGAAACTCGTGGGTCCTCCAAAAGCCTCTGCCACAGCTCTTGTCATCTGAGAGCAGGGGAGCTGCGGGTTTCCCTTCCCAGATCTGTCAGTGAACATGCACTTCTTCCCCTCCCTCCTAGGGTGGCACCTACTCAAAACACCCTGGAAGCTCCTGCCCAACTGCAGAGCAGCGCTGCTGCATTGCTCCCAGCTGCATGCCTTTCACCTGGCTGTTTGGCGGCACCGTGTTGCTCTAAAACATCTTGACTCTGCAGGACATCATTTATTTTCCTGCCAGCCCTGGGATGTCCCCACTGAGCCTGAGGTGATGCAGGGCACTGCCCGGGACTCACTGCTCCAGGTACTGGCTTCTAGTTCTGAAATTGGTGGAAAACGTAGCACAAGTGCCTTGGTGGCAGTGGCTGGCTCTGGTGCTTGATGCTGCTCCATCAATGCATGCAGCCTGCGAAGCTGGCACTGAGGGGAACACGACACTTGCAGAAATTTTAAAAACATCCCT
The DNA here is from genome assembly GCF_963932015.1 of Anas acuta. Lineage (NCBI taxonomy): Eukaryota > Metazoa > Chordata > Aves > Anseriformes > Anatidae > Anas > Anas acuta. Next base: position 4,391,410 of record NC_088991.1, read on the forward strand.
CTGCTGCAAGCTCCTCAAACACCATCATAATGCTAATGCTGTTGTTACACGCTGCTCTATGGACCTTTAAGTAGCAATACTGCAGTGGCTTTCCCTTCTGAAAAGCCATCGGTGCACAACCTGCATATTACAGATCCTAAAACTTCAGGGTTATTTGGGGAGCTGGCTTGTGACTTTTGCACGATTCAGATTGGGGTCGCTGTCATCCCTGCAGTGTCCAGTGTGTTTCCTAGTGTGCAGGGTGCAACAACAGAGAAAACTCCCATGATGACGTCTTAAGGTCAATTCAGTTTCCAGGTAAAGCCTTGTAAAATTGTATCTTTGTTATTTCTGGGAGGTAGCATTAAGGCAGGCCCTGGAACTTAATTAACTCTGTTGATTCATGATCAGAGCTGCAGGGCTTGAAAGCAAAGGAGATACACAGGTTTGTGCCCTCGTTTTCAGAATTAATGAGTAAAAGCTGCAATTCCAGGAGCTGTTGAACAGCCTTGGAGTTTAACAGGAGGGGTCCTGCTGCGTGGTTTTAGGCTTGAGCCAATTTCTGAAGTTTAAAATTTCTGCGTTTTATGGATTCCTGGTGACTTCACCTTTTATCTGTCTTGCATGCTTGTAATGTAATCACTGTCTCTGCTCTTTTGTTTTGGGTAGATGTTATTAAGGAAGTGAAGTGGAAGAAGAAAAGTTATCAATCAATGTTAGCACTTGATTATCTCATATAAGCGTTGGTACCTGAACCTCAGAAGTAGTGGAAGTGGCTGTAGCAATCTCAGTAGATGGGAATGGAAGAAGAAAAGATGATGGAAACTCATGTTTTAGCATTACTGTTCTCTAAGAAAAAGTTTTCTGAAGGCTTCTCTATGTGCATTGAACACAAGGTTACAAGTTCTGCACTAAGAGGTTGATCTGGCTTGGGTAGAGAAAGTTTGTGCCTTCCACTTTGGTTTAAAGCCAATTTATTTTATGTCATTTTAAAATTATTGTGATCCACCCTCAAAAAAACAGTGTCCTCACATAGGGTGCTGGTCTAGAAAGACACATTTAAAAAAAACACACCCTGGTGATGAGTTGAGTTCAAGGCAAGGGGGCATCTGATGAAAAAGCACTGATGCAGCGCAGCAGCTAAAGAAAAGTAACCTTAAAAAAAAAAAAGCTATCTAGAATGCAATTAATTTTCAGAATAGAAGCAATTCTTCTAGCTGACTAGAACTAATTGTTTTATATTGAATTCAATAATTAGGAATTGAGACCTGTAGGAAGGACTCTGCCCAGCTACTGAGACCTGGCATTTTGCCTACAAGCCTGAACACTCGAGTAGAAGCGAGCAGAGGACAGCTTGGCTCTCTTCGGGTCAGTGGGGACCTAACCCATGATGGCAAAGCACTTACTGGGTGCAGCCGCGGGGGATCTGCACCATTTCAGCCCCATCTGCTGAATGAGGCGTTAAGGAGTTTGTGCTGAGAGGAAAGCCAGCAAGAAGGTTACGTGGGGCTTTTGGCAAAACAGGAAAAACTTCAGGCTGAAAGGGTATTTTTAGGAAATTATGAGAAACTTCCCTAACTCCTAAAAGGAGCTGCAGAGAATGCTATAATAAAAATAACACACCGCACTTCCAGCTTCCATGAGAGAACTGTAACACACCTGTAAGACCTGCAGATCCATGCAGATCCTCAGCATGTGGGCAATAAATGTGACGTTACTCATGAAAACGTTCAAACCCCACCCGTTTTGATGCTAATTTTCCCTCCTGTGCCTTTAGCTGACCATTCCTGCCCTGTTTCTAAGAGGCTAAGCCCAGTAACCCCCCACAGCACCCCAGGTGCTGCACCCTGAGCTGGCCATCACTGGGGGAGCGCATCCCCCTCCCTGTGACCCCGTTTTGTGTCTGCCACTGGTGCTCTGCCTCCAGTGGGTACGGTGGAGGGATGTGGCACCACATGGATTTTGGAGGCGTGTGACGGGCACAGCTGGTGACAGCAATGAGGCCCCACAGCCCGGGTTGCTGTGTATTTCGTATCCCCCCGAGATCTGGAACTTACCGACCCATACAGCTCGCCTCTCTCGTTCATGCCGAGGTAGAGTCCCGAATCCACCCCACGGATACTGACCAGCCCCACCGCCAGGCTGATGAACTCCAAAATCCCTAGAAGAGAGAAGGAACGCAAATCATACAGGTGGCAGAACTGATGCCAGGCTCAAGTGACAACCATGAAACGGCATTTCCCAAACAGAGCTGCTCACAGACCTTGCTTACTTTATTTATAACTGCACAGTTCTGAAGTCTGCAGTCCTACACGTGTGCAATCCTTCAATTTCCACCCCAGACTTCTCCCCAGCATTATGAACTTGACTTGTCCGAGGGAAATTCCCTTTCCTAATGAGAAAAGGAGTGCTAGGCGTAGCTGTTGCTTTTATTTTTTTTTTTTAAATCACCAAAAACCGAGATGCAGAAACGTGTGCCTGGCCCAGAGCAGTTTTACAAGGCTGTTACCACCCTGGGTCTTTCCTCTTCACCAAAAGCCGAGGGAGTTTTGTCCCCACAGAGCTTCTGGCATGAGAAGACAGCCCCACACAATTTAAAGTGATGATTTCAATAGAAATAAATGAAAAGCACTAGAAAATGTGTTTCTGAGGCTTGTCCTGTTCCCGCTGCTGCAGTGAGGTGCTTGCCACCCCGAAATGCACAGAGTCTTCAGGGATAAAGCCAACCTCTGGTGTGCACAGGTAGAAACGCACCCGCCACCTGCCCCCTCCAAGCTCCAGGGAAAAGCCTCCTAGAGGGGCTGGGTGAGCCTCTGAATATCTCACACGCTCCCAATCCTGAGGGTGCGGGCAGCTGGTGCCCACGTCCAGCGCTGAACGAGTCAGCCAGGAGGCTGCAGCGAAGGCAGGAGGAGGGTTTGCACCATCCCCGAGCTGTGATGAACGGGCAGGGTGTGTCCGCTGCCGGGAGGGCAGAGTTGCTCTAACCTTTCGCCGGGCTCCAGGTGCCTTAATATAGCTCCCAAAATGTCCAGTCCCGAGCGATTGCCCCACTGATCGGGTTACCTCCCGCAGCTCCTCTGCAGAGCGTGCCCCGGGTCTAAAAGCATCGCGTGACGTTCGGCCACCGGAGCCGGCTGACTCCGGCGGCAGGCAAAGGGATCTTCTGCGCGGTCAGGTGTGGCTGTGCTGACTTTCTGAGGGTGTCACCGCCTAAATATAGGGCAGATATGTGGCCCCAGACCCCTCAGCTGGGCGCAGACGGGTTGGTCAGGTGCAAGACTCAGACCTTCTGCCTCGTGTCAGACTTTTTGTCGGCGCTACGGCTCGCCTGTCTGCAGCCAGCAGGTGCTGCGGGGCGGAGACAAAATATGGACCCAGGAGCTGGAATTCCTTGAGACACACAGGGAAGCAAACAGGCAGCTTGGATTTTAGACCAGTGCAGAAATTTGCCAGGCTGAAATATGCCCAGCTACACTCAGAGCGGGGTAACTTGTTCTCCGTGGGGCTTTGGGCTGCTGGCGAGCAGCACAATGCGTCAGGGCATTCGTTTTCCATTAGGTCCTACAAAGCACAAAGAAAGCACAGCCTTTCCAGATGGCCCACATTTCCTTCAAGGGACTCCAGAGCTATGGATTTTCCCAGAGAGTCGGTTCTTTCCTCTCCCTTGCGTGCCCAGGTTGGGCACACGTTGCCCTCAGAGCAGGCAGTGGGCACAGGCAGCCCTCCAGGAGCTGGCTCTGCTCTTCATGCACTGAGCTTCGGGGTTTCTTATCTGAACAGAGGGATGAGCAGGGAGGGAAGAGGTGCAGGATGAAGGGTTTGCTTCTGCCTCTGCTCCCCACAGGTCCTGAAACGTGGAGCAAGTTACAGACCTGCTGTGCACTTCTCTTTCCCCACCTGCAGGACAGAAATAAGGACAGCCGCTTCTTCTGAGTAACGGGAACTCACTCACCCCTCTGAACAGTGGCACGGTTATTCAGAAAAGTAAAGAAAAAAGTCATACAGGGGGAAAGGAGTACAGGGATCCCTAGAAATGGGGATCCAGGCTGATGACAAGTGGACATTCAAGTGAAAAATGTCTGCGAACTGGAGAGCCGTAGATCGACCCTACGGGTACCAGTTGGGTTGCTTGGTTTGCTTTTGGTCCTTAAATTTATCTTCTGTTGTCCCTGGGAAACAGGAGAATGCTCCCAGGCCTGTTTAGGAAGCAAGGGATGTTGGAGAAAGGGAAGCAGAGAGCTCTTGAGGTTACCCACCAGCAGGCTCTGTCTGTGGCATTCGAAGCCATCATCCCAGAGCAGCGTGTCCCTCCCCAGGAGGCCAGACACCACTCCTCTGGTGCACGTTAGCTGTGTACTTGCTGCTCTTGCAACTGAGATTTCTGCAAGGTGGACCTGTGACAACCTCTTCTGCCAGTGTCACTTGCAGTACTCCCCTCTCCTGATCTCTGATGGCACTTGGAGACGTGCACCGAAGACAGCTCTGTTCGAATAGCACTCAGAACGTAACTTAAACCCACAAAAGTCAGGAGACAGAGTGAAGGCTGAAAAAATGTGGGCAAATATCCATCCTGTCCTTAGCTCACTCCAGTCGCTAGACAAAATTGCAGCTTCGTACATCTGATCTCCAGCAGCACAGGGAGCGGCCACTGGGGCCAGATCAAGAATTTTCTTTCACGTTGTGGCGGTGTTTTTGTGGTAGACCATGGCTTGCTGGTTTTTTTTTTTTTTTTCCTTTCTCTTTTTTTCTTCTCCCTCAGGACTTGCCTCACTTTTCATGCTTCGATTATTCATTCTGTTTGTTCGCCGAGTCTTTTTAGATAATATTAGGAGAGATTTGATTGAGGCTCCAACTGGATCCCTTTAACACCAGAGCCCTGAATGATCTGAGCGCTGTGGCGGCCAGCCCCGCGCGCTCTCGCATTACCCCAAACTATCCCTCAAAGAACAATTCAGCTCGCTGCACCTGTCTCTTCCTGCATGACTGTATTGACGAGCCGGGCTACAGAAACAACCTCAGATGTTGTATCAATGTCCACAAACCTAAAGCTTCAGCTAAAAACCTCAACAACTGTTTGGGAACAGGTGCACTGCAGTCTGAATGTCAAAATCTACTGCAAAACTTGCTCTGGAGGTTTCACCAGCTTCTCTAAGAGGCTCTGTTACAGATCCATTACCAGATTTGTACCCCAGAAGAGCTTTGTTTCCTCCCTTTAGTAGTCTCCGGCACTAACTCGAGGCCTTTTCCTCTCCTCCCTTGCCGCGAAACGCTGTTGGAGTTGCTTGTTGAATGCTGGTGTAAAACAGACTTGAGGCAGAAGGGGAGCAATTCCTCCTGGCAAGGATTTTCCTGGCAGACTGATCTCACTTCCCTCCGCAGAAGGATTCTTCTCATAGGGGTGGTAACGTCAGTCCAAACCCTCTCCAGCCTTTGACCATCCTTTATGTCTCTGTACAGGAAGGTTCCTAGCAGATGCAGTGAGAAGACAGATACATTTTTAAAAACACTTCATTTTATTTTTAATTTTTTCCTGGGATGGCTCAGGTGGAGCTGCCAGTTCAGAGAGAGCAGTTGGGCACTCCTGTTGTCTAAGCTTTCTTCCAAGGATCCTGGAGAGCTTCACCAAACTTTGCGTTAAGCCTCCTCTAGGAAAAATAAGCTGCACGCTGTCATTCTTGTGCGAATCTGTGTTTTTACAAGTATAAAATGTCACATTCCAGGGGACAGGTGTGATTTCAGAAAGCTCCAGTCCTCGACAGATGAGAGGCAATGGTTGCTGCGACCGCTCAGGCGTTGTGGGTAGATGCTTCTGCTGCTTTCCCTGTTTCCTGCTGGCACATCCCTTGACTTCTGTGGTACAAATTAATCTCTCCCTTAATCCTTCCTGTTAGGACCTCAACTGCCATCGCCAGGCTCATTATTTTTCTCCTTGAAAGACTTGGATGACACACACATCTGCTAACTTCTGGGATGGTGCAGATACTGTCTGTCTTTTCCTGAACCCCTTCCAGTAATCAGAGATAGGGATACAAAGCCCAGTCCCAACCTCCATCCCCTCTGCAGCTGGATACTTGCCTGTGCTGGGGCGTCCCTGCGAGCCATCCCTGGAGCAAGCGCATTAATAATCTGCTCGGGAGATCAGGGAGCACCTTCCAGCCATGTGGGCTCGATCTGCCAAACCATCATACAGAGTTTCTAAGTATTTCCCCAGGTGCCCCTAGATTTAAGGCGGCTTCAAACTGCTACCCTGAAACCCTCTCTAGCTCCGGATCCCTCGGTGTAGTTTTGTAGCTCCCCAGCACTGTACAGCCTGCCTGTTTCTGTAATAAGTTCCTGCTTTCTGCCTGCTGCATGCAAAATTTAGGAATGCATCGATACATGACATCCTAATACGAACCATACCAGTAACATTGGAATTTAAATATTCATGGCTACTGAATGCAGATGGTGAATGCTGTGTGCCAATACGTTATTGCTTTGAGTCTCTGCTGCAGTGAGATTCAGTCCAACTTTATCTGAACATGAGGATTCCAGTCTAATCCTGTGGGGCTTTGTCCTGCAATTACAACAAATAACTATTTATTTTACACTGCCTCTGGGAAAACCCTGAAGCAGAAAACTATAATATTTTATATCTGAAGTCTGGTCTAGTTTACGTAGCTGGATGCTGACTGCTAAAACGCTTAGGGAATGCCAATGCTTCGATTTATTGAACACACTGTGTGACTTAAGCTTAAGTGTGCAAAATTCATGAAAAGTTTTAGCCTGTTTAATGCATTCTTCCAAAGTTTGTTTGGAAATACGTTTATTTTACTCAATCTTTTAAAAAGTGGGACTGAGATAGACATAGCCATCTGAAATGGTTTACCCGTATAAAGATAGGTTAAAAAAAAAAAAAAAAAAGAACTGGCAGATTAAACTAAAAAGCAAACAGATGCAGTGGGTTCGCTTTCAGTTTCTTTTTAAAGGTTAAAAGATATGTGTCTTTCGGGAGGTAATTAAAGAACACTTGCCCCACGAGCCCATTAGTACCTTACTCTGACCTGCAGGTTATGACTTTCTTGTTGATTTAGGCAGGGACATGTTACACACACACCTGGTGTTTATGGAAAGCACAGTTCACAGATAAGCTTTTCCAATTGTTCCAAAAACCTGCCTTAAACTAACAACAACAATAGCAGCGGCGGCGGCGTTCCTGAAGTCTCAGAAAGCACCGGTTGCAAACAATTAAAGGCAAAAAAGAATTCCCTTCACCGAGGAGTTAAATCACTTGAAAACTGTAAAAAGTCTTGCGAACACTTCTCGCAACCTGTTGACAACATAGCTGAGATCACTGGCATGGGACTTGTTGATAGCTTACCCAGACACCTGCACTAGATGCTGAAGTAGCGGGAATTTTTCTTAGCTGTGCTCAAACTTACTGTACTCCTTCGCCTGTGGCTTGGGATGCATTTTTTGAAGATTACATAGAGTCTCATTAGAGATCCCTGCTCTCGTGTGACACAGATACAGGCTCTGAAGTCTTCCAGCTTTATTCCAGACAGCAAGGTAAATCCACAGCGCTCTGCCTATTGTTCCGTCTGCTCCTTTCGGAGGTCCCCTAAGCATTTTTCCCCCTTCAGCTTCCCCCTTCCTTTCCAACAACCTCCCGAAACCGAGCTGCAGCCGCCCGTCCGGCCAACTGAGCCCTGCCTGCTCGGGGGAGACTCCTAACGAAATTCACGCAAGGAGAAGAAATCACATTAGCTCACGGATGTCTGCCGAGGCCAAGAGGAGAAGGAGAAAGAAAAGAAAAAAATACACGAGAAAGCCAGGAATTTCTTTTTCCGACGTGCTCCCTGCTTCCCTTTGCCTGCCTCGGGGTTAAGTCCAGGGGCACGGGCAGAGCTGAAGCGGCCACCCCGCGGTCCCCCCATCCGCTTTTACTCGTTTTTTTGCCTCTTTTCTTCCCCAGGGCTCAGTCCCTGTGCACCTGCAGGGCTGCCGGGAGGGGAGGAAAGGGGGAAGCACGACCCGCCCGCCCCGCCGGGCAGCGCTCGCTGAGCAGCCTAATTGCATCCGGCCGCTGCCGGGCTAATTAATGAGCGGGGCCGGGGGAGGCACCTGCCGCCGGGCCGGGCCGCCACCTGCCGCCGGGAGCCCTTACCGAAGCGGCTGTGGTCTTGCCGGGTGCCGTGCACCGTGCCGTTGGGGAAGATCTCCAGGTGGAAGCCGGTGCGGCAGTAGAGCTGGCGCCGCCGCAGGATGCCCTTGAGGTGAGCGAAGTCGGTGGGCGAGCCGCGCTGCAGCCGCCCCTCGATCTGCCCCAGGCGCTCGTTGAGGAAGCCGGCCGGGTCGGCCAGGGGCAGCCCGGCCAGGGCCGGGGGCAAGCCGTGCAGCTCGGGGTCCAGCGCCCCCAGGAAGCCGCCCACCTCGGCCATGGGGCCGCGGGCGAGCAGCGGCCCCCTCAGGGCCCCCTCAGAGCCCGGCCGGCCCCGCGCGGCCCGCCCCGGCTCCCCGCGCCTCCCATGGCTGGCTGGGGCCCGCTCGCGGATGCGAACGGCACTTTATATACGTACACACTCCCCTTACATTGACATATTGGATATTTAAATGCAAGCCACACCTCACTGGCATCCCCTTTGGCTATCGCTTTTTTTTTTTCCTTTCTCTGATCTTTTTTTTTTTTAAAAAAAAAAAAAGCTTCCCTCCCTCTTTTATTATGAAAAAAAAAAAAAAACGGCAGGGAAAAGCTCCACGCGAGGCTCCGGGCAGGTCCCGGCTGGGAGCACAGAGCCCCCGCACGCAGCCGGGGATGCGGCCCCGGCCCGGCTCCCCCTCGGGGGCTGCCCGGAGCCCCCCCAGGGTCTGTCAGTGCCCCGCAGCCCCGGCCGTGTCCTTCCCCCCCACCCCCGCATCACACTGACCGCTGTGGAAAAACTAACACGTAGGGGAGCGTGTTTTATTTTTTTATTTTATATATATATATATTTTTTTCTCTCCAGCGTCCGAGCTGCAAAGCGATCTCTTTGAAAAGTGATCCCGCGGCGTTTTTACGGCCGGGTTTACAAGCGGCCGGCGCTGGGCAGCCCGGGCTCGCTCGCCACCTTCCTCCCGTTGCAGACAGGTGTTTCCGCGCCCTCCGACACCGTATCCGTGGCAGCAGCTGCCGGCAGCGCCGCAGACGGACGGAGGCAGGCACGGGGAGACGTGCGGGACGCCAGGGGAGGGGAAAACGCCAGCCCGGCCGGGCAGCGCCCGAGCCTCGCTGAGGAGCCGCAGCCGCAGCCGGAGCCGCCCCGCCTCAGCCCGGCCCCGCCAGGCGGCGCTGCCGCTGCTCGCCGCGAGCCCGCTGAGGGCAGCGGAGGATCCGCATCGCCCCGTGCCCCGCCAGGGGAGGGGAAGGACCAGGGGGGAGCCCCCACCCCCAAAAAAACAGCTCCCCAAACCCCCCCCGCAAAAGCAGTCCGCAAAAACAACCCGCTCCGCCGCTGGGGACACCTCGGGCTGCAGCCTCGGACCCCTCCTCAGAGGGTCTCGGCAGCCGTAAGGGGCCTCACAGCTCAGGGATCTGGCCCTTCGTCAGGTAGCTCCCCTCAGGACTCGCTCCTCTGTGGGTTTGTTCTGCCTCAGCGGGTCCTGCCCCTCATGGGTGCCCCCTCAGTGGGTCACACGTTTTGGCGGGCAGCTCCCCTCAGGAGGGGACACCCCTCAGTGGGGTTCCCCTCAGTAGGTCTGGCACCTCAGCGGGTCCTTCCCTCATGGATCTCCCCTCTCTGGTCTCCTGTTTTGGCGGGCAGCTTCCCTCAGGGTGATTTACCCCTCCTCGGGGAGCTCCTCTCAGCAGGTTTCTGCTCAGCCTGGCTGTCCCCTCACGGGTCTCCCCTATAGCGGGTGTCCCTCAGCAAGTCTTCCACCTCTCAGAGGCTCTGCAAGTAGCTCCCCTCCAGAGGAGCAGGGTTCCCCTCAGCAGGTCTGTCCCCTCATGGATCTCCCCTCAGCAGGCCTCACGTTTTGGCAGGTAGCTCCCCTCAGGAGGACTCACCCCTCCCTGCTTTTTCCCCCTCAGCAGGTCTGTCCCCTCATGGGTCTCCCCTCACCAAGTCTCTCCCCTCAGCAGGTTTCCCCTCAGTGGGATCTGTGCCCTCATGGGCTTCCTCTCATCGAGGCTCTCCTGTCAAGGGTTTTCACCCCTAAGCCCCCCTGCAGTGGGACGCTTCTCCCCACATCTATCCCAAGGCAGAGGGAGGGTTGGAATGACCATAACATGCACCCCCCTTTCCCCCACAGGCCCGGGCAATGCTCTGTTGTGAGGACGTGAAGAAAATTGTGATATTACGACATGGAGTATCCACACGTGCATCTGCAGCGGGTGAGGGATCTGGTTTTTAAATGCGAGATGGGGGTGTTTGTTCCTGTCAGAGCTGCGGCTGTAAAAGGGGTGTAGTTGATGCAGAACTTGACACGTGAAGCCTAAAACCATGGGTGTTTTTAAAACGTAGTCTGTTCCTGAGGTAGTAAAATCTGCACAAGTGTGTTTGCTGGCTATTTGTCATGTATGGTTACGTGGGGATACCACTGTCTGTGGAGTTCAGGCATCCCTCAGCAAAGATGGTGTTTTTATGTCTGTGTTATTTATATGAAGATTCAGGTGTGGTTGGGTAACTGAAGGAAACAAACTTTGCTGGCTGAAAATGAGAGAAGCCCGAGGAGGAACACCCCAAATCTGAGTAACTGCTAAGGTCATAATCCTGTTAATGCTGTGAATTTAATGCATGAAATTCGTATAATGTGAATGATCCCAGTACAATCAAATACTCTCTTCTGTAAAACATGGGCTTGCTGAATTAAGTGAGTGAGTTTTGCCTCTGGATTCATAGAGACCAGGATTTCACCTCATTCCTAAATATGTCTGAAGGTAAATCATAGGAGTATTAAGAAGAGAGAGAAAAAGACAGTTTCTTATTAAAGGACTAACTAAACCCTGTGGAGGCTTCTGCCACTGACTTCAACAGGCTCTGGATCTGTTTCAGTATCCTTAAGCCCAAATCCATACAATCACTTATAGGAATACTTAGGAAACTGGAAAAAAAAAAAAGTAAGATTTCAACTACATTACAGTAAAATCCAAGATGAAGTAAAAAGAAACAAAAACCACAAATCTCCATACTTAAATAATGTGTAACAAAAGCAGAGAAATCCCTCATCCAAGCTGACATTCCTCACTTAACTCTCCATGATTATGGCCAGCTTTTGAAGTGTCCGCAATACGTTTTATTGAGAAGTTGTATGGGCTGGTACAAAACGTTCTATTTAGGCACAACAGGATGCAGAAAAGGTAGCTTTCTCTTTTCTTTTTTGTCTTTAATTTCCTGGTTTGTTTACATTTTTACTAAGCTGAGGAAAGAGCAGAGTTGTGCCCTGTATTGCTTGAAGAAAAAAAGGTATGTATTTTGAATACTCAAAGCTAGAATAAATTCTTTGGAAAAAGAAATGTTTTTAGGTATTTTCTCCTACATTAGATAGAAAACAGGTATGCACTCAGCAATTTCTTGAACGAGGATAGACACTTTTACACAATTTGTGACACAAAGTGTGATGTGTTACAGAATTAATTTTCTGCTCTGCTGTGTTATAGTTTATGCAGTTCACCTGGCTTACTCGTTGATTAAAGCTTGTATTGTCTACCTTGGTAATTGAAATGGTTATTGCCAAACCATCTTGTATTTCAATTCACGGAAGAACTACCAATGATATTTATTCTCAGCTGGCACACGTGAACCTTGCAGGCCCTTTCCCATACGCTCTGATTGATGTGTAGCAAGGTAGTAAAAATACTGATGGCATTTATTTGCAAAATAATTACTATTTGCAGAGAGCAGCTGCATTTGATATCTTGCTATAAAATGATAGGAAGAGCAGGACTGGGGGCAAAGCAGTAAATTAATTAGAAAAGAGTAAGACAAACAAATGCAATGAGCAAACCTAGATACTGCACATCCTCTGCCTGGGGCAATTCCATTTGTTCAAGAAAAGGTCAGGATAGCTAAAAATAAAAATAAATTGAAGTAACAATGGCCATAAGTCAAAAATCAGACATGAAGAATATCTGAGGAAAAAGGAAAAAAGCAGAGCCTTGTACTTTAGAATAATTATTCTGCTTCCCTAGCACATCCCACCGCAGGATCTCAAAACAATTTATGCACACTAATGAATTAAGACTCACAACCAAGGTCACTGTGCGTCTATGCTTTCCCAGACAATCTCATTTTCCACTAAGAGATGTTTTCAAAGGATATTGATGATTTTCTGTATTTTCGGGAGATTTTGAGTGCACAGCAGCCCTGCTGGAGCAGTAGCTCCAGCCAGGCATCTGTCTATCCAGAAACCAGACACGTCCACTCTGTGTGTGCAGGGAGCCCTTCTGCCTTTTGTTGTGTGGCGGCCATCTGCGCTGCACATGGAAGGAATGTCTGAAGTTCCCCGGCAGATAAACAGGGCAACCACCTTTGTGAGGGGGTGAATAAACAAATTTTCTTAAGGGGGGTGAAGGATGGTTTATTGGTCTTTATCTTTGGTTGTTTTTACTTAAGCTCGTGTTATTGTTATCTTTTGTAGTAGCACTTCCAGGCCCTAAACCCAGCGTAGGCCCGGTTTGTGCCAGATACTGCATTAAGAAGTGTGTTACAAACATCACTGCTTTCTCTTTTGGAAAGGTTCGTAATGGAAGGCAGCATGAATGAAACAGCTGGATTTCAGTCAATATATAGAAGTACGTATATATTTTTGCAGCAAGTCTAGAATCGGAGGCAGGTTAAAGTGCGGTTCTGGAGATAAAGCTCCAGACTTGCCTGCCTTGGTCTTGGGATCAGGTGCCTAAATGAATGATGTGTTTTTCAAAGGGGGAAATCCCACCTTCTCCAGTTACTGTTTATTTCAGCGTCAGACGTGGATCTGCTGCTTTTAGTAATCCCAATATGAATCAGTAAGTAGGAAGCAGAGTTTTTCTGGCTCACTGCTGACTCACAAGAACCCACTTAGCATGAATTCCTGTATCTAAGTCACCTCTCTATAGCCCTGTATAGGGGAGCAACTTATGTACGTGGATGTGTAAAGGAACGTCAGCGCTTTGTTGATACTCAGTTATGCAATTCTGCCTTGGTTCTTTCCCATTTTGAAAACTGAAGGGGTTTATTCACCCTGAAAAATTACACCTTTCCTTGTCACAGGTTTGGTTCCTGACTCGAATTATTCATACTGATACATTTCCCAGTACTAGAGGCTGTGTCAGGAACAGAGGGGGAATCTTAACTGGGGGAAAGTGGTGCATATTACAGTAGTTTCCATTTGGAACTTTTTCTTGGGATTAGTGCTGGAATTACAGGACTGCTGAGTTGTTAGGCTTCTGCTTTTGGCCAAGTGTACCAGAAGAAACTTACCTGTGTAGTTGTGCCACTCCGTGTATTACAATGCCAGTGCAGCTTGCCACGTAGCCACTGACTGATATACAAGTTTTCTGTCCACGGTGCTCGTATCTTGCACGTACCTTTTACATTGTAGTCTGTACTGTAATTTCATGCCAAGACAGCAGCATGTCCTTCCCAGACCAGTTGAACCAAGGAACATGACAGAAGTTAGAAGAAGGGTATCTTGGTAAAATCCTTTTGTTATCATCCATTTTTTTAAAAGCATGGTTTAGGAAACAACTAAGGGTGGTAAATAATCTGTTACAGCATGTTTGTCGTGGCTGCTAAGGGGTGGGGGGCGCCCAGTTAGCAGTGAGTCACTTCCTTTTCTGTTTTCACTGCTGGAGAAGCAGAAGATAAGGAGGCCATTCAAGTTGCAAAGTGTGTTCAGGATGCTGAAGTCTGTAAGGAACAACATCTTAAAGGACTGCTTCACTCTGTTGTGTTGGAGCCTTACCGTGACTTCAAATTATATCCTAGACCTAGAGTGGGACTTAAAGCTGTAATCTGTGTTTTGAAGCACCAGTGCAGCACAGTTGTGATCAACAGACTTGATAGGCACTTCAGTACCTCAGTACTTCTCTGTTTTAGGCTGAGAAGCTCTCAGTCAGCAGGATGTAAATTGTTTTGTGGCTTACAGGTGAAATATGGGGCTAGTTCTTTCTACTGGATCTGTCTCTTGCTGTAGTTAGGTAATAAAAAGGATAATGTCATAACTCCTCTCTGGAAAGCATAGACTCAGAACATACCTATGGAAACACAAAAGCCAGTTCTAGTCCTACTCCAGTGAAAAATGTCACTTATTATGTTATTCTTACATGTGTGTCTGTTAACTATATCAAATTTTTACAGAATTGTCCATGACCATGGGGGCGTGTATGTCTCTATCTGTATCAGTTGGTATTGGTCAAATATTAAAGAGTCACAGCAAAAGTCTGTCTAGCCCCATATCCGGCTTCTTGATAATGGCTAATAACTTGTGTATGGAAAGAGTATGGAAAACAGGATGAGGATGGAGTGATACTTCCTTTGGCAAAGCCTCCCAGCTTCCAGCGCTTTCTGGTGTAGGCACCTTCCTGAGCTGGAGTCTGTAGCTGTATCATTGTTTTTGATTCTCCTTGATGGACCTTTTTCCATAAAATTGTCTAATCAGTTTTTTGAAACCCACTTGTGATTTTGGCTGCCATGACATCCCGTGGCAGTGAGTTCCACAACATCATTAGGTATTGTGTGAAAATGAATTTCCTTTTGTTTGCTTTTGAACCTGCTTGCTGCCTGCCAGCTTGAGTTGATGCCCTATTTTTTTTTCTGTTAAGACTGTTTTTAAATAATCATTGTTGTTTACCTTTTCCATGCTGTAACAGCTTGTCTAGAACTTCATTGTTATTCTTGTTTTCCAAGCTGAAAGGCTCCGGCTTGCTTAAGTTTTCCTTACGCTAAGGCTTCCCAACATCACCTGCAGCTTTGGAGCACCATTATTCTTGTCCGTTCTGTAGCTATGTATTTCCACAATTACTGAAACTCTGCTCAGTGTTGAAGAGGTGGGCGTACTATGGGTATATTCAGAGGAATAATGACATTTTCTGCTTTGTTCTCCAAAAAATTCCTAATGAGATGTCTTTTTCCTAGATTCTAACACCCTGCCAATCTCTTCAGAGAACTATGCACTTCTTCAGGATCTCTTTCAGAAGTGGCAATAACTGATCTAAAGAACAGTGAGGCTGGCTCTTTCCTCATACATTATTTTTCGTTTATGAACTTTGAATTAAATTTACTATTTTAACACCCACTCACTGAATACATTTTAGGTTTCATTTTTGGGAATGACTTCGTATCATCAGCAACCTGCCTGCAGCACTTCCACATAGTTTATGGAATATGAAACAGCAATAGGCACATCACAGACGCTGTTCTGAGCCCTCTGGGGAGCTCCCTACATCTCTGATGCTGAACATCTTTTTCTCTTGGCTACGATGTTTTCACCAGCCATGATGTCGCCTTTTCTCTCTTTCTCTCTTCTTACAGTGAGGTTCATTTATGAGCTTGAGTTCATGCCATAGCTAATAGTCTGGTCATTTCCCTTGTGGTACCTGTAGGGATTATCAGTTAATTCCTCATATCAGTTTGTTATTTTTATCTGTGCTGCTGCCTCAAGTTCATTTTCCTTGCTAAAGGGCTGTAGCTTTGTGTATTTAACATAGATACAAAGATTCATTGAGCTTTCTTGCCTTATCGCCTGGAAGTGTTTTCTAAATACCTCCACAAGCTCTTGTTTCTGTGAACTTTGTCCTGCGACTGTAGTGCAGATTTACAAATTGGAACAGAGTTCTGTATTTGTCTGTGGTCAAATTGCTTTGGGATCTTTGGTCCTGTAGCTGAACTTTTCTGTGTGTGTCTTTGAGGACAGTGACACTTGTTCTCTCCCTGCAGAACTAAAACTGGAATGCATTAGTATGTGAGGTGGGGTCAGGAAGTCTGTGCTGGAAGTTATTCTAGAACTGGGTGAGTATTTTTTTATGGGATAGCCTGAAGTGAACAGAGGGACAGAAAAGGGCAAAAATAAATAAATACCTAAATATGTTAATAGGCCATGGTTATGGCACTTGTGATGACTGAAACTTCTCAGCCTCACTGCTGATGGTTCACATGAGTAACATTACTCAAGTTGATTTTTATAGTAGTGGGCTGTATGCTTATGAGACACATAGAAACTTAAAAAAAAAAAAAAAAAAGTGAATAGCCTGATTTGCTTATTATTTTGTAATTACTCTTTTCTGTATATAAGTCCTCTATACTTTAATTGGTTTGTTCTCTTCTTCAGTGAATCATTTAACTAAAATACAGCATAACACACCTGCTGTCAGGAAAAGAGCCAGGTACTTCTCAAAGTTGACTCGAGTAACGTTGCATTGTATGAGATTTCTGAGATCCAGCAGCCAGCTGCCCCACAAGTCACACTGCTTCCTCGCTATGTGTCTGTGAAGAATGGAATTAACTGGCTATGAAAACCACTGTAAAGACACATTTTTGATAAATGCTGCCAGTGGCCAATGGATAGGAAGAAGCTATCTAAGGGAGCACAGACTTGCTTGCATCTGATGGACACCCTTTGAAATGTGCATTAACTTTCTTTGGGATGAGAAGTGTTTCTTTTCAGGACAGCCATTTGAGTTTTGTAATGTGAGTTTCATTCAAATGTCATGCAAAATCAGGAGTTAATAGGATCCAGTTTTTATAGCATTGTCCTTACACAACTGCACTACATAGTAATCGCAGATTGAGTTTCATGCAGGATCCCAAAATGTTTATTTTACAGCATCCTTCGCTGTTTGTATAGCATTGCTGTGGCCTTTCTCCAGATGGGAACATGTGGGAAAGCAAAAAGCAGGTGGCTCGCTCAAGGACGTGAGAATCTATCTTTAGTGGAGTTAACTGGTGCCTTGCTAGCACTTGTGTTAGCTTTGCTTTGGTCTGAGCAGTCACCTGGGCTGTGTTGCATTCCCTTTGCGAGCTGCTAGCACTCCTTAAGACCATATTTTGCAGGAAAGCTGTCCTAAGGACGTGTTGGGCCCTGAGCAACAAGCACGGGCAACTCTCTCATGTCTCTTATTTGTGCTGAGGAAAGATAAGCCTTGCTTATGCTTTCTTTCTCGGTTGATTATGATAAGATTTATCTGCCTCAAGTATGGGAGGTGGGGAAGGCACGGTCTAAACCCTTCCTGAGAACTGGTTCCAACACCAGCCAAAATCAAAGCCTCCTTTCGGTGTAGGGAGCTGGTATTTGTGCTCCCGGGTTGGTATAGCTCTGTCTGAAGCATCGCAAGCCTCAGAGTTTTGCTTCTGGATGTGCAGCAGAATTCAGGTTGACACCAAGAGACCATATTGACTGTAGTGAGGACAGAAACACAGAGCTGGGCAGAACTGAGCATAGACCCAGAAGTCTGGCTTTTCTGACCTCTGCTTTAATAGCACGGGTAGTTACGGCCTTGGTAAAATGAGGGAACGAAGACGAGGAGTATCTTCTCATGCAATAGTCTAAAAATATTGAGATATACCGTTGCTGAGGTTTTCTAAAAGATTAGAAACTTTTCAGATAACTCCTTCGGCAATAAACATGTCAAAATTTGGAAAATTAAAATAATCTACTTCTCAGGCACAATGCAAAAATAAATAAATGAAAAATTACAGCTTCTTTTGTAAACAAACCAGAAACCTTTAGGCCAGTTTTTTTTTTGTTGTTGTTGCTGGATAAGAACACAGCAGCTACTAACGGCAATAGTTCAGCTTAGGCTTGGTAGAAGGAAATGATAGGTCTCAAGTATAAGCTACCTCACAGGAAGATTGTAATGAAATCCAGCCAGCTTCAAGAGAAAAACAAAAAATATTGATTTTTATTCTGAGGAAAGAATGAGAAAAAGAACAGATGTATGGAGTCTTCTGTCCACTTACTGCAGTCTGCAGTGCTGACTTAGAAACAGGCAATGGGTTAGACTTTTCTTCTTGTGCTTCCTCCTGTAGAAATGCCCTGGGTTAGACACTGAAACGATTTGCTTTGGGATAGTACAGGGGAGGGAGAACAAGGACCTCATGCAAGAACTGACCTAAGCTCTGGGAAGGTCTGTATAATCTAATTTACAATAAAATGGTATTTACAACGTTATCAGACAAAGCTGAGCAGTGTTAAGTTAAACAGCATATAATGTGATTAGTGGGGGAGCCGTGCCCATGATGTCATACACATTCTCTGAACTCTTGGAATGGGCAGATAATGTCTCAGGCATTTATTCTCTGGTGACACATTAAAAAAAAAAAACAAAAAGTCCCACCTCCATGCAGCTCTGAGAGGATGAGAGGGAAATGTGTTTGTACACATGCACGCAGACAGCTCCAGGGGAGCTGACGGCACTGCAGCCAGCTGCTCCCTTTGGAGCAGAGCTCGACCTGTGGTTGCACCCTACCTGCGTGGTGCTGTGTGGTGGTTAAAACAGGCCCTTGGGAGCTGCTTAGGAGCTCCAAGTTCTATTCCTGACTTTGCCACAGAAGTGGGTTTTGACCGCTAAAGCTTTCTTTGCCTCTGGTTACTCCGTTTGTAGCAGGCAAAGGTAGTCAGCCGTGTCTGTAAAGTGCCCTGAGTGAAGAGCTGCATGTAGATGGAAACCACTGGCATTCTGTTCATTATGCAGAACAAATACAGCTAGACCACAAAGAGCTTTGCTGCAGATAACAGCAAGCAATTTCATAGTTTGTAATGGCCCATTCAGAAAAAAATAAATCTTTATCTTTCTGTCTCTCTGAGGCAAGCAAAATGGTATTAAAATTTTTGGCTAGACTAATTAATCTGGTAAGCAATACAAATCCCAGCTATAGGTTCACATCAAAGATAATCCAGCCTGTATTTATTTTAAAGCATGCTTGTTGAACTCCGGTGTAGAGATTGACTAGATAGTATTCCTCATTTCAGTGGTGCATGGAGTGAACAGAGGCTAGACTTGAGTTCAGACGGGAGCTACAGATGTAGGGAACGAGACGGGGCCACAGGCAGAGCTGGAAAAGCCTGAAGAAAAGTGGCGGGTTGGGAAGGAACAAGTGGGCTTGGAAACCACGGCTCACACATCAGCTCTATTATATGCCAAAATCTACCACAACACTGGTGCGATCTGCAGCTTTTGTCACAACAAACAGTCACCGTCTTGGCTGCAGCGCTGCTGTGTGCTGATGGCAGCGGTGTGGATTTGTTGAGAACTGGCATGCGTCACTGTCGGTTGACCGCAGAGAAGTCTTTGTTGCTCAGAAAGTGGGAGCCAAACTTTTATCTATGGCTGATGAACCAGGAGCAGGGGCCGAATGTAGTATGAGCAGCGTGGATCCTTGGGCAGTCTGATCAGACCCGTGGGATGTGCCAATACCAGCAGTTAATGAAAGTGAAGCCTACAGGTCATCAGCTTTTAAATAATCAAGACCAACGGCTTTACTGCAGTAGCGTGATTTAACTCTGTGTAGGTATGTGCTACATCATAGGTGCTGCTTGTATTAAAGAGTCTTCGAGTTAAATAGCATTGCACAGCTTATTTTGAGGGGAATTTTTATTTCAGGCATTTTTACATTAATGTTTTTTCCAGTCCTATTACAAATGAAGTATCTGATCGTTGCAGATGGTACCACCAATGGATAATTCTGCATGATGGTACCAGAAAGACGTTTAAAATGACTTAGAATAAACTCTCTAAGAACTGGGCATCCCAGAAACATTCCCAGACACGGAACATTTCCAGGAATGAGTATTTCTGACACTCCCATTTAGAGCCACGTACAAATAGTTACCTGAAACCCAGGCCAGCAGAGAAGCTGCGTGGAGGCAGATTGCACACCGTGCCTGGAGAGCTGGGGTGGGATGTCCTGTCCTGGGCCTCAGGTTACCCATCTGTAAAAAGTGGGGTGTGATGCTTTGTCTGGCCTAGGAAAAGTGTTTGGAATGGCTAGTGACAATTGCCAATTAGGGACATAAACAGTCCTTAAAGTAAAAAAAAAAAAACTTCACCAACTGTAGAGTCTGAATATCTTCATGAACAAAATGCTTTCCTCCCAGCTCTCACAGGAAGCGAGTTAATTGGTAGGCCAATAACCATAATGAGGCAGAACCTGGGGTTTTGCATGTGTATAGCGAGATCCTCCCCTTGGGGCCAAACTCCTGTTCCATATTATGAAAGCAGTAAAAGGTCTCCTCAGCAGGTGCTACATAAAGGCATTTCAGCTTTGCCTTTGCAGCGCTGGAATTGCCAAGCTATTGCTTTCCTGAGTCTCCACGTGAATTCCCCAACCCAATGTGCAACAGCTGTGTGAGAGATACAGCCTTGAGAAAAGGGGTGGCAAAAGAACACCACAAATGGGGATTTAATCAAATAGCACAGAGCTGCAAAACAACATCAGCGTGTTTCTACTCAGCTTTCCTTTGGGTAAGGGAGACCCTCTCCGTTTCAGAGTTCAGAGAAGAGAGGTAATGTGCGATTATATGCTATCCAGGGCCACACTGTGTAGCTTAGAGTTAGTGAATAACACTGGATGTGTTTGTTAATGCAGTGACGTGGCATGGTTTACTTAGAATGATGCCTACAACCCTGAAGGAAGATCTTTCTTTTAACTGCCTGCCTGTCGCTACTGCCTCTGTAGATTTAATGAAGGAATGGTTTACCACACCACCTAGATTTTAGCCATTCAAGCCAGGAAGTGAATTAGAAGCTGCAGTGAGATGGGGCAAGTCTGAGAGGGTGGAAGTAATTCTTGCAGTATAACTTAATTAGAGCAGAGTAGCATTTCCCTTCCTTCAGAGGTGGTTGTAGAAGTAGTTGCTTTCTTCCTTACTGAAGCCTTCTGAAACATAGTTTACACAAACACACAAAAAAAAGTTTACACAAAAAAAATAAAAAGGGCAAGAAATAGTGAGAGTTATTGTTTTGGACTTGTCCTCAAAAAGAGTATGTTTAGCAATGCTTTTTGTTTAATCCTTTTCGGAAGGAAAAATTTGTTGCGCGTCAAGTCTACCTGTATGAGTTTCCACGGTGTTAAGAGCTTTTAGGAAGGCTGTCTTCCTTGTCAAATAGTGACTGTGCCTGTTTCATCCGAGTGATTGCTTAGTTATGATTGATGTATAAAAAGGGGGAGGAGGTTGCATCAAGGAGAATATAGCTAGCTAACTACTGTGGTAGGATAACGTGTTAGAAGAATCAACACCATTACAAAACTGACTTTTTTTTTCTTCTTTAAGTCATAAAAAATTCCTTTTTTTTTTTTTTTTTTTTTGGTGTATGCACTTTACAGAGTGATCAGAAGCTGAACAGCAGCATCTGTCAGAGAAGATAAATGACTTACCAGCAAATCATTGTACTTAAAAGGAAGACAAGAACCTGTGGAGTAAGGGAATGAGTTTTAAATTAGCCATTTCGCTAAACTTTGCCCTAATGAAGGGCTAATCTTTGGGCCCCTGCAAAACAAATGAGAGCATCTAGTTAGACACAACGGAAACCAGCTATTGAAAAGGCCTTTTCCTTATGAACCTAATTGGCAGCAAAATAGTTCCTTTGGTAGCTGTCTTCATTTAACAATATCTTTCCCTTTTCCTGATTTATATACAGTAAAGTAAGGACTCGCTTAATTACAAACACATTTGCCTTTTGCAGATTGAAAACTAAATATGCTTGAGTGAGTTTAGCTAGAGCACTCAAAAATAAGGTGCATAAATTCTGCAGCATAAATTCTTCAGAGGTTGCCTGAGAAGAGCTTTATCTGGAGGAATTTAAGGTAGTGTGCACTCCGAAAGCCTTTTCTGTACGTCGAGGCAGCCCTGTGTGCAGGGTTAACTGGAGTGTGGGCCGGCATGGAGATCAGCTAACTTTACACAAGTTAAAATCTGACCAGGGATTTCAAGGATATTTTATTCATTAAATTAGCTTGTTCTCCTATTCTTATATATAAGGGTAAACCGAATATTTCTGTTTCTAAAATCTGAAGATAGATTTTGTCAGTTTCAGAATCCTAAAGCATCAGGCACTTGATTGCTAGAGGAGCAGGATTGTGCCTTTAAGGCAGAAGGAAGGAATGTGTCAGTCATGGTCCCTCTAAAGCAAGGACTTATCTTGATTATAGAATTAGCGTGGTGGTAGAATATGATCTCATCGCTGTGAAAGATTACGTGAAATATCAACTTGGCTGGCCTTAAAGCAGTTCTTTTCTCAGATGCATTTGCAGTGCAACAGTGGCCACAGGTTTCTGTAATTTGAAGAGATGGCCATAAAGATATTTTGGAAAATTTGGCTAATTGTACGAATTCCAGTAAACAAATTCAGGGACGGATAAAAGCATGACTGTCTGACGTTTTCTTTGACTTTTTAAATCTTATTCTAAGACTCTTAGAGCAAGCAAAACTCGAACACTCTTAACTTCGTAGGACTTACAATTTCTGTCAAAACCTGTGAAAATAGATACTGTTAGATGAAAAGTCCCAGAAGTCAATGTAGGCTGTAATGTAACTTGGTGTTTAGCTGTGCAGAACCTGTCCGTTGGAGGTAAGAATCTACCTGGAAAGTAGGCTTCATCTGAGTAATGAGCTGCCCAGTCTGAGTTGTCTGAGGAAAATTCACCAAGTTTATTCATTTGCTTTTTGTTTTACGTCAGCATCTGAAGTGTTTCCTAGAACAAGGAAAAGTACAAAAAGTATTTCTCTACTAAATCACATGGATGCCTGGCATGTGCACGATGTGTTTGTTTGTTTTTCCAAGGTGCAATTCAAAGACCATACCAATGCCCTGGGCCAAAAGGAAGAATGGGAAGAGATACTCAGACAGCAATGGCCAGGCTGCTCTCATGCACTGATTCCAGCTGTGATCTCCTCAGAACCTATCTCAATGGGAGAATGGCACTGATGCCCTTCAGCTCATATGGAAAGAGGATAGGGGAGATCCTGAATACTCCATGTGCAATGTTTGTCCTAAATCCAGTTACCTTCCCCTGATCCACTTTGTTATTCACTGCATTAATGTCCTCTCTGTCATCCTGTGACATTTGCAGACATAATCCTGCTCTCATAAATAGTTTGTGCTCCTGCAGTGTTTTCTGTCATACTCAGGAAAAAATAATTAAAAAATAAATAGCCCTCCACAGAGGAAAATTCTCACAAACACCGCCTTTCCCCCAGCACTGTCTCCTTTCAGATTTCTGCCACAGCTTGGACTTGCATCGCTGCTGGGTACAGGGCAGGTTCAGGAGCTACTGCACATTGCTTTGAACTGCACAGCCCATTTGAGAACTTTGGGGCTAGAAAGCCTTTCAGCCTCCCACTTTGTACGTATGCAATGTAATCCATTCGGGTCATGAATATTAGACTTTATGCTCCAATGGAGAGCCAAACCTTTTTTTTTTTTTTTTTTTTTTTAATTCTGTACTCAGTTCCGCTTCCCCAGCGGGGCGATAGGTGCCATGCACCATCTGCAGTCAGTGTCAAGTGGCGGAGGCTATGTGGGCATGATCGGAGCCTTGGCTTGATCCCCCACGTCTGTGCAAATAAAACTTGGGTAGATGCTGCCAAGCCGAAGAAAATTATTTCTAGGGGTCCCAGGAGCATTCAAATGACCCCTGTGTTTGGAACATAGGCCCTATTCTGAGAGGCCCTATTTTAGGTCATTCTGTGTCTTTTTGCAAAAGCCTGGAAGAATTGTGTTTAGCAGAAAGGGGTTCCCAGCCTTAGCATAGCAGAAGTGTTTTGGTTTTTTGTTTGTTTGTTTCTTTGTTTGTTTTGTTCTTTTTTTCCCCCCCTCTCTGATTCTTTACCAGAAAACTCAGCAGCAGATCTGATTTAAGATGATGTCTGAGGACTGAATTGGGAAGACAGTTGACTTTCACTGCTGCAAAAAGTGAAACTTCAGTGAAAAGGAATGAGTCATGGGCTTTCTATTTTATGGGCAGTTCATTGAGCTAAAAGAGGAGAACAGAACCTTTTCTAAACTACTCTTTCTTGTAAAATATGCCTAAGCAGAAAACTTTAGTTAATATAATTGAAGTTCTGTTAAAAAGAAATGGTGAAACATAAGGTAGGACTTAGTCCCGTATCTGCGGTTTTCTAGGTAATCCTGTAAAGAGTGGAAAAAAGATGAACCACGAAGAAAAGAAAATTAATGCAGTGCTTTCCAATAGACTGCAGTGGGCGTTGGCTGAGAGTCATGGTTCATTTGACTTGTCTTTTAAAATGTCCTGAAATTTCTGTCTATGTCATTCGCAGTGAAGATGCTTATTCTTACTGGGAGCCTGAGACTGAGAGGCGATTTCTGTGCTCCAGAGCCGCAGTGGCCATCGGGAGGTACAGGGACAGGTGTGAGACTGTGATGAAGCACTCGCTGCCCTGCAGCTCTGTGAAGACTGACAGCTTTTTGGGATGAAATAGAGCTGTGCATTAAGGACCTCAAATTCTTTCCAAGGAATCTCACAGATAGTTGAGAGTGAAGACATTGAGTCATTTCTTGGGAGAGGATTTTGTTTTTATATCCTCAATACAGGGTGTTGCCGTAATATTAATCATTATTATGGATAGAAACAAATGCATTCAGGCTGAAGTTTTGACCCAATCTGTTTTTCTGCTTTTCTGCATTGGTATTTGCTGGTGTGAATTGCGTGTTTTTTCTTTTTCTCTCAGTAACAGTATTTCTAATTATGCCAAATGGGAACAGCAGGAAATGGCATGACCCGACTCTACAAGCAAGTCAATTTTTTAAGTTTTGAAGCTATAAAGGACTTTTTTTTTTCCCCCAAAAAATATTCAGATGTTAATGTAACTGTGAGGTCATTTGTTCTTTCTCTACTGTACTGTTCATTAAGTTGTGGTCTTTGAGAGTTCAGTTTAGGGGAAAACACACATTTGCTTGTGTTGCTTCTTTTAGGATTTAAATTCTGTTAAGCTACACAAAGAATAGTTGGTCCTTGAGAGACTGGGCTCAAAACTACATTTTGTGTGGTTAACGTGCTTTAAGCTCTTGATTTTTCTGCTTGTGCTATCTCCTGTCAGGTCTCTTCTACATTCTCCTCTGAACTGGTTTCTGTATTACAGGCTGTGGTTCTCCCACTTGTGCCTCAATGCCAATCCCATTTTTCATTCTGCTTTCCTAAACCATCACTTCTCGGGTTCAGAAACCTTCTTTAAATTCACATTGTCAGCCATATTCAGAGTTAGTAAGCTGCAATATATTAAAATAACATCAGCTTCTCTGCCTTCTCTTCCTTGTCTGTTGTCTGTCTTCTCTATCTTGGCTTGCACGCTGCCAGCATTTCAGAGCAAGCATCAGCTCCCTGTTGTGCATTACACAGTACCTCGTTACTTGGCATGTGGTAACTTCTGTCTGAGTCCTGGCATATTCTTAGCAAGTTCTTCTTCCTGTTCATCAGGCTGGATGCGCTGAAGAAGCAGTGTCTAGATCTGGATTGAATCTAGGATGAAGTTGTGAAGTTCAGGACCGAAATTGCAGAGGTGCGCTCTCACCAACAAGGTTCTGGGCCTGAAATGGGAGGCCTACGTTTGGTCACCTGCTCCATCACTGGAGAGTAAAGGAGCTGTTCCAGGCTGTTATCAGCTTAACAGAGCTTTTAGTCTCTTTACAATGTTGTGTGTGTGTGTGTGTGTGGGGTGAGGCTTTTTAATTCTGGATTTGAAGCAATTGGGTTTCAGAAATTTTGGAAACGATGAGAGACAAGAATGCACTTCCTGCAGTGCATCTCTCCCAGCTCTGAAATTCCTGCCTGTGTTGCCACAGAATGGCTTAAAGGCTTCAACCTCTGGCTTTGAGCACCAGATACTTCATGTGCCTTTCACTATCCCCACCTTTGTTAAGGAAAATGTTATGACGTGCTCCTATCATGTTCACAACTTTCTTTCTTCTACTGATTATTTCCTCCTAGCACCAAAACAAAATTAGACCTGCAAAGAAAATGTTAAATCAGAAACATCTCTATGCTGCTGGCAAATCTCTGCAGTCAGGCTGAGGAGCCCCTAGACCTTATTTTAACTTATTCTGGTTTACACTGATGTCATTTAATTGATTTCAATGGGTTACTTTGGTCAGCTTAGTGTCAGGCTCAGAGGCTATGGCAAATACTTGCGTGTTGCTTCACATCAAAGCTTCACCTCTCGGTACAGCTGCCCTCCCTCATCCTTGGCAGTGAGAAAGTGTAACGCCCTCATAATCTCTCTTCTTCCCTAAACCTAAAAGTGCAAAAGGATTTTGATCAGAAACTGTCAAAGGATTGGGCTTGTCTCAAAAAAAAAAAAAAAAAAAAAAAAAAAAAAAAAAAGTTGAGGCTAGATTTGTCTAACATTTTCTTTACGGTCCTAGGGAGGGGTCTGGGCTTTTCTTTTTTGACCCTGTGCTCTTGCATTGCCAGTTCTGCTGTGCATCTTTTGTGGGCTAAAGGGGAATTGCTTTGAATCATCTCCATCTGCTTGCCAAGAGCTGCTGCTGCTGTCTCAGCCCTGGGACGAGGAGCAGATCTTCTGTCCATGCTGACTAAGAAGGGGAAGAGAAGAGACAGGATTTTCCAGGATTGGTGGATTGATAAGTATGGCCTAAGAGTGGAACTGAGGGCTATCTTGATGTTTTGGGGAGGATGCTTTGGGCTGACCAAAACTGTGTGAGGATTACAGAATTCAACACAAAGACTTTAGAAGCAGTAAGTTACTTGAAAACCATGTCTACTTCTGTCTCTTGGTGTATCAGCCAGTGTGGTGATGTACAGGGGCAGCAGGGAATAAAATGTGTGTAGCAAAAGCTAGGAGGATTGAGGTTTAGGCTCCCCTTTACTGGAGCGCAAGTACAGCTTTGTAGGAGTCAGGGTTTGTCTGCATTGCTTGTTTGAGCATTACAGGTACGAATTTTATACTAAGGATGTCTTAGCCACCCTCCTTAGTTTTCTGCTCCAAGCACATCCACGCTGCAGCAGAAGTGTAGACCAAGTTTTCTTTGCATTGGAAACTTTTTGTGTGTGTCATTTACACAGACCCCCCAAACTACCCGGCGGTCTCAATGCCTGCTTCCTGTAGTTCAAACCTATAGCTAATTCCGGTGTTGTTGTTGTTTCTTTAAGGGGGTTTGAATCTTGTTTAAATAAATTTTGAAATGTCTTGTTCTTCAGTCTTTGGATAGAAACGTCCAGCAAGTGTTACACCAGTTTAAGGGAATGTGCTTTTCTTGAGCTGCTGAGACTGTCTACGTTTTTCATTAGGTTCTCTTCTTTTTTTTCTAGCTTTCTTTTTCTTGGTCTTCACTAATCAAATTGAACTTAATACTTGAATCAAATTCTAAACTCTGATGTTCAAAGAGGATTTGTGATCAGGCTGAAATAATTAATCCTTTCCCTGCTGAACCCACCTAATCTACCTGCGACTTGTGTTCTTGCCCTTTTTAGTGCAACGTTTCTGTCACCCAAGCAAGAAAAATAGATCTTCACATGCTTGGCTGATCCATGTAAGCCACTGTTTAGTGAATGGGCCCTTTGGTCTGTCATTTTTTTTTCTGCTTGTTTGATAAACTTGAGACATAGTTACTTTGAAGACTGGGCATTATCTACCTGCTCTGGGAACGGTTCCATGAAAACTGAGATTGGATCTCTGGGCTGCTGACAAGCTAATTTTGGACATTATTGCAAGCCTCAAGGTCAGTGTGCCTTTCAACAGCAGAATAGAATTTCTGGTGCATTCATCTCGTTTTAAATAGGTCTCTCTAAACCCAAGTTACACTTTCTTAGTGGTGCGAGAGCTCAAGCACACGTACATTGCAGAGGAGTTTAAAAAATATTGAGGTAGGAAAGGAAGAAGACCTTGTTTCAAACTTTGGAGAGGGAATTAAGTAACAGCAGGAGTCTTCGCCCCTGTGAGCCTTCATCCAAACTCTGGGTTAAGAAAAATACTCACTGTGTTGTAATGAAGCTGAAAAGAACTGAGCGTGTTCTCTGGGAAACAACTAGATGGGTTTCTGGAGTGATTTTTGTTCTGTAGCTTACAGGCAGTACCACAATAAGCTCATCTAAGGCAGTTTTAGTGAGGAGGGGAGACTGCAAGAATGGGGATGCTGAGCTCTGTTTCTCCAGGGCAACCTGGGGGTGTTGAGCTGAGACGAGATGTGAGGCTGGTGGGACCAGTGTGGTCATGGGTCCCACTCCTCTCCGACTGCCCCGAGAGCCTTCACCCCTAGAATTCTGGCCTGGCAGTCAGGGGACAGTGCAACTATCTGAAAGGACTGGTAGGTGGCTTCTGCTGTACTGTCAGAACACGCCGACCTCTTTCTTAATTGCCAATTAGTCCTGGTCAAGCATCTAGGCAGAGTACTACCCAGGTGTGTGGTGAGAATGTACAGAAATTTCATCTTGCATGCAGACAAGCTGGCAAAGATGCCATCTTGCTACAAATAATAAATGATAATACAATTTAGCTGTGCTTGACAATGGTAGTTAATGTTACCTACAAGCTGCCCTCCTTTGTTCAGACTTGCTGCTTTTTTTTTTAGTGCTAAGTCTGGAAAGCAGAAGTAGCTGCTGGGCTTGCTGGAGCTTTCACCAGCAAGGGTCTAAATACATGCACAGCTGGCTGGAGCTGAGCAGAGCTGGGACTGAGAGGACCAGCAGCTGGAACTGCCTGGGTTTTCAAGCAATAGGGTGACAAGCATAAACAAGGTAACGCTTAAAGAAGGGGAGTTACAAGAGTAGTCTCCAGTGCATTCATTTTTAAGCACTGCAGGTTAGGAAACAGAGAGGGTGTGTCCTGCAGTCCAAGAGATATGTGTCCTGATACTCTTGCTGTGCATGAATGTGTGCAAATTGTTATCTCTGTGCTTTGGTTTCTCCAGGAAATGGGGGAAAATTGTAGTTAGATGAAATATGCCATGTCAATTATTTTTCTTTCTTATGAAAGATCCTTCCTCTTTCTCCACGCCCTGCAATGTGTGCCGTGTTTTGCATGCTGTTTCTCTACCCTCTGACTTGCTGACCTTCTTTGGGCAAATAAAGGCCTGATGTAACTTCCCCTGAGTCCCATCTGACACCGCTGCCTTTTGATCCCATCAGAGCAGTTTTATGATGACTGGAGGGAGCGCTGCAGAGCTCTCGAAGTTGAGTTCTTTGTCTGCCCACGGTTGACCCCCACTGTCTGGAAAACCAAAACTGTGTCTGGAGAGAGTCTCCTTGGCTGTTGGAAAGTGGCAGAGAACAGCAGCTATATTTAATCTTTAATAAATGAGCAATAATAGGTGTTTATGGAATGTCTGCAATAGTACATAGTATTAAAGTGCAGGTTAACGTTGTTACTACTATTTTCAAGCAAGGGGAAGGTACTGCTACTTTTAATGAAGTGCTTATGGCTTTGTTGATTGCAGGAGCGTCCAGCTCCCCGTGCTGTAGGACTGCAGAGCGCCTGAAGAGGTGATGTTCTGCTCAGGTTTGTGTGTTCAGGCCTACCTGGTGAGACAGGGATTACTGACTGCTGAAATCTCGCCTCCAGATCCTGCACGATTAGACTGGAAGGTAGCAGGTCTCTTGCAGGAGCAACTTTCTCCTCCACAAACGGTCCTGTCATTTTGGGGTGAGACTTGTTAAGGCCGAGGTCTCTGGTTTGGCCATGTTGGGGTCAGATCTGTTTGTGTTGAGTCAAGATCTGGATAAATTAAAAACAAAGAAGCTCAAGACTGGTCTTTGACGATTTATATCCAGACTGTTTATCCGTGAGTTTTGAAGAAATTTGTATCCGAGGGTTGGATTTCAGGAAACTTTCATTTGGGGAGTGACTGCTAAAAGTGTTGCAAGAACCCTAGAAACCAGAATTCTTTGTTCATGAGCCATACACAGTGCAGACAACAGCAACAGCAGCACTCTATTTCCCCAGGAATTGCAAATAAGCTTAACCCTGAGTTGGAAAGTCCATACTCTGGAGAGGCAAAAGGAAATTCAGTATCTGAGCTAAGTGTGTTCTGACTTCCTTGGGAGAAAGTCTGCCAACTGCACAAAGTTATGATGATGATGTGACGAGGACCCACCGTCCACTGAGGCCTCCACGAGCCAATGACGTTCATGGAGGACTCCAAAATATGCAGTCCCACAGGGTGGGAGGCATGGAGGTAGGCAGTAGGCCTTTATTATTCTTACCCCGCTATACTTGGATGCCTTGGAGAGCTTCAAGGTAAAACTTTTGATGTCCCTTTTACAATGATCTGTTTCTTTACGTATTTTGAAATATCTGGTTCCAATGGTACTAAAAATTTGCTGTGACTGAGAACTTTTCCAATGCAAAGTACTTGTTAAAATACAACACGTGTCCAGGCCAGACTAGACCAGGCTTGAATAAAGATTGTACTATTCTCCAAAATATATTGAAAGTTTGGCAATTTTCTTGAGCTTACAAAGTAACTTTCCATTGAAGTCTAATTATAGGCTTAAGAGTAGAAAGGCTTTCCTGTTATATAAAAAATAATAGTGACCTTTACGAGGTCCGGTCTGTAGTTTTGAAGGCTGATGCTCAGGGATGTGTTGCTATTTGTCTCTCTTTTTTTTTCCCCTTCTCTTTTCAGCAAGTAATTCTAAAACTGTCATTTTTTCCAACCCCTTTTCTGAGCAACGCCATTTGTGTTTGTCAGCCCAAGCTTCATCCCGGTGTGATAAATGTTCACGCTGGTCTATTTGTTACCTTTCTATGTGCTGCATTTTTGTCTCCCTTAGCGTGGGTCTGTTTTCATTCTTACGGTATGCTGTTTGGCCCTAGCTTATGTTTGTCTTCCCCAGCTGGAGGTGGATGCCACATGCTACTACTTCTTAATCTGTTCTGTTTGAGGGAATTTTGCTACAGTACCAAGCAGGTGGCATTTTCTGATAAAGCAAAGGTACTCTCTTTTTTTTTTTTTTTTTTTTTTTTTTTTTTTTTTTTTTGCTATCAGCATAGTCCTCACAGTCAGGCATTTGGAGTCTGAGAGTCAAAAGTTGCTTTTTATTTATTTGCCTATTTCCGATAGCCTTAATGCAGCTACCTGGGCTGCCAATCTGTTAAATTAAGCTCTGGATCCCCAGTGCTGCCGGAATGTAGGTTCCTACCCCAAAGCTGTGTTTGAAGTCATTTATGTCAACTGTTTTGCACCTCAGTTTATCCATTATGAAACTGGACGTAATGCTATCTGAACAACAGTGTCATCGGACAGAAGAACATGCATTTGAAATGTATTCATAGTATTTGTGAGTCTTCTGTCAAAAGATTAAATGGGGAAAAGTTATGGGGGAAATGGTGTGCGTTGCTGCTTTTAGTCATTACTCTCACATATTTTCCTAATGGCTGTTTTTTGCTCAGGAGCTGACGGATTTAATTTGTTCTGTAGTTTGTGGAACACAGGTGCAGCCCTGAAAAGTGATAAATGCCTTTCTTGAGCACTTCCATTAGCTTCAGCTTCTCACAGGACTGGGCCTACAGTTTATTATTGATAACCCAGATACTTTGTTGATCTCCTACTTGTAGGAGATGTTCTGTGAAAAACTATCTTCTTTGATTCCAGCAGGCTTCACAAAATTCTTTCTGTTGAAGTTTAGTTTATTATTTTAGGGTTTTCCACTACAAGTGAGATTTATGCTGCACAGTGGTGCCAAATCAGGGCAAGAGCTCAAAGCCTTTAGTACAAAATATTTTCTGCAAGTGCTTGATACACCAGATAAATTCAATCGAAAACAGCTATTCAAATCTTCCTAGAGCAAATACCAGGCAGATTTTTCAAGGAAGGCTTGTGTATGTGCTTTATTTTTACTTTTATTCATGTTTTCCTCATCCTTCTTTCCTTAGCTTAAATATGAAAGGCCTAAAATTGTACTTTTGTTGATCTCATAGGCTTTTCTGTTTGGATCCATATATTCCTTATAGCTCCTGGGGAAATAATCAAAAGCAAAATTCTTCTTATTAATTATAGGAACTCAGTAATTAGACTAGCTCTTTCTGACATGCATGTAATAAGGCTAGGAATATACTTCTTTATTTGGAACCTTAGATTCAGATCTTGAATTCATTATACTGGCAAATAAACTACTTTCTTGTAGTGCCATGAAGCTTTTCCACTACTGAAAGGGAAAAAAACAGGGCCAAAAAGGCAGGTGAGAGGGACAGAAGAAGACGACTCATATTTTCTTCTTAAAGAATGCATAAATGCTGGTGTAAGTCTTATCCAACATGAGGTATGTAAAATATTAGAGATGTTCCTTCTCTATCGAGTTTCATTTTTGCTTCAATAAATAGTCCAGATACGTTTTAGGAATTCTCTATCCTAAAGGTAGCTGTGACTTGGAACAACTCAATCTCAGGAATCTCTGTAGAGCTGCTGCTTTCAAGAGAAATACACGGTCTGATTTTCCAAACAAAGGGTGTGAGATCATTATTAAAGTCATTCCTTTTCTCCTATCTTTGTATGCTTGTGTGTGATTTTGTAAAAATGAGCTAGCACCATTAGAGGTTAGTGTCTTCCCCTTATTTATGGGCTGTTAGGATGATTTACTGTTCGTATTGCAGCAGCACCGAGAGCTCAAGCTTCCTATACGCTGGGCACCGTGCAGACAGCGAGTGAAGTTGGCTCCTGCAGGGAGGACTTGCTGTTCGTTGGCTTCAGCCCTGCCTGGGGAGGAGTTGGCCTTGCTCCTGAAGCTCTCCAAAGGGATGGAGGTTTGTCTTGTCACTGTTCTTGAAGCAGTCTGATTTCTTCGTATTCCCCACTTGCCTGTAATCTGTCAGGTTAACCTAACTCCATGGGTTAGCCCAGAGGGATGTTTGTGTGCGTTAATCCTAAAACCACTCTGAGAAAAAGAGGGTTGAAGAGTACACATTATCTTGTGTCCTTCCAGTGGTGGTACTCCTGTTTGATTTTGATTTGAGCAGGTGAATGACTCAATAGCCCATTAGCGAGAATTTGACCTACTATGTTCCCCGTTTCCCTTTCCAGCTCAGTATAATTTATGTGGCAATTATATTTCAGTTGTAACTCAATTCCTGGTTTTGTTCTTATTACAGAAGTTAGTACTGAAAGGCATTGTGCTGACAGAGGGCTTGGAATAACCACCAAGCTATTTGTCTGTTTAACATACAATTTTTCAAAGACAGCATTTTAATGAGTGGGAGAACACAACTGGGCTAACTGTACTTTAGAAGCTCAGCTCTGGTTTTCAGACTCTTTGAATTTCAAGCTGTAACATCAATGCTGAGTGATACCACTAAAGAACTGTGAAATGGAGAGCTACCCCCGTTCCCCCCTCCTCATCCCCCCTGCAAAATAAAAAGCAGGGGAGAAAAACAATGCTACTCTGACTTATTTATCTTTATCCAGTTCCTCTGTCAGTAAGGGGATAAAGCGAAAAATTCAGAACAAAGTAACTTAAAAAATCAAAGGATTAAACCCCTATGTATGTGATCCTGATGAATTGGATGATTCAGAAGATGTTAACCAGAGCAACAGCTGTAATGGAAGGAGAGCCTGTAACAAACAGGTTTTCTGATTTATCGGGGTAATCAAGCATAGAAGTGGGCAGGCACTGGGTGGTACAGAATACCAACATTTTTTTGTGCTGCCTGGGAGATATATTTGAACCTTTAGGGAAGAATTGCCCCCCCCTCCCCTCGCCCCCCCTTAATTCCACTGCATATTTTTTTTTCTTCTTTTCCTGAAAGTGTAAGTAGGGCACAAGCATTGCTTTGAATCTCATTTTTAAACTTGTTTTAAATCTTCCTCAACTTAAAATGGTTATTGCTTGTTTATTGCTGTTAGTAATGGAGCGACCTCACAGGAGACTAATCCTGCTTCTGGAGAACTGCGTTCCCTAACATAAGGGAGGAGGCAATATGTGCAATACGTGAGGGGAAGTGGGCAAATAGAAATCTAGATGTGCTGGGCTGCTTAGAGAAATGCAACAAGTACCCTCTGCTGTTTTCAGTGTGGTTTGGTTTGGTAGCAATTAACGGCCTTTGAATTGAAAACTTTTTAAAAGAAATCCCTAAGATAACTCTTAAAAATCACCTTTAATGGCATTTTCCTTTCCCGCTAGTGCAACGTCCCAGCCTCTCTTTTATGTGTGAAATCAACAGGAACATGATGCAGGCCAAGGTTAACATCACTTGACTGTGCCTGTGTGCTTAACAATCTATGTTCAGTGTGGTGGGACCGAGGTTTTCACCAAATTTTGTCTCTTATAATGTACGTTACATTTTAAGATGCTTTACAATTTTAATTCAGGGAGTGTTCTCTGCAGTAGAGGCTTGATGCTCCCTGAAATCCCTCAAGCAGTATAGCTGCTGAAAAATGCCACATCTTGGTATTTATTGGACTGGGATTTTTTTTTTCATGCAGAGATGTTTCCTTCTTGAGATCAAATTCCTGAAGAGAAGCCCTGCCTTGGCTGGGCAAGACCAGTGATTCCAGTGATTTTGAGCTCACAGAGGTCTGGTTGCATCATCTATTTCTTCCTCTTCATTATTGCTGGGTATTTTCCCAACAGCACGAAGTGCTCATTTCAGTTTCCCATGTGGTGATGGCAGCCTCTTTCACATGGCCACAGCACCTTCTGAAGCTCCCTCTGTGAAACACCAGCCATAAGTAATCAGCATATAGAAATTCCAGCCACTTGGGACTGGAAGGAAGAAAGCACTGAATCACCTCTCCCCAGCGTTTGTTTTCATCAGTATTGCTGTATTTTCTTAGTCTTAAGATCTTTCTCAGTAGCACGTTTGTCTGTTGTATGTTTGTTAAGAAAATAATTTTTGTTTGCTTGTTGCAAGGAGGAAAGTTCACTGCACGCATGTGATTATTTGTTTGGTTTCCTGAGGTGGTTCCTGAAGCCAGAGTGCAAAAAATGTTGATACAGCCTCTCGAGATGATTATTGGAGGGAAGTAGTCTTTTCGATTGTGTGTGCATGCAGTTGCCCAGACTTACTTTTTTATTGTTATGCATCCCTTAGAGCAGGGGGTTTAGTGATAATATTCTTTGTTGTGTTTTTCTTTTTTTTTTTTTTTTTGAACAAGATGCATGGTGTTGTGGTAAATAATTTCTCTGCAAGTGTTTGAGTGAAGCTGTTCCCTAGTTGTGAGTTTAGTACTGTTTCTGCTCCTGAACTGGATGCAAGTTCAAAACCTTTGTCTGTTCTTAGCTTTCACTACTTGCTAGTTCTGCTGCTGGGTTTGCTGCAGTTCCTGTGTGAGATGAATTTTTTGTGCCTGGGAGCCCAGTCACAGGCTGAGAATCCATTCCACGAGGCAGAATCCAGTATCTGCCTAAATGAGAGACCTCTTAAAAATAATGTTGGAATAGTATCACAGGGCATCCAAACAAGAAAAAGAAATTAAAAACAAATGAAGAAAGCAGACTGCCTTTTGTGCCTTCAGGTGGAGTAAATCTGGGCTTTCATAAATATTTTCCCTGAGTTTGTGATTTCATAGCTGAGTGCCTCCCAACAGAACCACCTCTTTGCCAGTTTTTTACCAGCCCCAAGCTACTACTTTCTCCCCTCAGCCTACCTAAAATTCTCTGCTTCCAGCACCCCCAAGTCAAAGCCCCTGCCGCTCGTGTGGTTCCCTGCCTGGCTACAGCTGCTGCCTCCCCTCTTCCCTCTTGGTAGCTCCGGCTCTTGCCCTCTCCTTGGCCATCCTGGTCAACCGAGCCCACCTGTTTGTTCTCCTCTCGCTGCAGAAAGCAGTTCCCCATCTTCTGGGGCATTGCTCTGGTAGCAATTTAGCAATTAGCTCTGGTAGCGATTTAAGAAAACCTGGACGCCAGCTGGGACTTCCAAGGAAGAAAAATAAGATGTGTCTGAGAGAAAACAGGTGCACCCCAGCTCTGGGTTCGGTGAGCTCTAACAATACATCTGATGAGACAGCAAAAATATTTTGGGTAACCTTAAGAAAAGCTGTCTCCTGCACTACATTATCATTACTAATGGCACATTCCTGGTTTCAGTAACTATATCAAGGGTGTTTATTTTAGGGAGAAAGGGCACAGTTTATTTTGCACAGAAGGTGTTTGGGAATGTTTGTCATGATGTGTCAGTGACAATTCAAAAGACCTGGCGTTGCCCTCTTTGCAAATCACCGTTTGACTCCCCTGGCTCCCGTTGCTTTAAGATCTTGGTATTGAAGACGTCTCCCCCAGTGCAATGTTGATAATATTTTTAACAAAAAGAGCTTTCGTGTAATTGATATCTCCAATAAACTGAGCTCCAAAAGCATGTTTTAACCTGTGTATTTTGTAAACACGACATGAAAAATTCACAGAGAATTTCTGTTACATCCTGAGGCAACTGGGAGCCTTTTCCAAAGTGAAGGCAGGGGAGCTACATGGTGTATGAGGAAGAGAGAGTGAACAAAGAGCAGCCCAGATGGGAACGTACAAGCAATTGCACTGGCAATTAGTAGGTCTCG
Source organism: Anas acuta (assembly GCF_963932015.1). NCBI lineage: Eukaryota > Metazoa > Chordata > Aves > Anseriformes > Anatidae > Anas > Anas acuta. Next base: position 4,427,780 of record NC_088991.1, read on the forward strand.
TGCACCCGGCAAAATCTATTTATTCTACTGTGGCCTCAAGACAGGCTGCCTGGTGGAGGCATAGGGTATGCTGCCAGAAAGTTCTGTGCAGGTTCAGGGACTTCACCTTCCTAAGCAGCACCAGGTTTTGCTGGTGTTGACTCTTGCTAGTACAGCCCCACCACCAGCAGTGGTGGGACCAGGAGTCCCAGCAGTGTAACAGTGTCAGCTGTAGGATGTGCATTTTCCATGCCCTGAGCTGACCTTGGGTGTGCAAAACTCTGGCAACGCTTTACAGTGTAGACATGGCCCGAGGCAGATGGAATTTGCCAAACGTGGTGTTTAATGAGACAGCCAAGTGAGCATAATACACAGCGAGTTCAGTAATGCCCCTCAGGGCTGGGGTCCTCGGAATGTGCTGTGCTGGAGCAAAAGGAGCAGCGGTGGAGCCGTGCAGGCCCAGCACAGAGCCAGGCAAGGGGCACATTGTGCTTCAGAAGAGAGCTGTTGGAGCTCTCATACGATCCAGTATGTGGTATTTGTTATAAACAGGGCTATTCTGAAAAGTGTATTCACAGGTTTGAACAGGTTTCATCTCAGGTCCTTGAGGTACAGGTTTCGAAGTAGTTGCACGTTATTGTGTTCCCCTGAAATGTTGGGGTACCGTTGTCACAAATTCTGTACCTCGCTGTGTCAGTTCACCTGCCTGCCTGTGCACAAGTGAACGTGTCATGTCATACGGACACACGGTCCAGACATGCCTATTGCCCTGTGATCCTCAACATATCTGCAATTGGAAACACGAAGAAAATATTAACAAGAGGATTTCTAAAGGGTTCTGAAGGAGGAGAGGGGTTCTTGTGAGAGGGCTTTTTCTTACTCTTTTTTTTTTTTAAAGGCAAATCCTTTTACGTTATCTCCTAGAAAAGCCGCTCACCAATCTCACCATTTGTGCATGAGGGCCACAACCCATCCATCTGTGCATGAGGGAAGGCATGGGGTAAGGAATTCCTGGGTTTTGCACCTGCTGGCAGATGCAGCACCTTTTAAATGCTTTAGAAAATGAGACTACATTACTTTTTCTCTCTTTTCAAGATGAAGTTTTCTCTTTTCACAGAGCATTTTGCTCTTTTAGACTGATTTAATCACAGATTAAAAACCATTAGAAACATGTTTTGAGAGACCTGGTCGGGCATTAGACCACACCCAGCAGGTTATGTCTTTTGCTGGCATAAGTTTAAATTGCAAGGAGAACCTAATGAGAGTGCTAAGTGTTGCAATTCTAAAAATGGAACTCTGTGAGCAAAATCTCCTTGAGCTCAAGGGAAATTAGTTCTACTTTATTGAGGAGCTAAGAAAATAAACATTATTATTGCTTGGTTTTGAAGTGCTTTTAATTCAGCACAGTGATCTCTGTTAGAAAGGCATTTAGAGCTCAGCTGCTTGACAGTGGCTTGCTTTTGGACACTTGTCTTTAGACTGTAAGGAATAATAAACTACTGCTACTTGTTTTGTAGAATTTGGATCTGTTTGTGAGATGACACTCACAATGTTGAGATGACACCATGACACAAATGTAAGTTCAAGTCTGATGGAAGCTCTGGAGGAGCACTGCAATAGGTTAAGGTATACGCTAAGAGGGGAAAAAGAGTGAAGTTTGAAGTGTGGTGTGTTTGGTTCTCCCTTCTCCCATTTCTGCTCTGTGAGCACAACCTAAAACAGATCCCCTGCTGGGATCCCCTCCTGTATGGAGGTCACACAGTTTATTTCTGTCATGCTCACGTGGTCTTGTCAATAACGGGAGCTTTTTTAAAAACCAAAATACACGGTGTCGCTTTGTGTTATGATAGCATCCAAGGACCAGTTAGGATCAGGACTTCATCTGTTGCAAGCTGAATCTATTATGAGATGAACGTGTTGCACCGATCCACTGAAAAAAATCCAACCCAAGATGCTACAGAGGAATGCAACAAGCCGTAGGAGGGGAAGCGAGGGTAAAGCAGCTGAAGTGATGGGTGGTCTGCACAATGCTAGAAAGGAGACAAAAGGCTATATGCTAAAAACTGTCACTTAGAACTATCCAGGCAAGTAACTGAAAGATAAGACTTGGAACAGGGGAAAAGACCTTTGTTTAACTAAACACTAAAGACATCTGAAAGATCTTGAGTTGATGTGGGGCTGGGGTGGGAGGAGGCAGGACAGGCAGGTGAGCAGATTAATGGCATTGTTGCAGCTTGCCCATATAATGTTTGGGATTTTTATTTCCTCAATTGCATTTATTTGGTGGGGTATTGTTGATACAAGCTTGGTCTAGAAACATAGAACCAAGTCATTTGAAAAGGTCTGGCTTTAGGAGAAATGTATTCCTGTGTGCTCCCACTGCTTTTCAGGGCTGGTGACCGATGCGTGAAAGTTTGACTGACAAGGGAGGCAAGTGCAAAACAAATTGGAGAGGAAATGAAGAAACTCCTCATGCTGAGGATGTAAGATGGGGAGCAGAGTAAATGAAGCTAGATTATTACATAGTCGAAAATTATTCCTCTGTCACATCTACTTATTGAAGGCAATAGTATGTTCTCCAGGCTATTAAATGAAAAATCAGAGATAAAATGTCAGAAAGGCAATTAAATTATCTGTGGATGGATGCTACTGCCATCTCCTGAAGAAAAAATGGATGCTTAATGAGAATTATAAAAATTATAAGATTCTGGCTAACCACAGTCTCCTTTAACCTGAGTACTTCTGCTGGAACGAGAGCATGACATTCAAAATCTTCCTGTCTCCTGGCAAATCTGGAGTCGGAGGCAGTATCTTGGAAACCTTGGTTAGGTATGTAGTATTCAGCAATTTCACAGATGAGCTTCCAGGAAACCTTTACAGATTTTGCAATAAAAATAGCATTCATATATGACTTTGTTTATGGTGGGGCCCTACTGAGAATTGTTTGGGTTTTGTCTGTAAAATTTCTAGCCAGTTGGTCTTGCTAAGAACAAGTGTAAGTTGGAGCACTATGGCATTTAAACCCTATGAGAAGAAAGTAATATTTGAAGGGAAATCATATTTTGGGCCCAGCAAGTTTGACATTGACTGCTGCCAGAGTTTTAAATATTATTGAGCTCAACAAAGTTTTCCATCAAATTCCAGAATCATCTGGAACGTTCCCTTTTACGTGAAATAAATGCTTGTGAGCTGCCAGGTGATTAACAATGTTTGCTGAGATGTGAACAACGCAGGGTGCCTCAGGAGACTCTGCTTTGTTTTGCTACTGTAATTTCCAGTAAAGATTTGGTCAAGACTTGAAACTCTCAGATGATGTATTTTGCAGCTTTAAGTTAAAATTCAGACCTGCCAAAAGGTTCTTGATTGCTGGCTTCTCAGGCTGAAACCACCTAATTTTTCCATTGTGGTTTGTATATCTAGTTATGGATGACCATTTTATCTCTCTGGCTTCAGAAAAGACAAACACTGTATCACTTCCTAAGTGAGAGGAAAAAAAGAACACCACCTAGTAAAATATTAGTAAGATTTTTCAAAGAATTACAAATTAATCAGATATTGTACAAATAAACACTGAGAGTCTAGGCTGTAGTGAAAAGATTTACACCCTAACAGAGATGAGCCATTGGTTACATTTCAAGGAAAGGGTCGGTGTGGAGAAATTAATGGTTTTGAGGAGGAATCTAAATTGAGAGGGCATTTGGCAGGCAAAATGAAAAACTAATCAAGCGTAAAGAGCAGCAAAAGCTTGGACACAAAATAAACCAAAGAAGCAGCAAACTTAAGGAGGAAGAAATAGAAAGAGCATAGAAATTAGAAGTGAGAATTAAAACAAGAATATCTTGAAACCTCTAAGGGATATAAGAAAGATTGGTAGTTAATGGGGTGATGTTGTTAGCAATTTATTGCAGATATAAGATACTGTGAAGAGACTAAGTATTATTCTCAAACTGTGAGCCGTGTGTAATGCCAATGCAGCACCTGCTAATTTTGTTAATGCAAGGGGATGCTTAAATGGCATTGGGTCTTCAGCATTTTAAACTATGCCTCCCTCACTGTTCCTGTTTGTGCAGTTCAGCAGAAATTGCAGTGGTCCCGCGGGCACAACCAACAGGTGTGCCTGCAGTGGATTAGCTGGCAGTGTATTGGGTCCACCATGCATCTGAGACGTTGCAGTGGAACCTGTTCCGTATCAATATTGATTATACCATGCTCTCAAAATCACTTGGAAATGCTTCTGAATTTAGGCATGTTCTACTTTCATGGAATAAATGTGCATGGGAGGCAGTGGGAAACCTAGTCGTAAACATGACAGGAGGCTGATCTGCAACAGTCTTTGTTTTGCTGACCCAGGACCATGATAACCCTGATAAATAGATGTGTGTGTGTGAGAGTGCACTTGCATGTACATATACATTGATATATTTATAGCAAAGCTATAATGGAAACAGCACAAATGTGGGAACTAATGACTGGCGTACTCTGCAGTCTTCTTCCAGGTAAGAAACCCCAATTTATGCATCTCCATTGTGCAAATGGGTATATTCCTTATATTTGTGTAGTACCCAGAATAGATTTTTTCATGGTTGTGTGCCTTGTTTTTTTTAGGTCCTTAAATGCATTAGACTGTAAAGTGGGAGTTTTAAAAGTTTTAAACCATAAATAGTAAGTGGGAGTTTTGTTTTCTTGGGAGGAAACTTTTATAATTTTATTTTTCCAGCATGTTTCTTTTGTTTTGTACGTTACAACAAAAACACCCACACAAATGGTCTTGCAAAGTGTGAGCAGGGACGACTGTGTTGGTTTCTGTAAGAAAAAGAATGTGAACAAACAAAAACCTCTGTTGAATAGAAAACTTATTAAAAGTTTTAGCTATTTTAGCTATGATTTTTGAAAATGTGAAAAAAATAGGCCAATACTTGGATTTTCAAAATCAAGCTAGTACAATTAGTGAAATCTTTTGGTCACTTTTACCTTTTCAGAGCTGAAATCCAATTAAACATATTTAAGCATTATTTGCGGAAAAGATGCGTTTGGAGTGGAAAAGCATCAGATGCACTTTAACATTGCTGCTTTCTAAGCTGTATAAATGCAGGTTGAGGAAGTAAATGATGACTGCTACTAGCAATTTCAGGTAGCCTTCCTTCCTTGTGTTGCCCTTCAGCTGGAGACTTATTTTTCATTAACTATGAGGAGTACATGTATGAATTACCTTTCCCTAACTGAAATGTGTGTATGTGACACAGCATGGGCACAGTAAATGCACATTTGCTTGTCAATTGTGCGCCAAATAAGAGTAATTCTTCCGAGGGATGTTAAGATATGACCTCATTCTGACACTGCACCCAGATCATTTGTGTCATAGTATTTGGCAACCTGTGAAGAAAGGTGAGAAGGCAGCAAAAAGTCTGACAGTCGCTCTTCTCACACTAGTGTGGAAGTTCCCCATATAAAGCAGGTCACATCTGCAGAAACCTTTCTGGGATGAAGGACCTCAGGTAGAACGTACTTTTTATTATTTCTTTACTGGACTTACATGTTCAAGAAGATAGTTACTGTAAGGAGACCTTAAAAAAATGACTTTGGAAAGAAAACTAAGTTTGCTTAAAAAATAATGACAGCATGAATTAGGAAAGGACAAAATCCTAAAATGATGCTGAAGTGCTGCAATGCCAAATAACCTCGCAGAACAAGTCGTGGAGAGCAGCCAAAGGGACGTGAAAGTCAGATAAATCAGGGAAGCATCTCAGATGGATCGTCCATGAGAAAAGCCAGTTCAGTTTTGCGAGTCAGCAAGCCGCGTAACGCTTGGGGCAGCTTTCGTTACAGGACCTGTGCAAGTGACACTGCAGTCCCTTGGGCAAGAGCCAGCACCGGGGGAGCTGTGTCATAATCTTGCACCAGCAGGAGGAGATGCACCAGTTGACCTAGAAGGCATTTTCCCTACGTGTCAGAAAGCACTAAGCAAGGACAAGCCACGGGGAGCACTAGGCCACCAAGTAGCCTCCTGCCCCGTTAGTGGCTCGCCTTCGGTTCTTAAGTGTCTCCTGGAAGTGCTGAGGAAAAGCGAATGTAAATGTTATGGCTTAGGGATATCAGCCCCTGTCTGAGTATAAGAAACTGCTTTTCAGTGACAGCTCTGAGGGGCTCCTAGTTCAAAGGGTTTCAGAGACGTGGAGAGGGAGCCATGCACATGGCCTTCTTCCTCTCTATCCGTCACCCCTTACTGATGGCAGATAAATAAGGAAAACCATCCCTCCCGAGCAGTTCTTAGAGGACAGAATATTTGCGTGGGAGGGCACAGCTGCAAGGTGACAGATACTTCTTCAAATGACAGAAAAAAAAATTCTGTGGAGGCTGAAAGTGTCGATGTAGAGAGAGCTTTTGCTCGTGTCTCAGACCTTGTGATGCAAGTGGCTATTTCAGTGCCTGATAAAACACTCAGGAAGAAAATCACAGTTTTAAGGCTTTAGTTTAGAGGGTTTTTTGCTCTTTGTAAGTGTAGTGATCTTATTGTGGTTTTATCTTTCGTGATTAAAGGACTACTGGCAGATATCTTGGGACTAAACTGTGGGGTAGACTTTGCTTTTTGTTTTGCTTTTTACAGAGTCTGGAATGAGTGGGAATATTTGTGTGTTGGAAAATATATCCACGAGACCACTGGCAACTGCAGGTTTTGATTTAAACATGACCTTGCTGTGTTTAGTGTCAGAGCTAAAAAACGAACCTGGTGCAAACAGAAGGTGATGCAGAAAACTACAATTTGGCTTCCCCAAATCAGCAAATGCCAAAAATAAGCAAGATCCTAAATGCAAAAAGCGAGTGCTTAAAATAGCTTAATCACAATTTTTATTGTTAAGGACCTAGCTCTGAAACTACACTGCTTGCTGCAGTGGCGTCTTACATACCTGCACACTAGAAAGCAGCTCTATAAAATTAATTCCTTGCTAAAGCAACATAAGCTCCAAGATTTTGGTATTTTTCTGATTTATTTCTCTCACCTGGATTTGCATAAGCTCTCTGTTGACAACATTGAAATGTTTTCTAATCTGTTACTGGCGCGTGGTAGTGAGGGGAAGGACGAGGAAAAGAGTTGGCATAAAGAGCTCTTAACAAGTTGGTATGTATTTCTTTTTTATATCTCAGCCAGGGCTTAGTCAGAGTGGAGGAGCTGAGATGGGTTAATACTCAGACAGGCTGTTGAAGTTCCAGTCTGTTTTTCTAATTCAGAAGAGCAACTGGATGACATAAATGGTAGGAATAATTGTAAATTCTATGGAAAGAAAGAAAGAAAGAAAGAAAGAAAGAAAGAAAGAAAGAAAGAAAGAAAGAAAGAAAGAAAGAAAGAAAGAAAGAAAATGGAAGGGAATCCTTGAAACTGTAAGAAAAGGTCTAAAGGAGTCCTTTAAAAAGAAAAACAGCTTCAAAAAATATTATAGTCCCAATGTGAGTGTTTTGCTTATATTTCAAAAAATATTTTTCTCACTGATGTGGCGTCTAAACTCACGTTATGGTATTTACTTGCCATCTAGTTCCAGTCAAGCAAATCAAAAACGCTGAAGGGTAATCAATGAGCTGCCCTTGAAAAAGTATAATCATGCTTTCTATAAGCAGACTGGACAAAGCCAACAAGAAAAGACTGATTCTTTATTTAGTTTCAGAATTTGTGTTGTTGCGAGGTTTTGAGATTGTAAGAAAACAAAATATTATTATTATTTTTTTGTATTTAAAAACTGCAAGTATGACAGGGTCCTGTCCTGTGACCGTGTTGTGTGACCTGCTGGGTGTCTTCATCTGCAGAGCAGCCCTACACACATTTGGCCCTGGAAGAATTAGCCTGAGGAGGACTGTCCTGCTCTGCAACACAGTGGTGTTGCCCCTTTGTTCCCCATGGCGCGTGAAATGCATATTTGACTGGGTTAGGGGCAAAGTCTGCTGTGTTCATCTACTTTAGTTCCTTTCCATTCTGATCAACAGTTAGAAGGACACATATTTGATCTGTAGCAAAGGAATGTTTAGTCTTTTCAGAGCCCTTCTCATCTCTGGGAAACCTTTATGGGAAAAAGTAACAGATGCGGGAAGATGATGACGATACTGGTTTGGGGAAAATATTGGTCCTAACATGTTTCTTTCGTTTTCTTTCTCTTCTTAATTTACTTTTTTTTTTTTTTTTCCATGTGCAGTTTGAATGGAGAGGAACACAGGAGACTTAAAAAGAAATCTGTAGCCAGAGTGTCTGCGCCCTCACAACAGACTCTTAGGAGAATGTTCTCTTCCCTCATCCCTAACAGTAAAGGTGATCTTAGTTTATCTAGTTTCTCAGCTAACAGAAAGCCATCTCAATATTTGAAAAGCACCAAGTTTGTTTGAAAAACATGAGTCTTGCAAAGGATTACATTGGAAGAGGGGCTAAATGGGCTGGGAATGGGGGAGAATTCTGAGGACTCTTAACTGGCAGAAGGAAAAGATAGGTAGGGAAGGAAGAATCTTCCCTGCCTCCTGAAATGTCACATACCTAGAACCGGTCCTGTGTAAACTATCAGAGCTCCCAAGTACTGGCATTTATACTGTGCTTAAAGTGAGACCAAAGGATGGAAAACTGGTCATCTGAGTTATTTTGGGGTTTTTATTATGTTCAGGGATTAATTTGGATGACAACAATGGTGTTTTTAGTGCAACAAGTAGAATTTAAAAAAGCAGTCTGGCAGAAGATCTGAGAAGCAGAAGGTGAAAATAAATAAAATGGAGCAGTGAAGAATGCAGAAAGAAACAGAAAGCGTTCAAAGGCATGTAAACGCGATGAAGGCTGGAGCCAAATTCATGTGCAAACATCTAAGGTAGAAATCCTCTTCCCTCCTTTTTCCCTTCCCCTGACAATGTGCATATACAGCCCCTGCCCCTCCTGCGTTTACTTTCGTGACAAAATTTAAGTGATGGACCAGAGGAAAAAGGAGGCAGATGTGACTACGTGGGAAGTTGCTTTGCCACTCACTTGTGGATGGGAACCACATCATCTTGTGTAGTTTGTGGGAGGGGGATTTATTCTTTCAGCATTTTGAGAAAGACTTATGATTCCACCTGGATTTATGTACAATAGCTTTCCTGTCTGTACTCTTTATCTTTCTTTGAGAGCTCTCTGACTAAGTTATTTTCCTCCTGGGATGTATAAAGTATACTCTCACCTTCACTGGGATAAGAAACTCTTGAACACAAAGGCCTCTGCTGAAGAGCGCTTGCAAATATTGTCCATTCCCATCAAATTTCACCTGGAGCTCATCTGTAGGGCCTGGTTGGGTCATATGGTAGGGCATTAGAAACTCAAACTGGTATTGCTGTATGCTGAGATCCTTGTTATAGGAAGTTTGCACCAAAGCTATTTAAGTTTATGTTTAATTGTAATGATTTTTCAGTCATCTCAGTGAAGTCAGCGGTGCAACACCAGAGCTTAAAGCTGAAATCATGCTGAAGTGCTTTGCTGGCTTAATGCCCAAGCTGGCTTTCAGTGTATTATAGACAGCCTTTCCTGGGATGATGGTGAATTAGAATTGTGCTAAAGTGTTTCTAGCAAGATGAAAAATCACCTCCCATCTAAGGATTTTATTGCTTTTTCCGCTTTCTATGAACTCAAAAATGAGGCCATTTGTATGAAAAATGGCACTTGAGAATATGAAGTTTCCAGAAGAAATGGGGATTCCTTTTCTCACAGGAGTTGAATGGATGGTGCACAGTCTGTTTTGAAGAAAAACACGATACTGTCTCTGGAAATGGTGCTCCTATGTGAAGCTTTGGACCTTCTAAATTGACTAAATAATGTGAACTAATTCCAAATTAAATTTACCTTAGTGCCCTGATCCTATACCGATGTCTGCCCAGAGCCACTGTGATAGGGCTTCAGAGATGCTTGTGGGTCTGCATGTCTGGGACTATTTGCTGACGGGTGTCTGTGTACGCTGGGGTGATGCTGTATGTTTTGTTCTCAGTGCCTGTTAACAGTTGTCTTTGAAATTTCAGAAGAACTGCTTGGTGAGTCCATCCAAAATCCTGCTCCTGATGAACAGAGGGCTGGTGTTTGCAGAACAAGAAAGTAAGTCGTGGTCAACAGTTAAACAGATTCTACTCCTCTTTATTCCTGCAGACACATTTGCCCTGCGATAGGCAGGGTGCTCCTGAACAGCCATATTCTTCTGTAGTTTGTCATTGCATAGTGAGTAATTCGAAACCCTATAATTTGTTTAACGGCATTTCACTACTTAGCTTGCAGAATCTCTGTGAGAAATACTCCAGGTCCCTTGACCTTATTTTTTCAGATTTTTTTTTTTTTTTTTTAAACAGCATGTGTGGAATGTGTTTCATGTATTATATTTCCTCTGTGGATTCATCTTTGACATCCAATGTGTGAGCTTTCCTTTATAATTAGTTCTGATCAGTACAGCTAGTTCTGGTACTGCTGTAGGTAGTTTAACTCAGTTTTCTAATTGGCAGTTGTGAAACGCTTTCAGGGTGCAGTGTTGTTGCTGAGTGGGAAGGAGCAGAGTTCTGCCCCTGGCTGATTTTGTGTTGGAAGTCAGAGGATACCCATGCTCGCTTTCTGTGCTCATAGCAGGGCCACGAAATCTGTGATCAAATGTTTAGTGTATGCATTCAACACATAAATTTCCCCAGTTTGTACATTAGCTGGATAAATTTATGGCTCAGCTGGATGAGGTTTTATTCCTTGATTTGACATGCACTCTCTTTACAAACATCTATAAATTCAGTAATGCCAGTTGGATTTGATTGTTTCAAGTGGCAACTGAAGAGGAAAACAAAAGGAGCATTACAGCAATTAAATGTCAATGAGCGGACTCATTGAAATTGTAAATATTCATGGATTTTGTGCATTATTTGCTTCTTTTTTTGGGGGGGGAGGGTTGCAGTGGGGACATTAATTAGTCATGGAAAAAAATATAAAGCTGCAGGAGAAAAAAAACAGCTCTGGAAATGGTGTGAAGTCTTTTCTTTACCTTTGGTTGTACATTTTGCCTCTTTTTTTTTTTTGCCAACATTTGCAGAAGTCTTGCCTGTTTTCAGGGAAGGGGTATAAGGGCACTCGAGAAATGTTGATTGTTGAGAATGAGAAATGTTTATGATTATCACAGTGGCATTAAATATCGCACAGTAGTGTCCGTGCTGGTACCTGACTTTTGTGGCATTGATGCCAAGGGCAGAAGCATCAGCAAAGGCAGAGAACGCAGGCTGCGTTTTGGAAGCCTCTTTGGCCAGGCAACCTGTTGCACGTGGGCTCAGAGCCTCTTCCCTGCGCACCCCAGCTCCTGGTGCTGCCCTCGCGCCGGGCACACCCTCTGTGTACATTCTGCACATTCCACAAGTGACTTTGCTTATATAATCCTCACTGTGCTACCTTCCTCTCCCCACATAGGTGAACTGCAGGCTGCCCTTGCTTAAAACAGCACTGCCGTCCTCACCCACCATCCAGGCTTACTATACACAAGTCAGTCTTAATTTCTGCTTCTATTTGGCTTGTTTCTAATAGCTAAACCAAGAGTCTCAGCCTTGGGGGATTTCTTTTCAGAGCAGAGCTAAGAAAGTTGTCTAGCAGCTGCAGAAGCCAAAGTGATTTCGTATGTTACTGTGCTTTCTTGCATTGAAATCTTAAAAACTGGTCGCCCAGAAGAATGGGACAGCAGCCTCAGTCAGCAGTATTGATGATGGAAGGTTACAGGCTGAAGCCTGGCATATTTAAAATAGTGCTATTAAAATGGATTTATCCAGGCCATTAGTTTAGTTTTCAGCTTTTCTGGTGATTTCATAAGAATGAGCATTTTTGTATTTGGATTGCTTTACCAATGCTGTCAATAATTTGTCGGGAATAACTGGCAATAAATGATTTGCTGAAAATGTAATGACAATTTCAGTGTTAATAACATCAATAAATATGGAATCTTCTATTCAGCAGCAGGTTGCATAAGCAAAGGAAGTTTTGTGTTCTAAAATAAGCTATTGTGCTTTACTAATTTAGGATTTTTAAATTTAAAGTAAAGTTTCCAAATATTTTAAGTGTCACCGTTAAAACATCACCAGATTGAGCTGTAGACATCCCTGCTGGAACACACAGGACAGCTTTCATTTTCAGAGCTGCAGAGCATTTCTGGCTCCTCCTGCACTCAGTTGGAATTGTGGGCATGCAGGAACTTTAGGAATGAATTGTTAGTTGTTGTTATTAATTTCTTTGGGAAACACAAACAGTATGACTCATTACTAACTCAGGTCTTGAAAAATGCTGTACTCTTTGTTCACAATAAGCATAGTACTGGGAAGCACTGCCTTCCAATATTGACTTTAAGTAGAATTTGAGCAGCAGAATCATGAATGGGGACTTCACTAATCTGCACAACCCTGGAAAGCTGTTAGCATACACCAAAGGAAAAAACACAGGCGTTCAAAATCGTGTGCTTCGTGTATTTAATGAAACCACCAGAATATGTCTGAGTGACATAGGACATACATAAGTATGGTGTCACCGGCTTAAAAGCAAGTCTTCCTGAGTTTCTTTGCATTAGTTCATGATCTGGGGTTTTAATTTGATGTCATATATTTGATCATTATATCCTGTTTCTTTTAAAATTCTTGGCTAATTTACTTTCTTTTGCTGTAATTTCCATTTTCAAATTCTTTGATAAGTGTCAGCCAGTGCCTTTTCAGACATTTCCTCTGTATATAACCCAGAGAGCTGCTTAATCATAAGTCATATGTGCGGCAATATGGTTTTATTATTATTCATGTCGTTCTAAAAGCCAAATCTTAATTTGAGAGCACAATAGCTGAGTCTTTGAAAAAAGAGCAAGTGCAGTAAGTCACTGTGGACCCAACAATTTCCTTAGCAACCTGTCCTAATAAAGGGCTCTGTACAGTATTTTTGCACTCCCAGATTCTGTCACCTGTGTGTCTTTGGATCTGTCCTTTTGCTCTTTTGACAGTCTTTGCCGAGGCAAGCTCTGCATAGGAAATCTTCTTTGCTGGGTTTCTTCTTGGAAAGAGCAGTCTTCCTTTGGGAGAGACCCGTGTGCGACCGAGTCCCTCCTTTACAGTGTCTTCTTTGGAGGTGGCAGCATTCCCAGTACCTATCAGCACTGAGTGCCATAAGCACCGAATTTCACATCTATCTGCTTAGTGAGGAATATAAATAGAAATCAAAACCAGTTGTGCGAATGTGTTCTGTAAGAAAGCTGAAAAGAAATGCCTCCTGCCTATATGTACTGCAACTCCTCTGTCTAGATACTTCCATTGATACATTCTGTTTGCTCGTTGTAAATCTAAATTGCTGTGTCTGAAGATATTTGCAACTAGATCATCTAGGATAAAGCGAAAAAGAGAGAGAGAACATCTAGCACAGGAAATATTTTCTTGGAATGCAGAAAAAAAAATGGAGAAATGAACTGAAAAGGCATTACGTTGTGCACTGTTAAACATTCTAAAAATAAACTCGGAACATAAAAGTATCTGATACATGGTCTTTTTTTCTTTTCCTCTCTTCTTCTCAGACATGTGTACTCATAAAATTTAATGGAGTAGAATTGCCTGAAAGAACTGGACCATTTTTAATATACCTTTCCGTGGCTCCTTGGTACATATGTGAACAATTTTAATGAAAAAAAAAAAGAGAGAGAAAGGTTGGTTCGTAGTGATTCTTAGACGTCTCGTGGTTGATCATCTGTACCGGACAGATGGATTCGGTCACTGTAAGCCAAATAAATAAATTAGCACTATCTTTGAAATGTATAGCCACACTTGGCATCTGCAGTTACCATACTCCCTCCCCTCGGTTCAGATGCCTTCACCTATACTGCTGAACTGGCCTAACTTTATATTCTGTTTGGCCTTGAGTTAGAACAGAGGACCACCTGCATGAAAGAGATGTGAAATGTTATGCGTGCCTTTGTAATGGGATAGAGTACCAGAGTACCAAGTCTGCAAATATTTTACTGAGCAGGTCATGTATTAAGTAAAGCACTGAAAGGTAAAATGATAAATGATGAGGTCATCGTTTCAGAGCTGGTGTCCAGGTGGTGAAAAGCCAGAGGGCTGAGATTTAGAAAAAAGCGACTTCCTTTAAGCCTCGCTGACTTGGTGTGTTGCCTTCGTTGCGCAGGACTGAGCGGCACTGTCTCGGCTACATTTCACTCTGTTTGTATATGAATATGGCTGTTAAGCAAGAAGCTTGTAGAGGAAGGATATGGATGTGCTTTTGATTGTCACAATTCATCTTTTCAAGTGTCTTGTGGGCTCCAAAACTGCATAGTGTATAATGCTAGAATTTTACCTAGTCTAAGGTAAATATTTGTGAAATGATTTAATTAGTTCTGCCCTCCAAGGAGAACCATGGAGGCTGTATTTAGACATTCGCCATCTCTTCTCTTCCTTCCCCCCAGATTTTAACCCACAGGCTGAGTATCAGCTGGCATCTGTGATCTCCACACCGACCCACGAGTTCCAGACTCATTGGGAGGAAACCCGGGAGAAAACTTTCTCTCCCATCCCGTCTTTCTGGGTTAGCTTTCCACCAGATCACTGATTGCAGAAGGATCTACTAACTGCAGGAGGAGATGAGGTGTAGGGTACCCGGTGGATCAGGGCGTTCCATGCAACTTTGCTGTCACTTTGCTTGTAACATGTTGTTAGCATAACTCAGAAGGAAATTCTGTTGGATTTGAAATGGCCTCTCTCAGCTGTGACTGTTCCTGTAGCTCAGCGTGTGATCTAGGTGCCCGGGTGTGAACACATGCATTTAGACTGATGTGGGTAGCACAAAGGTATGGGGTGGAGGGCCTATCAGTCATTTTTCAAAGCACTCAAGCTTTGTGAACTATGCAGCGAGCTGCTTTATTCTCTTTCTTCTGCCTACGGCAGTGGAACATCAGTCAAGTATTTCCAGAGTGAAAGTCGGTTGTTTCCTGGTGGTCTAGAGGGCTGCAAGCGCTCACTAAAGGGTCAGCTCGAAGCCAGAACTGGTGCAAAGGGAGAAATGAGACGAGGAGGGCAAGCCAGGGGAGAAAGCCGATCCTTTTGTGGTAGCAAGCTGCGAGCAGGTAGAAAAGACAGTCTTGCAAACTGGCATTATGTAAAGAGAGAGTTTCAAGGAAAGAATTCAGGTTTGAATAATATGCATATGTAATTGCTGCCCCTAGGCTCCAGTCTTAGAAAAGAAATTGCACAGATCTTCAAGAACAGTAGCTTCCTTATTTCTCAGGGGCTGTTTCTGAGGGACAGAACTCACCTCCTTCTATTATCCATCAGTTCCCCAATGGGATTCCCATTTCAGCAATGTCATTGCCTCCTTTCCCAAGTGGAAAGCTCATCACAAATTATGAGGCACAAGTAGTGACCTGTTGCCATCTTACTGGCTGTGTGTATGACCTGGAAGCCATGAACGTGTTGCATAAAAGGCCTTGTAATGGAAATAAATTCTTCGGTGCCCCTGGCTAGGGCATGGCAGTGGGGAAGAGGTGAGAGGGTTCTGTGTCCAGCTCGGCTGTGCACTTGCTTGGTGCCAAGTCCTGAACTCTGTGTCCCTTCATTCTGTTTTGTGAGAGCAGAAAGTGAGTGTATACCTTGTAGGGGCTAATTAGCCTTTGAGCAAGAGAATCACACGATTACCCAAGTGAATTTTTCCCTCTCTCTCTGTTTGTAGGCACATAATAACACTTGGAAAGCACACAAGCACTCATGGCCCAGCTCCGAGTGAGGCGACGTTGAAGCACAAAGTAGGCAAATCTGAAATTGTTTGGAGACTTTTCAGAGCTTCTTGTTATCTCGTTTGTGCATTTAATGATTATTGTGAGTACACGCATCAAGGGTTTTTGAGGTTTGGATGCTGGCAGCTGTTGGAGGGACAGGCCTACCTGCAGCGCAGCGCAGGCACTCAGCTGCCAGATGCCTTGGTGTGCCAGGGAGGGAGCTCTGCTAAATGGGGGACAAAGCGGGTGCATGAGCAGTGCAGAGGCCAGCAGCTTGTCTGCCCCCAGCCACTTAATGCAAAGCAAAACGCGCTGGTGGATGAAGACATCCAGAGAAGGCAGAGTGCTCCCTGCCTGCGAGGGAGTCCTTATGGCAGCAATCCTTTTCTGGAGAGGGAAGCCATCTGTCAGAACAGCATCCTGAGCTCTCTGCTGAGCGAGACAGGGGAAGGAGGATCTGAATCTATCAGTGGTAGGCGTTAAGTGTTGATGGCCTGGGTCATCGTGTGTGACCAGAACAGGCATTCATATGTGGAATAGACGATATGCTCACTTAACGTGCTACAGCAGGAGTTTGAAAAGAGCTCAAGTACATCAAGGGTAGAAATATCACAGAAAAACAGGGAGACTTTATGATTTTAGTCACATAGGAGCTTTTGAAAATGATGTTGTCTTTGAATCTTTCAGCTAGTAAAACTGTTCAAAACAGAAAATTACTCTCACAGAGATGGTTGAAGCGGTGGGGTCCTGGGTGCATGATGGTGGGTGGTTACTTAGCAGTGTGGGCTTCTCTCTTCTATCATGCTTAGAGAAGCTGAGCAGCTGACAGGGTTAGCTCTGTTGTGCCTGTTTGCCTGAAAGATCCTGAAATCAGCATAGGGTTCTCATACGTGTGTCATTGAGCCCAGTTCTAGCTAGAAAGAGAGACTGAATAATAAGGTTTGGAGTTATTTGTCATTTGCTTTTATCACAACCAAATATCTAAGTATAAAACCAAGGGCTGCTTATCTCCTGTCCAAGGCACTGCTTTCTTCTGATTAATAAGGCTAAAACAGTGAAGCAACAGGATGCAGCATGGTGAAGAAATGAAACCACAATAACTGCACAAAATTTTTGATGAATTAAAAAAGAAAAAAGAAAACCTTATGTAAAAAATATAAAGAGAAATCAATCCTTTCTTTCTGTCTTTCTCTTTCTGTCTTTCTTGGAATCCACCCTGAACCAGATGTTGGGAGTCTGTAGTTTAGTGTTTTTGGATCACTGCCCAGACTTTTACCTATCTTTTCAGCTATTTACACGGAGTTTATTTCTCCAGCTGTGCTTTCACTGATACTGTACAGTCACAGACCTGCTAAGTTGGGAGTCACTAATAGCGGGAGTTACTGTATTTTCATTGAGATGAACGGTGATCCAAAACATTAAATAGAAATCATTTTGTCTTTGCTCAAAGAGCAAGAGGATCAGGCTTAATGAAGGGTGTGAAGAAATCTGCTGTGGACAATGATAACACAGAAGAAGGGAAGGGAGTGGCATAGGAATTTTCTTTCCAAGACCATCACGGAGAAGGAGCAGACAGCTGCTTCTGTGTATGGGAAAAGGTGCAGGGGAATGTTTTTTGTCTAAAACAGACTAAATTTCCTTTGTGTTGCTTGGCTTTAAGTCTGTCTTAGTTTTGATGGTTTCTGCCCTTACTACCTTTAATTTCCATTATATTTTCTTTCTATTTGTTTATTCATTATTATGACTTTTGCAGTTGGAATTTCAATCCATAAAGATTCAGTATGGAAGAAATAGGATATTGTTGGCATAATTGTATGTATTCTTTGTGCTGCAAGCATAGAGAAGTTCTGTCATTTATCTCCTCTTTAAAGCACATACTGATAGCAAAATCACGAGTCTACACTTCAGTCCTCTGAAAAGCCATTAAATCTAGTCCATAGGCTTGCTCATACAGTTGCACTAAAAAATTTTGTGTTGGCATAACATTTTGCACACTTCTAAATTACAGCTTTCCAATTTGTAGTGGTCTCAGCTGTAAGGTTCAGACTGTGAGGAAGAGAAAATTCTCAGCAGAAAGCTGGTAATCGCTCTCCTGAGTGAAGGGGTATAATTTTTAAAGGTGTCATGTGGCAGCCTGCCTAAGAGACTGATGCTTCAAGTTTGGTCCTGACTCTGAATTTAAGCCAGTACCCTAGAGGTTAAATATTCCATAGCCTGTTACCAATCCCTTGAGCTATCTAGTGTCTCCAGGTGCTTGTCTTTTACACAGATTCTTAGCAAAAGCAATTTCATTGGCACTAAGAATCGGCTAGTTCAGTTCAAGTGGGATTTTTTAATGAAGTCTCTCATACCAGTTGGACCAAGGATCATCTGTTGGAAGGAGAGGCAAATGAAGAAAGGCAAGGGGAAATGGAAGGCTGTTTTACAATGCTGTGTCTAGGAAGAGGTGGCAGAGAGGTGTGCCTCAGAATACGTGTATGAGTCAGTGTGTCTGAGCTAGCTAAGAACAAGCGTTTTGTTACTAAGCTTGCTGAGTGACATGAGGTACTTGTTATTTCATAAACAGCGTTAGCTATAAGCCTAACCATTTGAAACAATCCCTCCCGAACATAGTTTTTCAATACAGCTGGCAGTGGTGGCTCTGTTCTCTTAGTGGAATGTACAGAATTGCCATTTTTGTCCCCAGAAGTGGAGACAATAAAAATATGCAAAATCGAAGGCAAGCTAAGGATATCAAATATGACAGACTTCACAAAAATATAACCGTTCACTTCAGCATCTAGAGCCAGAAAGAGGTGACCAAAAGGTCAAGAACATATATGTTGTAACCCAGATTCATTTGTATTCCTAAGTCACTGGTGTTTGTTTTATCTTTAGAACTAAATTTTGATCCCAGAATTCCTTTTCTTCCATGCCATTGTCTACCAAAGACATTCTCTACAAGCACATCATGAACATTATGTTAGTGCTTTTTTAACACGTGAATTTTGATTCCTTTTATGATCCTTATCCTCACAATTTATAAACTTTGCCAAGCTATCGTATTTGAACGTTAACACATTACCTGTTCCTTTTCTTAATTGTTGATTCCAGCTACATTATAGGGAATTCAGAATTTTTTAAAGACTGAGAAATTGCACAGTTTATGTAAGAGATACACACTTTTATGGCCTGGGTATTCAAGTTTACACATCTTAAGTACAGAAAGATAGGCTTGTGCTAATGTGTTTGGCTACATCAGCCAAAGTGACTGTTCAGAGAACACTCTTTATATATGTAATTTATGCAATTTGTTAATGCTCTGGTGCATTTAGAGGGCCTCTTGAAGCCCTTGGGCTTACCAGTTGGGTAGCTGCTATGCTGCTAACATGGCTCCTGTTAAAATGCAAAGGCTCTGGTTCTCCACTTACATTTTGATTGTGATTCAATCCTTATTTCTACAACTCGTATTTCACTGTTTTCTTCTCTCCAGTTTTTTTTTCCCATCCCAGCAGCCATCTGGTACTTTTTTCTGTCAGCCAAGTTTCTGTTCTTTACCTGGAGCCTTTCAAACAGAGACTCTAGAAGAGAGTGGATTAACAGTTGTCACTGGAAAATGAGTTTATTTCCAGCTGGAAAAGCTGTGAAATATATTCACACTATTCATTGATACGTTATACATTTCTTCTTGGACACTCTTATTTCTATTTGAAGGCAAATACCTAGGAATAGTTTTCCTTAGAGTTAAAAATCTGTGAGAAGAGTCTCAGTATCTTTAAAGTGAGTTGTCTGACTTTACTTGGTTGTATTATGCATGGGGTCTTAACATGACAAACGTGTTGCTTTGCAGACAGGTATTTGTTATTAGCCAAAGGTGAGAGTCTCGTGAAAGGGAGACTGTACTGTGGGTCAGATTTAGTCCAACCGAGAGAGATTTGTGGGCATCCTACTATGCTTACCTTTCTTTCTCTCTTTTCTGATATAGAAAAGAAAGCTTAAAGCTCATAAGGTTGTCTTTGCCCTGCATTATCTTTGTCCCTTCTATAATAAAAGCAGAAGCACGTAAATCATTTGAGAAGTAACCTATTCTCTTTTCTGTCCATGGTTTATTGTAAGTGTCCAAAGAATTGAATTTGCTTGTGTACTTTTAATTATTTCAAGAACTGAAATGTCTAGGCTAGTAGTAAAAGTGTCACGAAATTACTGTAATGTTGCATGAGTTTTGGCTGTAAATCTTACTCACCTTGACTAGATCTCATACTTTAATTCACTGGGGTATAAAATACCATTTACACTAGTTCTTAGTTCACTTAATCATAATTAAATGACTTCAGAGGGCAATAATTCCTAGAGACTCTTTCTTTGATGTGACACAAATAACAAACTGTGTTTGTAATGTGAAGGTGTTCTACTTCACTTTTACATTTGCCCTAGCCTTATGCAGCATATAATGTTCTCTCTAGGTATAGGCATATGCTCTTGTTACATGCACCATATGGGTCACAGATGTGGCTGACATGGCTACATGACATCTTTTTTAATTTCATTGCACTAAACCAAGGCTGTGCTTAGACCTTTTCATGATGCTTAGAAAGGGATTTCAGCTCAAGATCCTCATGTGGTGTTTTTTTTTGTTGTTTTTTTTTTTTTTTTTTTCCACCTGAATGATGACCCAGGGGGACTTCTTTTTCTGCTATCAGGTTATATTGTGTTAATAAAAACCCTTATGAAAGTAATATTTTGCGGCTGCTGAATTCATTGTCACTGTACTTGTAGTTCCTTTTTTAATTTCTGTGTATACTTAATATTTTGCTTGGCCTTGCTTTTCCTCTTCTGATACCAGCCAAGAGGTATTTTTTGGAAGGATAAGTGCCATCTGTAGATTCTCCATGAACTTAGAGTTTGAAATGCAGTTTTAAGGTTTGCAACTACATTTTGATTGAAACGTAACTTAAGAAATACTTTTACTTGAAAAAACGTATTTGGAAATAGGGCTTTGTTGATATTCTGTTTTGTCATAGTATATGATGAACTGACTGGATTAACTGATCTAAACTGCTAACGCTTACATACTAGCATGCACCAGCTCACTTTGGCCATGAGTTCTGAACAGAATGATGATAAATTGCTCTCATGTAGCATCTTCTGTGATTCTGTAACTTCTTTACCGAAAGGGTTGTTAGGCACTGGAACGGGCTGCCCAGGGAGGTGGTGGAGTCACCATCCCTGGAAGTCTTCAAAAGACGTTTAGATGTAGAACTTAGGGATATGGTTTAGTGGGTACTGTTAGTGTTAGGTTAGAGGTTGGACTCGATGATCTTGAGGTCTCTTCCAACCTAGAGATTCTGTGATTCTGTGATTCTGTGAAAGGATTGTTAGGCATTGGAATGGGCTGCCCAGGGAAGTGGTGGAGTCACCATCCCTGGAGGTCTTCAGAAGACATTTAGATGTAGAGCTTAGGGATATGGTTTAGTGGAGGACTTATTAGTGTTAGGTCAGAGGTTGGACTCGATGATTTTGAGGTCTCTTCCAACCTAGAAATTCTGTGATTCTGTGATTCTACCCAAGCACAGTAGCCTGTGAATACTGTTACCATGATAACCACTGTGGACCAAACTCAGGACTTTCATGTTAGGAGCACAGACCTCTAGCTGTGAATGGGACAATTGGGGATCATCTTAATCAAAATATGTCTGTTTATCTAGCTAACTTAAAGCTCAGTGAACTGCCAGTTCTGTTGTGTCAGGTTGGAGGAACAGAAGTTATCTGAACACTCATTAGGAAGTGAATAAATATAATTTCCAGGGCAATGCATATATAACGTGTTAAAGGCTCTCATAACTCATTAATGGCTTTGTTTGTGTTGCCTGCAGTGGAAGCTGGATCAGTTCCAAGAGGAAACGTAGAGTTTATCATTTCCAAGTTGAACAGGAGGCCGGTTGTGTTCTTCCAGTAGCAGTAAATACGCCCATGGAAGCTAAGTGCCCAAGTTAGGTTAGTTGTAAAGATGGGGAGTTACTTGCTTGTGTCTAATAATCAGCTGTGGAAAACGAAGAGCCACAAAAGTGGCATATTTGTGTTAAGCAATTGGTCCAGTGCTATCCCTCTTCACTGAATGAAACCCATGCTTGGTAAGGCTGATTGAAAACTACATGCTCCTATCACCTAGGCTGTTTCTCTCTATTTATTGTGAGTACATTGTGTGGCCTACTATAATGTTACAGGAACTGAGCTAGCAGAAAGCCACAAAATATGGGCACAGGAGGAGCCGTGGTAGAGGTGCATGTATCAAACTTTAAAACTGTCATTACTGCACGTTGAAGTTCTTCTGTTGACCTGTGAACATCCTAATGCCTTGCAAGTTTGCACTTCTTGGGGTAGGAAGAATTTCAGTGAAGCCAGGAGTTAGTCACTGAAGTATTTTATACGTGGCAAAAAAATATTTATTTCTTCTTTTCCAAAATGTGAAAGAACCCATGGGATGTGCAAATAGGGCATTTCTTGTTCACTAAGTGACCACTTCTGAAACCAAAGACTAAAAGGAAGTGAGCTAACATAGAATGGTTTTAAAAACTCTGACAACCCAAACAATAAGACTTGTTCCTTTCTTTGAGATAGGGGATCAGGAATGAGGGATACTTTGGGATTTTCAGTGCAATTTCAGTCATTATACTGAAATTTCTTAATTCTGCCTACAACATGAGACAATAAATGAGAAACACACCTAAAATAAGCCTTTTATTTCACTTAATATCTATCCTTTTTATGTAATTGAAATGTTACTACTTGTAAAATAAAAAATGTACTCCAGAATTTTTTAGTCAGGTGGTTTAAGTGAATCAAATGTAATAGCCTATTGTACCTTTTGTACCATGTATTGTTAGCAATATCCAATTGTCTGCTAACAATATCCCATCCTTTGTCTCAAGACACTAGAAACACAGAATCAGAACTCTAGAGGAATAATTGGGAATTCTGTATGTATTTCTGTTACCTACTTTTTCAATGGACATATAGAAGCTACATTCAGGTATTAAAAAATTGTGCTAAATTATATAAATTTTCTAATGTAAGTGTTTATTGCTAGGCATATACATGTATAACGACAATGCATTTTTCTTTGGGTAAATTTGCTGCACATAATTAATGTGCTTTCCCACTCTTACTGAAAGCCACTCCAGTTTTCTGAATGCATTTGGTGATCTTTTAACATTGTTGTCAGTCCCACTTAACTTCACATGTATCCTTACATAACACGTCTAGCACAGCACTACGCTCTCTCTTCCCATGTACCTGCAGCCCCTCCTGGGTTCAGGGGAATTCATCTGTCTGAGCCTCAGTGTACAATGAGTTCCCGAGGCCCAGGGGTGGCTTCCTGTCCCTAACAATGTCTGTGAGATAAGAGCAATTCATTTTATTAAGCTTGGAAAGTTTGTGTTTCAAGTTTGATCTATTATTTGAATACATGTTCATTTAAATATGAAAAACAGAAGTAGAATGCAATTCAAGGAAACTCATTTGTTCAAAATATTAGAAAGGACATTTGGACAGTTTCAAAAGGTTTTGGCTTTGTTTTAATGGGAAATTTACCCAAATTAATTTGTTCCCAGGGCTTCTGTTTTTCTAACCCCTCCCCACCAAAATTAGCTCTTCTTGATAAACCTCCTTCTGAATCCCACTGATATTGATGGAAATTAGATGAATGATATTGATATGGAAAGAGGCAACTCACCAGTAAGTTTGAACTACCATTTACCAGTGTTGGCAGACAGAACCGGCGTAATGGTACGGACCACAGGGCCCTCTTTATGTTGCAATCCAGAGAGACTGGGCACTGTGACTAGAACCATCTCTGGCCTAAACCTCTTGATCATAGTTTCTCCATCAATGCATATAACATGTTCATCTTCAGTGTCCTCCTTAATTCTTTACAGCTCAAGGAATTGCTTTAGATTACTGCATCGGACCTTTCATCAAGCTTCTTTTGTAAAAGATTATGCAAAAGTGAGTATTCTGCAGAATAATCTTTATTAAAGGTCACGGCCTTTCTTCCTCCTTCTGAAACCTTAGAAGAGCCATAAGCTTTGTATCCCCTCCAGACATTAAGGGGTCCATTTCAAAGCAGTGAATGTGGGAGGCGTACACACAAATCTTTCTAACAAATAACGGGATTTACTTCTTGACTTGACCCTTTTGAGCATGGCTTTGAAAACTTACCCGAGAACATCTATCTGAAAAGTCTTCAGTCACCACTCTCTAGGATAGAGAATTTATGGGCACTCATGGTTTGGGCTTTGCTTAACCTTATCTGTATGGCTAAAAGGAAAGCAGAAGGTAATTAATTGTCTCATGGCTATTTAGCTTCCTTGAGGCAACTGTTGTCTAAGTTGACCATAGCAGGGCACTGTTATTATGGAGCCCACTTCAATCTATATAAGAAGGGGTGCACCTAGCCTTGCTGCTATGTGAGGGCCTCCTCTCATTTCCCAGCCATGTTGCTAGCCTATAACAGCTTGACACGCCATGCTGATAAACTGACATTTCATCCTGCCTGCTGCTTCTGCATCAGTTTCTTGCAGCAATCTGGAATATATTTGCTTTAAAGATTATTTCACTGCACCACTGTAAGGTTCAGCCAGCTGAATTCCAGCTTTAAACCATAGGTGTTCTGAGTTGGAGGGGTTTCTATCACGAAGAAGGAAGGGTCAGTGGAGGAGACTGATGACTGCAGTAGAGCTCTGAGGGAGGGGAGTGTATTTGTTACAGAGAGGGGTATGTGAGGCAGCTGGGACCAAGCTGGGACCTAGTGTGACCATTTCCTGAAGAGCTAGCAGATCGACTGTGCCCCCAGAGGTTCTGAAGAGGACAGAACTGAGTCAGAAACAAGCCAAGGAATTAAAAATGAGTCAGATGGAGTAAGTCATAGAATTATGTGACTGGATACATTTAGAGATAATTCTAGCAGGTCATTTTTTGACTGTGAACCAGACATCAAATCTCCAATATCACAGCATAATTCTGTAGTCTAAATACCACTTATCAATTCAGAATAAACCAGGTTAAAAAAGTGTTATAATCTGTTAAGGAAAGATAGTGTTTGTTTTTTACTATGTAGGGATGAAAAATCACATCCAATCCTGGATGTAGCTGTAGGTGAGGTGTTTCTTTAATAGAACATTGCTCCTGATACCTGACCTCCAGCAGGTATATTCCACCTGGATGCATGATTCATTCAGATAAATTACTTATCCAATCCTGGGATCTATAGTAGAAAAGCAAACAATTAATTAACCTTTTCTTGTAAGAAAAGCCAGAGGTAGGTCTTGAAGAAGTTAAAATGAAGCACGTACCTGGTGCTTAGTTTCCAGAGCTAGTTTTAACACCAGCAGATGGTGCTAAAAGGATCATTAAACGGAAAAACAAAACAAACAAGCAAACAAAACCCCAACCCAAACACCTGAAATTTCCTTAAATTCATAAATTGTTACTTCCCAATAAATTGCAATACTTTAGCTAGTTGTTGTGGAAGGCTAAATCAAGGGCGATGTTGGACATCTTTTTACTTAGACTAACATAACACAAGAAGATGTGTGTAGCCCCCTTATTTTCCAGTTTGCTTTCAAGATGGATCGGTTTTCCTAGAGTCAGGTCTTTAAAGCAACTCAAGTATTTCAGGAATTTTCATTCATATTCAAACTGAGGATTAACAACATTGTTGTAGAGTTTTACTGATAATTAAAGGGAAGATTTAAGATTTTTCGATTCATTTTCACTCTGAATACATGCTTGTAACAACTGGCAATTGTTTTTCTAAGGATATTGCTGTAAGAATTTGTTAGTCTCTAAAGGGAGGCTATGTTCTTTTTTAATATAGAAAAGCCCCTGATCACATGAAGAATTATTTTGAAATGTTTTGTAGATGAGTTGCATGGGTAACTTGGGAAGTTTGATACAGGAATGTGTACTTTTTTTAGTTCTAGTTCAGCTGGTCACATTGGCCCAAAGCTGATAACTACTGAAGGCTGCTAGGAAGCATCTTGGAGGGCTTTCATAAGACAAGTTGCAGCCACCCCAGGCAGTCTGCATCCGGAACAGCAAAGGAAAACTCTCTTGATAACCTCTGCAAAGGAAGCAACTAAAATGGAGGAGGACTTTCCCTTTTGGCTTAAATCTAAGCAAGGTACATTTGTGTGTGCGTGGAAGCAAACAGAAAAATGGTGGTGTTGGAGGGGGGATCCTACGGAGAGCATAAGTGATCTTAGAACTGGACAGATTTCTTTTTTTCTAAATATCCAGTGGTTTAGATAGTACCCACCTTTATTTGGTTCTCCAGAGTCTCATCCCCTGCAGGTATAACTGTGCGATTTATGTCATTGTTTGAAATGGTTTCATGATAATGATGGTGGTTTACAATCAATGAGCTGGGCACGTTTCTTTAAGCAGCATACAGAAATTGTGCTGAAGTTTCTGTGCATTAACGTTAAGATAGAGCTCTAAAGCAGCAGACAGGCATTTAAAATGCTATATTCAATCTTAAAACATACAACACTGGAAGATTTGGGGACTAAGGACACTGTTGCAAATTTGGCTTAGATTAAAAAGCTTCATAAACTATTTTATATCACATCTGAGGATGAAGCAACTCATCAATACTGTGATTCTAGAGAATCTGTGAAACTGCTCCTACAGAATTAGACCTAAAAGTTATTCCCAGCAAGACAGTTAATATAAAATTACCTCCAGTAGAATAATTTTATTCAATTTATCCAAGAGTGGTGAGCCATGTTCTGATGTCTACTACATGTACTAATGACAGTTTGCCTAAAATAAGGACTGAGAAATGTCTTCAAAGTTAATCCCAGCCAAAATAATTTACTACATCTTCCAAATATGAATGAATTGTGGGACACCTTGGGACTGCACATATATAGTTCCCTGCTGCTCTTTTTACGAATATTCCTCTGCAAGAATCATCCAGGTGACAGCATAATGCAAGGCATAGGTGTCTATAATGACTTATACTATCCTATTTAATTATTTTTTGGCAGTGATGGTATGTAATTATTTACTGACCTATCGAATTGGTCACTGAGTTACCGTGAAATTCAGATTCTAAGCGACACTGTCATTTCGATAATTAGAGGTTCTGTCTTACGAGAATGTGTGCTTGTTAAGTTGTAATTTGCTTAAAAAATAATTAAAGACAGAGGTTATTTAGGAAGGAAGGCTTAAGAGCAAGATTATATTCAAAGGAAATTAAAGACAGGAAGCCCCAGGGTATTACAGGCCTGCCATGCAGCTCCTATTAAAGAAAATGAAGTCTTACAAGCAGCACAAATAGTGATGTCTGGCACAAGGCTGCCCAGCAATTTCTATTATAAGATCCTGTTTTCTATTGTTTATAGCTTTGCCAAACTTAAACCATTTGGGCCAAAATTTTCCATGCTGTCTGCCTTGGGCAAGTATTTTGGAGAGTTTAATCTAAAATGCTTCAGAAATTTCTCCAACTGCGAATTGGAGAAAAAAAAACAAAAAACAAAAAACAAACAAAAAAAACCCACCATTTTGTCCATGTTTAGGGGCGCATGTAGCTATGTGTGAATAGGTGTCTGTCTGTATAAATAAGAAGCTGTCTTTTTGGTCTGTAGCAAGGACTTACAGTACTTTGGTCTGTAGTGAGGACTTGAAATTTGGCCAATTATTTTAAAATCTGGAAAACAACAATTTTAACTTTCTCAGGGGAGAGTCTTTTGAATTTGCCAACTGTGTTTTGGGAAATGCCGCCAGAGAGCTCCAATGTAGAAACAGCACACACGCGGTCTGCTGGGCAGAGAAACTGAGCAGGGGCTGAAGGACTCATTGAGCAATTGCAGTGCTTATTTGCACTGCAGCTGTGTAGTTCTGGACAGAAGGTCGGAAGACAGGGAGTGCCCAACTCTCCTGGGCTCTCTGTGCTCCTCTTTACCTGGGCTGAGGCAGTGGAGAAGAGAATGGGTCTTCCTTCCTCTACTGCAAAATGTAAAGGTCAGTGGATGAGTGGAAGAACGAGGGCAATAGGATGGAGGTAAGAGGAAAGAAAAAGAATTTGGGAAGATAAGGAAACAGAAACCAGTTTAAAAATACATATAAAAAAAAAAAAAAGAAAGAAAAAAAAAGGAAAAAAAAAAAGAAAAATTGGAGAGGGGTTCTTTATAACCTCTGTACTTGAAACTATCAGTCCTGAGTTTATTTTTTTCTTCTTATTAACAAGCATCTTTGAAACCCAACAACATGACTTGTGTCTCCATCTCTTTCTACTGTCAAAGGGTAACTCAGGTGATAAAAACCTTCCATCACTACTCCTAATGCAAGCAGAGAATACTGCATATCTCAGGTAGGCTGACCACCTGGGGTGGTGGAGTTGGTGACATTTAATTTTCAGTGTAAATGTTTTAAAGAATTTAATCAAGTAAATAAATATCCATGTTCCCTCCACAAGCTATTAAAATAATGTTTACATTTTGAAGTCAAAGGTCTTGTGGGGGGTCTATGAAGAACCTAAACATTATTTTAATATCCTGCGTGGTGTGATTGATAGCTTCTAGGTGTTCCTCTCTTAGCTGCTCATTACTGCCCTCTTCAGCGAATTTCTCTACTATTCTCTTCCCTTCACATGCCCATATTCTGCGTGTTTCTTTTTCTTTTCTCTTTCTTGATCATCTCCCTCACATCCCAGTCCCTATGTTTGCTCTTTCTTTTGCCTTCTCTTTTCCTTTCACTGCTGTGAACAGACAGAGCATTCTCCCATTGCAAAAGGCTGTGTCTTTAGCTTCTTTTTTGGCCTGGTCTTGTCACCTCCAGTGTCTCACATGCTGTCTGGGCAGATCTTTTTGCTTCTTCCAACATGACACGCAGAGAACCTGCACTTTCTGTAAACACGTACACTCACATGCAAAGGCTTTCCTGAGCTCCTTTCAGTTCATGTTTCACTAGCTCAGTGTCCTCCTCTCTGGTCATGCTTTCTACAGTCTTGCCCTTGTGGAATTCCTTCACAACTCTGCTACTGAGATCATTTTCCTGTCTCTTCATCCAAACTATTTACATATTCTGCCATTGTGTTCGTCTCTCTTCCACCTTAACATTGTTCTGTGTTTCAGGTAGCATTGCATTGTTATTTACACCTGTCTTAACTTCTCCCAAAGCAAGTTTTGCCACCTGAGAATGTACTCTTGCAATCAGTTTGATGATTTCTTTCATGTTGTTCTTCATGTGTGGTGTCTAAAAAGCCTAAAAATCTCGAAGTTTACTTTTTAAAACTTTTTTTTTAAACTAGCTTCTATCACTACGATTATTGAGCAATGCTGGCTGGTAGTGGTATGCCAGACTACAGGAGCCATCCATACTCAGATTACTGCCACCTCATTTTTCCATTCATACTATCCCAACTAACCCTTTTTTTTTTACCCCTCTATTTCCAGAAATTAACCCAGATTATAATGTATGACCTGCCTTTTACAGCTTGTGCACAGTACCTTGCAAGATAGGTCTTTCTCCAGTCCTTAACCAGCTTCAGGCAGCAGTGTGATTATAAATAATGGTAAAAATAATTGATGCAACTGTGAAAAAAAGAAATAATTCAGAAATTTTCGTTCTGAAAGATGAGTCTTTAAGGAGCCAGTTTGTTTCATTGTAGTGGGACTATGAAAGCAGTAGCGCACACTCATCTTTATGTAATTAGGAGAAAAGACCCTACATTATTACTGAGTGTTGGAAATATTTTGGGGGATTTTTTCTCTAATCTTACATTGTGTGTGTTGTCTTTGCAACAATACTTTTTGCTATGGTAACAACTTTTTTATTGGAATCCAGAGCATAAATGTGTAATGCTGCATCAACCCTATTACTCTCAGGAGAATTTAGGAAGATTTTTTTTGGCCAAACTTTCAAGGAGTGTAAAAATCTGCATTAACTGAAAAAAAGGTTCGCTCTTAAGCAATATTCCCCACTATTATATGCCATTGTCCTTTTGTTATAGCCTTAGGTTTGAAGACATTAAACTTTTTTTTTTTTCATTCTTTCTTTCTTTCTTTCTTTATTTATTTATTTATTTTCCTTTTTGAAATGGGGAATGGATAGGGAATGTTATTTTGCTCACATAACTTTACTCTCATCATTCTTCACATCAGAAAGTAAATGGTTTCTTTCTTGAGTCAAACGAGCAAAAGCTGGATCTTTCTTTACTCCTTTCCATTCTTCTAGCTGAGGTTCAACATCAGTTGTGGCTTCGTGCAGAGGCACAATGTGGGATCAAAACCGTAATTTAGCATTTCACTCAGCTAATATGAATATGTAATTATAATTAGGAGCTCTGGGGTCCGTCAGCACATGTAAGAGCCTGGAATTTAAGTTGTATTTGGACATATTAAAAGTCTAAACTCTCTGGTGGGTAATAAACCTGCAAGCCAAAAAAAGCCAGAGGTGAGAACTTTGTCTGGAGGTGCTGTAGGACTTCCCTGGAGGTTCTTCAAACAGTGAATCATCAATGTTGAAATGCTCACAGATGAATTCCAAGTGCAGGCTCAACTGCAGAAAGAGAAAGAAGGAAGCTCCATGCAAATTTGGCCATCTGCTCAGGGTGCGTGGTACTTAATAGACTTTTTCTAATATCAGGATAATCAGTAACGAGTGCAGCAGTGTCTAAGTGATCCTAATTCTGCCGGATGCTAAGAACTTCTTAAGATGTTCCAAGAATTGTCTTTTTCATCTGAAATCAATGGGATAACCTGTTCGGGGATCAAGAAAGACAAAGTGTCTAGGGTTGTCAGTGTGGCACTAGTAACAAGCTGTTCTTTCCAGAGGCAGAATCTTGCAATTCCTAAGTGGATACAGTTTCAGTGTGTGTGATCTCTGAAAATTTGCAACAGAAAGGAGTAGTAGATACTGTTATAATTAAAGCTTTTTTTTTTTTTTCTTTTTTCTTTTTGTGGCTTCCTAACTGTTGTGTCCTTAAAATACAGGTAAGGATTTATTTAAAAGTAGATGGTTTTATAAACCACATTCTGCATATTCTTTACCCCTCCCTCTGAACTAGTACTCACTAGAGCTTTTGTATCAGTTACGCCTTTCAGATATAATTGGTTTTCACTACCTTTTAACACAAATAATACAGAAAGAGGCTAAGCCTTTTGTTTCTCTTGGGCAAACCTCCACAGATGTCAGTGGGTTCAGATCTCATTCACAAAACTACAGCTACGATAAATTATTTTTTTAACTTATGCCTTGACTTTTAGCTGGTTGTTAGAGGTGTATGAACAGGTGTTTGCTGCTCTAAAAGGAGATGGAACCAGGTTCTGTTGTGTCTGCTCTGCCCCAAGTAAAAATGTAAGAAAGCTTTTTCTGTGTCAGATGGAGATTCAAAAGTTAGAAAATCTGTAAAGACCTTAGCAGTCCTTCAGGATGAAAGTGTCATGTAAGTGTAATATATAGTTTTAATATAAAGGGTGAGGAAAAAGTAATTTCATTGTGATTAAAAAATACCTCTTGGCTTTTTTGAATCACAAAATTTTCCAAACTCAGGATTTGAAAGAGAAACCGCACAAGATCATCTGAGTCAAACAATGTTATTTTAAACTTATTTTCAACTTGCTTCTCAGTAGTTTTCCTTTTTTTTTTCTTCTTTTTTTTTTTTTTTTTTTAAGTCAGTTAGTTGGACAGCTGTGTTCTGGACTGAATCTAAAACTCTGCAAGAGGCTATAATTGAACATAAGTCCTGTATATTCCTCTGCTCTTTGGAATCTTTCTAATGGTAAAAATATAGAAAATTGAAGACTGATATAGAATTGATTTCTACATGTAAGGGTGTGGACTTTTTTAATTTTATTGATTTTTAATTTTGCAAAATCATTGCAAAACCAGTAGCCAAAATTTCTAAGACTTAAATAAAAACTTCCACACTGAACATATTGCCTCTCTCAACAGCCAGAAGTTTCACTTGGGACCTCCTAATCATTTTTATTTCTATGTGGCTAGATATTGACATTTTGGACCTGCTCATGTTTTTTTCAGTCTGCCTGTCACCTGGGGGCATAAGCACTTTCTAGTCATAGGTGTCAACCTTGCCTTCTGAGATTCCTTGTCAGGACTTTTTCCTATAGCAGCAGGGCCCAGCTCAGGCAACTTTCCTTGAGGCACAGCTTTTTTTATTTGTAAAAAAATGCAGAACATTAGATTGATAGTTTCATAATTGTGTTCAAATCCCAGGCATATTCCTGAGCAACATCCTAAAAATGGAGAAACTGACAGACAGGAAGGAACACCCTGGCTCATCATTCATTATGGATGCTGTAGTTGTTCTGTTTCCATCTTGTTAATCTAGCAGGTTCAAAGTCAAACCTTAGCATGCTACAATTTTTACAGTAAAAATTTACTAAAATTACCAAGTCAATTAGAGACTCTGTGATCGCCAAGCAATGTTGTTACGTTATTGCTTATTGCTAATGCTTGGTGAACCTTACATAAATATTTATTTGTCATCACATTATAAGATCACATAAACAAACTTGAAGTGTTATCTAGTGCCATCAGTACCTCCGCACCTTCATACACCTCCTTCACGTACCTTCTTATACTATATGAAGGGCTAGTAGGGTCCCACTTAGCCTGATAAGTTGAGTTTTTGTGAAGCTAAAATAAGAAAAGTGTGTTGAAGAGCTTTTCCTCAGAAAGGAGATCAATGTTAAAAAGCAGGATCTGATCCATGCCATGAATGTATTTGGGGCTTGAAAACAGATGCTAAGGCCACACAGTGTCACCAAAGATGGCAATTTATAATTGGGCCTGACAGCCCTCTTGAAGTTAGTAGGTTATATGGTGAGCAAAAGCAGTCCATTATAAGTAGAAAATATCTGTTTGAAAGCCGTAATCCATTTAGATAGTGGATCTGCTCAGAACCATATGCAGGCTTTCCATCTAATTTTGTCTGCAGTGATGTTCTGAACACAGTCTAACTTCAGCCTGGGAGAAAAAGGAAACCTGTCATGTGGATGGAGAGAGGATACTGGAGATGAGCTGTGGAATTACACACAGATTTCAGAACAACTCTGTCTTCCCACTTTCATGACTTCCTATGAGACTCACAGGGGTTTAAATTGAGTACTTTGATGGGATATTTCTTCTCACAGAAGTAAGCAACTAGAACTTCCCTTCTGACAAAGACTATGTATGCTTCAGTTGCTACAACTACTCCTACAATTTAGCCTTTCAAGGAAGGGTCTGGCCTCAGTTAATTGTCAGCAATCAGCCTTCAGAAGGATCAGAAATCACTCTCCTCTTCAGAGATATGCTGGTTGGCCATACAGCAAGCTGTGGGTGAATGTGTAGCTGATTTTCTCACCATAGCTGTGGTGGCTGGTAAGGATCTTCCTTGTGTTTGAGTGGCAGAAGAGGAAGGAAGAGCTGTGGATCAGATACATCTTGCATTATTTTATGAAGAAGCTTTAATATGTAAGCTGACCTTAGGCAGCACTACTGACAATGCCATTCTTCCAGCCACACTATAGTGCTAAAACAGGTGGGATGGAATTGGAACTTCATTTGCTATGAATGCCAACCAGGGCTCAGAGGACAAGTGACCCTTCGCAGATTCAGAGATAGTCTTTCTGCTGGAGCCCCTTTGATCTAGCGGCCATGGTGAGCGACAGCTTCCCCAAACGGGACTTATCTACCTGTGAGGACTATTAAAGGAATAATCTTTCATATCCAATTGAAGAAAGGAATTTCACAAATGCAAAAAAAGTATGTGTAAATGAGTGTGTGCTAATGGGAACTGTCATCAAGGGAATCTGGTGCAAGCAATTCCCGAACGGATGCAAGATATTGTGGGTAACCATGGCTGTCATCCTCTGGAAGTAAAACAAAGCACACAGAATGGAAAACGTATCTTTAACAGAATAGCAAGAAAAATCCTCAGCACTCAGCATCATATATGAACAAATTAATATGTTTCTTTCTTCTGAGATACATGGGTAATCTGTAGGGTAGAAGACTTTGCATCTCTTTGAAATGATCTCCAGATGCCATAATAAAATGTGCCAAAACATAGAATGGTACAACTTTAAGCTGGTGTTGGATGATAACGATACCACTTACTTCATATTTAAAGAAAAAAAGAGAAATCTGGTAGTCCGTTGAGCTTTACACTCGTTTTTCACCTCTGATAGGCTTAGTTTCCTTTCACTATTTTATTTAGATTAAAAGCCACATCAGATATTTGTGTGAATACTTCAGACACCTCCAGTAGTTATTTAAAGTACAGTAAAGCATAAGAGAACCGTGGCCAGATGATATACAACGGAGGGACCAGGTGGAACAAAGACCTGTGGAAAGGTTCTGAAGGATGCGAGTTCAGTAGTTTCTTTCCTTCGTTCTTATTCATCTGAGTAATAAAAAGAGTGGCCCTTTTAAATGAGGTTAGAAGTTTCAGTGGATGCTGTGGGTCTACTTGCAGTGTGCTGGAGGACCACCCATGACTGAAATAGCATGCAGGTACTGAAGGTCAGGAGAGGAATGTGTTTGGAGAAGGCTGAGTGCTCAGAACTGTGCAGTGTTACTTGCCCAGCCTATCAAGGGGAGTTGCGAGATTAGTTAAAATCTGTGCAGGTCTTTGAGGATGCACTTCAGCCTGAGGATGGCTCGTGAGCACAGCTATCTGCCAGAAGGATGCATGACACAGACAGCTCTGTCATGGGCCACTGATGTCAGCAGAGCTGTGGGGCTGACTTTGATGGATGCTGCATGAAGCCTTAGGTCAAACTCCGCTTAGTGTAAGTGGCTCACGTGCTTCCCTTCGCAATGAATAGATCCAGCCTGCAGTAACAACAATGTTTGTAAAGCAAACCATCACTTTTCACAACAGTGGCTAGACCTAGGGATTGAGACAGTGTGCTGCTTTAAGTTGGAAGACTGGGGTGGGGATGTCTCTAACAAGGAAAAGTTTCTGCTCCTGACTACAGAAATACGAATCTTGCAGGTTTGGCTCCTGGGTGCGGTAGCTCTGATTATTTATGACATTAACAAAGCAGAAATACTTTTTAATTTTAAAGACTCCTCTGTGTGAGCACAAATTGCCCATTTCTTACAGTTGTGGTATTTACATGTTGCAGTTATTTGAGAAAATGAGACCAATTACTCATATTGGGCAACTCCAATTCATAAGTTTCCTTGCTTCTCTATTTTTTCTGTCTTGATTTCATTTAATTATAAGATTTTTATTTACTTATTTTTTAATTGTACTGTAACTACCTAGTTCTATACATTATGTTCAGGGATGTTGAGAGATGTAATTATAAAATCCAGATCGCTGTGTGCTTTCTCTCTCAGCACTAGCATGAAAGATGCTAAATTTTCTCAAGCTAAAATGTAGCTGGAAGGTTTCTGGTAAAAAGTAATTTGCATTTTTGGATAACAAACAGAAAAAAGGGCAGATACAATTTTCCAACACCTGCTCCGTTGTTTTTTTTTTTTAACTTCTTCCATTGAGTCTCTGTCTGGTTTAGAATTGATTTTGTGCCTTTCACTGAAAAGCCTGAAATTGGCTTCTGACAGAGCTAAAATATTAGAATAATTGGATTCTGTCCTTTCTCATTATATCACTTTCTGTTTCCTTCAAAGTAATTTTCGTAGAAAAGATGTTTCTAACATTTCCTGAAAAACGTCTTTCAGCATAAGCTTTTTCCATCTGCTTTTAGAAAATCAGAGTATTTTATAATTATACAATCAGCTCACTCAGGTTACTCATTTTCTATTAAACCATTTTGTACTGCTAGGGGTGTCATCTAAGAAAGATGGAGGAAAACTAGAAATTAAAGGTCACCTTTCTGCCTCAAAGTTACTGCTTGAAAAAGGTAACTAGACTTTGTTTTTTGAGAATAATGACAGCTTCCCTTCATTTTTATTAACTTATGATGGAATTACATCATTCATCTTAAATGTTGAGTAATAGAAACCTTTGATAACTGTTTTATAACTCTGGTTTGTGGAATGAAGTCTCCAGTGGTTTGCCAGAACTAGTATTCCAGCTGATACACTTTGGAGCATTATGT
Organism: Anas acuta; assembly: GCF_963932015.1. Lineage (NCBI taxonomy): Eukaryota > Metazoa > Chordata > Aves > Anseriformes > Anatidae > Anas > Anas acuta. The sequence goes on from NC_088991.1 coordinate 4,463,547, forward strand.
GAGAGGTTTGCTTGAGTAAGGGTTGGGTTAAAATAAAATGAAAATTAACTAATATTTTAATTGCTTATCTTTTAAGATATTTCAAGCTGAGATAGATTTTAGGGGGATTAACTCAATCTAGAAGTGGAAAAAGTATTTAACTTATATAATGTATTGAGATGAAATCAATAAGAAGTGAATAAACCCAAAGCAAAAAAAAAAAAAATCTGAACTGAGAAAAAATAAAGTAGCTTATATGAGACTTGTCAGAAATAATTCTCATGTTACTGTGGTCAGCTCCCTTTATATTCTTCCAGGTATCTGCTTAGCTTCATGATAAACACATTAAAATTGTGAGCATGGTAGGACAGTGAAAGGACAAGCTCTGCTCTCAGCAGGGAGATATACTGGGTAAGCTTTTAGGATGGGGAATTTATTCCCCAGACAAATCATGGTCCTGAGTGTGACAGGCAGCGTGCAGGAGTCTCTTTGCAGTCCAGCAGGGTGCACTGCACTAACATTGCTAAAATCCCAGTAGTGAAACTCCTCAGTAACTTCGTTTTTTTCCCAAGGGGCTTTGACTAAGAGTGCAGCTGCATGATGAACGTGCTTACAGTAGGGCACTGGCAGGTTAAGAAAACACTGACTTATGTCTGAAAATGGTTCTAGGGTCAACTGCTACCAAGACATGAAAAACTTGATCTGGAGAAGAAGTGGCTGTGTCTGAAGGAAAATCCTGTGGTATGATGCCAGGGATTCTGTGAATTATTAGGTTTGCAGTATGTAAACAATATATTTTAACTTAGATTATGTGTGTACGGCTCACTCCTGGAAGAAGCCATGACTCCCACTGGCTTCAGTAAATGCTACAAGTGTACAGAGCTGCTGTGGATATGGTTCCTAAATGCTGTGTTAAAAGAATAGTGAAGTTCTGGATTAACCCTTCCAAAACCAGAATTTCTGCAAAAATACTCCTGGATCTCCTTTTTTTTTTTTTTTTTTTTTTTTTTTTTTATGTACAGGCTTGTACTTAGGTATAACCATTCCCTATATCACTTCAGAAAAGTTTTCATGTACAGAGAAGCCTTTACTTGTGCGCCATGCATGCATGTGCAAGGTTCAGTCCTGTGTTGCATTTGGTTATGTGTATATATGCAAATGCTGTGCTTCTCCAAGAAGTTGTATCAATGAAGAACAAATTTGTAGATTGCATGCAGAAAATTTGTGTAATGGAAACAAAAACACACACATTTGATAATTAGATAGGCTTAGATCCCTGTGCTCTAATGTCGGGAACATACATTAAAGAAAATGAGTGGGCTTTGGGTTTAAGACAAGACAAGTAACCTTTTCATGGTGTCTATGAAATCAGCTGGTAGTGACTGACAATTGTCTTGGCAGGAAAGATGAGTTCAAGGGAAATGGGCACGCCCTGGCTTCCACATCCTAGCCTGGGAAGTGACGAATAGACTGGTCCACCTGGTGACATCTGGCATGTGTGGTAACCTTAGGTTTTAGCAGATCCGTTTTGTTTTCTACACCTTCTTTTATTGTTGAACATTCTGAGGAACTCTGGTGGTGTTTTGTTATGAAGAGGAACGCGTGGTTGACAATGAATTGACAAAAGAGATGGTAAGGGGAAAAGATGGTGGGAAAAAAGATAGAGAGTAATATAAGGCTGCCTTACAATACTCTGTTCTTACACATTTTGCTCACTATAATGCCACTCTAGTGCTGAAGTCACAAAGCAGGCTTTTTGCTTTGCTATGCAAGCTCTACTGACACAGGCTAGGGACTGAAGCCATTTCTTGACTCCACTAAAAATTCAGGGGCATAAACGCTCACTTGTTTCTAGGCAGACACAGAGACAAAACTTCACAATTAAAGTGTTTCATGCACTTCTGAGGATAACTATTGATTCCTTCTCTTTTGTAGCATCCACTGAGCAGCTGAGCTTACTCTCTCTCATTTGGCCATTGGATCAGTGTCTGAAGTCTCTTCCTTTCTTAGGAAGTTTGAAGCTACTCTAGCTACATTCTTTACATTCTGAGCCAAAGCAGAATCTTTCTGGAAATAGTAAATTCTTGGCTGATTATCAGTGCTGTTACTTTTCTTCTAATTTTTTTGCTTAAAATTTAGTTAATCAAGAACCCTGATATTATCATTGTAAACTTGCCCAAACTACTTTTACAAAATGTTGATTTGCCTGCATTATGCACAAGCTATAGAAAGGCTCTTTTTAGGAAAGTCTGCTCAGGAACATACTTATTTACATAAGCGTAAATAAGCATACTTATTTGTGTAGTTTACTTATTTTTTTCTCAAATATTTAGGGTTCTAATCAATAAAATATACACAAGAATACAACTGAAGATGGAGAAGGACAACTCTGTGGCTATATTTCAAAGCAGATAATACTATTTTTAATATTTGATGTCCTGACCTGACTACTGCTGCTTGCTGTCTTTCCTCCTGATCTGTATTTGTAAAGGCAGCAGAGAAATTGATGATCCTGAGGGCAGTGTCTAAAATTTGCTGACTGTGGTGAGATATTTCATTGCTTCACTAGCACTGGTGGATGATCCACGTGTCTGAAACAATGGGAGAGTAAAAAGAAAAAGAAACATTTAAAAGCTTTTCTAGGCTGTAGTTTTGGTACTCTTAGAGTAAACTGGATAGATTAGTGATTATTCTGTATTTGCTTTATTTGGATGCCGAGTGAGATTTGAAGCTCACATTCAGTTTTGGTAGAAAACATCTCCAGATTTCAAGATCTTGGGTTCTGGTGGCCTGCCGGCTTACCTAACAGGCATGACATGGAGGAGGAAGCTGTAGTTCAGTCCACGGGACCGTAACAGGTTGTTTAACAGGGCTGGTTCCAGCCACCACTTGTGTTGGTGCACAAGGCTGTGCACCACGTAGGTGCTCTTCTCCACAGGATCAGATGGGCAACCCAGCATAGCACTGATGGTAAAGGTAAGTTCATCCTGGGTTCCTAAGTGAGGTTTAAAGGTAGGGAAAGTAGAGGATGCCAGATAGTAATGATAGGACATAACAGTTTCAGCTATTCAGAGTGGAACGGCGAGGAAAGAGAGTAGAAAACAAGCATCGAAAAGGGCAAATGTGAATTCAGGCACAGGTACTGAAGAATTTCTCATATGGAAAAAAAAAAAAAAAAAAAAAAAAAAAGAAAGGCAATTCTGGTTTATATCTGAAAGATGATTACAAAACCAGAGATGCTGATGGGCCATGGGTAGTGTATGTACTGTGGCCATATTTCCTGGAACAATATAGAGGAATGCTACTAATTAGGTTTGATATTCTGGACTATTTGAATATTTTTAGAACAGGAATTGGAGAAAAGTTAATAAGGAGATTCTTTTGTAGAAGTGACATGGATTGTGTTTATAGGGAGAGAATAAAAATAAATAAAAGCAGCAGAGATGGAAAAATTTTCTAATGCTCTTTCACCTCAACTGAATCCATACTTGTCAGGGAACGTAAGGCTTAAAAAGGAAACCCTCTGGAAAACTTTGAGAGCTGCTACTTTCATCTTCACCTTCTGAGAAGTTTCAAATATCAAGAGCAGAGAAAGAGAGACACACAGAGAGAGACTGAGTCTCTAATTAGTGAAGGAGGCAGGTAGGATATTAATTGATTTGTTCTGCTACTACTTTGACCGGTGCTGTGTCTGAGAACAATAGAAGAGCTGTAATGTTCTTCAACAACGGAACAGAGTTTTTATTGCATACCAAGTTAGAAACCTTGGATCACAAACTGTTTCTGAAAAAAAATAATTTTTATTATACTGCATTTTGCTGCATGTATTTTAATTTCATTGATTTATTCTTTGTTTAGGAATTGGTTTCACAGAGCTTGGGCTTCTTTCACTTTTTGAGGGTGTTTGGAAAATCCTGACATTAGTCTCTGTCTTCTGGTAGTGGCAGAGTGCAAATCTAGCAACATTTATGAAGTGGAATAGTATGGTTTTATATGTGATGCAGGTCATTATAAACTTGAAAAATAAGTAAATGCAGGAAAGAAGTTGAAAAAAGGGTGAAGGAAGGATTTATTTTTATCTGTCCTGGACTGCAATTTAGGGTCAAACTTACTATGTAACAGTGTCTGTCATGGCTCCACAGTCCCAGGTTTCCCAGTGAAACATTATCCTGCCACTGCATAGTCCTTTGAAAGTTGCCTTTGGTAAAGGTGTTCAATAGGGCTAAGAGCTTAATTAATGATTTAGATCCAAAGAGACTTTTAATTGCAAGAGACGACAAAAATAGTGCTATAAAAGCAGTGCATGTATTATGACAATTAAAAACTAATGGCTTACAAAAATATATGGGCTTGGGTATAATTTGAGCACTTAAAGTATGTGAAGGAGAACAAAAGAACAAAAAGGGGGTTTCAACAATAACTTCTGTATAGCCCTAGAAGCAGAATATAAGTTGACTAAGAATTTAATGAAACTCTGCAACACAAATTGTGTATGTATGGGAGGTCTCAAAAAAAAAAAAAAAAGTTAAGAGCTTTTAGTTACAAAAAAGGTTCCAAAGTTACAAAAGGTTCTTCCTGATGATCATTTTAAACCTTTTTTCATAGCAGGACTGCTTTCCCTAGATGCTGCAACTAGTTTAAAACGTGATTAGGCACATGAGTTTTATACAAAAAATAAAAAAAAAAATCTGTTTGTCTAGGTTCCCTGTGTAGCCAAAAAGGAAAGACAGGGATGATCACACCATGAGAAAGGTGGCTGAGATCATTGAAATAGTGTCCTGGTAAGACGAAATGTCCTTTACAGGTGTCTGTCTGACACCATAGTCCAATGGCAGCATAATGGTCTTGAATCTCACTTTGTCTTAACTAGGCTGGGAATGTAAAACAGCTAATTGGTAAAAATATTCAAGTAAATACTGGTCTCTGGGCATATCGCTTTGGAGGGGATTTCACCTGAGACAAAGAAAACCTTTTTGGATTTGGCAGGAGAATGCCCAGATAGGGAAATGGGCTTGTTTATTTGTAGTGATTTAGCTCAACATCTGTGTAATGAATAAAATGTTCCTGTGGGACAGGTCTATATGTCAGAGCAAAGTGTTGCTTTTCCTAAAGGCAGTGCCTCTCATCTTTGGCCAGATGACTCAGGGTGCGTACTTTTTATAATGGGTGGTGGCTTTTTTTATTTTTATTACCTGTTTATTCCACCCAAACCTGAGCCATGCTCGTGCCTGTCACTATGCAAGGTGTGTAATTATGTCAAGGAGTAGTTTATGTAGGCTGAGAGCTGCATACGTTATGTATAGGATTAGAGAATTTCTGACGTGATTTTGATACATGAAGGTACAATGAAAGAGTGACATTCCCATTTTCAAGAGAACTCATTTGTCTATTTGTTTATTAAGCATCATTCTCTGACATTTCATGGCCCTTTGTGCCATAGAATAGAAAATAATACGTGGGGGAGGAAAGAATAACCAGTTCTCCTCCTCTGGGGAAAAAAAAATCCTCCACCCAAAATAAGTATTTGACTGTTTTGCAAGATAATGTCTATCATGAGTCTATCATGATGTAATATCAGGCACCTGGTGCAGTCACATCATCATTGGTTTCAGCTTTTCTTCATGACTAACAAAAGTTAGGCAACATATACCAAAGGGGGAAAAAAAAAGGAAAAAAAGAACTGCAGGCCAGATGGTTTTTGAGAATGGAATAAAGTGAGAGGTGAAGTAAGCGTTTGACAAGAATGCACAGGGAGAAGATTAATCATCACTTCATGTTCTGTGTCCAAAACATTGTGTCTTTGCTTGTCTGAGATATCTGATTTTTAATTAGACAAGAGGCATTCCCTTTAAGATGCTGTTCCTCTGGACGCTAGTATTGTACAGATGTAAACAGCCCACAGTCCTCAACAGAAAAAGTGATTAAAAGAAGGATTTACACAGTTTGATCTCAAACTACCGTGATGGTATGCAAAAGTTAACTGATGAACTGCCTGAAGTGCAGTACAGCACGTGTTTAAATAGCTGAGAATATCGGTCATCTCATTTTAAAGGTCACGTTGGTTATTTGTGTTTGTTTATTTTCAATAGGATTAACAGGAACATCCTGGACACACACAGGAAATTGGCAGAATTCATCAAGGTTGGGCCATCCGGGTAGCAGGCAGCATCTTGATGCTGCAGCTGGTTGTTCTGAGGTTTTAGCTGTACGAGTGAAATGACTTGGGGGTGATGTGTACGGCTGTAACCATCACTGTATATGTTTTCACATATACATATATCAAATACATGCAGCAGTTTGTATGCGTGTGCTGTACACACAGAGCGCTGTATTTGTAAGAGTTCTCGTACTGTTTTGAAAGTGACTTAAACATTTGTTGATCGAGTTGTAAATACTGGAACAGAGGAATATACAAGGAAATATAGATATCGCAGAAAATTCTAAATGTACAATGTTAGCTTTTTCTTTTGTATAAACACAATATATGGTTAATATGTTGGGGTTTTTTTTCTGCATCTTAATGACAATAATGGTATAACAAATTGTTTTAGTGCAAATTAATTTTATAATCAAGTTTGAAAAGCAATGATCAAAGGCCTAGTGCCTGTCTAATAGTTCTTTGCATAACTGGAACCTGATAGAGGTTAATGCCTGCATGATAAAATATTTTTATTAAACAGTATCCTTCTGTGGTAATTTCTTATAAGGACCTGACAGCAGGTTGCTTTTGTGCACAGTGGATGTTAAAGAAGCTCACGTTTGTGCAGGTGGATACGACTACCTCTTGATACATACGCAAACAATATATATATATATAAGTACAACATTTGACATAAATATAAATTTCTGATTTTTTATGTCCCTGATTTATATATTCTTGTAATATTCCATGACTATGTGAATACATTAAAAACCTGTCATGACATTTAGACTGTTAACACAATTACAAAAGCAAGATTTTTTAGTTTCAGGTCTGTCAGCCCTCATTTCACATCCTGTATTGTGGAAAGATGGGCCAGTTTCAACAGGCTTGGATTTCACATTTGGGAGAGACAAGAATTAGTCTTTCAGAGACTGTTAGAAAAGTCAGCCCTTAACCACCACAGTGATATGTCAGTTTCTGCTCACTGAAGGAGAAAAGAGAAAAGCAATATTGCCAAGTGCTTAAAAATCGTGAAGTTTACATTTTCTGCAGATGACATAAAAGAAATACCAATTTCTGTAGTTATGTATATTTAGCCTAAGTGACTTCACATCAGACATAAAAAGTAAGAAAATTATTTTCTAACTATCAGGATTTTTTTTTTCCCTAGGACCTAAGGTTGACACAGTTCATTCCTCACATGCTGTTGCTACTAATCAAGCGGCAATCTCCAAGCAATGCTGATGGCTACCTGTGCAATCCCATTAAGCCATGACCATAGTCCCTGTTGAGGGGGAAGACTCCCCCATGTAAGTTTGCTTCTGACCCCTCCGGCTCCTGTTCCTCTCATGGCATTCATGGTTACACTGAATGACTCAGCCTTTGATTCAAAAGAACTTGGGTTTGCTCACTCTGTCTTTCTGGATTAAACAGGGTTTGCAATTGCTTAGTGACTACATTTCCTTTCTGCTGCTCAAATAACTTTGACATTTAGGAAATTAAAAATGATCTCTAGGTATAAGCATCTTACAGGTACGTATGAGTTTTGGCACTGGCACATGAATTTTCATTCCCTATCTAGGCTGTCATTCTGCCTTTAATGCTGGGAAAAAGGCACAAGAAACACAACAGTTGCTAGTTCAAGAAAAAAAACTTCCCCTGAAGGAAATGTTCTTCCTAATAACTGGTAATCAAAAATTCATGTCTGATGACTTATTTCCATGCTAAATCTTGTCCCATGGTTTAAAAGTCTGGTTTTATTTCTTAGTAATGTAGTATTTGATGATGATGATGTTGTTGTTGATGAAATATTTGGTTCTTTTTGTATACAGATATACTACTGGTCCTGATTATGTCATGGGGCCTTAGGTGGTCATGGAAGAAACAGATTACGTTACTCAAGCCAGCAGCAGCAGCACATGCTCACCCCGCTATCCAGCCAACATTCCTCAACTCTGACCTGAGGACCACCTCTGGAGATAAGAGTCCCTTCTTATCAGTGAGTCCTCGTTTTTTTTGCCAAGTCTGTTAGCAAAAACGACATTCAGAGCCAACAGTATAGATTTGGACAGCAGAGACTTGTTCACCAGAAACTGTTCTGAGATCACTGGAATGATTTCATGTAGACCACCAGAAACTATGTATTGTAACAGACTCATTTCACCTAGGGCTTGAACCTTGAAGAACTGGCAGATTATCAATTCTGTAACTCATTTGTTTCCTCAAGATCTGGCACTTGTTTAACTGTTTCTATCAGAACAATATCATGAGTAGCATGCATACAAGCAACAGTGTAAATCAGTAGATGTTATTTCCACTTTAAAGATGGAAGCTGTCTCTACTGTACTCTTGACTGGGGTTGTCATGTTATAAAATTAAAAGTATTCTTCATGTGGCTAATTATTTGCCCAAATCACAAATACCTTTTAATACTCCTCCCTCTCCCCCACAAATAGCTCATATTGGTTTTCAGTTGTCATAAAACACTACCAGTAATCAGAGGGGTGGCTGAGAGACAGATGTCTTAAAAACTTAGGTCCTGCAGACTTGCTCATATATTTTTCAGTAGCAACATACAACAGCAAATGACAAATTATCCTGACTAACTGCAGACAGCTCTTTCCGTAAAGTTCACAAAAGGATTAAGAATTAGTTGATAATTTCTCCATGAATCAGTTTGTACTTTCCAGTGATGTTTGCGACCATTTTCCCAGGATGACCTTAAAACATTTTATAATTTTATTTCATGTATCTGAGTATAAAACTGTGCTCATGCATCATTTAGCACTCTTCAGCTGAGAAGGTCGCTATTTTGGCAAGGCTGAGTGTTGATGTCTTTATGGATGGAAAATTTTGGTTTTACATTATATCAGTAACTCTACAAGATGTGATACTGGGATTTAGGGATCTAATCTGCAAAACAATGAATGGGATCCAACTCTGTTCTTGTTAAGCTTTGAAAGACTTTTTTTTTTTGACTTTTGTGGCACATGCAAGTTTTGTTTAGTTATTTGCTTGAAACTGAAAGGCTGAAGAACAGGAAAATCAGTGTTTTTTTCCTTGCTCCAACATATGTATTTATAAAAAATACAGATTCCTTGCCTATTTTATTTTTAAAATAGGAATGAAATAAGACTGAAATATTTTGAAATCTCTTGGATAGGATGTTATGGAATACTTATTTTTCCTGTTATAGAATATTTGTTCTCTTAAAGCCTTTATCTACAGTCCCACAACATAGAGAAAATAAATTCTTCCAATGTTAAATGTCTGGAGCAAAACTGACAATTTAATTTTTGCTATGAAAACCTGACATGTTTTTGTTTTTTTACTTTGATTTGATTTGATTTTTTTTCTCCATATAGATGCTGGTTGGAATGCAGCTTGAAAGTCACGTGAGAGCTTCAGGTTTGTACTTTTCTAAATGTGGTCTGTCTGTGTATTTTATAGAAGATGATCATCCTGACTTGCTTTGTAAATTGTCTTTCTTTTCTTCTGCATTAATCTATAAGTTATTACACAATAACAAGAGATTAGATGATCAAAAAAGTGGCCACTTTTCACCATCTGTTGGCCAAAATGCTGTGAGACCTACTTCCTATTTTTTAGATAGTATTACCACTGGCTCAAGGCAGGAGCTGGGCTGTAATGCTGTTGTGCTGTGGGGACAGGGAATTCCACAAAGTCTGAGGTCAGGCAGCTAGGCATTGTTCCTCTTAATGCCCCATGACACTTTGGATCCAAAAGCAATAAATCCTAATTTTTCCCCTCCTGGGAATTACAAATGATGTCTTAATTTACCAGCACTAAGAAAACTCTTTTTCTTATCTCTTTGTTTATAACAGCTTTCTTATTTCATAACAGAAAAATCCAAAAACAAGTCCTAGAAATTTCAATTTAAAATCTTAGAACAAAGTGAGCTGGCCTGATTCTGTCCATGGTAGGCATCATCAGGTCTTTCTATCTTGAATACTTTCTGTTTCAAGAATGTTTTTCTCACAATATCTATTTTTAAATGTTGCTTGGTCTTTTGAAAGTGATAGGTATCTGTTTTTGAATAAGTTGATATGAACAGGGAAAGTCTCTGCTGCTGACTACAGTGTTAGCACTTATGTTGCTTTCAGGATTTATTCTCCTAACATTGGAGGTAAATAAAGAAATTTTCTCCTTCTACCTTTGAGGGAAGGCCAGACATGGAAGAGCAAAGTGGAGCCAAGCTTTGAAGTCAGCAGATCACCATTTATTCTGTGCTCAGGCCACTACATCCCTTATGTTTGCAGATACTGGTTCATTCAGCCCTCCAGAAATCTAATCGTTTTAGGATTTCCAGTGTCTAGCTTCACAGTAGCGTTTCTTGCCATGCAGAAGCCTTGCTATTTCAAGACAATTAAGAGATATGAAGAGAATTGGTGGAAGAGTGAATCAGGGGTCATAGTCTAGTTCACTACCCAGCCAACCAGTGCTCAGTCTGATAAATGAAAACAAAATACAAAGTTTAAGAGGAGTGAAAAAAAATCTTAATAAATAATTAGAGCTTGAATATGTCGGAGAACCAGGTTTTCTTGGCAACACTGGGCAGTAGTCATTTCTGAACAAACAAGATTGAAATTCATGTTTCAGTGAAGCAGTTTGGGAAGCCTGTTTACCATGCTACACAAAGACCATTTCCGATGCTCTCTGCAAGATGAATTTCTTCAGTGTGCTGGAGGTGGGCAGAAACGTGATACATTCATAAGAAGATGTGCCACAGATGCAAGGTCAGTCTGTTCCCCAGAAGAGACAGGCCATGCTCTGAAGGCATCATTTGTATCGACATACCAGGGGACATTTGGTTTTTAACCACTTTGGTGCTGGCTCCACTATTCAGGGGCTCTGAGCTTCTACACCCATTCATGTCAGCAGGGTTTGAGTCTGTTCAGCAGTTGTAAAAAATCAGGCCTGCAGGTGTGTGCTTTCTGCAGGTATGTTTTACAGGTGTCTGTAGTGCATGTACAGCAGTTTGTTCCTGTGTGAGCTAGAGAGCGCAGGTTTGTGCAAGAGGCTGACCTTGGGAAATGCCTCCTTAATCAGAAATATAGAAAACTACAAGCCAGTTAGTGCCTACTGAAGCCCTTTGCCACAAGGAGGTATTGCTAGTGGTACCTGTGAAATGGGAAAACAAGGCACAGAAAGCTGAATGTTCTCTCTGTAACCCCACACATGGTCCAGGAGACTGCATTGCCTCTCAACTCATTTATGCTGCTGTATGTGGCTGGGGAGGAGCCTAGGCTCCCTTTTTAAAGCAAGATAGGGGGATATTCCCCCCAGTCCACCCTACAGCATCAGGTAGGGCTTGGGAACAGCAGCCAGAGTGGCCCTGGACAAAGGGGCAGTGAGAGGAGCTGTGTTAGCCCATTCTGCATTTGCCATCCCAGGCAAATACCCCTCTTGTGCCCTAAACCCCTCTTCCCCAGTGCCAGCTCATGGGGGTTCCCACTCCTTCTGCACCCTTCACCTCCATGCAGCTCCACCTGTCCCTCAGCTGCCAGGGAAAGAAAATAATAGGTGTTAATTAATGCTTCTGCCCCTGCCTGTGTTCTTGCAACATCCATTTTCCTCATGTGGCTTTTGGGTTTAAGATTGGGCACCTGGGCAAGAGCTGAGTGCCGTCTCCTTTTCACCTTTCAGGCCCTCTCACTGCACTCCCACGTTAAGAGGTTTGTTTGCTTTAAGAAAGCGTTTGCCGTCATTGAGAAGGAATGTATAAAATCTGGTGTCAATAAGCTTAATTGGTGTGAAGGCTTGATTGGGCTTGGGGGAGAGGTGTAGATATTGCCTCCTGCTGAACTCTCTAAAGAGTCCTGGTGGCTTGGCCTTGCTGGAGAGAGCTCTTGAGTAGGAGCTTAAGGTGTGTGAGTAAAATCCTCAGACGAAAGGAAAAATGCAATTAATGGTGGGTTTTTAACGTAGCTGGTGGTAGTCAGCTCTGATGCAAAGACTGGAATTAATGCTGAAGTGCACGGAGATGTTGAGGAAGTAGAGCTGGTGGATTGGGGAGGAGAAGCTTGTATGGTGGAAGAGGGGAGGTTTTCTGAATCTGGGATAATCTGGGATTCCTAGGGAGAGGTTTCCTAGCTAAACCAGAGAGTCTTGGTTCCTGCTGGTGTGGTTCAACCTTCCTGGGAAGACACTTCAATGTGCATTTGATTAAGAAGAAAACAGGCAGAACAAGTGGAAAATAACAGTACATCTCCAAAGAAAATTCCAGTAGGCAGGCTCTGTTATTTGGCATCAGCTGGGAAGTCTAGGCTAAGTAATCTGCTTTTTAGAGGTTAGCAAAGGGGGTACAAGTGTGCACTTCAGGGTAAAAGAAATTAAGGGGTAGCACAGCTGCTAAAAAATTAAAGATGATGTATTTGCCTTGATAAATGCAGCATGTTTGCCAGAACTCGGCAGTTGGATTAAACTCAAAGCATATGTTCTCTGACTTCAGGATTATCCCACACTGGGCTGCATCCATCAGTTCTGCTCTCTCCTTAGCAAAACAGATGAAGCACCAGAATTGCCTATCTGCAGTCCAGCCATCCTTGTACCTCCTCCAGTTCAGTCCTTAAGCTTCCTTTTTCTTCTTTTATCCTGTACATTCCCTAAATAGGTTCTTCCCAGGTTTTAGGTTTTCTTCCTTCTTCTTTCTAATGTCTTTATTTTTAATGTATTTTCCTTATTATTTTCCCTCTGAGAAATGACTGTCATATGTTCAGTGTATTTTCAGATGAAGTACTTCTACGTTCTCTCCTTTACTTCCTTCACGTTTTGGAGAGGCTCATCAAAAGCACCCCAAAATAAATCTGATTTTCTGTTTTTTCTTTTTTAACTTGCACAAAAATTGACAACAATAGGCTTCTGATTTCCTTGTATTACTTAGCTTTTATACTGATCAATAACTTATCAGTGTTTCCTTGCTTATTTCAATCTTGTTTACATTGTAAGCTCTTTATATCAGGCACAGTTGTTTTATTACAATCACTTAAACACTAGGACAGTTAAATCTTGGTTTGTATTCAGGGTGAATCCTGAACTGTTGATAAGAGAATAATTTAGCACAGAGGCATCATTCATCTCCCCGTATAGGGTATTTGTTACAATTGGTGTTTTGGTCAGAGTTTGGATGAATTCCTAAAAATAAGTTGATGATTTTCTCATCCAACGTATAATGACTGACAGGTTGTCCACTGATCTCTTTAATTGGCATGAAAATCTGGGGTGGCTAGGGGTCCAGATCCTGTCTTTTTGGCTTTGTGTGTGCTGTCCTACTGATTAACTGTTTAACGAAGTAGGTGGGCAGGGTGTTCTGCTTGTGTTTTCCTGCATCCTTGTCCAGTTCTTTGCTAAATCTCTCCAAAAGTGAGTTGGAAATATTTGGGTGAAGGTTTTTTATTTTCACTATGTTTGCTTTGTTATGAAAACGTAAGGACATTACAGAATGAGATGAGTTTGAGATATTTTACTAGATTTAAAATAGCGTGGAGAGAAAAAAATGAATAAAGCCCATGATCATTCTTGCTGTTTGCAAAATGACTCTTCTAGAAAGTAATACTAGTTGAGCTAAGGCAATTCAAAAGGATGTTCTGTTTACATTTAAATATTTATGCCTTTTTTTTTTTTGTTTGAGTCCATTTCAATTATGAAAATTTGAGACTTTGAATTTTCATTTTGATTAGAAAAATGTCACTTTGTAATTTAGTAGAACCGTGTCTTGGAAATTGTATTAAACAGAGCTGGGAACACAAGAGTTGCTGTGGTTATATGAATATACAATAAATACAGAAGTTTACTCCCTCCAGTGAAATAATCTGTGGCACTTTCTTCTCTGTTGTTGTCTTCTGTTTTAATATTCTCAGACTGATTTGTCTCATTTGTCTTGGCATTTCATCTCAAAATCTGCTTTACCAAAACTGTCCCCCATTCCAAGCAGGCCTCTGTGTCTCTTCACCGTGGAGAACGCTCTTTGCACAATGTACCTACTTTAAAAATTGCTGGTATTTTTGCTGTCAGTTTCAGTACAGTAGATGATTATTTCTCAGAGCCATCCTAAACAAAAATGGCAGGAAACTGCAGCGTAACTGGGAGCTGTTTCCACATTATCACCCTGAGGCTGCTGTGCTGGGCAGTCTGACTACAGCCCTAGCTGCATGTGGAAGGCACCGTGTTTGAAGCCGCCCTCCCTCCCGTCACATTTATCACTTCTGGTCCAGCAGAGGCCCCACATCCAAGGGTGTGGGGGATGAGGGATGGGGAATAAACGCACAACTAAGAATTAATAATTAATTGGATGGATCAAAAAATAATAAGAATTGTTCTTAAAGACTTCTCAAGTACAATTGCAGTGTTTAGGCTGCCCTTCTCTCTGAGTAACTGTCACACCGTTAGACTAATTAGTCGGGTAGATTAATGCCGTCTGAGCCTCTCCTGAACACAGATACTTCAGGAAACAATCCTGGTATGTCTCTAGCATCTCCAGGAGGGTGGGCTGCCATGCTGAAGTTTCAGATTGCCTGCTGCTAACTCCAGACTTCAAAACCCAAATGATCCAGCTCCCTGTATTGCTTGGTAGGTGGGTTAGGGTGGGATCCAGAATCGAGCACTGAGTTTGACAGCAGTGTTAAGAACCGTGAAGTTAAACTGAAGGGGAAGTAGGAGGGGGATTAGAAAACCACAGAAAAAATGGAAGAGCACTTCAGCAGCAAAACTGGAAGTATTGGTCAGGTGAAGAACTCCCAGAAGACTTGTTGCCTAACTACACCAGCAAGGTGGCCAAGCATTCAATCAGATGCATCCTGCAGCATACGTTTTTTTCATGGGTATAAATTATAGCTAACTGGCCACAGCATTTGGGAGCTGAGTTCCCCAGAGACTGATTGCCAGGGGAAGGGTGTGGACTGCTGGGATCTGTCTGCAGGAGGTGGAAAGAAACCAGAAAGCAGCAAAAAACTGGGAGGAGCAGTCATGAGCATGGTCCAGAAAGGGAATAGCAAAAGGGTTCCACGAGAAGCAGAGCAGAAAGCAGGACTGGAAATTGTGCATGATTAATCTACTTGCTGTTTTCTCATTGTGTTGTGGAAACTTGACTTTATAAACTGAATTGCACCAAAGGAATATCTGTTTTTTATTATCAATCTTGTTTCTACATGGAAACAAATCAGATCGAAGGTCATTTTTTTATTATTATTCTTTTAAGTGCCATCATATTTTACTACCTCATTTGATATCTCTCATAACCATTTTCTTTTTCTTCATTATAAATGATTAATTCAGCCTCCCGGAATATTGCAGGGTTTTACATTGCATATTTTGCCAAAAATTGTTACTGGATCAGAAAACCTTGACTGGCTAGTAAGAAGGGAATTCTTCCTAGTTAGTATTCCTTCTGGGTAAAGAGTGTCTCTAAACTAGAAAAAAAGGAAAATTTTGGGGGGATTTTGCTAAGTGTTTGTACTTACTGAC
This sequence comes from Anas acuta, assembly GCF_963932015.1. Taxonomy (NCBI): domain Eukaryota; kingdom Metazoa; phylum Chordata; class Aves; order Anseriformes; family Anatidae; genus Anas; species Anas acuta. Next base: position 4,479,151 of record NC_088991.1, read on the forward strand.
TATTATAAGTCAGAATAATAAGAAGCACTTTGCAGTTCCTGCTTTGTGAATATGTTCTAAATGACAAAAAAAAAAATATATTACTCTAAAGGTTATTTATGTTTTTTTTTTTTTTGGATAGGATAGGAAGCTTACAATGCACAATGTTATGGAGAAATTCACACAGATACGGGTTCTCTATTATTGTTATAGCCTGATATGCTTCTGAGGTTTTGCTGGACTGTCATTTCTAAAATTGCCTAGAGAAAGGAAAAGGCTTTCTCACTTCTGTCAGTTTTACATCTGTGTAATTACATGTTTCTCAGGGGATTTGCTCCTGTTTTTTTCCAGTCAGGAGAGAAGTCGTCTCATAATACGCAACAAATAAATTCCGCTTCCTTCCTTCAGATCTCCCAGTCAGATAGATGAAGAAAGATAATAGAAAAAAGCACTCAGACAAAAGAGTGAAAGTCATGGTCCGCCTTTTGGGAGAAAAGGAGAGTGGAGCTGCCCTGATAGGGGATGTAATAAGAGTTGTTTTGGGGGTGGGGGGTGGTAGGAGGTGGGCTGCTTGCTCTGCCAGATTTTGATTTAAACGTGACCACAATGGTGAGGCACCTGTTGAGAGCTGAAAGCTTTTCTAGAGATTTTGGTGCTAATTGTCACCTCGCAGCTGGAGGATTATGTGTAACCTGAGCATTTAGCACTGAAGTTCTTATAGCAGCCTTGACAACTATTGAAGGGAAAAGTTCCTCTTTCTTTTTTTTTTTTTTTTTCCCCTGCAGTTCAGACCACAAAGTGATGTTTTATAAAGTTTGTCTTTAACTTCACCTTGCTGTGATGCCCTTTCAAGAAAGAGGACTACAGCCTGCAAGTAAAGCCACCATAAACACAATAATGTTGTTTTCACCTCAAAAGTAACTGTAATTCTACTAAATGTTGCATTGTGTGCAGAACTGAGTAAAATCTCCCACTCTTGCAGTTGGCCCATGTAGGTTACTTCTGTATTCTTGAAATACCTTCTGTTATGTGAACATAGTAAATCTAAATTGATCCTCTGTTGCTTGCAATTGGTGAGCTAATAACAGACAGTAGAACAGATAACAATTCATTCAATGCCTGCTTAAGACTCCATTCACTTCACAGAGCCATAGTAGGATCAAATTCACGTTGAATTTGATGTGAATTTGTATAGTTTTTCTTGTTGCAAGAAAACAGAATGCTAGTTTCATGGAGGGCTATGGTACTAGTCTTTTATCACACATCCACAGACAGGCAATAGAAAGCATTGTTACTCATCGTATTTGGGTGACATACAAGTAGCTGCAAATCATGAAACTGGACTCCTGAAACCTAGTTCTCCTTCATTTACTCCTAACCAGAATTACCTGTGGAAGTTCCTCAAGGTTTACATTAATTTTCATGTATGAACTTTTTGTAATTCAGTGTAAGTTTAGGTTTCTTAATATACATTCTTAAAAAGAATGTTAAAGAGATAGGATTTAGTTGCATATACAAGTCTAAGTTGCACTCCTAGCTTGAACACCCTGTTATCTTTTCCAAAAAGAAGGTGGGCCAGTTTTTAGAGCATTAGCTAATATTGAATTCTCTCTTACCTAGGTTCAGATGTAGTAAAGAAGAGGGAATTTTCATGGTGAAGAACCCAATGTTGACTTTACAAATGTACTGATGGAGAACGTAGTTAAACCTGAGAATAATGAGGGCTGAAGGAAAATCTACATCCTTCAGCTGTGACTTCTGCAAAGGTAAGATTGAAAACCCTCATGAGAAATGAAAAAGCGAAGAGCTTATCTGGAATATTTCAGTTAAAGAGACATAACTTCTACAATGTATTGTAGTATTTTCTTTTTTGGTTTTCTATTTAAAAGAGTGGGATTAATTACATGTTATTGTCACCCAGTAAGCTTTAAACAATTTCCTTGAAAGTGTGACTGTCTTACCTTACAGTTTGCTCTGCAATTTCCAGTGGATTACCTGCAGCTTTCTAAACAGGTAGCCATACTCTCGCTGTTCACATCAAGCAGAGTGTTATTTGCTGGGATAGTGATGAATCAAAACAAAATAATCATTTCAGTACGGTAATTACATCAACTTTTATTATGTTAGTTCAGCACGGTTGCAAGTATAAATCTGCTAAAAAGGCCAGGAAAAAGATACATACACATGCAATGTTTTTAAAAGGCACAGTTGCTTGCTTATGTTAAAAGCTGCTAATCAATAGGACTGGAAATACTTAGAACTTTTGTCTTTTTGAACGACTGACTCACTTTGGAAAATTAAAAAAAAAAAAAAAACGTGGTGAAAGGAAATCTTCTTGTTGAAGAAATGTAAAAGTAACATTTTTGGCAGGCCACTTTGGGTGACGTCATTCTACAGAATGTGCTAAAGTCTGTTATTTTACAGCAGGAACTGATTTCTCAAGGCAGGCAGAGTCTATGGGCACTTAGTGTTGCTCTCAACTTCAGCCAGCCAAGATCTGTGCTTTTTTACACCTCGTTTGATGGTAATAAACCATGCACACTTCCAAATATGGGACCCAGAGGCTTTTTTCACATATAATACATACATGTGCGTGCATGTGTGTTTGAAATCTTTTGTACACTATTCATTGTGTGGGTTTATCTCTTGGCTGAAGATGTGCTCATTGCTAGTGTTCAGTACTTGTTGCCTTCTGGAATGGATTCTGGCAGATAAGAACACTAAAAGTAGCATTGCATTTGGGAAGGCAGAGAGTACCTTATTTTTCCCCCATACTGCCAATTTCTTGTGAGGCAACAATTTCTTGCTGTTCCTCCCTAGACACTTGCTAATACTCAGTCAGTAGGATTATCAGAGTGGCTACAGTTCGGTATACATTTGTTTCTTCATGAGTGAGAATAGGTCTTAGCTCTAAACTACGTTACCTTGAGTGCAAACCTTCAGTAAATTGCAAAAAGCTTTTCCTGTATTTAAAGCATTAAGTAGTAAAAGGATTAGGCTCTGTTGAAATTATCCAAGAGGGAGCATGAATTAAGCACTCTTTGGAGGGCTTAAGGATTGTCCAGTCTAAGAACCACTAAATGTAGCTTACTTGTGTGCTAATGTAAGGGAGTATTTGTATTTGTTAGGTTTTATATAACTACTTTTATGTAACATCTGTTCTGTCCTGGTTATTTGGACCACTGAGCCTAGTTGTGTAGTACAGGTACTTGAAAACAAAAACATACAGAATACAACTAGTAGCAGAGAATTCTCAGGGCCTGATCCAAAGCTGGCAATCTGTTAAGCTGTAGAAATCCTGTGGACTGCTAATGGAATAACATGTCACTTGGCATAAATTAGACTGGCATTATGATTGCTGCATCTGGAAATAAATATACTAAATATGTTTCATGTCCATTCTTTTCCCATTGCATTTTATTTCTGGTGAGAAATACCACTGCAATAATCTGAGTTGAATTGTTGTTTCTAGATGTTTATTAAAACAATGTTTTATTACTTGAGACCCCCAAGGTCTTTCGTCTTCTTATTTCTTGTGTACTAGCACGGGAGTACTGCTTTGGGACTTAGTGTTGCAGAGAATTTGGTACACTCACTAAGAAAAATCTGTTTGAATAATGTCTAGAATGGAAATCCATGAGATCTTTTAAAGGTTTGTGATGTCTTATCTCTGTTAGATCAAATATATGCATTTTGCTACGTTCAGTGAGCACTTCTAGCTTTACAAGTTACATTATATAATGTTCTCCGTTTTTAAGATAAATTGGCCCTAATACTGGAAACAATATTTTGAAAGACTTGTTTGTAGGGAAATTGTACCAACTCTGTGCATGTGGAATCATGGAAGAATAGCAATTTCACAATAGGCAGACCTGGCTCAGCTGCCTATTACAAAGTTTGGCATTAAGTGGATAAGGAAGCTGGGTTTGGAACCTGAAGAGAATTAGGATGGAAAGGACAAGGCTATGGATCTCATACATCATCAGGTTTTGGGGAAGCAGTCAATACCAATTGGGCAAGATACTGATGGAAGTGATGAGGAAGCCTGGGGATGGATAATGAATTATCCGGACTATCGTCTTTTGTCATATTGATGAGCCTGGTACAGGGAACTAGAGAGAAAAGAAACTGAAATAGTTTTGAGGATACAGGAAAGAAGAGATTTATCTATATCAAAGGAAAGGGTAAATATGAAGGTTTTCTGGGACCTAGTAACAATTAGCAGCATTTCAGAGCCCAGAATGAAACTGGGGATTCCCTGACTTGCTGCTCCTCTGCTACCAGCAAATCCCTGCCAAGTTGTTGGGGAAGTGCATGTTAGCCCTTTTTGGTGTGTTTCAGGGATTGCTTTGTACTGTTACCAGACATTACTTTTAGCTCATAGCAGAGGTCTGTATGGTACATCTAACAGCTGTAGCAGACAAGGAATCACCTCAGCATGAGATGCATCAGTGTTAGCATGATGCCAGGTGGTGGAGGATTTTTTTTCTTAATCATAAAGTTGAAATCTAGACCTCTTAGAAGATTTAAAGTGCTAAACAAAAGTGTTTTGTTTTTTTCATTGCCTGTATATGTGCGTGTACTTTGTGGAGGCAGGTACATCTACATGTAGTCCGCTGTTTCTTTCTGTGCCTGGTGCTTGCTTAAGTGCCCACAGTGGATCTACTTTGAGGAGACTGCAGGTATTAAAGAGCGTTTTTCTGTAGGATTCTTACATCACTCCTTGCCCCAATTGGTGTTGATGGATAGGGCTGATGGGCTGCGGGAAGATGGTCATCTCTTGGTAGCATAGATCAATGCTGTCCTGGAGAAAAAGATTGTGTGCTGACACCTACCATCAGGTCGGTGTTGTTAGGCGAGGCCTTGGGCTGTCAGAATTTGTGCTGTGGGGGCTTTCTGGGTATATGGCTTGAGGCTGTCATATCTTCTGTATGGGTGTGAATAAAGGTGTTCAGGTGCAACTAGAGTCAAAAGGTGGAAGCTATGTTTAGGTAATCTGAAAAATAATGTTGGTAATCTGCAGGTAATCTGAAAAATATATGAGGAGAAAAATAAATGAGGAGAGTGGTTACAGAGATTAGTTAGTGTTTATGGAGCATGCAGCTTCTGTAATGGTAAAAAGCATATAGGGATATTGATTTTTTGTCTTGACAAAAGACTTCAAGTGGATTATAGTGGAGGATATCAATGGCAAGATTTGAACAGAGATAAAACCATCCGAATGGTTGTTTATCAGATTCCCTCATGAGCCCTGGACAAAGAATGGTTCTTACACAATAAAATAAAATTTGGCAATAATGAAAGTTTCAGGACTCATAAAATACAATGCAAATCTTTAGCTAATTCTGTTTCAAAGTAGTTATCAATACTCTTTATTGGTACTATTAACCATTTCATATTTGAAATCTTTGTCAGTTGGTGAAGGTCTAATTTCTGAAGAGAAAAGTCACTGCCAGGTGGGTGAGTGTCCAGTGTCATTATGGTATTCCTTGGCTACTATAAATCAAGGAGAAGTTTGGGTCTCATTTGGCGTTGTCCAAATACATACACTTTTAGATGTAATTAATCTTAGCAAGCCTGAATTAACAGAATCCCATTGTATTGTTTACATTATGACTAGACTTTCCAAATCAAAAAATAATAATAAATCCATGTATATTTGAAATATAAAAGGCTTAGTACCTAATTGCAAAGCGTAAGCTACAGCAGTAAATATAATGGAGGCTTCTGTAATTATTTCATTTATTTCTTTTTTGTATGTGTATGGTCATGTATGTGTACAGCTGTGTTTAGATGTTTAAATGCCTTCTTGAAATACACTCTGCCTTCTGCAAATTATTGAAGTAGCAGCTGCTGTCTGCCGTGCAAGCCAGGCATCGTGGGGTAGAGTAAAATTCTTCGTCTTTCTCCATGAGGCATAATTTTATTAGGCTCTACTTTAAATCATAAGGATGCCTGCTGAGTATGCTCTGCTGTTATGATTTTTGGGTTATTGCAGCACAGAGGTAGGATTTTTAATTTTAAAAGCAAAAAAAAAAAAAAATAAAAGCTTTCCAAGTTCAACTGCATTGAGTTACTTATACATGTATGTGAGCAACTGGTAGTCAGAAGAGGTGCTAGCACCAATTTGCTGGAAGAGCCCAGTGATTGTTCTCTAACAAAACCCAGTTAAACTCAGGAGTGTCCTAAGATAACCTCATGGATGTAGTAGGTTATTGTACAAAAAGCAGGAAAGCAAACACCCCTTACTCTAGTGGAAGAACTGGAATCCACTGCCCAAGGAAATGGGAATAGCATGGAGATGTCTGAGCAGGATTACATGATAAGGTAACTCACATATACCATGGGAAGGAAACACGCACAGGGTCTATTACCCTAGTGCAGCTGTGGCAATGTAACTTACTCTCATTTTCCCTTGCAGCGGTGTGTCTCTGCTTTGTCGTGTTGTGTAACCCATGTTCTCCCCTCCTGTTATAGGACTAACTTGGTTCCCCAGATCTTCTTCATTTCAAGGGTCTTTTTATAATATTACATTGTGAGGTATTTCAGGGGCAGAGACCATATCTTATTTATTGCTTTTATGAGTCATTTAGCCCATTTTTGGATGCTTGACAGATAATAATGTGTCTGATTGCATCATGTGGTATACCAGGTCTGTAGGAAAACAGACTTTCAACTCTGTAATGAAGTCTTAAGTTTGATTTAGTGTTTACTCATTTGACAGCAGATGCTAGCCAGAATACAGATCATTTAAATTCTATGAACTGACTAAGCCAAAGGCACTATAAAACCAAGTATCATCAGTGTGCATCTAATAGTTCACACAATGTAACGCTGTCTAGATTTTCATCGTTAATGTTCCAGGGATAAACATGGAGCACTGGATAGAAGAAAACCTGGACAGATTTCAGCTGGAAAATATTCGCAGTATCTAAATGTTCTATAGAATAAAATGTCAGTGGCTGTCATTTTGCAGTAGTTCTGCTACAATTGTTTCCCAGTTATTGAACCCTACTGTAAGTTGAAAAGCAAACCAAAACTTTATTTTTTCCCCACCCCATATAATTTGTTCTTGTGTGGGCTTTGGAAAGCTGTAGTTGTGGAAAAACCAACAAATTAATTCCTAACAGAAATAATTGAGCTGACAGCTAAAGAGATGCCCACTTTCTCGGTCACTTAAAAAATGAATAACATTTCTTTTATTTCTGTTCTCCATTATTAATTATCCCACTGAGTGAGGCTGAGTCCGATGCAGAAAGCTGATGCACTGCTGGGATGGCATTGGCCAGGTCTGGGGACACAATGTTCGATCTAAGCAGTAGAGGGAGGAGTACTGTATTCTTTTTCCTCCTGAGGGACCTGACAATTAATTTCAAGAAAGGCATAGTTCTTCGACAAGTATTAAGCCAAGTAAATTTGTTCAGTTATTGCCTGTCATATGACAAATTAATCCAACAGTTTCCATGGATGTAGGGTGTTGGAAATCCAAGGTCTAAAACGCTTTTGGTTAAACGTGTGTGAAGGACGGATGAGTTAACATGTTTTGTCTTACTGTTTTAATGGGGCTGCCATGGCTTAATCAATTTGAGTAAGTGCTTTGGGACTGAAGCCCGGTCGTTAGTTTCAAACCCAGTCCTCTGCTTGGCTTGGTTCCAGCAGACTAATGCTCCAGAGACAAAAGCCAGCCCTTGAGTTGGTGCTAACCGAGACCACTTTCTTCCAGAAGACAGCATGCAAAGGCTGTCATGCTCTAGGATCAAGAATATAACTCAGTTACTGGAGCTTACCAGCTCACTGTCAGTTGGCTGAGCCACAGCAACTGAATGAGAACATGCTTGAAGGCTGTCACAAACAGACCCTAAAATGTACGGGGGCGGCTTTCAGAGCAGATCTTCCTTATGAAACTAAATGGGAGAAGCAGAGCTTTAGAAACCTCCCCTCCAAACACAGACCTGCAAAGCAAATGCATGTGGAATGTAAACATGGGTAGTGGGATGTCATTGTCTGAAGGCTTCTGAGACTGAAAGTAAGGCAGAAAGGATGGGAGTAGTTGCAGAAGGGAGACAATAGACGTAAGAGGCGTAAGAGCTCTGGTAGTAAGGGAAAGCAGAGAAGGAAGGAATGCTACCTAGAAAGAGGCTGGAGCTGATGAACAGAAAACTACCATTTTGATCCCTGTAGCACAGAGGAGTGTACAACTTGATATGATCTTTGCAAATGGGGAGGGGTGCAGTGAAAGTACTTGGCTCTACCGTCTTGATTCATCCAAATGTCTAAGACCATGAAGTCTGCCATTCAGGTCTGAAGGAAGAAGTGAAAATCAGGAGATGCTTCAGGAGCTCAAAGATGTCCCAAAAGTAGTGTGGCTAAGCCTAGAGGTTTCATAAAAATAAATGTGTAAAGTTTTCCTAGAAAGTGCCAAGAAGTGCCTTTGTAATAGTGTGTGGGTAGACAAATCCCAACTTTAATGCAGCAGTGTGAAACGTTGGGATGGATCTTTGGTTCCTCCTGTTAGGAAGAAGTTCAGGGGAACACAGGAGACGAGGAAGGCTCTGAGATTTCTCAGCAGAGAAGCAGAGATAACTATGTCCAAGTGTTAAGTAAGTAAACGAACTTTTTTACTAGTTTATGTATAGTCATCTGAATTATGTGAAAGTATAAGAGTGGGACATTTATTGACTTTTCCCCTTTGCAAATCTATGCATTACTTTTTTTTTTTGTTTTGTTTTTTAAAAAGTTGAAAGTAGTGCAAAACAGACTTAGCACACTTGATACTATTCTACATTGTACCTCAGCTGAGTGGCTGCCAAGTCAAGCAATGCTGCAGAATCTATGAAAGGCTTGTGCCACTAAGATGGTCATGGGTTTGGGGGTCAGTCATCAATTTCAGCATGACTAAGTACCAGGAAGCGAAGTGGGGGACCGTTTGCTTGGGTCTGATCCTGTGTCTTGCAGCTTGAGAACTTCCATTTTTATCACCTATGTCTGTAGGGAACAGGTGCTCAAGTGTAGGTGCTTGGATTTGCAGAGCAAGATTAGCACAGGGAGACCAGAGATGCCGCTTGGAGACATTAGAATTTGCCACAAATTTCAGCTGTTCTTTGGAGAAGACAAGAGATGGTCATGATGGAACCTAGAAATCTTTTTTTTTATGGCTTTGACTTTAATACCTGATCCTAATGCAGCTTTGGTCACATATAAAGACACGAATAATACATTCCTTATGAAAACAAGGAAGACTGGCAGTGATGGGAAAAAAAAAAATAGAGGGGGACGATTCAGTTAAATGATAACCTTTCAGAAAAAAATGGACCATGAGGACTCCTTAAAATATACCATGAAGGTAGAACAAATTGTCACAAATACAGCCCTCTTCCAGCTCGATCAGCAGGCAGCAGTGTAGCTGAAAAAGCAAAGTTCTGTGATACCAATACCAACACCTTCACTTATGTGGCCAGTTGAGCAGCAATAATGAGGGTTATACTCTGTGTAATGAGATCTTTGGGCTATGTGGAGCGAGTTCAGCGAGGGTTATTAGGCTGGAGTATCTAATGCAACTAAAGGGAAGTTCCAAAACAGAGTTATCTAATTGGTTTCAGATGGAGGCACTGCATGGAAATGTATGCCCATCCAAAACTTGAGAACTGCTTTCAAAATAGATTTCTGAAATCGAAAAAAAAAATAAAATAAATTTGGGTAGCTGTGAAAAGGGATGATTGAATCACCTGGTGTTTTATTATGGCTAATGTCTTCATAGAAATGCCAGACATGACTGACTTACAAATTTGGGCATTAAAAACTTGACTAATGTCACTCAGATGAAAGAGCTGGGAATCAGATGATTTTTATGTATTTATTGTTTTTGTGGTGCTGATATTTTTTTCCAGCTGATAATTTGTTGCGCTTCAAAGGACACAGGGCATGATAGCACTTAAACTCCACTTCTGAGAAAAGATGAAGGGAATATCTGAAACTTATTTTGAAACCTGAAGTCATGGCTGTGGAAGTTCAAATACTTTCCATTCAAACTGAAAAAAAAAAAAAAGTCAGAAATTTCCAAGTTTCAGCTCAGTTCTTGGATCAATAGGAGGTAATAATACTCTGCTTGAGTTATCAGAAGACTTGTTCCAGAGGCTCTGTGTTTAGTCACATAAGACATAATACTGAGTTTACAAATGTAATCTTTCATTGCAGTAGGTACTGCTACTGTTATCCAAAATGTCATGGATGGTGAAGAACAACATTTTTAGGGTAATCTAGGAAATTTCAGACAACTCTTATTCACTGTAGTTGTTTATATTCTATGTCTAAATTCCCTATACAGTCCTGGAAACTTTATTGATGTATCTGTGTATATGCTCAACCTGTTGTTCCCTTTTCCTTTCTAACTACAAACGTGTTTTTGGCTGTTATAACAGCACAGGCCATACAGACCATAGGTTGTCATGAGCCGCCAGGATAACGCTCTCCGTATGCCAAGATGTTTGTAAAGAAAGCATGAGTTAAAGCACTCTGTTGGACTGGGCTTTTCTGCAAAGTCTTGCATTGCAAGTGCTAGATGAATGGTTAGCTCACTCCAAGCATTTTCAACACAAGGTTTCTCAGAAGAAACCCAGAAGGCAAAGTTGTGTTTTCACTGCAGTCCATGATAGGGTTTACAGTGTTGTAAGCAGGGCTGGTATTCACTTCTTGCTAATGGGAGTATCTTGATTTGTAGTTCCTGCCAGGATTTGGTCTCATATAGTTTCTGACCACATCTGTTCAAAACCAGAGGACTAGCTGGCAAAGGAGCAGAAATTCTTTCAACAGCTCTTTGAATAAGGATCAGCTACTTCTAATTTACCATGGGGCAAAAACATTTACACGGCATTACCACAGCGCAGGTGATGTACCCTGAAGGTTCATAACCCAGTTTACCCTGCACTAACTTGTTCACATATCCGCGTCTTAATTTTATGGTAGCCACTTTATTGTGTGAATCAGTTGTAATTAGCAGGAACAATACATTCATATCATGTAAGGGAAACAAACCCTATTTTAAGGAAATTTTCATTAGATTAAGTAGTATTATGGTGAAACAATTTTGTGAGCTCCTCTGAATGCTTAGCAAACAGCATTTCTAATTAAACAAGTTTTGCTTGCCCTGTGTTGTTCTTTGTATTGCACAAATGGTTGGAGCAGAAAACGGTTATTAAAGCCAGGAGTGTGCCTAATAACTGGTGTGATAGAAAAGCAAATTGGTAGCTCAGTACCTTTTTAAAACAGCTGTAAAGTTTTTACTTGGTAGCAGAAGTCAATTGATTTTTTCCTTTCTTCCCTACTTTGCTTTTGGTCTGTGGTCCGAGAGGTTCCCCCCCTCACAGCTGGCTGCAAAGGAGCCAGGTTCGGCAGCTCACACCTGTGTAAGCATTTGAGGTAGAATGGTGTGAATTAGCCAAAAGCTGCTCAGCTACAACTGTTATGCGCTGAGGTGACTGAGGAGGGAGCTGCTACTGTGAAGGGTTTCTTCGCCACAGAAACTAAAAATATTTTTTTTGAATCCAAATCTTGGATTTTTCACTTTGTGACAGTGTTGTTTGCACCGGGCTTTTTCTAGAGAGGCATGTGGGGTTTTTATGATGTTGTCTGATTAGGTTATCAGCAGAACTCCTCTGCTTCTGCTCTTAGAGGCTTTGTGTCACTTTTATATATTAATTTACTGCATCAATATGAGATCATTAGCAAGTGTGTACTGAAAATAAAAACAACTTTCCGGAGTGGGGTTGTCCATTTATTATCATTGTAATTTTAACTTTCAAGTGAATTCAAAATAAGTGGAAACGGACATTTTAATTTTAAGTGGTCAAGCTATAATATGAAATTTTGTTCAAAACATACTTATCCTTTAACTCTGCCTCCTTGTTGTTTTGTGTCACTTTCACACAATTAAAATGATGTCCTGGCAGACTTTCCACTTGGAAACAGCTCTGAGAAACAGTGTTATCTGTTCTCATTTAGGTAGAACCATTTAAAAAATAAAAAAATAAAAAAAAAAATACTGCCTGACTATGGACAAAAAGCATATTCTTATTTACAGATTTTCTGAGAGTATAACTTCAGGAAGAAAATGAAATAGGTGTAGAGTGAATGTATTACAAATACATGGCTTAAACATCTCAGTTCTACGGCCAGTTTCAGGTTCTATTTATTACTTATTCATTGCTTTTTTTTTTTTTTTTTTTTTTTTTTTTTCCTAGCTACAGAAATAGAACTGGTTTCCTTCTGTTTTACAGCCCTAGGCATCTATCTTAGGCTCTCCTGTACCTGAGAGGTAGCTTTCTGGAGGCATGGAGCCTATGAGACAGTACAACAGCCAGTGAAGTCCACCCCATTAATAAGGACTACTCAGTTTATTAATGTGCTGCTCCGAGGGAAATGCCTCCAGTAGGTGTCTGCTGGTGTTTGTTGAACACCTTTTCTGGGATCCTTGAAACCAAAGCAAACTCTAGTGGTACAAAGACCAAGAAACTGCGAGGGAGAACTCAATGCCCAGTTGGAGAAGTGGTGCTGTTCGCCTAAAAATCAACAGATACTCTCCTATGTACAAGTTTCTTTCAAAATACAGTTCATATGAGGACCATAGTCTTCTTGGAATATGTCATTTGCAGATAAGGTAAACTGATCTACAAATCCAAAAATTTAACACTTAATCTGATAGTTTTGACTGCCCACTCTTGTGCCAGTAGTTATGTGTATGAACTCTATTGCATGAAAGGCAAAGCTGTCCTTCTGGGAGACTTATTCCTTCCTGTTCGAATGCACTTGAAGAGGCAGAGCTGAAGCAGGTAGCTTCTGAGCAAGGTGCTTGTTACTTACTATATTTGAGCACCACCTTGGCCTCAGAATGAGAATTGCTCTTGGGGAGAATGGCTGCTTTGCCAAAAGGAGAAAAACGGTTTCCTGGGATTAACAGCAACTACTGCTGCTACTGTTATCTGGCTTTTGTATTTTTGCTGGCAAAAGTTACTGTCCTGCTTTATTTAATTCCAGTCAGCTAGTCTTATTCAGTTCTGTGGTGCAGGGGAGTTGTGTTATTTATGGCTGGTGGATGTCAAACAGAACAATTCATTAAGCTCCTAGACCAGTTGATTCCTTGTTATTTTCTTTTAACTCATTCCTGTGTGTGCTTTTATTGCTGTCATAAAGATGTTGTAACCGCCCCAAACTGCTCATTTTTACTGTCTCTTGTTTGTTACCAAAGACCTTACTTTTCACTGCCAATTTTGGCTGAAAACTTCATGATACATGGGAGAAATTTTGCTTGCAAAACCCCTGTCTCAATATTAAATGGTTTTAGAGGGATAAGGCATAGTTCAGGAGCTTTTCTTTTAGTTTCTAACTATTGGATAGGGCAGCCTGTAATAATACACAATGTTATGCAGTTTTTCACTGGATGTGATTTTTCCTTATTGACACATGGCTCATTATCCTTGTTTTATGTAGCTGGAGTTTGTCCAGTGAACTGTCATGGGTAACTCTGAGTATCTTATGCAAAAAAATCAAGCACATTTCCAGGTTTGGCTGGCCGCTGAGGCCTATCCCAGTTTAGTTGACTTTGAGTGGGAAAATCTCCTGGTTTTGCAGTGCTTTGACGTAGTCTAGTTCAAAAGTTAGACCAGGTTTCCTGATGAGCACCACTATTATGGGACAAAAAGAGAAGCTGCATGCTATGTCAAAAACAAAACAGAAAAACGCAACCCACAAAACGGGATTCTGTTGTAAACGTGTAAAACAAAACAAACAAAAAAACCTCTGTACAGGTTTATATCCAATGTGATATCCCTGCCTTTGCAGATACACAGGGTAGGCATTGGAGCAGTGTTGGTTCCAGTGACTTTAATGATTCATTCTGTATTTCTTTTCCCTCCTCTCTCTTAACTTTTTTTTTTTTTTTTTTAGCATGAATGTGGCACTTGCAAAAGTCAAGGAGAAAAAACATTTGGCTTTGGCAAGCACAGAGTGGGCAGAGTATAAAATTCCACGCACAGCTGTGCCAGTGTGCTTCAGTCCTAGCTTAACAACATTTCCTGCTATTCCAGAACTGGGCCTGTCTTAGAGAGAGTGCCAGTCATGACACTTTTTATGGTGGTTTTGTGCTTCGCACAAATGGGGACTAGAATGAAAGCAGCAGACTAATTTTAGTTCATGATCTTAAGTTTTGAATCCAGGTCTGCCGAAGTAAAAGATTAGTGCATTAGCTCACTGAAAATTTGAGCCTGTTCTCCAGCTGGACTTTCTTGACCACCTGCTAACTTGTTGATATGGTGAGAGATTAGGTTCTTTAGGTCCAATTCTGACCTCATGTACCTTGGTGTAACTTCAGTGTTTTTTGTATAATCAGTTTCAATTGTCTAATTTAAATTTCAGCAAGGCCTAGATTTTCATGCATTTTACTGCTTTATGTATGTTTTTGGTTTTTTTTTTGCTTGTGTAATTTTTTCCCTCCAGTTTCTATGCTTCCTACACCATTCTTTATTTATTAGTCTTGTTTTTCCATAGTACCACTATAAAATAGCCTACTGCGTTATTTGTCTGCATGGTCTTTTGCTCTTTCAGTGATCTAGAATGCACCTAAAATTCTGTTCCCTTCTTGATATTGCTCTTTCACTACTTAATAAAGTTTCTTGGCAATAATTTACAGGCAAGATAGCACATCCTGTTATGCCTCAGTCAAGGAGAATATTGGTTGTATGAGATTGTTCTGAAATCAGGGCCGTGATCCGCCCACAGGCCAGCTACCTTATTCAACTCCTTTGAAGCTCCGTGTGAGTCCTGGATGGAATTTGGCTGCTCCCAGGTGCTTGATGTGTGCTCTAAGCAAGTCCCAAGACTTGCTGGAAGCAAGAGGGAAAGGCTGCATCCTGGGTAAGTCACTGACCTGGAATGGCTTCATTTCCTTGCTCTGACAGATATTTCCTCTGCAGTTTTGACCCTATCATTTAATTGCTCCAAGCCTCAGTTTTCTTATCTATGTGCTGTCTAGAGATAACAGTGCTTCCATGCATCCTAATAGCAGTGGAAATAGGTGTGCTTAGGCTTGTTTGGCAAAACAAGGACCTTGTTGTCTCAGGAGGGCTAATCTTTAGCATACCATCAGCTCTGTTGACTTGTCCAGCATTTTTGGAAGCATTAAGGTTGATTTTCAGAAGTTAATTTCAACTTTTTCTTGACCGTTTATTGGTAAGAAGAAAAAACATCTCAACTTAATGTTTTGCTTTAGACTAAAGTCTGCTTTTAAACTGACTGCAGTAATGGAATTGTTTCATATTTCTAAGACTTTTTTTTTTCTTTAGAAGAAATATTTGCTTTTGTAAAACAGAATGATTTTTTTAGTTGTAATCTGGCATTACAATAATAGATGATATTTCGTAAGGCAGATTCCCACATAAAGAATTAAAAATCTTCATTCATGACCTGAATCAATTCAGGTACCTGTATTGTTTTCAAACCTGGGTGAGAAAAGGACTTAGGGGAAAAAAAAAGAAAAAACAAAACCCAACACACCTCAAAGAGCTGAATGTTAGAGTGCCATCTAGTGCTTCATTAATTAACTGATTTACTGCAACTTCTGTGTTTCTGCCACTCTCCCTTATGCCTGATCTCCGAGGGCTTACTTGGAAAAGCTTACTGCAAGTTCTGAAGGTAATCAGTTGATGGTGAATGAGCTGCCTTCAGCAGACTCGAAGTGCTGAGCAATGGCATGGAAAAGAAAACTGAAATCTTTTTCCCCATAAATTTTACATGATTTGGTAGAACGTACTGTGAAAACCCGGACTTCAGTTGCAATGACAATGCGCTATATATATATATATATATATATATATATATATATATATATATGAGAGAAGTCATTATGAAGGATCTGATTCTTTACCTTATAATGGTAACTGAAAGAGACTGTGATACGCAAACTGATATAAAAGCAGCTTGGGTAAAAGAATAAAACCATCATGCTTCAATTAAAATGAGCATTTAGGAGTTTGGGAGCTAATCCAAACTAGAGGAATCTCTTGAGTCTGTTTTGATGTGAAATAGCACTTAAGTTAGTATATGCTGACTAATTTTAATTTCTTTTGGGGGCAAAGTGGCTAAATATGATTTAGTAGTATGATATAAGTAGCTGGAGTTAGAACCAACAACTTTGTGGTTACCTGATCTTTTATCAGCATGTGATTTCAGTATGATAATACTGATTTCAATGAACTCAGAACTTTGTTAGTTAATGCTATTGTAGGTGATGTTGCAACTGGGGGTGAAGCTGTATATCTAAAGCAGAATCTTGTAAACTTAATAAATATAGGCATGGCTGTTTCTTTACAGCTAAGTCAACTTTATTCCTTTTGACATGAAATTAAAATGGAAGAAAAATCTGTAAGTACTTTTGATATCTCTTCATTTATTTTTTTTTAATTTATTTTTCTTGAAAGCTCTGTTTTTAAAAAATACCATTCAAAACTGCTTTCCTCACATCTATTCGATAAGGGGTCTATGAAACCTAGACTGAAAATTTCACTCTGGTATAATATTACATGTTCCTGTGTTTGCTTTTTAACTGGGCTGCTCACATACAAAATTTTCTCCCCTTCTTTATCCCCAAGGAAAGGACTCTGAATAATGAAGAGCCCTTCCTTGAGAGAACTGGTCACCAGCCCAATTAAAGAGGAGCCTCCCCTACCTCATCCTGGCAAGCAGAATGTTTTTCTGGCATAGAAGTTCTCCAGTCATGCCAAATAACCACTGTGGGATTTCTCGGGTCCCTAATGGCTTTTGAAAAAATACAGTATGTAAGCCATTAAAGTACTGGCTCTGGGACTGTTTCCCAAGTAGATCTGTGTAGAAGCAAATGGCAACTCTTGCATTTTGTCAGTCTTCAAGTTTTTACTTTAATCTTCTGTCCTTTTCAGAAATTTCCTATTACAGGATCTCAGTGTCATATAAGCACTAGTGAATAAAGGACTGTAGCTTGGCTATGTACTTGAGCCTCACTTTGCATTAACTTACTGAGTGATTACAAGCAAATGAGTTTTTTTTCACAAATACAAAGTAGGAATTAAAGTACTTGGGTGATAATTTATTTGGCACAGATCTGTCTTTTGTTCTAGAGCTAGCACAGCAGGGGCACAACTAGAGAAAGTCCTGAAATGCTACCCTGATCCAGGTATTGCGCTGAAACTAGTGCTGCACTTATCAGGTGTGGAATGGGACTTCATGCTCAGATATCATAACAGATCATCAAAAGTAATTAGCACAGAATGAAATAATGCACGTGGAGTAGTTTTGCTTTAGGATCCTCCTATAAAAGGAATTACATACTTCAAATTGAATGTTACCTACAATCTGTGGTGAGGAATGATTTACCACCCCATCCCCAATTACCAGCCTGAGTTCCTCATCTGTTTGAATCGCTTGAGGATGTGGTTTTTTTTTTTAGATAGCAGTTCTTTTGTTGAAAGTTATGAAAACCAAGGCTAACCTAAGGTGACTGAGACATTCCCGTCATCATAAGAAGACAATGAAGGAAACACTCCTTATTGAAGTACTGAGAGCTTTGGGCAACTGCTGAACCAATTTGGCCAGTAACTTGCACCAAAAGAGCTAAAGATTTTGATTTTTAACCATAAAACAATGGAATTATCTTCGACACTACACCCATTGCGTACGGCACTTACTGCATCACTAAGAAATAATAGTGTGGGTCTCATGGAGTGGAGTGCAAGTCTACAAATAAGTTGTTTGTTTTTTTTTTGTTTGTTTTGTTTTTTTTTTTTTTGTCAGTATGGCAGACCTTGGCACTTGAAGAAGGACTTATCAATACAAGTTTACTAAATGTAGTCTTTGAGCTGTATCATCAGACTATTATCACATTATTAGGGGGAATGAGAGTACCGTGAAAGAGACGCACCAACTGAATGCCATGTGCATTGTGAATGCCTGCTGCTGAAGCCCCCATTTTCAGTTCAGGTCAGGCCAGAGATGATATGAAGCAGCCCTCTGTGACAGGGCTACGTAATGCGTTAGAAGTCATCTGCTTTGTTAGATGTGTGATTATTTGGGAGTAGGGGGACAAAACGTCATTAGAGCTAGATTAATGGTGTGTCAAAGCTCTTTTACTTCATAGTAGCCACCTCTGACAAAACCTTAATTCTAGCAGGCAGTTAGGTTGAGTACCATCCCAGCTCAGCACACCCAAGTACTTTCATGCTGACCCTGTTATGTTTGGCAGGATGTCTTTTTTCATTTGTCCTCCGGCGGCAGTTCTCAGTGGAGAATGGAAACCAAGTCTTCATTGGGGTGACCTTGCTGAAACTGAAAAATCAGTCTGCCTCAGACACCCAAAAGCTCAGAGACTTTGCAAGTAAAACTGTCTGGTTGAAGATAGCTTGCATGTCTGGTTTGGGATTTTAACCAGTCTTCTGATGTAGAGGGCCTAGAACACTGGGCCTGCTCTCCTGTATAAAAGTCTAAGTATTTCTAATGCAGCATTCATTTCAAGATGGGATTGATGAATACTCCTGTTTGTAGGGAATGGAAACCCTGTCTGATTTTCTTGGAAGTTCATATGATGCATTCTTTCTGTCTTTCGTAGAAAAGCTTACTTTTCTTTCTTACCTTCATCTGTGCCCAAACCCAACACTCCTGCTTTATCTAAACTTCATGATGAGAGATACCTGAGTTCTTCTTTTTTCTCTTCCTGAACTCAGTTGCTGTGCTGAAAGATTTTCATGTGAGATGAAATTGTGAACTCTGGATTACACAGATGCTCTCTGTTGAAAGTTAACATATGGATTGAAACTTGCTCCTGGTTATATATTTTTTTTCCGGAAGAAAAACAATTGCTTCCCCCCTGGCTCTGGATAACAATGTTGTCATGAAGAAGCTATTTGGGGCATATCTTTTGCTTTGCTCCTGCAGGTGATGCATTATCACTACCCACTAGAACGGAAGCGTCCATGGATTTTAAGGAGAGGGCATTTAAGTGTGACTAATATCTCAGAAAAGGATTTTGAGAGCAGCTAAACTTAGATGAGATATTGCATTGCTTCATTTGGATGGATTAATAGAGAGACGAGGGGTCTAGAAGGAAATTGTATCTCACACAGATTGTTTAATGCTGAAAAATCCCACAGCACTTCATGCCAGCTGTTGAACACTCACCAAATCTACACAGTTATTAACTACAAGAATACTGTAGCAGGGAAAATAGTTGCCTAACTTGAAAAGTCGCAAGGCTTTATGTTTGTAGTCCTACTCCTTGAGAAAATGACGGGGGTTTTGCTCAGCTTCTAAATTTTCCTATTTGAGAGCATGCTCCTTATTTCAAAATCTTACTAATGATAACAGAGGTGAAAAGATGGATGGGGCAAAGAATGCCACAGGGTCATAATAATGACCTGCAGATGGTTGAGGTTTATTTTTAATTCAGACGATAACGCCTTTAACAACATAGCATTCTTAGAACCATGCAAGGGTGTTCACTGAGCACTGAGTTGGAGCAGGAACTGCAGGGCATTGCATTGATAAAGAAGAGGAGGGAATAAGATGAGAGCTGGGGAAGGATTTAAGCTAAAATCACTGGCAGAAAGCCAGAGCTAGCTTCTGGCAAGCAGCCCTGGTCTATTAAGAATAAAATATGGGGGAGACCCCATTCTTTGACTGCTGAGCTCTAGAGAGAACTTCAGGGAACACATGTCCTTGCAAGAATGACCAAGGTGAGTGAATCGGCAGCAGTGTAGCACTACCATGCTATATACAAAATAAAAATCATTATTGATTTAGCTCGTCCTGCTCTACACATTGAGAGGTTCTTTTGTGAATTTCCATTTCTTTTAAAGCCATGTACACAGATTTCTTGTTTTCTTGAATTTAAAAGGAGGGTTAGATAAGGAAATAATTGGAGACACCGTCCCGAGAATACTCCCTAATTGCACTTGACTGTATGGTCCCTGCAGCTGCAAGTGTTAGCAAGGTCGGCATTGTCTAGTTGTTCAGAATGGTGTTTTTTCACTGCTAGTACAGTTTACTTTGGCTTGTTGATGAGTAGATATCTATGGAAAGCCACAGTGCCCAGCCAAAGGCCTATTTTTGTCCTGAATCAATATAGTTTTGCAAGCGCAGGTCCAGGATCAACAGAGATTCATGGAAACTTCTGCTATGCGCCTAGCAGAAGGGGCTTTGTACTCTCCAGAAAATGCTTTGTCTTTCTAATCTGTGTGCTCTGAATAAAGCACAAACCAGTTGAGGGGAAGCAGGAGGGAGTATTAAATCTTTGCAATATTTCTGGAAGGAATGAGACGTTCTGGCACCTACAGTATAATCCTTATTGAACTTTTCCCCACTTCAGCTCAAGCACAGGTGTGCAGTCAACACACAGCTGCTACCAGATGGCTTTAAGTTTGTAGAGCTGTTTAAAGAAGAGTCTAGAATAACACAGGGAGAAAAGACATCCATCCTTCTCCTTTCGTAACTACAGAAAAAAGATCAGGTGCTATGATTTGCAACTTTTTTCAACCTTTAATATGCAATTGCTTTAAAATGAAGGTGAAAGCTTACCCTAGTGGGGAAAGTTAGACACAAAGAAATGAACTGGCTTATCCTATAGAGCATGTAGTTGTTGGGATAAAGTTGGGAAAACAACTTAGACATTCCTTGGTCTTTCCATAATCGCCAGCAGATAACTGTCCAGCCTGACTCTTGCTGGCTGATCAAGTGAATTGGTCCAACCAGCCAGCTGCAGGGCCAGGATGCCTGTTTGGAAAGCATCTTCCAGGCTGCCATGCCTGCTTGTGGGGTGGAAATGGCACAGGCTGACACTGGAGTCTCTACGTTACTTGTTTGTCTTGCTGCTGACCCAGGAATTAATTACTCGAGTTTAGGCTTGAGGTCCTGTAGCACAAGATCTTGTTTAGGCAATTCCTTTTTGCTGGATAGAGAAAAATATTGCAATATAATTTTAGGGATACTTTCCCCCAAAGTTCCCAAGAATCTGCCCTTCAAGAACAGCTTCAGGCAGATGGTATCTATGCACTTTAAAACCCCCTCAGTTTCTCTTATATTAACTTGTCTGGTCTTCCCTCAAACATCTGTAAGCTTTTAACATTAACAGTCTTACAGTGAAGTCCTCCACCACCTAGCCATAGGTTGCGTGCTGTGAAACCAAAGTGCTGTGTAAAATTCTGGGGCACCAATGTTTTAACAGGAGCCTAAATTCATGCTTCTAAGCATGCTGGAAGAACTTCTGGCAAGTTGAGAACCCCAATTCTCTTTTTGCACAAGCTGTCTTGGAAGCTAGTAACTGCTCTGAGATTTGTTGACCCACAGCCATGAGGAGAGACCTCCTAGAGCTGACTATGCACCAGCTGCTTTGTTAACCCTTGTGTCTTTCTTGTAAGTAAAAATGGAAAAACATCTATTCCCTCCTCCCCTTTTATACATGGAAGTTGGGAAAAGTGACAATGGGGCTCAATGTTACCTGCAAAGTGAATATCCCATGGATATTCTGGAGCAGAAGCACACTTGTCAGTGGTCGGAGCTGCTCCACGTTGCGTAAAAATGAATGGGTTGTCACTGGGTTGTGTGAAGGCAGGGTGACGGAGCTGCTAGGCTCTGCTTGCTTGTGTTGCAAGGCTTGTTGGGCTGTCCTGGAGGGACAACAGAGGGGCTCAAAACTTTCGGCTACGGTTTCTTCAACAGCCCAGCCATCTTAACACAGCTTGGGGGTGGGGGGTGGTGATATGTCTGCGTGCAGTGGGAAGGGGACTTGCAGCTGACTCTGTTTTGATGTAAAACAATGGATCTGAGAACTCTTGGAAATTCAGATCACATTTTTTCTAGTAGTAGGTAGAATTGAATATCCTCCTGTGATAATCTTTTAGTTTTTCCTTTACTTACTTGAAAGGGGCCTAGAAGAAAGATGGAGAGTGAATTTTTACTCAGATAATGATAGGACAAAGGGGAATGGCTTTAAACTAAAAAGCGGGGAAATTTAGATTAGATGTTATGAGGAAATTCTTCACTGTGAAGGTGGTGAGGCACTGGCACAGGCTGCCCAGAGGAGCTGCAGGTGCCTGGAAGTGTTCAAGGCCAGGCTGGATGGGGCTCTGGACAACCTGAGCTAGTTGGTGGGGTCCCTGCCCAGGGCAAGGGGTTGGGACTGGATGACATTAAGATTCCTTCCAACCCAAGCTGATTTGTGTTTTTTCTCTCTTTAGGATAATTGATGGTATTTTTTTCCTAAAAATACACTCCATCGCCTCAGATAAGCCTGGTCTATAAAATTGCAAGCCTATATTACAGTGTACAGGATTATTAATATGATATGAAAGAAATAACAGATGATTTAAAAGAAAAATAGATTGTGTCCCTGGAGGTGGAGATACTACAAAGAACCGAAATATATATACACATATATATATATATATTCCAGACTCCTGTACTTCACTGACAACTGAAGCTGGGTCTGACTCTGTCACTGAAAAACCACTAAACTTGTCATATACTCTGTCAAATTTTTAATGTCAAATTGTCATTTTATGTTAAAAACTAAATGGTTTTGCAGTTAGTAAGGTCAGCGAGAAGTGGAGACAGAACCAAAATTACTGCACATCATTTAGGATGCACTTTATTTTCACTTCTTGCTTGTTCTTGTTTGCTTCTATTGTTGTTGGCTGCTCGGTTTCCATTGTTTAAATTGAATCACAGAATTTCTAGGTTGGAAGAGACCTCAAGATCATCGAGTCCAACCTCTGAACAATCCCCACTAAACCATATCCCTAAGCTCTACATCTAAACGTCTTTTAAAGACTTCCAGGGATGGAAAAATTGAAATTGACTTTAAATGGATGGACTTCCCAAAGTTCTTGTATTTGTTTTTGAAGAGGGGGGAAGATTACTATCTCTACTAGTATTCAGCTTGTAGTTCTTGCTCAGCTACTAGTAACTTTGTCTGAAGCTTGTCAAAGCTTGAAGCTTTGAACTCAAACTGACTACTTTCTGAAATCTGCCTTTATAAACCAATTAGCTTGATAAGCTTCCCATCAAACAAGGGAAAATGATACCCAATTAAAAAAAAAAAAAAATTAAAGATGCTTCTGTCTTCTATTTATTGTGTTTCTGACAACCTTTCTGAACACTCTGTAAGTGGGGAGAAAAACACCTTGTCTTCAGCTTGACAATAAGGAACAAGAAATTAAATTTCTTATACAATGCAGTTATCTTGAAGGAAAGTCTGTACAATATCAAAGGGACTCGCTAATTTTTTTTTCTCACAGTGGAATGCATCAAATTACTTCTCATAACTCTGAAATTGTTATTATTCATCTGTTACTGGAGATCAGTGGGAACATTATGTTTCGTGGTGCCCAGCACTCTGGATTTTCATGGAAAGAGGGCAAATGCTTTCATTTTTCCAATTTTTAAAGCTTTTTTGGACATAGAAGCTGGCAGAAATTGTCTTTTCTTTTCATATGAGTATTTGATTTGGCATGGAATGCTCTGGCTGGCTTCGCTTTGTATTAGAAGTATTCCTCCAAAGAGATATAAACATGTGATTTATTAATCATTGGTATTTTATTTAACAGATAAACGTCTGCCTTTCCTTCTTCTTGTTCAGCATGTGGACTATGTTTGCTTTTTGTCCCTGTTGAGGCTGGAATTAACATGATTAAATATGAAATTATCTGATGCTTGGTTGGATTCTGAAGCAGGAAGGATCCAGATGTTAACAGTAACTGGTATCTTGACAGTAAATCCTCTTCAATTGTAATTTGACTTTAGCTAACTCCTGGAAGCAAGAACCAGCGAAAATTCAGTGCCTGTTTCGTTGATGCTCATGCATCACATCTTTTATCTGATGCACGTAGTTAACAGATCCGATCGCTGTCACACTTCATGAGGGGAGCTGATGCCTGTGGTTTATTTCAAACATGGTGGTTTATTCTCCTGCCTGATTATATCAGCTTAATATTCAGTACATGGGAAAGAGATTCCTCTCTAAGATACTAAAGATTGGTATTGTTGGAGATTTCTCATATCTGGGTCAGGCTGTAAAAGTCAGTTTTGCTTCTCTCACTCCAATCTGTTCAAATGCTGTTATCCAAGTATCCAGCTGGTCTCAAAGTGTTCCCAAGGAGTTTTTCTACAGTGCTTCATTACATGTTAAAAGAAATACACGCATGGGAAAATTTTAGGTGTCCTTAGCTTTCTACTAGAGTTAATAACTGATTTTTGGCCCTGGGAGAAGCTGCTATAGGTCTTGCATATCTCTGGAAGAAGGTTTGGCTGTAGTTTAGCAATGAAAGCTTAAATTGTCTTTATGTTCTTAAAATGGAAAGTTTCAGCGTTGGCTTCACGTAGCCCGTAGTCCTGATACCTTACTGATAGCAAAGATCTGCTCTGCAGCACTCATCGTCCTTTTGCTGATGTGGGGACCGACAGCTTGAAAACCAGAAAGAAGTTTCCTAGTGGCTGTTCTCAGCTCCTCATCTTTGGGAAGCAGAACCAACTCTCCAAAAGCCCTCTTGCTACATGGGAGATGACTGACTCTACAGTGGACCAGCATTTAGCTGAGTGTGTTTTACTTCAGTTGTTATATTTACACTCTATTGTACTAATAATAAATAGGCTGCAAGATGCATTTTTACCATTTGTTAAATGGTTCCAAATGCACAGCATGTACAGACAGCAATCTTCTGGCATCTGTGCTTAGTGCCCAAGTCTGGCACAGATCCAGTTTTGATTCAGACTTTCCCAAAGCTCACAAAGGAGGCATAACAGAGGTGGAAGGAAAAGCAAGATAGTTACATCTCAGTGGTCACTGATCTGGAAAACATTCCAGATTTTTCTGATGTGTTCAGCTTATTTTGGAGCCTCAGCTTCTTTATATTTACAAAATTTTAATTGTTTCCTTTCAGTCACTCACTCAACACTACACTGAAGTAGGAGCCTTTTTACTGATAAAAAAAAATGTAAATTAGAAAAATCAAAGAAGTTCTTTGCAAGGTCAGAACAGTAGTTATGATCAAAACCTCAGACTTCTCTGATTTCCATTCTTGGATTCCTACATCGTACTTTTCTCTGCTGTGTTTTGATTTGCTTGTGCTGTTGAGGCAAAAGCAGGTGCTGGAAAAACCTTGTTCTTCGCTGGGTTCCTCTGGGTGTCTTCTGTGGGGGCATCCTTCCGTGGCCTGAAACGATTCCCCAAGCTGGGATCTACTGACTGTGGAAACAATGCTTCTATAACACGTGTTGTTATTTAAAAAAACACTGCCTTGAGATAATGGAAGCGACTTGTGTGCGTAATGCTTCTATTTGCTGGCAGAGGAGCGCTGCGGACTTGGGCCTAAGAAAACTCTTGACCTGGACATTCGCTGACCAGCTTTTCTGAGGATTCAGTGCAGGGTCTTTCATGACACTTTGGGTGTACCTCAAATTCTTGCCAAGCCCTTTGGAACAGTTCAAAAGAGCGCTGATTGTGTGCAGTCCTCTGCAGTAGGAGGTGCCAAAAATATGAAGGTCTTTTTTAATATTTTCCACAGTGTCACAGAGCTATTAATGTAAATTACAAAAAGATTTTTTGATTATCAAGGCAAGCTACAAAAAAGGAAAATGTGGCGTAATCCATATAAATCACTTGACTAAGCCACGTACAATAAATCCAGTGTTGGTGAAGCTGAGTTCCTCTATCTGGCACCAGAGTTTGCACTTCATGATAAACATTTACTTCCCTCATTTGACAGCTGGGGAACTTCATGGACCCTCTTCACCTTCGTTCACATCCTTTTGATCAGGAGCTACGCAATGCTGACTTTGCTGGCCTTATTAAAAATAATGATTAAAAACAA
This sequence comes from Anas acuta, assembly GCF_963932015.1. Taxonomy (NCBI): domain Eukaryota; kingdom Metazoa; phylum Chordata; class Aves; order Anseriformes; family Anatidae; genus Anas; species Anas acuta. Next base: position 4,505,007 of record NC_088991.1, read on the forward strand.
TAGGGAAAGTTGCTGCAGAAACAGTAAAATATTTGACCCTGTTTACTGCCAGCTTAGATAAAAATGAGATTTATTTCCTTCTGAAGAAAAATTCTTCAACACGTTATATGTGCACTGACACTTGTAGGTTTATTGCAGCCCATTGGAGTAAGGGATTTCACATGTGTTGCAGTGGAGGGAACATTTTAACCATTTGCTTCTGTTTGCCATCTGTTTTCTTTACCCACTCGGCGCTTGTGTGAATTTCACAGCTGCGGATGGTATTTCCTAGGCCAAAAAGAACACAGGCGTCCCTGCCTCCTTCCATATGTCCAAATTAGTTACACGCAGAGCTGCAAGGTGTTTGCTCCCACCCTAGGTGCTCTCCATAATGAGCAAATAGGACTCGGCCCCAGTCCTCCCTCAAAAGGGAGACTGGGTTGACTGGGATTGGGGCGTCGCACATGGCAGTGGGTTGGGTACGGCTTGCAGCATGGCAGCTGGTCAAATGTCTGCCTTGTGTACAAGCTGGTGAAAACCCTTTGTTTTTTTTTTTTTTTTCTTCTCTAAAAATCTGTTGCTGTGAATGTGTGCTTGTGTTTCAGTGTACCTCAGCAGATGATTTTGGACCTTCCTAGTATAGAACCCTCTCTTATAGGGTAGCTGAGAGGAGAGCACGTAGGTTGTAGATGTGATAAAGCACTCTGTGCAAGGTCAGAGTTGTAAGAACTCCAGTGACTGCTGCGTTCCTGAGGCCTTTAACATTTGGGAAGTGATGAACTCAATACTTGCCGGTTGGAGACAGGTTTGTTTGACTTAAAAAGACCAGACACAGGACTAAAATGGGGACAGGTGACTTGTAAACAAGGACCTGTGCACTGCACTAGCTTCATTTTTATTGTTCTATTAGTTTCATGATCAAGTTGAATGAACAGTCTTCAAATTAAAGGCATTTTTTTTTGTTTATTGGATATTTTATCTTAATATCTCAGGATAACAGGTGCTGTACTAATAGTATGTTTTGTGAATGCTTAGTGTGGGTTCGTTCATTCAGTCAAGATCTAAAATTTCTGGAATTACTATTCCTTGAAGCAGACACAAAAATGAAATTGATGCCACTTTGGGGGAAGTACCACCTTGGAGAGACAGTGCACATGAGAATGATGGGAGAAGAAGCAGCAGCCTCTGCTCTTGACATAACTACAGGTGAATCTGCTGGCTACGTTGGCATGTGCCTGCCTGCTGCTTTGCTGCTTATTCCAGTCCAAGTTTCTGAGTGGCGATACTTAAAAGCATAGGAAGTCCTTAGCGTGTCCAGTTGCTTGACAGAAAAAAATAGAGGGTCAGTCTGTGTGTAGAAAGCTTAAGAGAGTTGCTTTTGTTTCCCTTGTTGCTAAATCCCGTCTCCCCATTCACACTAAGCTAGCTTCATAACTTCAGAAGTTACCTGCTGATGCCATGCACGTTGTTTTCAGTTTTTCTCTCTCTTCCTTCACCCCGTCATCAAACCCAAGGAAGCTCTATAGCTCTGGTATGTACCTAATAACTTTCAAAATGTGTTCTTTTATAATTGAGAAGAAAACAGAATTCCTGTGTTCACATCTGTGCAGGTATATTTTGTTCTGAGCTGTTCCTGCAAAATGTCATTAGGAAAGCTCAGAAGGAAATTAATTAAGCATTGGTATAGGATAGATGAGCTATCCTTTCAAGAGCTAGATATCTTTCCCATCTGTTTTCAGTTCTTTAATCTCTGCACATGATCCCATGCCATCGACTGAGGAACAGAGTAAGTTTAGTGTTAAAACTGTATCCTGCACAGTGCTGTTGCTTGACAAACGCCACTACCCCATGATACCAGTTGAAGTATCTTGGCAGTGAATCAATGCAGTGAAACCGATCCTAGTTTTCATGGAGGAAGTCCAGTGTATCAGATGTGATTGATTCATGACATTACAAAACATCAGTAGGTGAGCCACAGATGCTTCAGAGTCTTGTTTCAGAAAAGTGCTCACAAATCTAATGCAAGATGACAGTTCCAGGACTGTCCAGACCTCTTGCATGTACAGAACTGGGTTAAGAGGAGAACATTTTTCATCTGACTTCAGATTCCAAGTGCTGGGAGCCTTGCATGTGGTCCCGCGTAGATCTGGCCAGGCAAACCTCAGCCTGCCGGTCATGTTTACCAACAGCCCTGCCTGGGGAGCAGTGCGCCGTGTCCCTCGTCTTGGCGTGGGGGAAGGACACTGCGGTCACAGCTATGTTTATGACTTGAACCTTTATTTAAGAAAATAAGATTACAGCAAGCCCTGATTAAAATTCTGACTATCTTGATTGAGATTGCAACCTTTGTGTAACACCTTGGTTGTTGTTTTACCTATACTATAGCATGTGAATTTGGGGTCAGGTATTACTACGTGAGATATGAATATACCATACTTCTGTTTTGGCTTGCATATACCCCAGCGCTGGTGCTAATTTCTGGTGATTGTTCTTGTTTATGGTTTAAGTACTACCCATTTGAATTGATCTCAAAATACTGTGAGTTTGCATGCTGTTTAACATTCGTGTATCCAGCCCAGCTATGAGCTATATGGCTTATATCCGCACTGCTCTGGTCAGAGCTGCTTTTTGCTCTCTGTGGTGTCAGTGAACTGCTGGATGCAGGTGCACATTGGTGTTGAATTTTCCAATTAATTGTCTAGTTCCACAGCCACCTCTCCATCTGGCTCAGCAGGCAGTCTCTGTTCAACGGGGGCCCACGGCATCAGTACTGGCGTTCGGCAGGTCAGAAGCGAGACGTGTTGGCAGAGCCGTGCTGGCCTTGAAGAGTATTTACACATGAGGACCGAGTGGATTGGCGTTACTGTGCACAGCAAAAATCACCCTTTCTCTGGCTTGGCTGGCTTTAACCAGTCCATCACCCCGTGTGCTGAGGCTGGTAGAGGCTGGCTCTGTGGCGGTAGGAGGATGAGGGCTGGGACTGGCAGGCGGGAGCGTTAATGATTGTAATCCTGTTGCACTGACTCATTCGGTGACCTCAGGTTAATCACTCGACCTTCTCTTGCAGTCAGCTGCAGCTGTGAAAATGGGCAAAAGCAATACTTCATCAGCCTCCAGATGCTGAATCTGAACTGTTTTCCTGGGGAAGCAGCTCCTACAGAGCGTTCGTTTCTATCATAAGTTAGAAGAAAAATGGACAAAAGTGGATAGTTAACTTGTCAGTAGTTCGTTAGGGAGTTGTCCCCATCAGAATGTGGGATTGGCGGTATTGCAATGTACACACTTACAATAATGTATGTTCGACTTTGTTTTCCTAACTGTAATGTTCTGAAAAGTGACATGTGAGGTGTTTTTCATTCGAACCTTCTCCAAAAAGAGAATTATGCAGAGCAAAAAGTTATAAAACACTTCTATTTGACATCTACATGTATGTTCCTGTGTTTAAACCATAATATATCCTTATATGAAAGCTTGTGTATTTTATTTATGGATATTTGAAATTAGTTACTCATGTGCCATGGGGGACAATGAATATCGAAGGCTTCGAGCCAATACAAGAATTTTCTGTAATGTGAAGGAAGGCTTCTTTGTTTCGGTTCTGAAGGATTTTTAAATAATTGTGGTTTGGAAAACCCAGTGCACGTTGAGCCCGTTGCTGTGTTTTAACTGTGGAATTGATTTCCAAATGGGAGCACATAAATTGGCAGATGGACTCTGGCATTTCAATGATTAAACGGTCCTTCCAGAGGGCTGAGATGTAAGATGGAGACAACTTGTATATAGGTCTAGAAGTTGGCGTATGCATTGGGATGAAGACATGCTAGAAAAATTGAGGTTAAGGGACAAAATAATCTGTGTTCACAATAACCTGAAACCCTGACTGTGAATTTAGTTTGGATCCAAATTCACCTTTAACAAACACCCTAAAAGCGCAGCATGCAGTGCGGCTTGGTTGGGGCTTATTGTCATTTTTGACTGGATGTTTTTGTGTAAAGACTGCAACAAGAGAAACGTTTCCCCTTTAGAAAGTATTGTCTCTGAAGCTGTATGTAGCGTTGCATGGTGTTGTGGTTTCTCACAGGGATTTTTTTACATGGTACGTAATACTTGTTAACAGTCACATGATATCCATCCAGTTGGTAAGAGTGCAAGTCAGGGCTATCCCCTCAGGCAGACTTCATTTAAACACTCTTCTTTGTGCCAAATTTCCAGGCATTTTTCTCTTCTAATGAATGCATGTGCTCTAGAAGGGAGACCTTTGTAGCCCTTCTCTCCCCTTCCCCCAGTTCTGCACCGATTTCAGGGCTGTGGGTTGCAAGGGGCTTTTACTCAAAGGTTGCTCTGAAGAGTTACAGAAAACTGTCAAAATGATTAAGAGTCTGAAATTCTATATTACGGTAATGTTTTTAAAGCATTTCATTCAACAGACAATATAACATGAAATATAACAAAAAATCAAATACCTGGCTCTTACATACCCCTTCCTGAGGAGCTGCTGTCACTTTCCTGAAAGCAAATATTTTGAGAAGTGTGTCTAGCTCTGCAACGTGAGGAAAAAATGCGAAATAGTCTGTGCTGGTGTCAAATCATTTTTTAATAAACTGAGAACATTTATAGTTCTCAGTCCCTCTTATAAGGGTTTCTTGGGCAGATTTGACTGTAAATTCATGCAGTTTATTTAAATAGGACTTCAAGACCATCTGGGATTTTGAAGTTTGGGGTTTTAAAATATTTTGTTCCTCGCTGCGATGAGCAAGAAACTTCTTTGGAAATGCTTCATGTTGGCTAAGCTGGCAGGGCCATCCAACTCTTAAAGGGAAACTGATGTGTTTAATAGTTTACCCAAGTGAGGAGAAAAACCATTGAACCAGGAAAGTAACAAAAGAAAACCCTTGCCTGAATATCTAATGACAGAGTCATTAATAAATAAGGTACATGGTTCTGAATAAAAAAAATACAAAAGAGAAACTAGGCTGATTTTTCAAAACCTACTCATAATTTATTGTTTTGATCTGTACTGATTTGTCTTTTTTAAAACGCATTTTAATGTGGGATCAGAGCTAAAAATGTTGAACCCCAGAGAATCCCTGTGGCGAGCTCTGTGCTCCTGTAACTGTTTCTGTATGCTTTACCTCCTATTCTACCAGAGATGACAGGGTGACAGGGCTTAGTTCATTTTGTCTTTGGTTGTCACAAAAAAATGCATGCTATTTTTGATGCAATTTTTATACCCAGCCTTTTTGGGGATCCTTTTCTCTTTATGTAAATTGAACCTCAGAAAATAAGGATGGATGAGTTCTTGAAGCATTTTGTCCACCTGTCCCAGGTAGGTGGAGCCAAGCTAGACCTGGTTTCCTTCCAGCACTTTCAACTCAGCTGTTCTTGAGAGCCCTACTGATGCCATTCCAGCTGTCTATCAGCAATTTAGTTAATTAAGCTGGAGTTGTTAGATAACTTCTTAAATGCCTAAACGGCATCCTGGCTTGTATCAGAAACAGCGTGACCAGCAGGGCTAGGGAGGTGATCGTCCCCCTGTACTCGGCTCTGGTGAGGCCGCACCTCGAGTACTGTGTTCAGTTTTGGGCCCCTCGCTACAAGAAGGACATGGAGGTGCTTGAGCGGGTCCAAAGAAGGGCGACGAAGCTGGTGAGGGGCCTGGAGAGCAAGTCCTACGAGGAGCGGCTGAGGGAGCTGGGCTTGTTCAGCCTGGAGAAGAGGAGGCTCAGCGGCGACCTTATCGCTCTCTACAGATACCTTAAAGGAGGCTGTAGCGAGGTGGGGGTTGGCCTGTTCTCCCACGTGCCTGGTGACAGGATGAGGGGGAACGGGCTAAAGTTGCGCCAGGGGAGTTTTAGGTTAGATGTTAGGAAGAGCTTCTTTACTGAAAGGGTTGTGAGGCATTGGAACAGGCTGCCCAGGGAAGTGGTGGAGTCACCATCCCTGGAAGTCTTCAAAAGACGTTTAGATGTAGAGCTCAGGGATATGGTTTAGTGGGGACTGTTAGTGTTAGGTCAGAGGTTGGACTCGATGATCTTGAGGTCTCTTCCAACCTAGAAATTCTGTGATTCTGTGATCTGAGTAGCCTGTGATGAAATTCAGTCCTCTTTCTTCTCACCGTACTCCATCAAGGACTCCTCCTGTGTGCAACAGCTCGGTGATGTATCCAAAAAGAGTTATCTTGTACAGCTTCATCCCTGCCTCTAGACAGCATGATACCATCCATTCCCTCAAGGGAATGAGGTCTGTTTGCTTTGTGGAAAAGAGGGGTTGTGGAAGAGAGTGTAAATATCTCACCCACTGCCTCGTAGCCAGCCGGCTAGGAAAGCAGTCTGGGTGCGGGCTGGGGAGCATGGGAGACTTTGGAGGGGAAGGAGGGAAAGGGGCTTCTGAAGCAAGGGCTTCTCTTACAGGGAATAAATGCAGAGATGCCTGTGGTGGGGGGAATAGGACTAAAGGAGGTGATGATTGTTTGGTTCCGTTGTTCACAGAACTGGTGGTGTTAAGCCTTGTCTTGAGCAAGTGTGAGAGTCTCATCCTGGGGGACACAATTCCTGAATTTTCCTTAAGGACATTTTGTAGTCTGAGCCAATCTTAATTATTTTATAATGGGATGTTAATTTGTAGGAGAATATGTTGAACTGAGCATTCAAACTCAAGTTTTCTTCCATGTTCTACTGCGGGAATGAAATGAAGGAGATCTTTAAGTCAGGATTTTCATTATTAAATTGGTGATAATTATCTGTGTGTTGAAATACATGAGTGAAAACCGTACAGACTGAGTTATCAGTCTGTATCTTTTATCAGAGGAGGGAAAAATGTTGAATATCCTACAGAGGCGTAATAGAAATAAAAATCAGTGCAGTCTAATGAAACACCCCATCTCTAATAACTGAGATCTTGGCATCATGCTCTCACATGAGACAGCATGGCCATCTCAGCATTTCAGCTAGTATATAGTTTATACTCTTTGTGTTGGAAAAGTGTTGATCTTTAAAGGAAAAGATCAGATGGAGTTTGAACCTTCTTTATTTAGCACAATAGTCAGGCAAGAGAAATATTACAGAAGTGTGTGTATGAAGGAAAGATCCACTGCCAGCAGTTAGTGAGTTTGTTCATCATTTGTGATTTCCATTGCACTTTGTTTTGATAGAATTTCCTTGTAAGCAACTCTAGGCTATGAATAGTTGGGGGTTTAGCCAATCTTACTAGCACGCAAGTTGCTACTGTATCAAGAGCACTGGAAACTGTCACATCACTGTCAGTACAGGACAACTTGCCTGGACTGTCTATAACGATGTCCTTGACGTGTCTGGTTTCATCCACTGCGATGTCTCCATCCTTTGTGTAGTAGGGAGTTGATTTATTATATAAAATCTATATAAGGAAGCTTGATAGGTAGACATTATTATTCTTTCCTCACTCAAAAGTGGTGCTGGTTTTTGGTCTCATTTTTGTTTTTATTTCATAATCCTGCAGCTTCTGAAGGAGCTGTTCGGAAACACACTGAAATAAAAGCTAACGTCATGGGAAATGTATGATTTCCTTGAGGTACTTCTTGAGAATCCATACTTAGCACCATTGTGGATCCGACATTGACCCTATCAGATGCAAAGAGTTTTAGGAGGATGTTCAAATGTTCATGAGTAGGTAGGTGGTAGTTCTTAAAGGCTGGAAAATGTGATAAGAGCTGGAAGAAGAAATGCATGTGGCAATTCTGAGTTGTGCAGAGGCAGTCTTCAAAGCGATGTTTCAACAAAAACTTCTGGGAAGATTTTTCAGTAAAGCCATCTGCATGGCTACATGGAAATAATGACACCTGGGTTTGTGCCAGAGCAGATTGGTAGCGGAAGGGTGGAAAAAGCATAGGAAACTTAGCTCTTGTTAAATGGTAAATTGTGTTGCCTGCCTGTAATAGCAGACATACCTGCTAGAAATAGTTCCATGAGGAGCTCTGCAATCAGGAATCAGAAGTTCAAAGATTATTTCCTTCCAAGGAAAAAATTTCTCTCAAAAGGCTGTGTAAGTACCCCCAGCAGAGCTGATTAGTAAGTAACCAAAAGGTACTCACTTTGTGCTAGCACTTTTTTTTTTTTTTTTCCACTGGTGAATTTAAGTATATATAAATAGGTAATGAATCTTCCAAAATATTCTTCTCATTTTTCACAGGCAAGGAAAGAATGTGCAAAATGCATTTCTAAATTATTTTGGCAAACAATCCCAAGAAGCCTAACGATGGGGAACGGTGACATGGCTGAGGTCAGGAATGAGGCTTCATTGTTCCGAGTTTTCCGTTTAAACCACTAAACCATAGTCCTGAAGAAAGCTAACGAGTAACATCTTAGACTTCTGGATTCTGGATTATAGGAAGTGCAGTGTGAGTCCATTTGGGAAAAAGAGACAGGTGAACCAAGCAAATTAAATCAGCTGGAGTCCTGCCGGATGAATTAAACAATTTTCTGTGAACTGTTGGAGAGCTCTGGCCATATTGGAAAAGGGCATATGTGCACAAGCAAGGGAGCATTTGTGTGGTTAACAGTTTCTGGCCCTAGAGCTTCTAGTTTTAATCTGTGAGTCTGCACGATTAGCTATCTTTCACCCTGTTATAACCAAGGGGGATGCTGAAATATCAATGCTGCTTTGCATTCACTGAGTGTGCGGTGGTTGCTCAGAGTGCAGGGATGACCCGGACTGCACAACCCGTGGTGTATTCATGAAGTGATTCAGGAGCTTGTGATCTATTGGAAAGAGAGCACTGGAAAGACTGAGACTCGGTGTCCTGGGTATAAGTATCAGCTGTTACACTGCGAACTTCTGTGGTTCACTGTTAATCATTCACACACATTCTGTCTTGTCCCATTCCCTTTTTTATTTTTCCCTCTCCCTAGTCTATCAGTTACTGCAGACTAGATGCTGGGATAGACAGGCTTTTAGTTTGACCCTTTAAGGCTATACATTTTTCCCTGTCTGTCCATCACTTTCTGTATGTATATGCGTGCCAACCAATTTATCATGACTATTACAGTCTAATTAGGCAGCATTATTACATCTTGAACATGAAAAGGTTTTTAAGTGCTAGTAACTAATTCTAATGAGATTTGGTTTCTTGTTCACATATGTGCACTCCCTCCAGTAGAAGTCCAGTCTGCAAACCCGGCTTCAATGAAAAAGATTTTCTTTTAACATTTTTCCCCTCTGAAAATAAAGCGCTTATAAGTCATCTAAACTTAATAAAACTAAATGACAGTAGTAATACTGTTGAATAATTAAGAATAAATTTTAAAAACAGCTGTAAAAGTTGACACAAATGTAATAAAGAATAAAAATCTGAGGCTTTCAGTCTCATAAGGAGCACTGCTCACTAAGAGCAGTGTTAAGGTGTGCCTCTACCTTACCGTAAATAGAAGGGTGTTGTGTAATCTGAGTGTGGGAACTGGGGGAATGCAAGAAACTAAGTTCAACTAAATGCTGGCATGAAATATCTGAGAAAATGTATCAGAGAATCCAAGTGCTGTGAAAGCAAGACATCGGGAACTCTGTTAGTCTTTATTTTTTTCTCCTAGATAGGTCAGTACACCAGATGCCAGCTCCAGGGTCTGATTGTGTTAGTTGCTCATGAAGAAGGTTTGATTCTCACATTGACTCTGCAGCTGGGCAATTTCACTGACTTGACCAGGTTTGCTACTGCTTAGTAGTTATATTGTGTGATCTGGACTGGAAATAGTCACCTAGCGGATGGAGGGAGAGCAGTGGCAATTGTGATATGGCCTCTCCTGTTGAGCAAACCTATTTATAGAGCCTATGAAAAAGGCAGTTGTGTTCCCTTCCACTGAAATGATAAACTTACTCATGTGACACAAAGATCGCGCTGTTCTTTATGCTCCTCACTGTCATGGGGAAAAAAATGAAACTTGAGCCCCTCAACTCCAAGTGTTAAGATTTTGAACCAAAACCGGGGAAAATCTACTGTCTTCAACATGTTGAATCTTCCCAGCAATTCCCATTTATCTGCTACTTTTCCATTAGGAAATGTCTGCTCCACTGTTTCTCTGAACATTTGGAAATATTTTAATGCTGTTAAAATTTCAGATTTCTGTTAACAGCCTGTGCTTTCCTTTTGCTTTAGTATCCCTGCACCTGTTTTGCCTTTGGCACTAGGCAGTGGATAATGAGGCTACCTAATGGGTTGACTGTTGGCTCCGAGCTTTTTAGCAGTCTAGCAGGATGCCTTTCCTGCACTTGTTCCTTTTTTATTTATTTATTTTGGTGAGCACAGGGGAGAGATGACATATAAGAAGTTCTTCCTTCTGTGAGCCTTTGTGTTACTCTGCTTGGTATTGTTTCAAGCTGAGATTTTTACTATTGTGAATCGAAGCAAAGATGTCTGCTTTCAGTAGGGAAAATGCTCATGTCTTGGCTTTGCCATGGCATAGGATTTTTGTGGGAGGTGAGGTGCTCCAGGTCTCAGCATTTTTCCTACCAATATAAAACTGTGTTCTTGGAGATGGTTCAGCTTCGTGATGGAAGCAGTCGGAGTTGTTTCTGTGGCAGCTGATGAAACTGGCTGTAAAATGACACACGACCTTCTGTCTTTCTTAGCAGGAAGAAGGAATGCAAATTCTGCCTTGTTTCTACCCAGAAATGGGTGCTGCCACCCTTCATTGCAATACTGCTTTTATTGTTTGCATGTTGTAAACTTTAAAAGCACACAAAACTCACCTCAAGTGCCATTTTATACAAAGTTCCATTTCCAGACAGTACACTTACAGATTTTGTGAGTAGAGTAATAACCACTTATTATTTTAAAGCACCTTTTTACTGAGGCATCTCATTTTACAGTTGTTAGTGAATATGTTTTGTGATTTAAAAAAATATTTTGTGATCTTTATTGCATCCACTTAGAAATAATGAGAGCGATGTTTACGTCGTGGAAAAACAGATGACAAATTGAATGCTTATAAACAGATATCAGTAATAATGAACTGTAGGGGTCTGGCTATATCCTGCCCACAACAGGTACAGGCTGACTGTGAATGTCACACTAAAGACACAAGTTGGGGTCATTCTTCTAAATCCCAGAGTGATGCATATCATAAAGCATTTCAGTCAAACAGAACTAGTCACATCTTATTCAAAGTACCCACTAAGTTAAATTGACCTTTTATTTTCATCACCGTTGATAGAATTCAGTGCAAATTGGGGAAATTGCCTATACACACACACAGAAGGGTATATTCTTAATTCCTTTGTGCCAACCAGGCATGATTGGTAAGTCTACAAACACAGTGGTTTAGTGCTTAGGAGTACAGTCATCAGAAACAGAAATTGTCAGGAATTATGCTGAAAGGAACAGAAACAATGTAGAATTAGAAAGTAACATGGTCTATTACATAAAAGAAATCCCAGGGATGCTCATATCTCCAACAAATCCGAGTTTTCTCTGACTCAGGACATACTAGAATTAGGGAAGCTTTTAAAAGACTAGCAGTGATGACTGGAGATGCAGAAAAGGGGAGAGTTGGAGTAGCCCTGGGCTGTCCAGACTGGGAAGGATGGTTGGAAGCAGTGCAGGATATAAATTGTTGCACAGCTCAGACAAAGGCAAGCAAGAGGTGGTTATCTGCTGTTTGTTCACAATACAGGAGTTAGGGAACATGCAATAAAATCAATAGGTAAGGTGGTAAGAAACAAAAATAAGTGCTTTTTAGACAACTTTTAATTTGAAAATTAGCCTAAAATGAGACAACACAATAGATGTGATTTTTGATAGCACAAGTAAAAGTAATGGAATAGTCTTTCTGATAAATATACCTGTGAAATGTGGGGGGGAATGGTGTCAGTGTCCAGGTTGTCCTTACCGTATATGCTAACGCTAATTCAAGTCAACTTTTGCAGGTATGAGTGTGCAACAGTCTCTGTTAGCTGGTATGAAGATGTTTGAAAGAAAAACAATAGAAGAAAGAAAGCTATGTCGAGAAAAATAGAAAGGTCTTGGTCATGGGGGTGTTCCCTTCAGCTGAAGCAATTACATTATCAGAAAGTTTCTTGACAACTTATCTCAAAGATCTCATAAAGGATCAAATTTTAGACTTACTGTCATAGCAGTGTAACTCCTTGAACTTCATTACTCACTGCAACAGTGTAACTGAAAGCAGAATGGGGCTTTATATTTCATAATAGGAGCATATTATTATTTTCAAACAAGAGGGTGTTTTTTTTAGAGGTTCTTCAAGTTGCACAAACTAGTTTGGAAAGAAATCAAATCTGTGTAAGGTTTTGCAGTTGTTCAAATGTTATGAGTTTCTCTTGCCCGGTGCATCGTTCAGACCCCTGATTCTTCTAGGCAAGTTTTTGAGTTATGATTTTGTGCCACCCTACAGTGAAACATTACTGAAGTTCTCAGAATTTGGTGCAATACGTAGGGGAAATTAAATCCATATGCTACCCCCTGAGGCAGACCTATATCCCCCCAGTTACCTTAAGCTCCTGAATTTCATAAACCACTTTTTTCTTGTTAAAATTAAGACCACATTTAAGTTAGATAAGGTCACATGTTATTTAGTCCCCAGTGAAGATGTCAGAACTGAAATGATTTACAGTGGAAATAGACTTGCAGTGAGAGAATATCTGTTTATTATTGCAGAACGGTGGTGAGATAGGGCAGCTGATTATATGGAGGTAGGATGTGGGTGTATAAGTGGAGAGGTAGCAACATCGCAGAGCTCAGGGGTTGGTGCTTTGTTCTGCATGGGCTCCCTCACTTTTGAAGCTTTAATTTTCTTATAAAACATTTATTATTGTTTTGCTGAGAAAAGAATTTGTCTAGGTTGAATGAGGTTGGCATCCATGGAAAATGGATGGATGGTGGATCTATGGCCTAAGCTTCAGCAGGACTCCCACCTGCCATGGCAGCTTGGCCTGGAAGGCCACCTTCAGAGGTAGAAGAGAATTTGTACTAGGGCTCCTTTACTGCGTTATGGATAATTATAACCATGGGGGTTCTGTTGCTGGAGGAGCAGAGTGGGAGGATGAATTCCTGCTCCTTTCAATCAGCATTAAGAAAGACTTTCTCAGATTGTTGCATCTTGGACATGGATGCTTTTTCGTCAAGTAAAAATGAGTTTTATTGTTTAAACTTTTGCTTACGTTTCCCAGACCCTCAGGGTGGTAGCTCTCTGTGGGTTGCTGGATGTCTGGGAGTTCTGGATGTGCTCCCCGTACACAGGTAATCTCTGTAGCCTACATCCAATGAGCCCAGCACTCTGGGGAGGTGTTGGCCCCATTCCCCACGGGCTAAGAGGAAAATGTGCTCTTGTTTAGTATGGTTGGTGTGCCCTGGAGCTCAGATCTTGCTGCGTGTGTGTATGTTACCTTCTGGGGGAAAAAATAAAATGAAAAATTAAGCTATCCTAACACAAATTTATCTGAACAAAGCACAAGTAAGAATGTCATCAGCTTGGGAGTCGGAGTTGTTTTTATATCTGACTCACTGGATTTCAATAATGCATTTCAGTCTCCTGTGCCTTTTTTCCTTCCTATCTTTAGACTGTTTACAGTATAGGATCTGTAGAGAAAGTCTGTTCCTTACTATCGACACAATGCCTGACACAAGGAGGGAGGGAATAGGGAGAAACTCTTGATCTCAGTTTGGCTGTCTGGGAAATTTTGTACTGTAAATAGAAGCAGTAAAAACTATCAGGTGATGACACTTTTTGGGCTGAGTTTTTTTGAACTGGAGACCTAAAGGTGAAATCATCTGTATTGCATTACCCACCGCTGTGCTATCCAGACACTCTTAACTTTCCATGCATTGACAGATGACTACTTGAGTAGCACACTGTGATGTGGAAAGACTTCTTTGCCCACAAACAAAGCTGAATGTGTTGCTTTGGAAAGCTGTTGTTGGGACTCTCTTTTCATGAGCTGAAGGATGCTGAAAGATTTTTTTTAAACATTTATTTTTTTTTTCGAAAGGGAAAACTCTTCCTTAATTTGATTGCTATAGCATTCAATTAGTGTGTTTAATTCCCAGGAAACAGTAAGAACTTGAAGTAGTGTTTTTCACAGATAAAGTGTTGAGAGCACAAAAAAAAAAAAAAAGCAGCCCTGCGTAGCTGATGAAATTGTTCAGAATCAGCCTAATGCTCGTCTGTGAGATTTGCCCAGGTTGTTTCGTACTGTTCTTTTTCTTTTTCCTCTTGACTGTTCGCCACATTTCCTCCATTCCATCTGTCGTCCCCTTCACTTCTTGCTGTGCCTTCTCTCCTTCTTCTCTTCTTGCTTCCTTTTTGTCTAGTTTTGTATTTAATGAATAGCTTTTGTTATGATGCACGAGTCTTTGCTATGTGGACCCCATAGGGTACGTTAGCACTGGTGTATGTACTAACGTGCTTTGGCCAAGTTTTGTGTTGTCTTTCTACCCACAACACCTCATTAACAACCAAGTCCATAGCTCTTCCTGCTCATTGAAATTTCAGGTAAGATTCAGCCCCTTCACTAGAGCAACCTTGCTTTCAGCTGACTTCTGTTGGTCTGGCAGCCTCAGTATTTTCAGACCGCTGCTTGGTCTCATCTGTTTAAATAAGTGTCAGCAGCTGTGCTGAGCCCATTTCTCTCACACTTAGTACCTACCAACAAGAGGCTCAGCATTCACTTGATAATTTCTAGAACCGCAGAACGGTTTGGGTTGGAAGCGACCTTAAAGCCCATCTGGTTCCAACCCCCCTGCCATGGGCAGGGACACCTCCCACCAGCCCAGGCTGCCCAAAGCCCCATCCAGCCTGGCCTTGGGCACTTCCAGGGTTAGGACGTGTAGCACACATCAATAGGTTTATGAATTTTTATGCAAACACACAGATAACTTTAATTGTTTCCAGATACACCACTACAGTTCAGGGCACAGTTTGCAATAATAATAACAAGATACACTTCAAAAGTTTAGGAGTTCAGGTTTGCTTATGGATAGAACAGTCAGTGAGTCAGCTCTTCCATTTAACTTCTAAAACATTTTACTCAAATGACACTTGCTGTGATGATTGATTCACTGTTTTTGTTCCACCAAAGAACGTAAACAAGTGAAAACTTACAGCAGTATTCTTACAAAGCTATAGTTTTTTCCACATACACAGAATAAATATTTTATCATTAATTATCTTTTGAAAAATAGTCCTCTAACATCAGGTTTAGACTTTACTGATGGAAACAGTACCAAAAAAAAAAAAAAAAAAGCTTACAAATTGATCCCGTAGTTTCTCTACTCAAATTGAGCTATCTTTTCAGTTCTAATAAGCACATGGACAGGGTCTCTGCTCCTGATAAAGTGGAATTTTGATTGAAAAAGTCTGACCCAGAGAATGCTCTCTGTTAACTACACCTGTGCAATGCCAGGAGTAGCCAAGTTCTTTCCCGTAATTCCAAAATAACTGTGAAACATATAAATTCCTAGCCTTGACCTTTTTGTGCATTCCATACAATTTTGGCATAAGAACAGAGTTGCCTCAAGCCCAGACTTGTGTTGCAGTGTAACAGATCGTGGGCAGGAGAACGATGCAAATGTTCTGTGCACTTGCACATTTATATCCATTTCTTCAGGGACCATAAAGCAGGGGTTTGTGTGTTTTAATATACAACCTCAGTTTTTCCCGTAAGCATGTAACTTCAAGGCCATTTGTCTCGGATGGTTATTCATGTCTCCGAACATGTGTAGTTGGATCGCATCTTGTTAACGTTGGCCCTCTCATCTGAAGTCTGGAACTTCTACCCTTACGGCTTCAGGCGAGGCAGCGTACGCAGGGTGTAACAGAGATGTGAAACGTTATTCCTGCATCCAGTCACCAGCAACTGAGATTTTTAGCTCATAAAAATTGGAGATGAAGATAGCCGAACCTCTGTTATCTAAATTAGAGGTAAATTCTTTGAGCTGCATGGAATTATACTAGTTTAAGACAGTTTCAGTGATACATGGATCAGCTGAATTTAAAAATAATGACTCAAAATGTTTGACATAAGATGTGAGTTCTTGAATTGTTTACATTAGAGGCCAACAACTTCGAAGTTAAAATATTAAATGGCAGGTTGGAACAGGGTGTTTGGGATCTTCTGCTTCCCTTCCCTTTGAAGGGAGTAGCAGTGTTATGAAAGTGCGTTGCCACAGTGATTGGGATAAACTGTTAAATTCTGACTTGATAATGAAACCGAAGGTTTTGACCCTTTATAAAATAATTAAGCATTGAGGTAGCTTTTTTTATCTTAATCTACTTTAGAGCACCCTAAGCTGAGCTGGCTACTGACCCATAAATAAATCTGCTACCTGTATGTGGGCATGTGGAAGGATTTCAGTGACTGCTGAACAAAGTTAAAACTCCATTTGAGCACTTCTTTCTATGTAGATGCCTGTCTGACGCAGGTTCTTGGGGCAGTTCTACCACAGTTCTAACAAGGATGCTCTATATAGTGTGGTAATAAGATGATGTCAAAATTATTATGACCAGTGATGGGATAGGGAGAGAGCATTGACTCTGTAAGAATAATCTCGGGAGTGATTTAGGATGGAAAAATTGGGAATCTCTTTAGTTAAGGGTATGAATTTATAAGAAATTGATGTACACAGTCGATTCATAGATAGCTGTATGTATTGGAAAGGCTTGGCTCTTTTAGATAACGTGGAATCGTATGAAACAGAGGTGAAAATAATGAGCAAGTCTTCTGTGACTAGAGGAAAACTTGACCGTGTTTCTTGATCAGGTTTCTGATGGGAAAGCTGAAGCTGTAAAAGATCTGTTGTTCTGAATAACCTCAAACATAATGGTTCTTGGCTAAATAACAAAATCTGGTTCCACTTCTTCTAAACAGCACTTGCTGCAGTTAAGGAACATTAACAAAGCAGCCCGGCAAAGTCTTTCCATCAGGTGTGTTGTCAGAAGTTAACAGATAAAAACTTTACTGTGCATCTGTGACATGTTTGGGTCTTAAACATCCCTTAGACAAAGTAAGAAGCCAATGGATTTGGGACATCCTGATGACAAATTTGAGTGATGTTCTATGAATTCAAGTGTGGGTGGAAAATATAAATTAAAATCAGGTGGCATGAGCAGGAACCTATTAAAGTCAAAGAATAAATAGCCTAAAATATTATTATTGTTGCTATTTTAACTATAATTGAAGCCTTCTGACATTATTCAGGATAGGAAACTTCTAGTTCAGAGGCTGAAACAAAATATATAGGAAAAAAGCTAGCAGATGTCAGGGCACCTGCCTAAATTTCTGTAATCGGTTTACGTAACAGCAGTATGTATACACCCTTCACTGCTCTCCAAAAACTGCATTGAAGTGCATGTGTTAGCTCTATAGTGCTGCAATATCTTCTCATTTATAAGAAAAAAGAAAAAGCAAATTAGGGAATTAATGATTTAAGCCTCTTTGTAGGGGAGAAAAAGTAGTTTGGTATGTGATAACTCATATTATGATTAATAAATGATACCCATTTAATATCAATCATTTTTTTTTTATTTTTTTTATTTTTTTCCTGGCTGAAAGGCAAACAGTGCTGGCTTTCATTTGTGTTCTGAGAACCAGGTAAGAAATGTGGCTGCTGGTCAGTGCAGAGGGAAATGAATACTTGTGTATGGTAATCAGGATTTAAGTATCTTTAGCATTTATGTGAACACAGGTGTTCTTTTGCATGACAAGATCTTTTTAAGAAAAATTAAAAAGACAACAACTGTGCAGGTGAAAACAGAGAGTGAAGCAGCTTTGAAGGTAAAAAATATTCTATTTAGTGTCCTGCCTCTACTCACTTGCATGTCTGTTTCTCTCCAGGGTATCACAACTGCATAGTTTGGGTGCATAGGAAAGTTTGGCATATTGTCCCATGCTTAGTTAGAAAAATCAATTAGTTTTGTGTGACCTGTTTGGATAATGTGTGCATAACACAAACCACATCTTACATCTTTTGCAAGATGATCTGGTTAGCATTGTGTCCTCAATTGATTTTAAATATTTTTCTTTTTGGAAGAGGTTGGTACTTGTCAGTGAACCGTAGTTTTGTCTTTGTTGTCCTAGTGCTGGACTAATGTTAGTTTAAACTTTTTACATGTTTTTAAAGGTCTCAGGTGCTTTGGCACTCCTTTTTCCCTCTCTGTCTTGTGTATGTATGTACTTGCTTTGCATGTGCTTGCTTTGAATTTCACTTTTTTTCTTTTCTTTTTTTTTTTTTTTTTTTCCTGTAGATGTTATAGAAAGCATGACCTCAGTTCTTTTGGCTTGTTCTGTTAATAGCATACCTGAATACTTGGCAAAAAAACATCATTCAATGAATGCTGAACAGCTCCAGGTTTCTTTGGGCAGCCAAAGGAAATATAAAATTAATTAGCAACATAATTTAGGTCTTTACCTGCCTTGTAAAAGTGCACAAATGTTTGTACTATTTAGAGGCTTCTGGCTAAGATTCTGCTCTCCTGTTCTGAAGAGCTCTTCTGCTCTGAAAAATGTATTATAATACAATTTTCAATACTGAGTGATGCCTTCCTAGTTAAGGAGAATGGGCTTCCTTGGCATTGCAGCTGTTTTGTTTTTTTGGATTGGGTTCTGATTTGGTACAGATGGTTTTCACCACATTAAAAAAAAAAAAAAAGGGGGGGAAAGGAATTCCAAGGGAGTTGGAATACTTTGAAAACACCTTAAAATCCATTTTCAATTAACTTTTAATGATTAACCATTAATCTAACACTAATTATTTTCCATATCATATATATATACATATACTAATGCAAAAATTAGAATTAAATGTACTAGTTGTGCCAGAAGAAACTAAAAGCTGAGCAGTTAATCAGAAGTGTCTTTGAAAAGGCAAAGCAGTGATGTTGTTAATGATGTGTGATGTTTACACACAAATTGCATTGTATTGCATGGCTGTGTAATTACATATAAATACAAACACTGTTGCCCCACCATTGCTCATTTACTTATCATTCAGAAAGAATTCCACCCAAGCAGGATGCTCCTCTCTTATGGGGACAAGCGCTGGATTGGGACCACTGGGCTGTTGTGATACAGAGCTGTGTACTACAGCTAAATCACCTGGATACAGCTGTTGGAAACAGGGGGTGATATAGCTGAATCTTTTCTCAAGACAATTTTCCATTAACCTGGCTGATAATCTAAAAAACAGACATGACTATGGAAAGATAAAGGTCACTCTACTTCCCAAAGGAAGTCTTTAGGTAGTAATGAATATATTTATATATGTGTGTGTGTATATATATATATATCTCTAAACATGACTTCATGAAAATACAGAAAACACACATAATAAGTTAATAATATATATCAGTAGTAACTGAGAGCTCAGTCAAAGCATCCAGCTTAAAGTAATAGCATTTTGCTAAAAGTTTGTACAGCTCAAAGGAAAGGGAAAATAAAGATGGGCAAGCTCTGAACATGTTGGTGCAAAACTGCAATGCTAACAGAGAAACCAAGTCATAGACCTATCCACGGACTAGTTACATTTCCTGCTGCTCCTTTCTAAAGGAACAGGGTTGTATTACTTCAGAGAACAAGTCAGCAAGAGCTGGATTTTTATCTGAAGGCTCTGGAGCTGGACAGTTCTGGGTAAGAGCACCCAAATGCTTTTCTCGGTCACTGCCACACAACTTTCTGTGTCCATCCTGTACAGGACAGTGAGAGCTGTGAAGCTCCCTGGTTGGAAGTCATGCTGCCATTTTTTATGTGCTGTCAACATGCTCCCCTGTAAGGATGGAAGATGGCACAATCTCTTCTTTCTCTCCAGCCTGGGTGGCACAGAGAAGGCAGAGCAACTGGCTAGCCACTCTGTGCTTCCTGGGGCATCGTCCTTCGGTGGCTCACAATAGAAAAGAGTTAAGATACAGCAGGGAAGTGGGTGGTGGTTACTGGACAGAAGTTAGGGCAGGGATGGGGTGGATGGAAGCATGAACTGGAAAAGAACATGGGTGTGAGATTTAAAAAAAAAAAAAAAAAAGGAAATAATTGATCTTTTTTTCACTGTGAATCAGAGGCTCAAGCTGGGCCTAGTTCGGGTAGGGTTGTCCTAAAGTTCCCTGGCATCATTGCCCATCATCTGTGAGGAAGATGAATTCATTACTGGTTTGGAGATATTTCCATACCATAGGGATAGCCCAAAGTATCAACGAATCAGGAAGATTTAGTCAGACCAGAAGGAAAGACTAAGATAGAAGTGAGAACAAAGCCAGGTGCTTCCAACTTTATTAGGATGCTTGACCAGAAAGCTATTTTCAGGAGTAGCAGCAATCTCTTTCATCTGTCAAGCTACCTTTTCTGCTTGAGAACAGCAGAATGATTATTTTTAATTACACAACATTCAGGTTTCACATCCTTTCTCACTTTTTTTTTTTTTTTTTTCCCTACAGGTTTTTGTAACAAGGAAAAATGCCTAACCTTTTTCTAGGATGGGGGGAACAAAAATGCAGGAATGTCTTCAGGGAAGTGAGCAGGAGGGAAGCAGGAGTATAGTAAGTGTTGGGGAAAGAAAAACACCTGTCACACTTGCTCCTTGGCACAATTTCCCTTCTCAGACATTTCATATATTGTTTGAAAGAAATTAGACTGGAAGGCAACAGTTCTGTTATGATTCTGACGAATTACTCTTCGTCTTAGAGATCTACTGGAAACTCTTGCAAGTTTGATTATTTCATGCTCTATTCTGGGATGTCTGTCAGACTGAGCATTACAGAAATAACAGTTGTGTCATATAAGGATATCAATAAACATGGATTTGCGAGGTTAGGTAACAAAAACAAGTGTTTTGTAGGTTTTATTCACATGAATGCAGCACTGATTTCAGACTACAGCCTCTGAGTTCAGGTTTTCCACAATAAATATGATGGGTATAGCTTTATATGCAAAGCTTACAGTATAGATCATTTGTCAGTGGTTGCTCTGTGTTATTTAAATATTTATTTCAGTAGAACTTTCTTCTTTCTTCTTTCCCTTCCCCATAGGTGCCTTTATTTTTACCTTGTACTGTTTTGCAAACCTGATACTGGGGCTTTGGAAACTAGTTCAGGAAAAAAAAAAAAAAAGGCCACAATATCCTTCACAGTCACAGAATTTCTAGGTTGGAAGAGACCTCAAGATCATCGAGTCCAACCTCTAACCTAACACTAACAGTCCCCACTAAACCATATCCCTAAGCTCTACATCTAAACGTCTTTTGAAGACTTCCAGGGATGGTGACTCCACCACCTCCCTGGGCAGCCCGTTCCAGTATCTAACAACCCTTTCAGTAAAGAAGTTCTTCCTAACATCTAGCCTAAAACTCCCCTGGCACAACTTAAGCCCATTCCCCCTCATCCTGTCACCAGGCACGTGGGAGAACAGGCCAACCCCCACCTCGCTACAGCCTCCTTTAAGGTATCTGTAGAGAGCGATAAGGCCGCCCCTGAGCCTCCTTTTCTCCAGGCTGAACAAGCCCAGCTCCCTCAGCCGCTCCTCGTAGGACTTGTTCTCCAGGCCCCTCACCAGCTTCGTCGCCCGTCTCTGGACCTGCTCAAGCACCTCGATGTCCTTCTTGTAGCGAGGGGCCCAAAACTGAACACAGTACTCGAGGTGCGGCCTCACCAGAGCTGAGTACAGGAGGACGATCACCTCCTTAGCCCTGCTGGCCACACTGTTCCTGATACAAGCCAGGATGCCGTTGGCCTTCTTGGCCACCTGAGCACACTGCTGGCTCATATTCAGCCGACTGTCCACCATCACTCCCAGGTCCTTCTCTGCCAGGCAGCTCTCCAACCACTCATCTCCCAGCCTGTAGCTCTGCTTGGGGTTATTGCGCCCCAGGTGCAGGACCCAGCACTTGGCCTTGTTGAACTTCAATTTAGTTTGTTTTTATTTAAGGAAGAGGAAAAAAACCCACCCGGTACCTAGTTTTCTCTTCATAAGAAGAGGGTGAGTGCGCAACATGCAAGAGTTTGGGGCATTCTGGGCCATGCGTTTCTGTCTCAATTCTTTTGTCACATGAGAAGTAAGTGGCTTTTGTGAATGATGAGCTGCCTCAGCTTGTCGCATTGGTGGGCTTATAAAGTTCAGTTGCCATCTCTCATTTCATATCGGGTTCTGGGTATTGAGTTTTGATGGGAATGGTTATTTGTCCCTTGGATAAACTGCTGGGAGAGCCCGATTCCCTGTGCTCCCTTCGTACTTACAGTGCATTTACCTCTGTTAGTCCAAGTATAATTTCCTGTGGTTTAGCTGGGTTTTGTAGTGGTGTATCAAGACGATACAATGTTTCCTTTCTTTTAAAGTTCCTTAATCCTATTTTCAGGAAGAAACAGTTCAGACTTGATTTTGTTTCCTTGGCAGGGGACCAGGCTTAAATCTGGACACGTATCCAGACAGCAGACAGTCCATAAGATGCTGAGCAAGAGCTGACTCAAGCCCTTCTTTAGGGTGACACACTCCTTCTCAGTTCCCATTTTCCTAGGTTGCATGGTAACCAAAAGGTCAGCCTTATTCTCCAAACAGTGGAAATCAAATGTAAGTTCACAATATGAGTATTTTTCATTCATCAAATCCTTCAGGGCCCATTCACTGCTCGTGTACGTGTTCGGGCGTATCTTTAGTTTTCCATGATTGCTTTGTACAGCTGGACGGATGTGCAGTCTACGTGCAGATGAGACAGATGAGTATCCCATCCAAAGATGTCCTAATTGTTCAACATAAAATTGCAACTTCCTTGCAAGACAGTGGAGTCCTGGAGAGTCTTCAAGATAATTTTTTTTTTGGTCTTGACACATGGTAATTAGGTGTACATGGAAATATTGAAAAATCCCTCAAGAGAAGGATAGAACGGTTGGTGTCCTGCTACTGCTCATAACATACTGCTCATACTGCTTATGACAGCTTTTGATTCTCTGGGGAAAATGTGGACAGTGTTTCCTTTTCTGATAGGAGAACAGTGATTGATTGCTTTGAGTAGATATGAAACAATTAGAGTTAATGAGAAGCTAGCTGAAACAGTCATCTGTAATAAGTGACTCTTTTTACCTGCTTTCAGTGTTTTGTATTGACTCATGTCTTGCACCTCTAAATGATTTGAGACTGAAATCCAGTGTATCCAGAGAGGCTTCGAGTTCTTTAGAATGCCATTGTCTAAGAAACATATTGTCACTTTGCTGTGGCCCTGATTGAGTTACTGACTGGTCCCTTTTTACTAAAACCTGTGTTTAGCCTAGCTTGATGTGTCTGCTTGAGTCCTTTTAAATAGATCTGTGCCTGCCCATTCCAGGCCGTGTTGAAGACCACCTTTAATGAAACATACATCTGGTTGGAAAATGCGTTACTTATGTCTTCCATGAAAAACTTCTGTTTCCTTTGGCCAAAATGGAAGATACTGATGAAGGGTAATGTTGCTGTTACGTTTTTGGTCAGCCATAGCAAGAGAAATGGAAGCAATTAAAGCGCTCAGTTTATGGTTAAGTACATGGATTATGTTTTCATAAAAGTAAATACCTGACATTTATTCACCATTCAAAATGTTAGCAACAAATACAAGTTGATCCTCTTCAACCTACAATTTGTTGCACAGGGGCTCTTGAGTTGTTATCAGCCTGTAAAGTTATGCTGATAAATGCCTTTTTGATGTCTGATTGATTCAGCATGCTGCTTGGAAACTTCTCATGTTTCATTCCTTGCAGTAAAACACAGTCAAACTACATTTTAATGTTTTTTGTTTGTTTTTAAAGTTAGAAAAACACACATCCAGGTCTCGATTTAGCTGTCTGTTGTTACTAGCAACCTCCAAATAAGAAAGCTAGTGACACGCACTAATCATCTGTGAGTCTTGGCATTTCATGAGGAAGGTATGAACTTAGTCTCTGTCCTCTTTGCTGTGTTCTTAGTTGAAATATACGCATTTTATCAATGTGTGTATTGCAAAGATTAACCACGTTTTCCATTTGAAGGAATGTGCCGTATATTTTAAAGCATTTTCTGATTTGATTTTTCATCGTGATTAATGTTTAATGAAGTGAGAAAGCAGCACTCTGCTTTGGGTCTCAAATAAGTTGAAGTGGACTGCATAGCATAGGTGCTATGGGAAGCACGTGTGTTTAATGCCAGACAATTATGTTCTCTTACTGGAAGTCCTCAGCAGGTGCTGTTGAACCTCCTGCACGTGCCTGGAGAGCTGTTGTGAAGTGACTCGCAGGGCTTTAGTGCATGAAATAATGGCAGTCTTTCAGAAAAGGGTAAGAAGTCATTACATCTGAGTGTCTGTGCTCTCTTCTGCCCAATTTTTATCACTTCAGCAGAAGGAAATTTGTAATGATGCCTTCATTGCTCCAGTTCGTTCTGTATCTTCCTGGAGATTTGTCTGCTTCCGAGTGTTATCACACATAAAGAACTTAAAAATAATGAAATGGAGGCTGATCTAACATCCTGCCTCAGTCAAAAATACTAGTCATGTGTGCCCTGACAGGATTGCAACATTCCCAGATATTCTTGCAGGTTTTTAAGTCCACCACCCTTGCGTGGTACTTTGCCAGGTGCCAGATATCCTCCTGTTCCTGTTCTGTTCCAAATGCTTTATCCCACAGGTAAAGGAGCAAGATTCAGTCTCCAGTGATAGAGGGGCTGGGTGACTTTTGCTACAATTTGCTAACAGTCTTCCTTTGTCTTCCTTCCTGCTCATTTAGGGCAGCTGTTAATCTCCTCTGGCAGATCTGTCATTCTCCTGTCAGAAGCATTAGCGCCTCCCGGATGCTGTTACTGCGTCCTTGGTCTTGTGTGAGCAGAAAACAGTAGTAAGGTTTCTAAATGATGTTAGTCCCTTCTGTGCCAAAGTGTAGTTGCCTATGTTTACCCAAAGTTTATTTCACTCCTTGTAAATTGTGTCTTAAACAGCTATAGTCTTTCAACACTAAAGACCAACTTAGCTTTGCTGCAGATTCTGGTCAGAATTTGGCGTGCTCTTTGTTTTTTATTTGGTCTGAAGTACAAGAGATCAGACTTCCAGAGACATGTTAAACTTGCGTGTTTGTGCACATATGTTTTCTTGCCAAAGTGCTAATGATTAAAAAGAGCATTTCTGACATCAGGGAAGTTTTCTGTTCTATTTCTTCTTTTGCACAAAAAATATATTGTATCTTATGTATTTGATTTACAGTTACCTGGGACTCCTAAGAGAAACAAACTTCACTGGCAAGATTTTTTTTAAATGTACTCTTATTGGTACTGAGAAGCACTAAGAGACCCTGGCTTAATGAGATTTACAGACTTCTACTGAGGAGAATAAAACGCTGTAAGGATTGAAAATTGTGGGTTTTTTATCATGGGAGAACAAACAGGGATGGTAGTGTTTTCAGGACAAACTGTGCAACTGAGTAAAATGTGTTGTGGGTTTTTGTTTGTTTGTTTTCAACGAGTGTTTTCAAAGGAAACCAGAATCTCTAATATTTCTTGAGTCCCATTTTCCATTTTTGGTAGGGTCGTGGCTGTTTAATCATAATTCTTAGTCTGAGGAACACCAGATTGCTCTCTGTGCTGCTGTTAGATTAATTATTGTTAATCTTCATTTATAATGAAGGCCTTAATCTTGCATAAGTGTCTGTGGCAAACTTTTAAAAGAGTGTGAATGACAGATCTATACTTAATTCACTCCATCCTGAAGCACTGCAACTGCTGGCAATCCTATAAAAATATTTTCAATTGCTGTTTCTTCTCCTCTTCTACTTTAGGCTCATAACTCAGTTCTTTGTTGATTCTGCTTGTGGGACCAGTGTTTTGTTCCTTAATGGTCTTCTGTCCCCTACTGAGGGGAGCTGGGTCCAAAATTCACTCTGAATTTTTGGGTGAGTGTTGTGCCTGGAGCTTCAGATGGGACAAGACTGTAGGCTATGCTCTTAAAAGTGGGGATGGCCTTAGCTTGGGAGCAAAACATGGAGCTGTATCAGATATTCACATCTACTTTTCAGGTTCCCAAGATGGATATCATCATTTCTAGCTGTTGTAAGCACAGGGGTTTTCTTTCTTAGGGTTCCAGAGATTCCGTGTCTCTGGATTACCTTTTGTCCTGCCTTCAACACCATATTTTGCAATTCATTAATAACTTGCTTTATTATTGCAGTAAAGATATGGAAGTGACTGGACAACAGTTAGTGGTCCTGATATATCTTCTTGCTTTCTACTGTTTTTGGTGGTAAAGGCCCAGTTTTTTGGTGGTAAGGGCCTTGTTTATCCTAGGTCCTTCTGTCTGTTGGCACCAAAATGCAATTATGGTCGATGATGACGGAAAAAAAATATGCTTTCTAAAGTTTGTGAAGACTTCAGTAGGCAGGAATATCTCACTTCTTGTGCTGCCTGTCATGGTCCTCTATAGTTCTTTAACGTTATAGTGTAAAATCCCTTTCTACATACCCTCTCCTGGTCAAACTCTTACTGTAAAACAGGAGATCTTGTTCTGGTAAACACCTGTTATTCCAGATAAGTCATCACAAAGTCAGTAGGCCCCTTATGTAACCCTGACCTGACTTGCTTTCCCCGTTCACCCTCTCCCCTGTGCTGCTATGTGCAGGCCAACACCCATGTCCACTAACGCAGGGTGTGCGTAGCCGCTCGGGGTCCCAGACACCATGCTCCAGAATGTATTTTTCCAGCAGCTTTGGATTCGCCTGGCTGCCTTCTTGGCTGGCCTCTGCTCAGGCATTTTGGCTGGCTCTGCTGCTGGCTGCTGTCTTAACTCCCTGCAGGCCTGATAATGGGGTCAGCCTGCTCCTTGAGATACCGCTGGCCTTTTTAACGAAGCTCAGATTGAAAACAGTTTGCACCCTCGTGCTCTTCGAGCCTTTTACTGTCAATGACAATTTTTCTCAGTAACCCCTGACATGTAGTCTAGCAAACTGTAGTTAATGCCAGTAGTTTATGTATATATTGGGCAGGGGGAGAGCAAATAAATAACCTGAGCTCTGTGAAGTTGGTTTGTATGTCATTGTGTAGCCTTATTATTAGCATGTCTAGCTTCTAGACGGTGCTGCTTGCTGCTTTAGTCAGGATTCCTGGGCTTTCACTTAGTGTGGCTGGCGAAGCACTGGCTTTGAATCGCGATCTCAGCTTCATGTAGCTACTGGTGAAAAGAACAGCATCAGCAGGAATGCTTTTTAAAAGGCTGACAGGAGCCTGTGACTTTGCTGGGTTACTGGCACTGCCGCTGCGTGTTGGAAACCAAGGAACAGCTCTGCTGTACCAAGGCTGTGATGATAATAAATGGGAGGACAGGCCCCCTATTCTTTCAGAAGGTTATGCTAAATCCAGATTCCACTAATGTTTCTTTCTGAAAAACACAATCTCTCTCTATATATATCTATATATATATATATATCTATACATACTATGTTTCCTATAGCTATACTGCTACTTGATAGGTTTTAATTAAAAGGAAATTTAAGTTTCTAGGGCTGCACAAAAAATACTGGACACAGGGACTAAAAAAAGTGAATGCAAAAGTTGGCTGAGCCCTCAAGGAGCTTAGGGTGATAGCTGGCTGGTATCTGATTTGTAGCAGCCAGAAGTCCAATTCTGGCAACTTTTTCAAAGAAGCTGTGAAAGTCTGTCAAGAGGCCACTGTTGAATGGGTGAGTGTCCTGCCCTGCTTCCCTCTCTCTGCTCTGGGACACTCTGCCTATCTCTTCTTAACCATCCCCCCCTTCCACCTCCCCCAGGTATTTACATCCTCTGTCATAGAAACAGATCGTGCAAAGTCGTGGATAGAGAGCAAAAATCCAGTCTCTTTCCAGACACTGGGAAGTCAGGGGAATATGGAAGTGGAGTGTGTTGAAGCAGTGACACTGCCTGGAAACAGAGCAGCCGTGACTGGGGATTTGAGGTGAGCTCCCAAAACTGTCTGTGAAGTTCCCTTTCTCCTTGGTATGTGGGGAAAGCAGGTCATGAGCCAGAGGCCATGGAGAATTCAAGATTCACTGACTCAGGAGGAGTAAGAGTACATGACTGCTCTATCCAGCAGTTATAACACTTACCTAGGAGTAAGGATAACCAGTGAAAAATGTGTCCATCCCCCCCCCCACACTCACACTCTCATCCAACTGGTTTATCTTCCTTCAGAACATTAGAAACAAGTGCCTTTTTTAATGGGGGAAAAGCTTGTCAACAAAAGAAGCATTACATTGCTTATTTTAATGAATTACAGACGTGGTCAGAAATTACTCCATTTTGTTTTCATGGAGAAATACAAATCAATCCTAGGCTTCATACAGACACTATTTGCTGTGTACAGAGGCTATTTGTTCATTTGTAAAAAGGCATAATAATAGCACCTTATTAAAAAAAAGTGCAACACTCAGAAAGTAGTCTTACCTCAGAAACAAGAAATAGTAAGCAAAGAGACATCAGAAAAATGAAAACTATCATACCTTTCTTAAGATACCCCTTATAAAAACTTAAATAATATATATTATCATGAACTATCTGTTAAAATATTAAAATTCTCAACCCAGATTACTAATTTCCTATGAGCATGTTGAGTGCTACAAATTTCATTTTTGATACCACATAAGCTTTTAATTCATTTAATTTCCCATCTGCAGAGTCCTGTAACCTTGAATTAAATGTGGCATATGCTCCAGGGAGTAAAAAATAGCTTGATTGTGAGCAAGAGAGCTGCAAACTCAGGAGGATGCTGCCTGTTGTAGTCATACACCAAACTTGTCTCTTGGAGTTCACCTGTGTGGGTTTGGAAAAAGGAAAAAATGACAACCTGAATTTAGGATAACCAGTAACTGGAAGAATAAGGGGCTGAAATCGTGAGGAATTTCTGATCAAAACTTGTATTCTGACTTCTACCCAAGGTCCTCCCTTGAAGTTTCCCCATTCAGCTGCAGTTCTGTGTTTCTTTGCAGTTAGCATGAGCTATTCCAATTTCTAAAGGGTTTTCTCGAGAAAATGTCTGAGGCTTGCATCCATCCTAGAGACATAATTTACTTTTAAGTCAGTGTGGAGCAGTAAAATGACCTAAAGAAATCCAATTGTTTGCCCAAGCTGGACTGCAAGTTAATGAAGGAGCTGGGAAAGAACCCAAGGCTCTGGATTTCTTCTGCGCTCCTCGTTTAGGTCTGCATTGTCAGTGCTGTCAGGTTTTAAAACAGGGGAGAGGAAACCATAGGCCAAATTGAGCTATGATGTAAATGGTTAAAATGAATTTGCATAGTCTGGTGGAGTGGGGTAAGTGATGGTTTAGTGATCAAACCTTTAAAATTGGAGAGAATATGTTAGGGAGAAGTTTATCCCAGCTATTATTCTTTCCGGTACGGTATATAGCTGGAAAATCTGTAGTCCCATGAATGAAAGCCTGCGCTGGCACCCACCCTAGCTAGGGGTGGAGGTGGAACAAAAGGAAACTCCACGTTTTATGTATTAGGAGAGCCACTACAAAGGCAGAAAAATATTTTTACTCTGACTAAGTAAGGTCTCTGCACTGTGCAAATGATCTCCCAGGAATTACAAGCTATGCTAGGGAAATTCAGGAATAACCCTGAGAGGGTCATTGCTCCTTTTTCAGGCTAATAATTTCCAAATTCTTTCATTTACCTTTTCACCTTTATCTAAAGGTCAGCAGAGGTAACATGTTTGTGAAGCTGTCCTATAAAAATACTTCATTTTTAATGGCTCGTTTTCTTCTCTTTAACACGGTATACTAGCTGGAAACATCTAGTCATACGTTGGATAAAACCCCATTTTATATTCTTAAAGCTCTGATCTTATTCTTTGCAATTTTGAAAGCTATTCTGGATAAGATTCTACACTGGATAGAATCAAAACTCTTTTTAAAATTAAAAAGAACAGGCTTCAAGCATACAAATCAATCTTTTTATTTATTTATTTATTTTTATTTTATTATTATTTTTTTAATATTCAAATTGCATCTAGCAAAGAGCTACAACCTGATGGATGGAGAATGAAATTCATAATCTTGAACGGCCTAACTCTTTGGGACTCTTTTTTGATGATCTAAATCTTTAAGAAATCTGCTGCTTGTCTGCTTTGGAAACTTTGTAGTCCAGCTCTGGAAAAATGCTGTTGGTTATGGATGGCTTTTCTGTTGTTGTTTTGTAGGGGTTTTTCTTTTTGGTGTGTGTATGTTTACTGGAGACACATAAATGGAGACTTATTTGCTTGTAATTTGTAGCAGGTGCATGATTGCTCACCAGAAGTATGTTTAAAAGAACAAACAAGGACATGACTTAACTATCAGTTACTCAATATACCTATTACGCATTCAGCCAAGTTCATCTTTTCTTGCCTTGTTTTTCCATTTTTTTAATATTTTTTTTCTTAACTATATTGTTGTGCTGGGCAAAGGACACTGGAGTTCCTGAGCATCACACCCTCTGCTGTCTTTTTTTAGCCAAGGATCATCCCCTCCCTGTTGAGAGCTGCAGCAGTATCCATCTAATACGGACACAACATTGCCTAGTGGTTAGGCTAGGTTCATGACAAACCTATTCACAGCATAGGTTTATGACTCCTTTTATTCTTGTTACTCCTTGATATTATTTGAACAACTGCATCTCAGTTTTCCCATAATAAATATTTCCATTGTCTGAGGGTGTTACAGATTTGAAGTATTTGTGAAAGAAAATGTATCCTAAACTGTGAAAGAATAAGATAAATGTTAAACGTTTGTAAAGGTGCAAAGATTCATAGATTTCTTTACATATCCTATTTTTCGGGGGACTGCTGCTCTGTTTTTTGTTTTTTTTTTTTTTTTTTTTTTTTTTTACTAGCTGTCAGTAACATAAATATCTTCAATTCTTTACCTAAGCTGCAACTTAGTCCTGAGAGCCCCTGGAAAAGTGCTTTGATGGAGTACCAAATGCTTAGCTTCTGCAGGAGCCTCACCTAATGCACGGAGGTCATAGGTACAGTGGAGCCTTCAGGCTGGGGCCTTTTCTGGTCAAAGACAAATACTGGTCACGGCAAGCGTGGCTGGAGGTGGTGTAGGAACACAAGGCGGGTCCTCCTTAGATGGTGCTGGCTGTTAGCTCCATCAAAGCCTTTGCCATCATCACGACTCCAGACCTTGTGCCTTGACTCTCCTACAGTTCTGAGCACCCGGGCTGATGAAGTTACTTTCCATAGCACTAGGGAATAACCTCTGAAAATGTCAAGCTGTCACTTTCTCTGGTTAGCAAGCTCATTAGAGAACTGCTGCAGTGCGTGTTACTCAGATATCCTGGCTGGCAGGATATCTGTCATGCCTCTGCTCTCTGGTTGAACTTTAGGAAGAACATTCATCAAAATTATTTACTAGTCAAAGGAGCAGTGCATGAGCTAGAAGGGAGCTTGAAGCCAGCTTTCAGTTAAAGACAAGGGTAAATGGGAAATCTTTTCAAGAGGTGAGAAAAAAAAAAATCCCATCTGCCAGACGTCACACTATTGATTATTATTTAATTCTGAAATCCATCCCACTGTTCCGTGACTGACAACGCCACCAGAATTAGGCTCGACAAGATGAAATGAGGCATAGTTTATAGTGCCTGCCTGCCTGGCTGGCTGTCTAGGGGAAGGAACACTTCTGAGCAGCACCTGGTTGAGTATGGCAATGCTTGTTTTATTACTGCAGCTACAAAATGGCAGCCTCGCCGCTCCATCCCATGTGGGATCCCAGCCTTACATTTAGGGATTTTTTTTTCTTCTAAAGGTGGAGGATATTTCCTACACATACTAAGGCTGTAAAGGCAGGATGTTTGCTGTCCACTGTTACTTATTGTCTGGCAGCATCAAGTGGAAAATACTAATAATATTAGAGACTGCAAAATTATAATGTTTTAATAGGCCTTAACCTTTTGCGGTGTGACACCCTTTTCATACTTTGATCTGTTTTCAAACAGCAAAGGCCAATTTTTCCCCTATTATGTTTTGTAAGTTACTACAGCTATGGGGACTTATTTATTTATTTATTTATTACTCCCATTTCTAACAGGTCTTACAGACTACAGCCTATAATCCAAATTTAGATCCCCCAAAACTGATCTAATTTACCTTCTGGTTGCCACAGCGACTATAGAACTTGACATTAATAAGGTTAAGGAAGGAATTCAATTGCCTGAAGTGTTCGTTCAAGAGCTGGGGAAACCTTTCTAATAACAGAAATGTGTGATTGCCAACTGGTGGCCATAAAGCTGAAGGGTAGGCATTTAGAGAGGAACAGAACAGGCTGGATGGGGCAGAAATGAAGAGCAGGTCTGAAATGCTGGTGATGGAGTAGGGAAGGAGGAGACAAAGTAGAACAAAACAGAAGGGAAGTGGGAGCTCATGTTGTGCTTAACCAGATAAGAGTTGTAATTAGTGCGTAATTTCTGTGCTGTTATAGAAATGGGAATAGGAGACATTCCACTAGGCCCTCTTCAGGGAGTAAAGCAAACCTAGGGGAGAAAAAAAGGAAAAAGAAAGACCTGGGGAAAGCTCCTAAGTATGCCAAAGCCTTTTCGTTTTCTTCAGGCTGAACAAATTTTACCTAGACAAGTCTACTTTTCATCTCTTCCATTTTCTTTCTCCCTCCTAGAACTGCAGTTTTGACAGAGGAGACAAGGTTGCAGTACCTTTCATAATGTTTTATGGACTCGCAGTTTCATTTGAAACTAATTCACAGCTCGGCAGTCTAGTCTGTCTTCAAATATTCTGTAGCTGATTTCCCATCAGGAAAATTGCTAATTGTTTAATAGGGACTTAATTCCCAGCAAGGAATATTACAATAATATTGCAATCTTTTGTGCATAACGCAGTCCTTAGAATTCCATGTGTGGGTGAATTGGCTTTTTTTTTTTTTTTTTTTTTTTTTTTTTTCCAGAAAGATTTTGGTGTCAACTGAAGAACCCAGAGTGGTGGAGACTTGGAGATGTTCCTCAGCAACCTGTTTTCAGTGTTCAAAATTTCTATCTTGTTTCCAGTTTGAATACAGCTGACTTCCAGAGTTTGGATCTTGATGTCTTTGCTAAGTGAAAGCCTTCTTATCTTTTTCTTATGGAGATAATTCTTGGAATACTGCGTATACTGTGTTGAAATAATTTTATTTTTTTTTTCTGTGATAAACTGTATAGATTGGGTTGTTTATTATGTATATTTCCCTGAAGTTTTTCTGTTAATGAACCTCCTTTTTGACTGCCGACACAGGACCAGCTTCTTGCACGTAGCAGCAGTGGACAGAGTCCTAGCCCACGCATTAGAGCAGCGCCAAATTCTCTTTCCTCTTAAGAACAGCCTGCTTCGAAAGGCAAAACAGCAATAAATAAGTTATGATTGTGGGTCTGGAGAAACCGAAATTTCACCATAATGTGGCGACAGAGAGGAATGTTTCAACCTGTTTCTGTGAGTGACAGAATTATGTCGATAGCTTGCTGCAGAGCGCGGTGAGCCCTCCTACCAGCTGCGTTACCGGCCGCGGCCAGGCCCAGCGAGAGCCCCAGGGGAGATCATCAACCAGTCAGATCTCTGTGGAAAATTCAAGGGTCACGTTCAGTCTAGACCAAAGGAAAACTGTTGGGAAACATAAGTGGCTGCAAATATATTCAAGTACTGTTATAAAGAGGACAGGGACCAATTATTTTGATTGAGCAATGAGGCCAGAACAGAGAAAACTTAGGAAAAACTGCCTAAGTCTAGGAAGGGTTAGTCAACGCAGTGAGATGCCAAGGGAGGTGACCAGTCCTATCAGCCGGCATATTCAAAGCTAAGTCTGACACACATCTTTGGAGGATTGTTTAGGGATAGTGAAATCATTCCTGCTAAGAAGGAGGACGATGGACTGGGTTGGCCCAACTGAGATTCCTTCCAAGCCTGACAGTCTTGTGGTTCGCAGTCTGCAAGCACACCCGCTTAGGCACTCAACTTCTCAAGCAACTTCCCAGAAATAAAATCTCTTAATAGTGTGTATCCATGCACACGTGTGTGCAAATGTAAGCACACGGCAGTATCTTACGTAACTGCTTGAGATCTATTTGTGCCTTGCAGTGTTTAAAGGGCAGCTGCCTGGTTGTGGTGTGCAAAGCTCGGCTGTTTCATCTGTGCTGCTACTGGCTGTGCCGTAGAACAAAACCAAGGTAATTCTCCAAGAGCATTATGTGTTTTTCTGCAATTCCAAGTCTCTGTCTGCACGCTCCCAAGTCTTCCTACGCTTTTATAGCAGACGTTACAGGAAGAAATGTAAAATGTAAGAGGTGTTGAGAGTCATTCGGCCTTACTTTTCTTAAACATCCCTGGCGTTCTCCTGAAGTCAAGTACACATCTGTTCATGCTGCGAGGTGCTGAGAAGAGTGTATTTGGGTCCACCTGATTAAGCGAGAAGGCTTCTGTTACAGGTGCATATCTTGGAAATGAAAGCACTGTGAAAGTGGCTGTGAGCATCTACAAGACATTCTTCTTTCATCTGCTGTAGGCCATCATTCCCAGGGAACTGGTTGTACAATACTGATCTAGGACCTCGCTACAGGAATTTTGGCAGTCCCACACTTACTAAAAGGAAGGAAGGAGAACAAATTGAAGGGGGAGGAGAAAGGAAAAGAGAGAACTTTTTTCTTGAAGTCAAGATCAGGTGCTAGAGTTCATTTTTGATCAGGATCGGTACATCTGGGAAGTCTTGATGTCCTATATGTACTGAGGTATTTCAGTGGTTTTATTCAGTAGCATAATAAATTTGGTAATTTTTTTAAAAAAATGGATGTCTAATAGCTTGTTCTTCAATAGATCCTTTGCAAGCCTCAGGCACGTGGCTGGGCAGAAGGTGAGTAACTGCCTTACAGGCCAGACCTTTAATTGCAAGATACTGCTGCTTCCAAGGATGTATGCTGCTTGCTTGCTGTGTTCCATTAGGAAGGGAAGTAGAACTAGCCCACTGGTTCTTCAACCAAGTCTCATGAAACTTGAGTTCAGATGGGGCAATTCATTGAACATGGGTTCAGGAGTGTTTGGCTGGCACTCAAGACCAGCATCTCTGGACTCTTGTTCCTTTCTGGTAGCAAAGCTTAGGTAGAATTCAAACCATGATTGTTGGGAGTTGAGGAGGGGAAGCATCTTCTCATTATGCTTTGGTCATACAATAGTCTAGTAAATAATAAATACTGCCATTCTCATTCTCCTAAAGTGTGAGTTAAACAGCTTGAGCATAAGGAGGAAAATGTTTCCATCTTTTGCAATTAGCTCACTAATAGCACGTTCACAGGTCTGTCAAAGCTATGCCTCTGCACAATAAATAACTTCCTCATTTCCAAGGCACTTTGTATATGTTACTTTTGTTTTCTCTCTCTGCTTTTTAAAAACAATCGATTTAGTGCAGAGATAAAAGAATAAAGGATATGCATTTGTAAACCTTGACTACTTTCTGCTGTCTGAACGGGTTTAGGGCAAAGTAAAATCTGAAGCTTGGGCGGTGATGCACAGCGTTGTGTATGAGAGCTGAGTACAGTTGCATGAAGATAAGTCATTGCAAACATTATTTGGCTATGTCATTGTTACTGTTTGTCCTGTAAACAGTGCTAAGGAATGTTTATTGTAACATGAGATTTAATAGAAATAATATCTTTCATGTTATAAAACAAAAATTATATTCATAGAATCTAAATAATCTCGCACATTCTCATTAAATTTAGTTTTATTAAGAAATCACAACTGTTCCCCGAGTCAGTATATCTCATGCTGGTGAGCCAGAGCAAGATCACCTGTTCTTCACTTGAGCTTCCTACCTCCACCAACTGAAAACCGTGTTCTGCTAGTGGTGGTGGTGAGATCTCTTTAATTCAGGAGGCAAACAGTACACTAAGTATATGGTACAGAGCCATAATGGAAGTTCCATTACACTGACCTAACACCCTGCCTTAGCTCTCCCCTCCATCCTGTTTTGCTGAGACTAAAGTGGAGGTTCAAATTTTAATACCCTGCCCCATCACAATGGTATAAATCCCAAATAATCCCCTTTAAATCAGCTGAGTTACCCTGGTATAACCAAGCACGTGTTGCAGTTTCCCAGAAGGCAGTCTCTCTGGCATTATTGAGCTACTGTATGAATAGCTGCATAATAGAAACTGGCTTTTATTTGTTCTCTTGCTCAGCAGAGCTGTGAGAAAACAGTAAACTGGAGTGGAAATTCTGTAAGTCATGTGATTCTTGGAGAAAAAAAATAAATTATTGCATATAAATGCTTTCAAAACAAGGTAACAATACATCATATAGGGATTTATGTCCTTCTAACCCTGCTGCTATATCTATCTATACATGTACATGTAAGTGCGTGTGTTTATAAAAAGTCTGAGTTCGTGTTGCTGTAGTTCTCCTCTGAAAGGCAGAGCAAACAGGTAGCTTTCTGGTGAAAATATTTAGATTATTTTTATCATGCATTATGCCAAAATGAGTCTTAAATACATTTGATTTGGCATCTTTCCCTTTGATGCCAAAGCAGGTGTTAATCAAAGCCCAGAACCCTGACTGAGTGTGAGAGTACAGATGTCAAGCTGATGAGGTGCAGGGCACTTGAGAGGTGTGTGGAGGAGCAGCATCTAGCAGAGGCATTCTGTTTATGTTTACCCTGCTATTTAGGGTTGACCTTACAGATAGGTTCAGCCCTGTGTATGCCAGCCACCAATACTGTAAACTAAGTTCAGCCAGGCTTCATTCTAAACTTGGTTCAGAATGAAACTCAATCCTCCCCTGGTTTCGTTGCACCAGTGTTTTCCTGCAAGATGTTTGGGCTTTAACCAGTTATAAAGCTTTTGAGCATAAGAAGTCCATGTACAGCAGTCCTATAAGACAGCCTCTGACTCCTGAACCTTTTCTGCTGCTTCCTATTTTTAAAGCACATAGAGATATGGCCAGAAGCAAAGGCACTTACACAGCATAAGGTTTAGGACTGTTCCCTGGAGTATAAAGCGAACAATTTTGGTGCAGATTGCAATATATGATGTTGGCTGGACAAGGTGATATCAGTGCTCAGGTTGACTAAGGACAAACAGAATTTCATCTCTGTATAAGGAAATCCTCTCCATAAAACAGTACAGAAATGTTATTTACTATATTCTCTTTATTTACTATCTTCTCCTATGCTTTGATTTTTTTTTTAAAGGTGGGTTTCCTTTAAGGCAGCTCAGTCAGTTATCTTTCCAGAAGTGTAGTATATTAAATCACCTACAGTTCAAATTCCTGCACGTGACAACCTGTTGTGTACAATATTTAATTTTACATCTCATGTTAAGCCTTTATTTCTTAGTTTGCCTTGAGTAGCTATTAGGATTTAGTGCTCTTATATGGGTATTGCAATTTCAGTCAGTGCCAGGAAAAAAGTAATAACTCCTCTTCAGCAGAGCTTAGGTTTTAAAAGTTAATGAGGGACACTTGAAAACTGGCAGCTTTTCAGTCTAAGGAGAATGAGACTAAATATGATGTAATGAAAAGGGAGAAAAAAAATAGAAGACCCTTCCTTCCATTCGTCCTGCCCCCAAATACTCTTTGGATGTACGCAGTTGCAGGTGTGATGCTAGAGCAGTAGCAGGGGAAGGTCACTAATGTTCCCTGGTCTGTTTTCAAGAATCTGACAGTAAATGTGGATTTCCAAGTGGGTATGCAATGGTAGGAAAGGCAATAAAGGACACACAGGCATCTTCTTCTTTCTTATCTTCTTTTTTTTTTTTTTTTTTTTTTTTTTTTGTCATTTCCTGGATATTTAGGAGGCACTATTTACGTACGTGGGTGTAACTTAAAATTAAAAACCCCTCTAGGCTGGAAATCAAAACCAGCAGAGTTAAATCATAAATATTGTTTAGTCACTGCTGGACTGCCTGAAAATCACAGAAGTATCATAAAGTCCAATGGGAAAGGATTAGGAATATTAGTGGGAGAATTTCTGTGGGTTATAGAAGTGTTATTGCAGAGCTTTTACCAGGGATTATGAGCATTAATCTATAGTTACATATGCAATTTACAGACCCCCTGGGAATTTTTCAGAATGTGCACATACATTGATAATAAATCACAGCCATGGGATTATTAAGAGTTGTACTTCTGGCAAGAATGCTGGAGCTTTAGGAACCCTCTTCAGAGGTTAAGGCCCTTAACTGTTTTTATCTCCATCCTCTAACACCCTTTATTCTGCGTACTCCACAGTGGGTCTCTACCTTGTCTAATGCAAACAGCAGTGTACAAGCAGGCAGGAGCGCTAGTCATGTCATATTTTAATTAAATGATTTTTCTCCTGCTATTACAGATTTTTTGCTTATTTCTGGCTCTGCAGTCCTGCATGTAGCACATGGTTTATCCCTTCTAGAGCAAGCCATCGCGCACGGGTTAGAAACAACATACGGTCCCTGGATGCAGTGGGACTTGGGGTAAGTGGATTAAATAGGTATTGAGATGTTGAACAGTGTTGTGTGCCTGGATTCAAGTGGAATGGATGTTTCTGAACTTGGGTAGGAGCTAGAATGTACTACAGAGCCTGGGTTGTGGCACTGACATGGTGCTAGCCAGGGTTTGTCAGAGTAAAGCAAGCCCTGGCCGTGTTTAGCTTTCTAGTGACAAGGATGGAGAAACATCACTTGGGTGAGAACATTTATCTGTGCTTTGAGACTTCTGGATAAAAATATAACACAGGGGAAAAAAATGTTACAGGTTTAGAACCAGCCATCACACCTTTATGCAGTACTAAACCTCATGGAGGGCATCAGCTGGTTCCTGCAGTCATTTATTTCCCCAAGGAATACCCGTACAATCTAGGAGATATTTTTATCAGAATATGTTTGCTGAAAAACTGTAAAAGTTTTCACCACAATCGTTAGAAAATGGTAGGAATTTAAAAATTTTGTCCAAGTCGTGCAAAAAACTAAGCAGCCCGTTTTCCCTTAACCTCAGCTGTCAGCCAGAACGCTTTGGCAGAACTTCTCCTTTCGCAGCAAAATGTTTCCAGAACCCAACACTTTGTTGAAAGCCAGGTTTGAAAAATGATTTTTTTCATTGAAAATTAAATTACTCTATAAGAAATTTTGACGGGAAGGTTTGATTAGTGAGTGGAGAAGTAAATGCTCCATTTTGGTTTTGTTATTTTCAGGCAACAGATCCCAGCAACTGCCCCATTTGATTTCAGTGGATTGCCTTTAGGAATGCTATTAATCAAAATCAGTTAGAAAGACATGGTTGCAAAGTGCAGTCTTGGGGCAGCTGTAGTTGTTTCACTTGTAGTCTGGATTTTGCTTGCTGGTTTCAGAGTTTTCCTAGGCTTGTGATTTACCTGAAAGCGGGCTGGGAAATGTTACAAAGTGTAGTTGTGTGAACCAGTGTGTAAAACTGGTGATGGTGAGTTGATATTAAAATATTTCTTCTCTGAAACCTGATATGCACCTTACTAAAGAGTTTATCTTCCTACTTGGTTGTACAAGTTGCGAAAATACAATTAAAGAGAAATAATAATTAAATAATAATAATTTATTTATAAAAATTATTTATTTATAAAAAAGAAATAATAATTAAAATGGGATTCGCTACCCTTAGAAACGTGATGACTGGAAAAGCATGTGCAAAATCTAAAACAAAGAAAAAACACTTGTCTTCAATTGTATTCTTGCCTTTATAGAGATTAATTCACTTTCTTATTTTATTTGTTCTTACTTTACCTAGCCTGCTCCATTTCCATTTAGATCTGGCTCGTTTTGTAAGAATACATCTTGTCTTTTAAATTCCCAAGGCAAATTCATCGACAATGTTTCTCATGACCAAAGAAGAAATTAAAACCAAACATTTCCATAGAAGAGATGCTCGTTCTCTTGAGAGAAGTATCTGCAGGTGGAACAATACATATCCTGGTAATGTGTGCTATTTTTAGTTTACGATTTAGGAGCAAAAACATGTAACCACATATGAAAAGATTGAAACCGTGCATGTTTATTGACAATTTCAAGGGTGTCTGATCTAGCCTGTGAATGGCTGCGTTTCAGCTGAACGGTGAGTGTAGGACAAATCGGGCTTCAGCACAAAGTAGGGTTGTTGGGAGAAGCCTGTGGTCCTTCAGACTGTAATTACATGGCACCTAGCAGATCTTGATTCCTTATCTAGTAAATAAAGAAAGGCATCCTGTATCTGAAAATAATTCTTAGGGGAAGTCAGGAAGCATTGTCCTTTATAAAAGTGGGCCCAGTGTTCAGCTGTAAATCGTTACAGCTGCCTTTAAATCAATGAAGTTATGTCAGTTTATAGCAGCTGAGAATCTGTTACAACAAGGAAAAGACTTAGTAATTGCCACAGCCCTCTCGTAAAGGCTCAATGCATAACAGATATTGTGATGCTGGTAGGACTGAAGCTGGTTCTACATTTCCTATGAACTCCTCCCTGGTCTTCCTTCTCAGCCTGTAGCGTGATGTGAGCAATACAAAAACTGAGGGCTGTGCAGAGTGCCGAGCATCCTCTGGGATGTGCCCATGTGCGTGCTGCTCAGGTATTTCCAGCAGCTTTTCAAAGACTGTAGAGAGCAGTCGGCTCTGCAGTCAGCTGCCTTGGTTCATTGCCAGATGCGCGAGTGTGCGTGGGAGCATGGCAGGACAGCCTGACACCCGTGACAACTACCAAAACTGGTTTGGGTGGCTCAATGTGCTGTAGGGAGAGGGAACTCAAGCTGGGTCTGATTCCTGCTGGGATCAGTTTACGAGGAGAAACCTCTACACACTGTGAAGAGGATTGATAGATCTGTGGCTGCAGGAGGAGTTGTAATCAGGTATGAAATAAGGACTTGGGAGTTCCCAAATCTCTTCCCCCTGAGCCATTTGGACATATATATGTACATTCCACTGCGCTCTGTTCCCTCTGCACACAAAATATGTGATATTTTTACATCTAGCCAGCAGAGTACATTGGGGAGAAAAATAATTTATTTTTAAGATGCTTTTTATGATATCCAGTACTAAGCTGCTTCCAGCTAGGCTGAGGTTTTGCGTGGCTTTCCCTCACTTTTTATTGACCTAAGCCAATTCTCCTATCACAGTGTTATTATGAAGAGCCTTTTTCCTTGCTCCTTCCTGGGGATGTTCTCCTTGCAGATGACTTTTGGTGCGGCACTCCAGAATGAATGGAAGGAGCCAATCAAGCCATGTTTTAAAGATACACAATTTTCACTGTTCTTTCAGACTTTCTTGGCAGCTTCTGGCATTCCTTTTCCTGCAGCCAGAGGACCAGCATACCAGATTTCACAACCAGTACCTCAGCAAGGCCGTTCTCTGGTTGTTCAGAGCAGGCCTTCTAACAGAACAACTTTTAAAGTTGGACTCAGTTTTTATTACTTTTCTGCTATTCCTCCTTTGTAAATCATGCTAACGCTCACCTGTGCGTCTGCCACATGCACAAGGTTGTTGGACAGAATGCTGCTTTGCAAATTTTCCTAATTCCTAACTTTGTGATTGGAGAAGGTCGCTGTGGGAGTTTTCATCTGATGAAAGGTCAGTTGGGAAATGTGAGGTCTGACATTTCTGTTTTGCACAGACAGCTATAATTATCTTCATATTTTTTAGCTCCATAGTTATTGAAAACAGATTTAAGAGAAGAAAAAAGAAAGCAAAACTTTAATTCGAAACTCACTAGAAGAAAATGCAGGCTATTTTCATGAGCTTTCCAGCCAGAGTTGAGCTCTTTATGTTATTTCTGCCTATAACCTACTTGTGTCCATCTCG
The DNA here is from genome assembly GCF_963932015.1 of Anas acuta. Lineage (NCBI taxonomy): Eukaryota > Metazoa > Chordata > Aves > Anseriformes > Anatidae > Anas > Anas acuta. The sequence goes on from NC_088991.1 coordinate 4,546,676, forward strand.
CTGCACGAGGCTGCCTTCTGCAAACTTAACTCCTCACTGTGATGCACCAGCCAGATGCTTAAGTGAAAGCACCAGCACGTAAGCAGCTAGAGCTCCAAAATGGTTCTAAGTGACACTGGAGTGACCAAAGGGTGACAGAGAAACCAGATGCCTGCCTATGGAGATGCTGTCACTGTTAAATTCTGGTACGGGAGTATATCTATCTTGGGAGTACACATGGGTGACCTGGCAGATACTGTGTGCGGGCGCCAAAAGGCAGCAGTTTTGGGAAGGGACACGGGCAAAGCTCTACTTCTCATTACGCTCCCCCAGTGCCTTCCTCATTGATTTCCAGCTGTCAAAAAAATCCTTTTGCTTGAAAAGTGAGGATATTTTTTCTCACTTCTCCCATGCACGTTCATTGCTTCAGCATAAGAAGCTCCAGTTCCTTTGGAAATGAGGTTGTGGATGGAAGGTCCGTGGCAAGGGGAGTAAAAAAAAAAAAACTGCCTTAATTGCAGCAACCTGTCCTCAGTGGGAGATTGATGTATCAGCTTTATCTCTCAGGAAACTGATGGTGTCGCCACCACTCCTGAACTTGCACCGGATTTTACACTCTTGGTGTGTAAAATAAGCATAACTGCCCTCCGTACATAGCACAATCCCCTCGGCCTTACTAGGTTGTCCTCCTTCTAGGAATCATGTGGTTAAAAGAAACGGTGCTTTGTGACAGGAGGCTGCTTCATTACAGCTCTCTGTTAATTGCTGTCTCTGCTAGACTGCCTTCCCATTCCTGCTGTGTGTTTTGTTCCCAGCTAGTGCCAAACACCAAAATAGATGTTTGTCGGCTTGGCCTTTCCACATTGCAGTTGGCCCGGAGTTTAAAAACACAGTAAGCCTGGTTTTCACATTCCTAGTACCTGATCAGAAGCAAGTTTTCTCCATGTGTTAATTCATCTAAATGTCTTCAGAGTGTCTAAGTAGGTTAAATTAGTACTGATTGACTTTGTTCTGGTTCAGGTTTTCTCTGCGGTACTGGTGTGCTTTTATGCTAGGCCAGGCACTCTCTGTTGCCTTGTAGCTGGCAGGAGGCCACATAAAGCTGGCATAAACTCCATTTTGGGGGTTCTGGTTAATTTTAGAAAAACTAAATTGTGTGCCCACACCTGATCTGGATCAAACTGGGCTATTGAGTGACCTAGCGTTGGTACTTGTGTAGGAGTAACTTTGGATAGCATGAAGATGAACCTGGTATGTTCCAGCTGCAACTGTTGATGTTTTTTTTCCTCCCGTAAACAAGTCTGAAAATGTATTTTTCATGAGAAAAACCTCACATAGGATGAGATAGTTGCAACATTATATTTCTCTAGCATTATTTAAACAAAATATCTACAGACAAACGCTATGGTGATAGCACTGATTAAGTACTTTAAAGCCACCTCGTGCAGTTGTTCAGCCTTTGTCTCTGCAGAGTGTAACGTGTGCTTTTTTTTTTTCTTTAAACAGAAGTTTTATCTCTAGGTTAAGTCCATTTGAAACTGTTTGAGGCATTGACACACAGCAACCACGGCAGGAGGGGTCATCTCTGGCACAATCAATGGATTTGGAATAGGATCCTTGGGAGAAATCACAGCCTGGCACCCTTCCAGCCCTCCCTGCTCTGCTCAGCTTCAGGTTTTAAGACCTTTATCCTGAGTAAAGCCTGAGTAAAGTATGTGTAGAAAGAAAGGATTGTAGCTGACAGAGGGTAATTAAAAGGATGTAAATGGAGGATGGGTTTTTCCAAATGACCTTTCTTGAAAAGCCACTTGCTGTCACTGTCTCTTTGCACTGATTTAGGCCAGTTTGCCAGTGCAAGGCTGCTATCCTCGTTAGCACGGATGCTGCTTCAGGCCATCGCTGCACTCATTCGAAGCATTCTTCAGACTCCTGTGGGAGTGCAGGCAGCTTCAAAGAGTGCTTGGATTGTGCAGGGCGGTTGTTGGTTCATTTCTAAGCTCCATGTAAGTTTGCAAGGAAGCGCGTCTTTCAGACTCGTTTTAGGGAATTGTAAACATATTTTCCTCCTAAGAGTATTTTTGCATTTCTCCCATCCCAAACTTATTCTTGCTGTTTAAAGTTGGTTCTGAGTTTAATTCAAGCAGAATGCTTTCATCTAAAAATAGTTTGCCTGCGTTTTTTATCCATTAGACCAAAAAGAGGCTGCGGTGCTGTTCTCCCACCTCATCATACTGTTCTTCCTCAGAGGGCAGCAGCAGTGCCAAGCTGTAAAGATCCATTCCAGTGCTTGTATATGGCCTTGTAGAAAAGTCACACATAGTTCTGCTGGCAGTGTTAAAACAGCCTCTGGGGCTGTGATGTGGTTAAACCTATTGACAAGTCTCTGAGCTGTCTAGTGATGGTGTTTTCAGTAACTCTGTTGTGTTCATTCAGACTACTGTAAAAGCCATTGCTGTTGCAGCACCATTTCATGGAAGTCCCTGGTAGTATTCCCTAAAGACAAACTGTGGAAGGTGGGATGTCTGGGGGAAGACTGGGAGGCAAATGCTGTAAGGAAGTAAATCAATCACTAGGAACCAAAGATACTGATGTTTGTACCGAACGAGATTTCCCAGGAGCGTTGTGACAGGTTGCCTGGAGATCAGGGAACCAGGAAACCCATAGAGCAGACAGAAGAACAGATGAAGAGAATCTGGAATGCAAATGATCAGGAAGTTCGAGCAGAAAGCAAGCAAGGCAGGAGACAGGCTTGGAAGAGGGTCCTACAGAAGGGCCTACAGGGCCTGCACCTTCATGTGGTAGGCCGAGGAGTGGATGACGGCTGGTAGGTTTATTTTGTAGAGGAGTAAACAACCAGTGGAGCCTGCTGACCAGTCTGTAGTTCTGCTTTGCTCTGGCCTCAGTTGATTAGGTACCTTACTCCCGGGAAGTTGGTTGACAGCTTGTCAGATGCAGGGCTGGAGCCCAGGCAGACCCTGACAGAAGTTACCTTCCTGCTCATGGGGCAAAACTGCTGGTAGCCTATATCCAGTTATAACAGACTCCCAAGGCAATCTGAGGACCATTTACTGCCAGTCTCAGTTCCTATTGATATGATGACGGCACAGATATTGCTCCAAAATTCCTGCTTTTCTGCAAAGTGATGCTCAGAGAAGTTGTATTCTTTTGAAGAACGTTTGTATTCCCTGTCGATGCAAGTTTGTCATAGGCTTACGTGAGAATTCAGCTTAGGGTTTTTGAGGGGGGATTGTTCCTTTTGTTCTGCTAGCACCAAGTTTTCCTGTTATCCTCCAGTTGCTATCACTAATGTCTTGAGGTAATACCCAATTCAGTGAACCCACCAATTTTTGTGCTGCTTTATTGGACATGGTTGCCAAAGTTGTACTTCTTCATAATTTCAGCTTATGTGAACCCAGAGTCATCTTTAAATGATATCAGTAACTTAATGATTTCAGACCTTGAGATGTGAAAGCTGAGGTAGCATGAAGGGTAATTCCAAGGCAAAAGTGTCTAAACAGCTTTGGCTTTTGCCAGAGCATTTGTGTTTCATTGACTAAGGGCAGCTACAAACGTGTTGAGCAAACCTGAGTATAAATCGACATTTACATGACTGGGGGGGGGGGGGGGGGGGCAAATGATAGCATCAGAAGGTGGCAGAGGAATATCTTGGATGGCAATGAGATGTTGCAGGAGAAGCTTCGAATGGCCATTGCCATGTCAGGTCTGTGGCTGTGTTTCACGTGGCTCCGGTCTGTAGAGTTAAGCAATCATAACTGTGGTCTTGCTAAACATGTTAGTGCAGTTGGTTGGCTTTGTTATGACTTATTCTTTTTTGTCACAGCATTGCAAAGCACCTCACCCTAATTTAAACCATATGGACTGGGATCATGTCATACTTGGAAAGAAACCAATCAAACAAGACATAAGAGGGTGGGCAGGCCTCACTTGTTTTAACAAACTTAAAGAAAACATTTCAAAGGGAATATTCCAGAAAAACATGCTTGCTTACCAAAAGGCCTTGGAACTGATGTTTCAGCACATGGATTATGCTGCTCAGATATTGCGGATCCCTCATAGGTACGACTAGCTTAGAAAAACTTTAGAATGACATGCCCTTCATGTCTTCTGTCTTCTGTTGAAGATTTGTGATTTCTGCTTCAAAATTATGGGAATAATGGATAAAAATACAGGAATAAGCCTGAGCACCATAGCCTTCACACATAGTTTACAAACTATAACGTCAAACAGAGATATTGATGTTAATTCTGTTGATGCACATGGTCTTATGCCCAGCTGGCTCAGAACAAACGGAGGAGAATCCTCAGAGTTTTTCCGCTGAAATCACTGAAGTAAATAGATGCAAAAAGCAGGAAATTGGTGCTGGGGGTTCCTGAAGGCCTGATAATCCCACCAGCAAAAGTGAAAAAGAGAAACAAAATATAGGCTAACGTTGTATTTACCAGGCTTAAAATCACTTGTCTTTGAGGCCATACCATTATCCAACATTTAAAAAGTCTCTTTCACCTTTTCTGAGCATTTTGCCTCAATTTGTTCTCGCATCAAATTCTTCGTCATGAAGGAATAAAACTATTTATAAGATGCTGTAAAATTATTTATGTAATACTTGGCAAAGTGATGTCTAACATTTGTATGTAAATATATGTATACATTTATAGGAAATGTTATTTACCATTTGACAAATAACTAGAAACATTTCACTCCTGGGAGGGACAGCAGGGAAATTCACCACCAGAAACAAATTTTATTACTTGTAGATTTCCAACTTTTTCAATGTTAATGAAATCTACCTAGTATAATAGTACTGTTATATAAAATCGGAAACCAGTAAAATGTGCAGATATTTTTGCCATGAATTAATTATTTTTTCACTAAACTCCCATCATACAAGCAAACCACCAGGTGGATATTATACAGTCCGGAATATGTTTTTGCATTCAAATTAACAACTTTCAAGTGTGTTTTTGCATTTATTTTATTTTTAATGCTGAGATTTTTATCTCTTACAAATTCAGCCTTTTTTTTTTTTTCTTACCACTTCTGACTGCATCTACAATATGCCAGGTGCAATATGCCAGGTGGTTTATAGTTACATTTTCAGTCTTTTGAGCTGAATCTGCCTATCCCTTGTTATCATCTGTGTTCTTTTAATTTTGTGGGTTTATTATGTCAACTTACGACTTTGTAAGTCTTATGTCTTTCTTCTCAGGAATTATTTCCCACAAATGAGTAGCCATATCTTGATTTATGTTGAGTACTTCTTGATAATGGCTATAAAAACGCACCTTTTGGCTCACAACTTATAATTCCTAGTCTAGTATATCTGTATTTAAATCTTGAACTGATTAGAAAATATGTTTAGATATATTTTTATTTTTTTATTTTTTTCTCTTTGGGTTTTTAGAGTCAAATATCTGCTCCATAGCTGTTTAATGTTGCCATTAGCTTATATGCAGGCTCTTGGTAAAATCCTTGACGGCAGCTTGATTGTCAGGAACCGCATTGGAAAGTTCTTCCTATCGTTGTCAGGTCTCTGAGTGTCTGCTTCAGCCTGAGCCTGTGCCTTATCAAACTTAGAAATACATTTGATTTCATGAAATACGATACAAGACTTCTGGTAGCACCCCAGTTTATATTAGAGGACTTGAGCTTTCCAGTCCCAGCAATTCTTTCAAGTAATCAACAAAACAGAAAGGGTGATCCCATCCCAGGTGGTGGTACAGTAGCTTGAAGCATATTTTTTGGTCTGAAGTAAAGCCTGTTTTGACTTGTTTAGATGGGTGCCAACCAAGAGGAGTTCCACTGATGTTGCTGGATTTCCATCAGCATAAACAAGGTCAGGAGGAGGCCCATTGTGTTTTAGAACTGTCACGAGCACAAGGCATGGCACTGTAGTGCTTCTGCACTGCTTCTGCCAATTTTTAATAGCATTTCTTGGCAAGTTGGTGAAACTGGATAACACTGCAGTTCCAACAGGGACATTGTAATGGCTTTAAATGTTGCTTATATTTGATATCATCAACAGATACCAGATTCCCCAAAGTAACACGTTCAAAAATAATTTGCTATCCTGTCCAGACCTAATCACCATAGAGCTCACATGTTTGAGCAGGAAGAGACAATAGCTCAGAGAGAGAAGCCACAGCCCTTCAGCAAAGTGTTAAGCAGCTCTACAAAGAAGTGTGTTGGTATTGTGCTCAGGCTGCACATCGTGTGGAAAACAGCTCTTGTTTCCTGAAGTCCATTTGATATTTGTTTTGCTTTTTTTGTGACTGAGTAGAGGTAATTATTCAATGTTACTCGTTCCAACAGAATGTGCATTATAAAGACCTTAAGATTTTTTTTTTTTCCTGGGTGAATATTAATTCCCCTTTTCCATATTTTCTAGAAGGCTTTGTCGGCAGTTCTTTTCTAGCTAGAGAGGATTCCTTGTTAGGTATTAGCCCCAGATGTGCTCCTTGATAACCAGATTTGCCTCCCCTGAGTGCAGTGGGTGGAATGACGGACTATTCATTGTGGTGACAGAATTGAAGAATTCTTGGTCACCTCAAATTGTTTCACGATAAACTTGCAATAAATTTTGCTGTATTCTTAAATGACCTAATCCTTTTTATGGCAAGCTCAAAGCATAAATATCTTCAACAATAAAAAGTCAAAATACTTAATTTTGTTATCCTGACCCTCCCTCCTCCTTTCCTTTGAAGATAGATTTTTCAGCCAATTTACTGTTTGCTTCTCTTTCCAGATTCAAAATATAGAATAACTATGTAGTTTGATTAATTTTCAACTGGCAAGATTATATTTCATTTATGTATACACTTGAGTGTGCATTTTCTATTCACTTATGTCAGAGCTTGGACCAAAATGACGGGAGGTAAATTACTGTTCACAACTGTTTCAGTGCTCCTGCTGTGTATATTCACATCAATGAACCAGGAGCAGCATTGGTTTTTCCACCTCTCTCTGGGTCAAATACTCTCCCCAGTTAAACATGAGTTTAGCAAATACTTTTTTTCTCACCTTTGTGTAACAAAGCTGGTCTTAACAATGAGTCAGAGAAGATGAAGTACAAACCCAGTATTATCTGGTTAATTCTAAGGAAAGACTGGGTTGTTGGGATGAGCAGGTAAGAAGAAAACTTAAAATATAATTTTGAGGTCTTGCCTCTGCTGTATGTAGTCAAAAGTACATTAATTGAAAATACTTGCATGTACTTGAAGCGCAGTTGAAAGTTCCCAGAGCGATTCTCACAGAAGTGGGGCTTTCACAACGTTATCTCTGCCAAAAAGTTGTTTCCCTCAAACGTTGTATGATGTGTTTTCAGTTGCCACTGTCTGCCACAGAAGTGGCTCTGTTTCAGTGGCACCATAGCAGTTTGTGAGTGTTGGAATGAAATGCTTGGGAGAAAAACACCATTCTGACACCAGGCAAATTAGTCATTGACTTGTTTGGGGATGTGGTTATTGCCAGTTCACACTCACTCACGGTAACTGCAAAGGAACTTTATGTGCTGCCTTAACATTTCGGCAATGCTAAGCAGCTGGGGTTTGACCAGGTGGAACTAGAAGTTCTGCATCTCTTGACACACAGTTTTAGTTTTAGCAAAGCTCTTCTTATCCTGCCTTAGATAGAGGTGAAGGCGTTTTCTTTAAAAATTCTGTATTGGTTGTTTCCAGTACAGTCCGTGGAAACCTTTTGTATGTTAAACATGCACCTTCTGGCTAAAGGCAGTACTAGTGCGATGGTGTGGGTAAGGGTTTATTAGCATTGGGAAGGGGGTTATCAAGGCGTTATAAGAAACCTTACCTAAGAAAGATTTTTCCTAAATCTTTTCCTTCTGTAGGTGCAGAACTTTACAGTGGGTACCTTTGCCTCCAACAGTGTTTTTCACTGCACTGTTAAAGGGTACTTATTATGTGAGCATGATCCAAAAGTTTCTTCATTAAATGTTTCTTTTTGTCGTCACAGCTCTTAAAAGGATGTCTTCCTCCTATCTTTGCCCTGGCTTTAGCACGTAATGGGGACAGCATTGCTGACCACGTTCTCTTGTTATCGCTGTCAGTGAAGGAGTGAGAGCACACCAGCATCTCAGTTGATCATTAAGAGAGATGAATGTTGTAGATGATGGTCTGTAGCTGTAAATATTTTAATGATAAATTGCCAGCAAGGTAGAGAAATTTGAAAACATATTATCTGGGTGCCGGCTAATTTAAGAGGCTGTTTTCAGGCTCCATTGGAGCTGGAAAATACCAATCACCAGAGCAAGCAGTCTCTGTCACTGTTCTGTTTCCCAGCTGCTTCTCTTGGGCTGTAAATGCCAACACAGAATTTCCTTGCAAAGCCTGAAATCCAAAGCATTATCTGTCTTTCTGTGATTTCAGATCTCCTAAGGACTCAAGAGGGAAACTAATTAATTTCAGGCTACATGTCCTCATCACCTAAAAGAAAGAACCAAAATCATAGACAATTCACAGGCCAACTGCCCGTCACTAGGAGAGATCACCAAAACTTCTGAGAAGAGGCAAAAGCGATTTAATGGTTAGAAACAGCAACTGCTAAATAAAGAAGGGGAATAAAAATCTTCAAAGCCCTCTCTTCAGCTTTGTACTTGAAAGCAGCCTAACACAAGGCCACCTCCCTGGCTGTCACCCTGCCCATTTCCACCTGTGCCTGGTCATTTCTACTGCAGATTAATGGAAGTTCAAGGTAATGGAAATAAACTGTACAGTACAGCTATGGAGGTTTTAATCCTGTCTGCACTCTCATTTTCTCTCTTGTGGATCTATCATATAAATATATATATATTTTAAGAAAAAGTAGAAAAGACAAAGTTACAAAAAAAAAAAGTTCAAACTGATACAGCTCCAAGTGGAATGAAGATACTATGCCAACAAAGGGAAGAGGGTTTTATTTTGAATATTTTGTCATCCCAAGCAAAGTTTATCCTTTAAGTTGAATGACAGTGTTTCATTTTTTCATCTTTTGCTATTGTCTTCAATGGCAGTTGCGGTCTATACGTCTGCTTCTGTACGACGGGGCTCATTTGATAGGTATATTTTTTCACTGATGCCATCTTAAAAGAAAATATTCCTCTAATTTGGGCTGCTGGAGTGGAGGATATGTCAACAATTAACATCATGGTGGTCTTTTGAGTGCTGAGAAAGCACTGAAAATGACATGGAACAGACAGCTATAGAAAAGCCACTGCTGCCGTTTGGCTTTTGAACTTCATCTCGTGACACAAGCGCAATGCAGTGTACTATAACTATAAATCCAGCTCTGGGCCCTTCTGATCTCTGGACAGGTCCAGCTCCAGGCTGTACAGGTAACTCCCACTTTGTGGGACACCAAACTGAAGCTTGAAGTAAGAATCCTCAGCTGACTCTGGAGTCAGTTACTGGACCACCTCTCATTGTACATTTTCATTTAATATCTTCCTTCAAGCTGCAAAACCTTGCTAAGCCATAGCATGTGCATGGATCTTCCCCTTCTGGTTTAGCTGCAGAGCAGAATTGCTCACGTTTCAATGTTGTTGTTGACCAGTGCTATGAACTTCCTCACCTCACCTGGCAGGCTCTCAGGCGGGAGCTTTGGAGTTTGATTTTCACAGTGTATTTTGGATAAAGCAGAAAGAAGGGAAGGAATGTTCAGACATGTTGAAGCTTTGTGTCATTTGCTGAGGTGCTTGTATGCCTGATTAATTGTTGCCTAATTGTAAACCCTTGGGATCATACTTTTCACCAGTGAGAAGAAAATGTTACACAGACTGCCAAGAAATATCAGATTTTCCATCCCAGCTGTTTTCTGATTAAATGGCTACACCATGAGTTTAAAAGAGCTGTTCAGCTGCACTTTGGGATGTTTTGCCTTTTGTTTATCCCTTTAGTGCCATGCCAAACAGAACCTCTGCTTCACCTCTCTCTCTCAACAGAGGATTTTTGGTATCTAGCAGCAGCGGATAGGTACAGCTGAAAGGACGTGCTTGGCTTTCACGTTTTCCATCTCAGGATGTTGCTGTGTCCACTCCAGGGGAAGGGGTCAGAAATAAAGTAATGCTCATACTATGTAGCTAGGCAAAGGAACAGTGAATGCAGTTGCATTTCAAAACTTTTTTTTTTCTTTTTATCTTTGTCTTCCATTTAAAACAAAAAGAAAACTGTTCTTGGAAATAGTTCAGATGGTCAAACTAGACAGTATTTCTCCTGTTCTTAATTTCACATCTTTTCAAAAGCAAAGCAGCTCAGTTCTTGGTGTCATAGTTCATGAACTATGTGTCATGAAAAGTCTTTTGGTGATGCACATGTGGTTCGTGGAGTTCCATTTGGGAACCACAAGTAAGACGGTAGCAGAATTACCATTAGCTGCATGAAATATGGGCACTTGCTTTGGTCGTGGCCTATGGAGACCTATGTGTTTTGGGGCCTTTGGGGACAACCTAAAGTTCAGGTTTGGTCCTTTTTGATGTTATATTCAAGAGTGAAAAGAGGATGCAGGCTGGAGAATGAGTAGCTGAGCAGCTCTTCTGGCCTGCTGGAGGCTGAGGATGACTTCCAACCAGCTGTCTGGCTTAATGTTACTTCTGAATGTTGCAGGTGTTGCAATCAGTATTGGCATATCAGGGATGAGCTAATTTGCTCTGAGACCCAGATCAGAGGCAGGTACAATAGGAGAAGATGCAAGGGAAGGGAGGGGAACAGCAGTGAGGAGTTAGCGACCAGAGCAAAGAGCAGGTGAATGTGGCTTTTGGAAGCAACACGCAACATGTGTGGGACTTGTGTGGGCCTGGATGATAGAAGCTCAAACTGCAGTTCTTGATTTGACTGCAACCTGTAGGAAGAACTGACAGAGCACTTGAAAAGGTGGAGAGAAGGTAAGAGAGATTGTGCTAAGAATTTGTGATAATAATAATAATAATAATAATAATAAAGTAACCCTTAAAAGCTCAGAATTCTCAATTTCTCATTGATCTCTGTTACCTTGCATTGACGCAGAAAGTACTCATGATCTGGTCTGTGAGATGTATCCAAAGTGAGGTAGCTATGAACTTGTGGTGGTGGTGTTTCCTACCACCATGTGCCTCTGTCCCAGCAGTAGAGTTTGCTATGAATACATGGAAGCTGTGAATTAATGTTTTTGTAATTAGTCTTTTTTCTATCACACACAGATTATTTTCAGTGCAAGTAGAATGTGCAGCTTAAGTGGGTTGCTGTTCTTTTCTGAAGGAAAATGCTGTTGGGTTTGATGTGGTTTTTAGGCATGTTTATGGAGGTAAAAGCAGGTTGCAAGTGATTTAGTGCTTTTTCTTTAGGAAACAAAAATAGCCCAAAGAAAAGGTGGGGAGAAAACAACGCAAAAAAAAAAAAAAAAAAAAAAAGTAAGAATTATTTTTCTCATAGCAAAAATAAACTAACTATTGTTATTAATAGATAGCATGTGATTCCTCAACTGCAATTTAAGTATGTAGTTTGTTTATAGCTGAGTTTTACGCTTTGAAAAAAAGGAATTTCCTTTAAAGGAATAACTGTGCTAGAAATAAAATGCCACTGTAAATATCAATGCAATTACTTTTTTTTTTTTTTTTTTTATCAGAGAGTCATGACAGTGACTTGATATTTCAAGTGTGTTTTGTATGTGGCCTGCCATATCATTTGTGCTTTGTTCCAGGCATTAATTTTGTAGTGTGCTCCAGCTTTGAGGACTGGCAGGACGGAGACCAGCTTAAGGGAGGTTGTAATGGGACTTATGGATTTGTTCCCACATGGCTGTTACCACTGGATCCCACTGAGAGGGTGATAAAATGCAAAAGGGGCTGCTTACACGCACAACACTGTTAGAGACTGCATCTTTTCTCCTTTTCACCAGAAAGGTGAGACATTTTTGCTGATACTCAGTTAAGAAAACATGCCAATTCCCTGTCAGTTCTCTGTGCCGTCACTTTGCCAAGCACCTTCTTTCTTGTGCTTAAATCTGGTAAGCTCTTCACGCAAAAATATTCTATCCATACTTCTACATGAGCCCTTACTCATGTATTTTTGCCTGGAACCCATTAGTGGGAGCATCGCGTGCTTGCTATGGGAGCAGAGAACAGCTCCCTCCATGTGGTTTCTGCTGCTGAGCACTGAACAGCGACAGGGAGCACGGGCAGTAGTGCCTTCTGTAAGACATTTATACATCTTCAGCCATTTCTTTACAGCTGTTTTCTCTCTTAGGCAAACTGTAAACAAAGATCCTTTTTCTGCTCCTTAACAAGTGTAAAAAGTTCAGTGCTGTCTCTAATATTTGCTCTTAATTCCCTACATCTTGTTCTGAATTTAGTCACGGTGTTGTTGGTAGCTTTTGCAATGGCATTAGGACAATCCAGGAGTATACCTGGATTTACCGGTGGGGGGGGGGGGGTCATTATTCCTGGGTGAAGACTGGGTATGCTTAATCTCAGAACTGATGCAAAGGAGAATAAATCACTGAAATGAGCACTGGCATAGCTAGATTGTTCTTTTGTTTGGCCAGTGTGCTTACTAGAGACTGCAAGTAAAATTGCTGTTACAACGCCCTCTCTTTTCTTTTCCTTCTTTTTCTTTTTATTTTTTGTAATATTTCAATGATTTTTTTTTTCCTGAAAAGAACGGTATTTTTGTGTTAAAAGATTTTAAATTGACCTGTTCCCCAAAGGTATGAGCAATAGGCTCGTGGTTTCTTCCACATGAATTTGATACTGCAAGCTGAGCTCATCTAGAGCAAGTCCTTAGTCACAGAACAGTCTGTTTTGACAGTCCTAAATGATCCATACAAGTCACCCTTGCTGTACAAGAATTAAGTAATGTCTCTGTGTCAACACTTTGTAAGAGTATGCTGAAGTTAATTTGCACCCCAGGTCAGAGCCCAGATTCTTTCAAAAGAGTGACATGGAGCATAACTTTTTGGATTTCTGTAGACCTTGGCTAGGATCTATATTAAGATCTTGGCAGCACAATGCATGAGTGTCCTATACAAGACCAATGAGAAATCATAGCAGCTAGCTGTTCACAGACTTCGGTTTTTGACTTATGACTAGTCACAGAAATTGTCCAAATTCATTTTACTGCTGTACAAATCAGCAAGTTGAGATCTACTTAATTACTAGTGGTAATTGCCATCACTTGTTTCTGATGCTCTGTATTCAAAAAGTAAAGTAAAAATCCTTACCCAGAACTTCATTCTTTTTCCAGTGTGCTATATATGACAGATGAGATCCACATTTAGTCACAGTTTTCTGGTTTCGGTGTCAACCACGTGAAGCCAGAGGCTTCATGTAATGAGCTGAATCAAATTCTCTGCAAAAAGTAAAAAATCAATGACAAACATCACTGCCGTAACCTTAGTGCAATTTTCCTGTCATTTACCCCGTTATGATGCTTGGAACTAAGATGCAAACAAATACGATCTTGAAAGGAGAAAATAACTGTGCAGAGTCAAGTCTCTTATATGAATCATCTTTTAATTGCCTGCATTAAACAATTCACTTCGTATGGAAAATATTATAAGAGATTTCAAAAAGAAGAATAGTTAGCTATATGTGCTTCCTTCCTACTGCAGCACCTGCGGTAGCCAGTTCCAGCTGCCTAAATTGTAAATGTTTAAAATTTATCTAGATAAAACATAAAAACTCTGAATTATTACTGCTACTCATCACAGAGAGAAGCTGGAGCTGATAAGAACAGGTCCACTCATATATCTAATGTGGCCTTACCTAAAAGTGAACGGGTAGATAAAAAGAGTCAAAATCAAGTACTTTTTTTCAAGTCTGCCTTTGGAATAAAAAATGCTTAGAAGTAAAAAATAGTTGGAAGAAAAAGGGTATTATCTTCTAGACTTATAGCATGCTTTTGGATAACTTTCCATTCTGCTTAATTGCATTGTATAAGGCAGGAGCATTAATGGCCTTCTCATTGTTCCTTCCATTAGTTAAAGTTTCAGATTCTGGACACCAGCTTTTGGGTGTCTGTTCCAGATCATCTTTCTGGATCATTTCATTTGTGACCAAGTTTAACCCAGGTTTCTTTGGATGAAAAGATAGTGCTAGGTATCACAGGTTCAAAGCACGCACTTGATATTTGTTGTTCTCGATTATTTTTTTTAAATTTCTAATAAATTATATTAACAATTTTCTGGATTGACACAGGTAACCACTAGTGCCAGTGGCACTGTTAAGAGCCACCTGCATTGTTACATTAGTTGAATATTCTTCAGACTTTGTATAGGATCTGTGTTGCCCAGAAGTCCTGCAAGGAAGTTAGCTACCGTTAGCTATGTTCTACAGGTGAGAAAACCAAGAGAAGGGACTTCACAAAGCCACAGTCAGTAGACGCGGACATCCTGTTGTGGTCAGTCACTCCCCTTCAGTGATGTGAAGCTTGAAGGATTCCGCGGGTCTGTTTCCAGATAGGTCTTTGTTAGGGCACTGTCATTTGGAGCTAACCACGTAAATGTACAGATGGACAGTTGCTCCTAGGCAGAACACGAAGAGGATCTTTAAGATATTTCTGTGTTTATATGAGCTTCTTTCCTTCCTCCTACTCTTCAATATCCTTTTGAGAATTTGTAGCTCTAGGATTGCAGAAAGCAGGGTGCTGAAATGGCATCAAGAGATGGCATTGCAACTGAACATGACCTTGGCAATAAAAGCATACCCTACAAGTAATGATAGAGTGAAAACTCATCCAGCCTTGAGTAATTGCGTGTATTTGCAGCAAAAGCATGCACGTACACCGAGATCACACCTCTTAAAAGAATTCCAGCTAGTGGTATGTAACTTTCTTTCATTTAGAGTGCGTTTTCTTAATGTACAAGGGGTCACAACCACTTAGTTATGGATGTCCCTTCCTTTGAAGTGTTTAAGGCCACATTGGGTTGGACTTCGAGCAACCTGGCATAGTGGGAGGTGTCCCTGTCCATGGCAGGGGGATTGGAACTAGATGATTTTTTTTAAGTCCCTTCCTACCTAAACCATTCTGTGATTTCAACCCCTTGTACCTGTTCCTTATTGACTATTTCCATTACATTTCTTCATCATCATTCCCCAGCTTTGCTGGACTGGAACACATAAGACCAATCCATCTCGTCCTCTCCTCTTGCTGCTCAGTGATGCAAACATTCTTCTCATGGTTAGCACAGCTGTAGAAAAGAGGAACAAAGCCAGAAAGAGAAAGGAGAAGAAAAAAAAAAGGCAAATAGGAAATCAATAAGATGGCAAAAGCTGAAGAGTAAGGAAGAAAGACACAAATAAGCAAAATAAGATAGGTGGGGTTGAACGATCACAGAAAATAAGGGATGGGTGGAGAAGAAAATGATGGTGGTCCTAAAATATGTGCTCCATACAATATTTTCACAAAATAATTGAGTCACTGCAACCTAGGGGTGATGCTTCCATGCATGACACAAGAAACCACCCATGAGCTGAGCTGGAAAAGATGTGACCCAGGAAGAAGGTAACATTCTGGTGGCAAAGGAGAATGTTTTATTTGCAACTGGGGAGCCTTGCTGGCTCTTAGGAGTAAGGAAAAAACAGGCATGATTCATACGCATCTCCCCACCACCAAGTACTTGCCACCCAGGTCTGGTTGTTGATGAGTTTTAGGACAAAGCAGTTCAGATGTTGTCTACGTCAAAACTCTGGAGGAGCAGTTGAGATTTTCTGAAATCAGATGGAAAACAAGCATGTTTCGTGTTTTGGGCAAAATAACACACTCTTAATAATAATAATAAAATGCACCTAGCTTACATCCCCAGTGCTTAATATCCCGTAAAAAATTACAAAATGTTACTTAATGAGCTTAATGTTTACTTGCCTTATATGCTTTGGAGTTGTACTTTATAAAACAAGTTTAAAACATTCTAATATAATATTTAGTATTAAATAGCTCCCTGAGTTGCCAGCTCAGTGGAGTAGTAGGTCTTAGCACTATCTATCTTTTACCCTGGAGGACCCCAGTTGACTTAACAATATTTTGTGGAACAAAACAGTGGAATAAACAATATCTTCAGGGATCCAATCAACTGCCCCTTAAACCAGTGCTGTCCTTGGTCTTTACTCAAAATTTGTCATAAGCATAAAACTATGCCATGGTGGGCTAAGACTAGATAAAAATATACATATATATGTATGTATGTTTTTATCTAGGCATATATATATATATATATATATATATATATATATATATGTTTTGGAAACTACACGTGGAAAAAAGGAGTATGATTATGTTGGATGTATGGGGACGTCCCTTTGGCCATCCATGATGTGTGGGCTGTTTGACCCTCAGAAGAAACAATGCAAATGCTACTGCTTGTTAGGTGGGCTGTTGTGTTTTTCTTTTATAAGCATCCATAAAGCTTTAATTACTGGGGGAAAGGGCAGGCTTTGTTATGAGAAGCAATCACAGAGACTCACTTTTTCCAAAAGGTATGTTGTACTTACTTGCAGATTGTTACACTGTGTGGTGATGAATAACACTTGGAAGCAGATGTCAAAGGCATCAGTGTTGAGTGGAAATGTTACATTTTTTCCACTTGTGTCTAGTTTAGACTATATTAAAGAGAAGGGAAAATTTTAAAAGCTGAAAACATGTTGAAACACGTTATGGTTGTGACAGAATTGACGACAGCCAGGAAATTCCAACGTAGGGTCCTCACTCCATCTCTACTGGGCACTCAGACTAGAAGTCCAACATCCAAGCTCTTGAGTTAGTGTTGGTCACAGAAGTTGTATCCTTGTTATTTGTTATTACATGTATGCTTGTCTGATGCTGGCTGATTTCCTCTCTCTTCTTTTGATCCTTCATAAAAATTTATAAAGTCCATGTTCTGCATCATGTGCCCTCAGACCTACTCAAAGCTGTTAGGTAACAAGGAACTTTTTAAAAAAGTATTTTGAATAGTCTGCATCCCAGAAAGATCACAGAAGATTTATTCAACAGACAAGAATGAATACAAATATGAACTTATATCACTGTTTATAAAAGCATGTGATATTCATATAAACCTCACATTAAAATATTTTCTTTGCATGTGTTAGTAATAAAACCTTTTGTATTATTAGAATATGAATATTTAAATCAAGTTTTTTGTGTTTTTTTGTTTTGTTTTGTTTTGTTTTCATCTTGAAGCTAATGCCAGATTATATTTTGCTCAAATGTTAACAACAAAAACAACTCTGACTGAGCTCCCTTGGATCCTCCTGTCTGAGATGCCCGAATGGTACAGAAGTGTGCTGCGCAGACGCAGTGAGGCACAACCCTGGCTACATATTAATACATAAAATATAACCATGCTAACCTTGATGCTTATGTTTTGTGTACCCTGCTTCTCTGTAGTGGCCAGATTGTGCATTTCTCCCATGTGTTAGTCTAGAGAAGGTGCTATGTCCCAGTGACCTATAGATCATAAAGACTGTAGTCAAAAGTAGGCTACTGTGCTCGTGCAGAATGACCACGGACCACAGAAATTAATTCTTCGAATTGAACTAGAAGATTCCCAATCTTACAGTTCCACTGATTAAACATAGTGTGTCTTCAGTTATTCCAACAGTTGGTTACCAGAGTGTCTGAATTCGCTGCTTAACTCCTGGTCCCTATTTGTGGACTTTCTACCCAGTGGAGTTGCAAGTGTCCTTGTCTCAGACTGAAATGCTTCTGCTCTTCGAGCTCTTCATTTAGGTATTTACAAAGTTAGCTCTGAATCCTCCACTTAGGAGCTACACTGGTTTAACTTCCTAAACACCTGTCCCCAGAGCATCTTTAATAGTCCTGAACCAAAGTCAGAAAGCATAAGTCAGAACGTGTAGGTGCCAACCGTGTGGTGGTGCTGGAGGCACCTGCACAGGTGTCATAAAATAGGTTGATGTCACCACATTTTCTATATTGGATGTGTTCTGGTTTTAGCCATTCCACTGCATTTCAGAGTTCTCGTTGCACTGTTTATCCACTGAGCCCTGCACAGGATTTGGAGCCACGATGTAGCAGATGAAAGCCCCTGAAGCATGGCTGTAGACAAAATATATTACATTACCTTTGGCTGTAGTTTGGCTGAAGTTGATATTGTTGGCCAGGCTACCAAGTGATCCAGATCGCTCTTTATCAGTGACCAAGCTCTTTCCATTTTCTGCTCTCATAATGTTTTTTACATCAATCCTTGGTGAATATTGTTTTTGTTTCTTCCTAGTCACCAATACGATATTTTAACACGGTGCCAAGATCTCTTTGTGGTTATCAGCAAGAAAGTGTATTCCTGACCATCTGTTTATTTGCAAAGAGTTGTCATTTAGCTAATTTTAATCCTAATATGTGTGGTGTTGACTTTGTATCTCTCTGGTTTCACAGTAAACATATATTTTTTAAGTTTGGCCAGAGTCATCTTCTGTAAGCCCATGTTGATTTGGATTAAGTATAAATGTTCTTTAATTGAGTTGAACAGGTTGAAGCCCTGTGCTTGTTACTATCGCTATACTTCCTTGTCTGGGAAGTGAAGCTGACCAGGCTGTATTTGGCCAGGCTGTCCAACTTATCCTTTTTAGAGAACTGGCATACCATCAGCTTTCTTTTAGTCCTCTGGAAATTCTGCTGTCTTTTAAGAATTCCAAGTATTCCAAGACTTATGATGTCGTGCGATCTCGAATCCAAACTCTCTACCACATTTCCCTTCACAAAAATAACTATGAACTTTCTAAATTCAATTTATTTCTTTAAAGCATTTCCAATGGTATAATGTTTTGTAAAAGTCTTTTATTGCAAAACCTAAATTTGAAGCTGAAAAGCTACTTTAAAAACATGTTTTTAAAAGATCCTCATTGTTCTACGCAAGCCGTTGCAGTCTGCGGTGCAGTTAATTGTTAGACTATTGTGCTATAAAGCACTGCGTGAAGCATGTAAAATTCAAAGTGGGTGCATGTAGATAACTAATTTTAAGGCAAGTTGTTTCCTGAGTACACCACGGCTTGAATCTTACTGGATTTTCTATTGGAAGTAAAATCTTTATTTAGCTAAACACAAAGAACTACCGAGTAGTCAGTGAAGGAAAGTGATGAAAAATGTGCTGTGGAAGAGGTTAATTTTTGAAATACAGAGAATTTTAACATCCATGGGGTGTTTGACAGCAAGCCAAAAGTTATCAACTCCAAACTGCTGGGAGAAAAGGGAAGATCATAAAGGGCGAGGGTTAGAAAAGCCCTGGGGTCTGCTGGAGTTATTTGCTAGACCCAAAGCAAGGTTGTGGCCATTCTGAGATTTGGAGGTTAAGCGGAAGAGATTACATCTATTATGGAAAGAACACGGTCAGCGAGTTGAGGACATCCAAGTACTGTATTCTTGTGGACCAAGTTGTAGGAAAGCATGGTCGGTGGTTTTCAAGGCATGTGCAAAAGCATCTCATTTGGATCTGATCTTGTTCTCTTGTCCTCTTGATGTGAATGGAAAGTATTTTAGGGCTTGAGTACCTGTCAGGCCATGGACTGCTGTTTGTCCAAGCGTGCTGATGGATCTATATGCATTTTGGCAACATGAACTGGTTTTAATGTTGGACTATCTAATGTGATTTGACAGGAAAGCTTAGGGACCACCCTTGCAGAGCATGCATCATCTCCAGATTGCACTTTGGAAGGCAGAGTTGAAAGTAAAATTGAAGAACAGTATCTACCAGCAGAAATGTTGTCTTGTGCTTGATAGCACCGTTTGTTCCACGCCCCCCACCAAAAAAAAAAAAAGGATTTAAAAAGGATTTTAGAGATATAACAAAGGCCAGATGCTTGTTCCTAGTAACATTGGTTCATGCTCTAAGATTTTAGTCATTTTTCCAAAGTTTGATACCTTCAGTGGTGTTTTTTTTCTAAAATGTCAATATAAATTTTCACACATTAAACTAATGGTGTTTAAAAATGAAACCACCTCAGCAGAGCATATATATATATATATATATGGCTTATACATTTAAAGCTATTTTAAAAACACTAACCTATTAAATACAGAAGAGTTTCATAGCATTAGTATCACTTTCTCTGTTTTACAGCCAAGGGAAGCTGATGAATAAAATAAGCCCATGGCAGAACTGACGTGAAAGCTGTGGAGAGGAGAACATCAGGGTACCTTCAAGTACCCAGTTCTTCCCCTCATGTGGCTTCTATTATTTCTAACACTTAACTTTTTTTAATCAGTGGTTTTAATTTTTATTTTTTTTTCCTGTAAACTTCTGTTTAGCAAATGTGCTTTCTGGCATCAATCCTTTCTGCATGCAACCAAAAGCTCACAAGATTATGGCCAAGTTATAAACCCCTATGAAAACAGGCAAAACAACCACCAACAACCAAAACTATAGCCAGGCTCTGTCTTCCATGCCTCCCCCCCCCCCCATAATTTTTTTGTTAGGGAACACAGGGACAGAATGAACAAGCCCCTGGTGTCATTATCTATAGATGGTTTCCAAGATGACTTTACTCCTTTCTAGAGCAAGAAGTCTTCCCATGTAGTTCTATAAGTATTTGCAATCCCCCAGGATAATACTCTGCACTATTACAGTGATGCATTTTTCCAGGAACCAAGTGCAAATTCAGTCAGTCAATCAATAAACAAATCTCTTTTTTGTTTTTATCTTTGGTTCTTGTAAACGCTACGGTCAAAATGCTGCCTCTATTGGAAACTTCTTTTACGAGTGCTGTAAGAGTTTGGGAAATCTGTCAAACATTGTGAGCAGCTGCTGAGCAGAGCCCTCCGATCCGTGTGTGCTTTGGCATCGGCGGGATGCACAGGAGCAAAGAGTGAGTGGAGGAACTGGGCTTTGAAGTCTGCTTGGTGATGTTATATTATTCTTGGCTCTTTGTGCTTTGGAAAATACACTGCATCAAGTTCTCATCATTGCTGTAGTGCACAGTTTTTCTTGAGGCTGTGGAAGGGTGGTTTTAGCATTACGTTCAGCTATGAAACACCTCAGACGTTTCACTGCTGAGATTGTTATTTTATTAAATTCTTGTTAGTTTTTTCCTTTATATGATTGGACTGGCTCCCCAGTTTGTTTCTGGGGGTGTTTCGTGCTTTCACCACAAAACTTATGCGTACCCTCATCTGTATTTGCGATAGTTTCATAATGACTAAGTCACAGCTGAATTTCCTGCTTTGTAGTTGGATTCACCTGCACCCCACGCCCCGAAACCACAGTAATTTCCCCATGTTCCATCTTCCACCCCCAGCTGCAAGAGCTCTTTACAACCTTTAACGCTCTTGAGCTCAAAAACCCCAAACCACAATTTTGGGATACTTAAGAATTGGAACATGGAATGTTTTTGTGGATGTATCCGATCCTGATCCTGTCCACCTTTCGGAAGGCAGGAGCTTATGGGTTTTGCATGAGGAAGATGCTCTGCTACCAGTACTGTTTCTGCATTCATGTAGGTAATAGCAACCTGTGCTTTTGGAACAGGTGCATCTTAAATGTACTGCCACCCTGCAGCTGGCTAAGTGACCTTGGTGACAGCCACTGGGCAAGGTGTTAGCTCTACTGGACACCAGTGTTTTTCCTTCTGTTAAGATTAAATGAAGAGCAGGGAAGATTTGTTAACTAGGGGCAGGGGTGGGAGAGAGGGGAGAAAAGTTTACAGGATAAAAGCTTTTTCAACACTGACTTGAAAACCCATATGGCTGCTCAAGAGATTCTTACTCCCTCCAGCTGCATCCAGAAGATTCATCCTTCTCTGGTACAAATAGTATAGTTTGCACTCTTAACTAGAAAAGCATGTTGATCCCAAAGTGCCAAATTCTGCTTGCCAAATATTGCTACAGATCTAGAGCTTTTTTCTTCTTCTGTTTTAAATTTTTTGTTTGCTACTCCCTGGCTTGGTAATGTTTTCCTACATGCAGACTTGCATTCAGATATGTAAAAATGCAAGTCTTTTGTCTTTTGTTGTTGTTATTTCAGTGAATGCCTTACAGCTAAATTCCTCTACACTGTAAACCGCAGCACAAAATTAGTAAGTCCATTACCTTAGCTTATGACCTGACTGAGTGGAGCAACGTATTGTCTTCAGAGCCTTCTTTATGCCTCCATGCCTGAAAACAAATAATCTTATGCCTCAAATCCCAAACTAAGCTCTAGATAAACATGTTATTACCCAGAACTCAGCTTTGGTAGTGCTTTAAGACAAGTAAAATTAATAAGGGATGAAGGAATTCTTGTGGACTTGTAAATCTGTAGTAACTCTTCGATGTCAGCATAAAGCACAGCTTAATTCTAAACTTGTAGCAAAATCACAAAAAAAAATTTGGAAAGATTTAAACTTTGTAAAAGGCTTTACAGTCTGACTGTTTAAGCATTTGAAGTGTTCCTGCAAATGAGCCATATCCAATATGAGCAAAGGGTGTTGAAGCAGGCTTTAACAGATTACTTTTTCTTTCTCTCATTTTGCCTTTTTTTTTTTTTTTTTGTCACACATTAAAATGATCAGAATTGGTTTTCTTCCTTGAATACTGAAAATTTAATAAGTGCTGTTACAGATAATGTCCTCTATGATTGTAAAACAGGTCACCAGCTCCGTGTTGGCATTAATTGTCGTCAGAGGGAGGTTCAGCACCTGCTGGTTTGAGCTGTGACTCCAGCTGAAGGAGCCTGGGTTGGGCAGTTACCGTCCCACTGCTGCCTCGCCAGGGTTTACAGAGCTTTGCTCAGGTGAGTTTAAATAGTCCTTACTGGTGGACAAGGAGAAAAAGAAGGAAAACAGGAAAAACAGCATGAATGAAGACCTCAGAGCAATTACAAGTTTCTCTTTGACTTTCTACTGAAATTGCTTCTTCAGTTCATTGAAGTCCAGTTGATTATTTCCTTTTCCAGAAGAGGTAGGGGCAGAAGTAGAGGGGTTCCTAGGCCTCCAGGAAGAAAGAAGTTAAGGGAAAACATGAAAAGCTTTTTGGGAGATGCTGAAGGCATCAGATCCCAAAGGCAGCAGGGCCTGGTGGGGAGGTGAAACAGTCCTTGTGTTACCTCTGTCTGGGGCAGTCTCTGACCACCTGCAAGAACAGGTAGCTGTTAAATGTAGCTTTGCCGCTGGCATTGATTTTTAAATAAAGCAACTAAACTAACTTTCATGTCCTTCTAGCACTGCAGTGTCACTGCGGTGCTCTGCAGCTGCTGGTAGCTGGTGGTGACACACTGTTTATTACAGCGAGGTTACATTGAGTACATTTTACAGGCACGTTGCCTATCTTTTTAGAGGAAAGAGTCAAAATAGCTACTGGATGCCAGGCACTGGAAGATATGAATGAATTTCTGTGTGCCCCTACATCCAGCAGGAGTAAAACAAAGGAAATGTCCTTCTGATAAATACCCTTACATGTTCCATTTGCAACAACGCTTGCAAAGTCAACTGTAGAAAGGGGAGGAACTGCTAGTGGGAAGAATGCAGGTTGATACCAGGTTGCTTTTATTCGGCCAAAGCCAGCAAACAAGCATCAAACAGCTCCTTTGAACTGGCTAGCAAGCTGCAAAAGTTCTTCCATCATTGCTCTTTTAACTCCATTCATATCAGTGGTACTTTCTTCTTGCAAGAGTGGGATGTTGTCAGAGCTCAGCATTTCTTTCAGACTGCTACACATGCTTAATGTTATACTACTTATTGAAAATGCAGTGAGGGTAATGTAGCTCCACGGGAGAGCTGCAGAATGCTTTCTCAGGTACCTGGACCTGGGCTATGTGGAGCTGACACTAATTCCAGGTACTACGTGTGCTGTCTTCACTCATACGTTACTGAATTCAATCCCTCTTTCTTCAGTCATCATTGAGCACTGGGCTCTCAGTCACTGAGATTCTACAGAAAGGAAAAAGAGAAATGAAGTTAGAAACTCTTACAGAAGTCAAATTATCACCATGTTCTTAAAATGGTTTCATTAACCTTTCAGTTCGTTATTTGAAAGACAAGCAGTGTGATATGAGGAGTTTCAATAAATGGCAGATATAAAGTGGAAAAGCAGAAAAGAGTACATGTTCCTACTTCACCTTCTACTCGTTCATTTGAGAATTTGCTTCTGTCACTATCTGTTTCTCCTCCTGACAGAGAAGTGGCCATACCAGCATGCAGCTGATGCTGAACTATGAGCAGAGGGCACATCTGAGTGTCTTAGACGACAGAAAATAGATGAACCAGTGCTCACAGTGGGAACACAGGTTTGCAAGCGTGCCACCAGCATCAACAGAACTGCTTTGTGTGCCACAGCATCTGGCCTTTCACCAGCATGTGCAAATGTTTCGCTGGTTCCCAACGAGAGGTTACGGCCAGACTTCCTCAGCGGGCTCAGAATGCCAAGCAGCCACCGGTCAGTTCCTCTGGGATTCATCCCAGCACCCTCATCACGTTATCCTGGTTGTCTCTGGAGCAGAGACTCATGCAGATAGCCCGCTTCTTTTAAGCTTGGTATGTGTTAGAGACGGCCTCATCCTGCACTGCATCCCATCCGGCAGTGGCCCTGTGCTTTCTCAGGTCCTCTTGCAGACTGGAGCATAACACTCCTGGAAAACCTTGCATCTCGTTAAAGTCTGCGTTTATTTCTGAAGGGCCTTTTCTGCTACTGAATGAATGCCCCTCGCTGCACGGAAACTCAGCAGATGGGGTTTGCTGCTTCAGGCAGTGAGACCGTGTAATTGAGCGTGCAGTAGCACCTCTCTCTGAGCATGTGTGCCAGGCAGCCAAAGCTCCAGAAACTCGATGCTCCACGTGAAGGACACGATGTTCACCTGGACCTCGCTGCCAAGCCTTGAACCGTGATTTTCAAGGCCAGGGCAGCCCATAAACTAGCACATTAGGCTGAGTCACTATTCTGGCAGGATAGGTCTAATTTCTCTTTCTGTAAACTTATCTCCAGAGTACTTTATCATCCTGCAGCTATTCTAACACAACAGCCTTTGAATGACTGGATGTTGCAGAAGCAATGATTTACATCAGGTAGGGGAAACAACTCTGTGGTAGGTCTTTCAAAGAAACGAAGCAAAAACAAATTAGATATTTTATTTTTGTGTTTTGTCTTAATACTCAACTCCCCTTTGGATCATTAAGATCTTTCAGTTTTCTTCACCAATTTGTCTTATCCTTCCCAAGAGCTTTGGGTCAGTTCATGTAGCTTTTAATAAAGGCTCTGTCTCTTACATAAACACACACGTACTGACACAACTCAGAAATCACCACTGGTAAACAAGAATGTTAATTGCTGGGTAATTATACTCTACAAGGCAGAGGGGTGGGAAGCATTGAAAAGAAGCTGCAGGCTTTTCAAGACAACAATTTGTAGTTGGATTAAGCTGGAACAGACCCAGGCCCCAGAAGTGAAAAGACAGCGCTTCTAAGCCTAAAGCAACACTTCTTTGCCAGTTAGCTTTAAGTATGCACTGCCCAGTCATAGTTCCAGCCTCTCTGGAAACATTTAACACTTTAATATGAAGGGGACAGAAGCTTAACCCTCGCATTCTGTGGACCTGAATTTTATTTAATGTATATGTACAGGCCTAGAAGGGTTTTTAAAACCTTGTAACTTAACTATAACAAAATCTATTTTTTCTGTAGCATCTCACAAGCATCATTGTTAAAACCGCCGCTTTTAACAGTTAAAACAATTAAGCTGAAGTTCTTTGATTTCCCTGGAAGGGCATCCAGTCCCTATCCATCAAAGTCTTGGGCTGCAGCAGTTTTGCCAGAGGTTTTGTTCCACAGAATGATGGATGGGTGAATGCTGGTAAAACTGTTTAACGTAGGTTTTTCTAGCTATTTCTTGGTAAAAGTGCATATTGGCTGCAGTGCTCATCTTGAAAGATGTCAGAGGAGGGCCTTATTCCGACAGGTATGTTGTCATTTTGGACTAGCAAGTGCTTTGCAGAACTTCTCTTTCCCACAGTGTTTGTACTTCCAGATCCATAGGGGATTGCTAAGGGTCAAAGTTTCAAAGAAATTAATCCCTGTTCTGGACTGTCCAAGTGTCGATGTGAAATGGCACAGACCATTTTGCAGTGCATGCTTCGTGCAGTTGGCCGGTTATCCCCTTTCTTCTTTTCTGGCTAGGAATGCAAATAGTATATGCAAATCTGAGGTTTCACAGGATTAAAAAAAAAAAAAAAAAAAAAAAGTTGTCCTCACAAAACCTGGGCAAACTTTGGAAGGGAATGTCAAATAATTGGCTCTGTTGGCATAACTCAGAACTGTTAGATAAATATACACAGCAAAAGTGTGTTTCGAATCAAAGATGTTTCTCTCTCTCCAGCTACAGTGCCCTGTGTAGGACTCCCTGCAGCAGCTGATGCCATCGTGGGCTCTGAAAGGAAAATACTCTGTCCCTGGTTAGTCCTTGCAAGACCCAAGGGAATTGGTGCCTCAAGGTAGCATCCTGTGATCTCCACTCAAACAGCCTGCTTAGTGCCAGGCTTCCCCATCCCCTCTTATCCCTGCTGGGGCTCAGGGCTCAGCCCTGCAGCCAGGTGTGTCGCAGGGAGGGAGCTGACCAAGGGCACACACAGGGTGGGCAGAGGAAGACGGTATACCCTCAGCTCCTAGTTGTAAACTATTAGTGATTCCATTAGAAAGATGCAGGATAAGGCTTGGCAGAGAAGGATCCGCCTGTCTGAAGCTTTGCGTATTTATCTGAGTCTGTGGGACTGTCTGCCAGGCTTTGCACACACACTTAATTTTAAGCATGTGAGTAACCAGTGGGATTGCTTAATTTTAAGCATTCCCCAAATTATGTTACTCTGTTTGTTATCTTTTTTCCATATACCCCAAAATATTCTTAGATCTATGAGGATTACTTGGGGTTTTGTTACATACTCACTTTCCAAGAAAACGAATGCAACAAATTAAATAACTTCAGGCTTAACGTATTCTGGTTTGTTTTACAGTTGTCTCAATTAAATCTGCTCAAGTTTTCCTTTAAAAATGGCAAGCTGATTAATCTTAGCTGCTTTCCCAGTTCTAGCAGCCTCTTCCAGGGTTAAAAGAAAAAGCAACAATTGCCAGATCTTTTAATTTCTGGGCCTCACTGGATGTAATGCCTGTTAACCCCTAAGGACTGCTGAAACATTTGTGCTGTGTAGGCCCTTAGCCAAGCTTAGCATGCCACAGATGAAGTAATGCCATACCTGTCCATCTGTTTGGCCTATTGCTTTACAATATTTGGAATAAAAATTTAATTTCATATAATTTTCTGTGACATTGTTTAGAAATAGACCATTTGTATGTGTCAGAATGAAATGCAAATCACCCCTTTAGCAAACGAAAGTGTGATTTCTGACTGATATTTTGTAAGGCCTGATTGTTATGATTGCTACCCAGTTGTATATCCTCGCCTTCCTCCAGAAGAAAATGTAATGGAAAACGTAACCCTAACAATTACATACAGATGGCACCATCCGCATGATTTCAGCTCTGTGTGATGGCTTATGTTTCTCTAGTACAACTGGTGTAAATTAAATTGTAGTCATCTTCTGCACATGTATTATATT
This sequence comes from Anas acuta, assembly GCF_963932015.1. Lineage (NCBI taxonomy): Eukaryota > Metazoa > Chordata > Aves > Anseriformes > Anatidae > Anas > Anas acuta. Next base: position 4,574,156 of record NC_088991.1, read on the forward strand.
GTATCTTCACCAGCACTAAGAGCAAGAACTGCACATCTGCTGGGTGAGAGGACGTGTCGGCAATATTCTGTTTATTTGGCTATTGCACATTGCTAGTGCCAGTGAGAACCCGGGGATCTAGCTGAATTTGTTGGAAACCATATTACACTTCTCAGATCACCCCATGCACAATTTATTGTCTTCTCACTGTGACAGAGCGGGCTGTGGTATAAGTTTTTCTTCATCTTCTTGCATGCTGTAAGCAGCAGCCATTTCCAGCTGGAGTTTCGGGATCTGTTAGGGGATCTGGATGTTCAGGGGGAGAAGGAGTGGGTCTGAAAGAGGAGGAGGTGAGGAGGGGAGACGAGAGTATGTGCACTTTACCCACACTTGAAAATCAGTACTCTTTTTTTTCTTTCTCTTTCACAGACTCAAATAGGCTTCTGCAAAGAAAACAGAAAAGGCCTCATAATTCATTCAGGCCATCATCCTTCAGAGCTGCAATTAATGTAAGTTGATAAACAGTACCCTTGTGCTTCAGTTCTTAACCACTGTCAGCAAACATGGGCACCCACAAAACCCTCGGGCTGGGCGATGCAGATGTGAGCTCTGCCCAGCCTCGGGGCTGGCTGCAGCCCAGGCAGCATGGCTGCCTGCCCACAGAGCCACACAGGCCTGGGGAGCTCTCCTCTGCCTGCACCTGTCTGTGCAAACCTACCCTGAAATTGATGTTGCTCCCTGGGCTGGAATTGTCTTTCTGTTTTATATTTCGTGCTGCACCGGCTGTAGGAGAGTGCAGTGCGGCGCCGGGGTGCCTTAACTGCAGTTGGGATGCAGCTGATAGCTGTAATATGTGCTGCACTTGCCAGATGCAGTGCTGCTGTCGTTGCCCCTGTTTAAATCTGGCATAATTCTGCAACTTTAGTGGACTTAGTCTTGATTTAAGCTGAGGTAAGTGAGAACATCTTTTAGAGGCAATATAAAATGATTTAGGGGCTTGTCAGAAGAGTCAAAACATTAGCAATAGGCCCTTACCTGCTTTATTCATTGGCATTCCCAGGGCTCTTGCTGCAGTGATTCAGCTAATTAAAATTCCTTTTACCTACATTTTCCTTTACAGCTTCAGGTGGCTATAAGAACTTTCATTTCATGTCCCAAACCATTATAATGTGTAAAACAGATGCTGTGTTCCACTCTGCGGTGGCAGCATTTCAACAGTAGATCAAATGATCCTCCTGCATAATATCTATTACTGGCTTGTGCCACTAAGATTGGAGAGAGATTTTTAATCAAATGTCTAAAAAGAATGTGAATTTTTCAGTTGTGAAGTCTCTGTGAAGTACAAAGCACTGCTTTTATTTTATCTTACCTTCTTTCCATTCCCTGTGTGTGCCGTGCGTGTGTTTGTGTGTATATATGAACAGATTAAATTAGGAGTTCTTTCTGAATATCTAGCCAGTTGATTCATGCATGAAATACAGACAATACCAAACATGTGAGTCGTTAGTTACTGTGAGATTACGGGCCCAATCTTATTCCCAGGGAAGTCAGTTTAAAGCAGGGTCTACGTCCTTAATGTTTTCTACAGAGAAGCCTGAGACAGTAACCTTAGGAGAATGAAATGTGAAACCCCCATGGCAATTTAAGTAGGGCCACAGTTGAAAAGCAATGAGAACAGGTTCCCTTTGTACTTCTCTGAGCTGCACTTGGCATCCCTTGGGGCAAATTGGGAGAGTTTCAGCCTTCAATGTCTACACAATCCCTCATTTTTCAGGAGCAAAGAGGCTTGTTACAGAAGAATGCTTTCTGTTCCTTGTAAGCCTAGAGTGGAAGGAGATCACTGATTAAAGCAGAGGCTTTTGATTAAATGATGAGGCTACTTTCAGTGATTAAACCAAAAAAAAAAAAAAAAAAAAGTATTTTGGGGCCCGCTTTCTGCTGAAGCTAAAATAGCCATCTATTGAAGCACACAGGAGAAAGCAAGCTGCCCAGTGGTCATTTGGAGGTTGGGAAGGTGCAGAGCAAGGAAGGGGAAATAGCAATTTTGGGATTATGCTAGTATTCATCTGTAATTGGATCACTGTTTATTTTTGTTTCTTGAGATGCTGTCACAGGCATGTATTGTATTTATCTTGGTAACTCAAGACACACAATGCTCTGTCACTCATCGCAGATAAAAGGCTTCAGTGTCCTCAGATAATTATGGAAATTTTATTAGCTACAATGAGACAATCATAAAAGGTATCAGGGCTTTGATTTCATCTTTTGGACGTGAGCCTATTTTTTAGTCCCTATTTTCCATTTATTTGGACAATTTTTAAAGCACTGTTTAATCTTTTAAGTCAGTCAAACTACCCATTGCTTTGAAGCTTTTACCTGTGTTCCCAAGGCAAGCATTTGTAATGATAATACATGGCATTACAACACACCCACTGCAGTGAAATGATTCAGTGGCAGGCCAGGACCAAAATTTCGTATTCCTTCATCTATGTCAGTCCACGCAGTCACAGCCAGTCTGTTTATCCGGGGCTCTGGTTTATGTGCAACTCTGCTTTGCTTTGCATCTGTGTTCCCAGGTCTGTGCAGCTCCTATAAAAATGTGGAAAAGGCTGGTCTGTTCGAATCTGTTTCTATGTATTTCACAGAGTTGCTATGCTTGCATTTTTTAGTGTTTACATGCTGCAGTCATGTAAAAAGCACAAGGTTATGTGGAAAAGGGCAGGGCTTGCTTCAAATTATCATTGAAAGAAATAAAAAAAAAAATGCAGAGAAATGTCAGGAGATCTTGATGAACATGTTTCTGCGGGAACTGGAAAAGAGACCAAGCCACAAAATTAGGAACTAGATCCAGATTCCATATCCTTCAGCCTCACCCCTAAGGGAATGAAAAATTCAAAACTGAAATACCACAAGTTTGGATTAAGTTTTTATTTGAACCTCTCTCTCCATAGTCTGGTTACACTGACAGTCTCTTAATAAATGTTAGTGTGAGCTATGCCCATACCTGATTGTTATACCTGAGCACACGCAATCATATGATGCATAAGTGCAATTTCTTCCTAATTTTTTTCCAGGATTTTAATGCAATGGTGGAAGCTGGCAGTTCTGCTAAATATTACTGAGCTGCCTACAAATATTGCACGATGTTTCCTGCTTTTAAATGAAGTCTGAAAAAATCAGAGAACTTGTTTCCACTCTGGCCCTTATACTGAGAAAACGTAAATTACTGGCTGAAAGAGATGGGTAAACATGTCAACCTTTGCACTTAAGGGTTTTTTAGTTTGAAACGTGAATTTGATTCCAAACCAAGCCAACCACAAGATAATACCAGAAACTGCATTTAACTAAATAATTGAACCCTTTATCCGTGCTATTGGGATTTCTGTAGTGATTAATATTCATGTCAGAAACTTGTGATATGTCTTTTTATTTCTAAGTATCACTATGATGATATCTGAAAGCAAGTTGTAACGCACCTTTCTGGGGTAACACAGTATCTCCCCTTCTTTCCTGTGCATCAGTACTGAAGATAAAATACTTCTTGTAAATGTAAGAGACACTTTAATATGGTTACAATAATTGAATTAAATAGATATTCAGTGGCAATATATTCTGCCTGCCTTGAACTGGCGAGAAGCACATGCACCGTACAATAAGATGTGTTTATGCCAGAAGCATTTGTTTATGATACAGCGCCAGTTACCTGTTGTGTTTTAAGCAGTGTGATTAAAACAGAGTGATATAAACTTTCTTGCCCTTCAGTGTTCTTGCAAGTAAAATTTTACTCCCTCTGAGTGCTTAGAATTTTTGCTAGGTCACCTTTTAACTGTGACTTTCAAGAGCTATAGTCATTTAATTTATTATATAAAACTGTGCTAATTATTTTCACATTCAGAACATCTCTTCCCAGTTTTCCTCTTCTGGCAGAACTCCCCTGATACAATCAAGCTGGTACATCGATTTAACTATATGATGATGACGGGAAGGCGGAGCTGCATTTATTGTTGTAAAGGCAGCCAAGATGTAAAGGCTGAGATAAAAGGAGTCATGCAGAAGGATACATTTACATCAGCCTGAATCTGGCATTCTGCCTTCTAGGGTTTTCTCACTCCTTTTGCATATTGGTACCTGCTTGTCTCTCTATTATCTTTAAGTCAGAAGTGTCGTGTCACTGTTCTGCTGTCAGCTCAGCTGTGATGAACGATTGCTTTCTTTCTGTAAAGAGAAAGTAACTGCCAAACAGGCTCATTACATATTTCAGACAAATAAATAAGATAGAGAACATTTTTTATCAGAACTAGGTGGTGGTTGCTGCACAAGTTCAGTTGCTTCAACCATACCTAGTCTCAAGCATTGTAAGTGGCTTTCAGTGACTACCAGTTATTTCTACCTAAAATATGAATCCTAGTTCCTTACCTTAACAGAGGTCAATTAGTTTATTGATTTGGCCTAGAAATATTTTAGCCTTTGAGGAAAAAGTCTGACAATATTTTTGCTCTGTTCAAACTCTTCATTGAATTTAAAGGGACTGCATCATCTAGCAGATAAGTGATATTTAGGTAAGGTTGACCTGTTCTATGTAACGCTACCTTCTCTTCATTTGTCTGCCTCAAAAGCAGGAATACAGAACTGTCAGTGCATCGGACCAGGAGTAATTGGATTGTGAAGCATCTGAAGTTCCTCACTATCTTCAGCCTCTTTCTCTGGTTTGCCTGTGTTTCGACAGGACTCCCACTAATATATAGAAACTCTGCCATCATAATGAAAAACAATCAGGATTTTAAATGACTTTTTTTTTTTTTTTAGTGATGTAGCTTGTGGTGTTGTGTTCAGTTGGAGTTGGCAGAAGTACTCAGCAGACGTAGACATGTCATTGGACTGCTGTGTTTAGAGGTTCCCTCAGACAGAACATGAGGGATGGAGGCTGTAGGCTCTGTGCAGCAAGATCCCACTTGGGTTTGGCCGGGTGAAGCACCAAAGCACCCAATTAAGCTCATGAGAACCATATAAACGATAAGGGTCTTGTGATGCCAGAAATGGCTGTTTGGGAAAGGCTGGCTCCTGCCTGCTGAGGCAGCATCCAACCATTGACCTGCATGTCACCCACCAGAAACTTCCCCTCCTTTGCAGACCGTCAGCTCTGCCACGAGTCCTTCTGGTGGCACCAGTCCCTGCCTTCTCCCTCGAGCCAGGGCTGGTGCAAGAAGGAACGGGTACGGCGTGTGGGGAGCTGGGCTTCGGCTTGGCAGCGGCAGGCAGGAGGCGGTGAGGTGCGGTAAGCCGGGTGTGGGCAGGATGGGGCGGCCAGAGGGAAAACACGCCGGAGAGGGTCAGGGAAGACAGGATTGCTCCCCGTAGCAGCAGCCAAGAGAGAAGAGCAAGGTCCGGTTGGTGGGGCACAGGAAGGGAAACGGCTGAAGGTGTTCGGAGAGTTAAATCATCACAGCTGCCTTTTTCCATCCGCTTTTGTTTTGCCTCTTCTGAATTCCGACACCTACACAATACTCTGTCTTTTAAAAACAATGTTGGAGTTCCCGACATTGAACTCTGCAAACAAGTGTGTTCTCAATTAAGTGAAGAACTTCTCCTGCCCCCCCTCGCTTGATACGAGTGCTTGGCTCAGATGTGCTGGCCTCTAGAGGAATCACACGAGCACATTTTTCAGAAGGTTTCCCCCTCCCAAAATCCTATCGAATGGCTGTTTCTTATAAACCAATGGAGGCAATTTCATGGCTTTTCCCTTTCATGGCCACCCACCTCCTCTTCCCAGCTAGCTTTGATACAAAAAGACAAATCCTTTCCCATTCACATCAAAAGCAGGAGGGTCGCTCTGTGTCACCTACCCTGGGATTTTGACTCAAGCTATTCGGAAAAAAAAAAGCTGGAAAGAGCAGCTTGGTTTTAACTCAACCGCAGTGTGTGTCACCGAGAGTTTTCAGGGTCACTGACAGATCAGTTTCATAGACCAAACAGATAAATAGGCACAAGTTATTCTTTATTATTATTGTTTATAATTTGTTCATGCCATAAGTGTGCTGAGTGTACTACAGAGGATACGAGCCCTTCCCCAGGGAACATACGGTCTAAGTTAGCCATATGTTTTGTATATTTTCAATGTGTATTCAAGCACCTCCAGCACTGGGTAGGCACTTTTAAAAACAAATTTAAAGTAATAACAATAACATGCTGAGTGATAACAACAGGCATGGGGGTGAGAGGAGGACGAGGGTTACAAAAATAAAGATCATGTGAATTGTTTTCTTTATGTCACACACGAGGCTTGGGATTTCTCTGTTTTTCTTTGAATGCTTTTGTCATTCCTTTCTCTTTGGCAACAGAAGATGACAGACTTCAGAGGCTGAGGAATTGCTGCTGGAGAAATGAGGCAGAGGAAAGGGGCTGATCCCCCCCCTTAGTACCTGAGAACCTCTGGGGCTGTTAGGGAGAAGCGTTGCTGCCCGCTAGGGGACTGACTATTAGTCCCTTAGTGGGAAGGGGAAAGAAGAAATTCTGTCCCAGCTGACCAAAATCTCTACCACCACCTCTGGTGTGTGAGGTTGTCCCTAGTACAAGGCATAACGCTGATTTTCTTAGGCTAAATCCTGAAAGACCTTTCTTAATTCTTATTTCAGCTGTCTCTAATGGCAGTGGGCGTTTGTGAATTCAAGAGCAAAAAGTGAGTGAGGTTCCCAGGACTCAGCCCTTAGAGAATGAGATTTGTGGTTACAGTTTAGTTCTTGTTCTGATGTTAGCTCTCATGCACCCAGAGCCTTTCAGTGCAACTGGTCAGTGGGCTCCTCAGTGCTTGGAGCAATCACTGCCAGCAGCAGGTATTTCTGTAACACTTCAGGCCCAAAAAACTGCTTGAGCTTCCTGTTCTGAATAGGCTGGTTTCTATTAGATCTGTGCCTGAGCATCCTTTCTGGTGCATCATATTGGAACCTCCCAGTTGTTACTGTTTGCTCATTAATTTGTTGGAAACTTGCTGAAGGGAAACCACAGTAGCGTTGCTGTCACACTCAGGACTTCAGGTGTTGTCTCGAGTATTACACGGCAAACAGGTTTCTAAAATTCAGCAGTGGACCTAATTTTAGTCTGTAGCAAAGAAGTTGACTTCTGAGAGTTGTTTCAGATTCAAGGCAGTGCTTCTGATATCCCAGTTTACAGTGTCTGAAAGCTCCCTGTTCTAGGGAGAATCCAAGGATCTGTAGGCTCTGCCACCCCGTGTTTGTTGTACATGGGGTCAAGAGGCTCTGAAGAGCTGCCTGCAAATTGGGGATAGTCTGGGGAGCACGAATCTGCTGCACACCACCCTCTTTGTCCCCAGAGAGGCAGAGGGGAAAGCCTCAGATAAGCACATATTTGTGCTTACATTGCCACTTGCCCCAGTTGCTGGCACAGCTCTGGGTTATTGTACTGCCTGTTGGGGTTCGGGAGAACCTGGAGGTAGTTGGACTTGCAGTAGGAATCTCTGGCCCTTGTCTCGAGAAGCGAGCTGTAAACCTATTATTCCTAAATCCAGAGAAAGGAACAGTTTGGCTAAACTTATGAATATGGCCTCCTCGGCATTGTCAATGCCTCTTACAGCAGCCCTACAGCAAGGCTTTCATTAGCACCAGCACCTTTTCGCCTGTGTTTCATGTCCTGCAAATCCCTTCTACTAAATCCCTTCTACTCCACCGTTGTTCTACCGCCGCGTTGCCCATGCCAAGCTATGTGCCCGCTGGGAGATGTGGTCTGTACATGCTTTTGTTGCCAGTTAAGCCCTCTTCTTTCCTGGTAAGCATTTGAGAAATGCTGTGGCCTGTAGAGATAGAACAGATTTTGCATTTTCTCCATTGTGTGAGTTTTAAGTTAGTTGTTAATAAAGCCAATTCCTTTATCAGATGCTGTTTGCGAAAATATGTTACACATGCTGGAACTAATTTTTCAGCAGTTATTTGCTTCATGTGGGGATTACAATAGGCTGGGTTTCATCCGATAACTTTTGCAGCTTATTAGATGTGAATTTACTAGCTGTGAACAGTTGAATAATACGGAGCTCACAGAAAAAACGAGCTCCACCATCCACAGTACACCGAGCTTTCTAAATTAGCCCTGGCCAAAGTTCGTATTTCACAATCCACTAAATAGCTTTCTTATGGATCATAAGATGAACATATACTGAGTGATGCAACCGAGTTTATAATATCTTCAGTATAAGGTGAACACTTTCTAACAGATCATGACATTATCAAAGTGCTATTTGAAATTAGCTCCATATGCTGTAGCAAGGCTGTAAGATTTCACCCAGAATTTCATTTTCAAATGTTTTTCATTCAAGTTCACTGAGGGTAAATTGGAAACACTTGGGTATATCCCACTTACGGATCTGTTAAGACCCACTTAATTTTAACACGTGGGTGTGTGGAGAGAGAGGCAGGAGAGGAAAAGTGTAGGATGGGGTGAGTGGGAATAACTCTATCTACTGATGTCTTCTGAAAAGCCGGACAGCGTGTATTTGCTAACACTTGCACGAGTGCTGCTGTGCAATCCACACTCTCTAGTTCCAGGGCTTTTTGAGAAAGGTGAGATCTTCTCGTGGAGAGGCTGGGAGCCAGCCTTTGGTCTCTGCCGGGTTGTGGCAGGGGGTTAAGCAAAGGAGTTCGCTCTGAGCTCCGCCACGGTTCAGGAGCCAGTTGGCAGAGGCCACCGGAGAAGAGCCAACGTAGAAATACGCTGGGTCTGTGCTGTTGCTGGCAGGGCTCCTGGCTGGGTTTAAGCCTGCCTTGCCAAGCAGAGGTCTGCTCAGGAGGGCTTGCAAGCCGTGTGGGGAACTGCTCACTTCGCCTTATTGGGCTCTGCAAGAATCATAGAATCATATAAGAGAAACGTGGTGCAGTTTTGGTGTTTGCTGGGCACTAAGTGCATCAGAAATTCTAACTGGCTTTAAATTATTTATTCTCTTTTAAAGATCCTTTATGAAGAGGATGTTGCATTGAGGAATTCACGTTTCTTCCCTCAGCAGCTTGAGCAGCTATGGGTTCAGGCTATAATATTTAATTATGGACAGAAGGACTAAGTATTATTAGCATGAAGTGTCTCAGTACCCTTCTAGTCCTATTAAATATACCCAGCTTCAGTGGTGCTGATAGTATTTTTGTAGGTTAACTAATTTCCCAAAAATTCTGGGTTTTCATCACATTATTTCCAGCCGATTTTCTGTCCTAGACAAGATATTCTCCTAAGGGGAAAATGTAGAAGAGAGCTATCGAAGGCATAATCTAGCTGTTTTAGGGAAGCACCAGGAAATGCTGTGCAACAGCTATTGCAGTTCCAACAGCACATCAACTGGCAGAAACAAGAATGTCAGGGGAGTTGATTGCATAGCTTATCCATGTCTAGAAGGATATGGTTTTCATTTCGAAAATGCTATTCATCTAAAATCTGAAATTCTCATACCCACAGCATGAGTGTTTCTGAGTTTCGCATCAGAGCCTGGAGTTAAACACACGTGTGCACCTTTACATCTGGTGCTTTTATGAATCATTTTGAGGAACTGTTACTAAGCAGCAGCAGCTATAGCGGGGCTCCATTTTATAAAGAGGAAGGGCTGTGTTACTCATTTTGTTTCCAAAAAATTCATTTGTTTTGCATTCCCAGAAGGTACTTTTATTCTCCCAGAAAGGTCAAGCAGAAACATTGATGTAAGTCCTGTTTATGGCAATCTTGTTAGATTTCCAGCAATTGCAATGGAACATATTTATAACAAGTATGTTTCCCTCTAGGGTGATACCATTAGTCAAAATATGCTTTCTCATATTTCCACTACATAAACACAAATACCTTTCAAGATTCAAACTTACTGGTCTTGAGGATTCCCACAGCCACATCTCATTAGTGGTTCAGAAGGCCGCGCTAGCCATGGTTTCAATTTGGGATGAAAAGGTTTTGTTAGGAGAAATAACTTCAACCAAACTAGAAGGTTGAAAAACAGGATAATATTCCATGTGTGGGCTGTTGTCCCGAGCAAAACAGCAACCCTGAGAAGTCTGATACTTTAAAACATACAACTCGTGATTCAACGTGCTACGGATCCAGCCAGGTTTGATGCTTCAGTCTGTTATGGTATTGTGCCATTTCCACAGCATTTAGCATCTCACAAACTTATGCTCAATGCACTGGTGATATATATGTCATCCCTGGTGCAGCGTAGCCACTGACTCTGTATTTGGTTCTCTAGAAGCATTCCTAAATCTGTTGGTTTCCTAGCAGAAACTGTAAAGAAGCAAACTTTCCATAGATACTACAGGAACAGATTTGACAAATATAACCCAAACTGCATTACTGGGAAGACTGCAGAGTTTCTGATTAACATAGCCATGATGACGAATGAGCTCTGTGTCCCTGCTTGCATTTCATTTCTTCATTCGCAAGACTTTTGTTGAAATAATGTGACAGCATTAATCTAGAGAGTGTCCAGATAGAGGCAAATACCAATTGAGATGAAATGAAATTTTAGATCTCAACATAATAATCAACTGAGTATGAGCTAATTATTGAAAGAAAAGCAACAGGCTCTTAGCCTCCTGTGAAGTCTCAGGAGGATTTGTCTACAGTGTGTTTCAGCTGTCTTCTTGCACATTCATCTCAGTCTGAATAGAGCCGGATAGAGACACAGAAACTGTTTTGGTAAGAATTTCAGAAACAGGACACCTTGAATGCTACTTTTAAGTCAATCTCATTGATATACATGGAACAAAAGTGATTAAGACTTGGAAGTGCAAAAATGAGTTTTCTTCCTGCTGCTGCAGTTGAAGTGCAGCTGTTTGAAATGCAGACCCCCCTTCTCAGGGTCTATCAGCAAGTTCATTAACTATTTGGCAGCAACAGTGCTAGCTGATCTTCGTGTCCTAGGATTGAAGGGAGTTGAAACACAATTTCAGGACGAAGTTCCAAGGAATAGCATTAAGGGCGTTGTTATGTATCACTATGTTAAAAACACTAACTATAATTCAACAGGAAAAAACTGGCAAAATACTGCCTACTTCAGTCTGCCAATATTTATAAGCACTCCTGGGGCTCATCGGCATTACAAGAGAAGAGTGAATCTAGTGGTTATGTTATGTTCCGAAAAATTTGGGCCAAAACTTGTTTTTCACACAGCATTTCAAGAAAATTATTTTGTTTTTCCCACAGATTATAATGGACAATTGACAATAAATTGCATTTTTCTCAGGGTCATCAGCCATAATTCACAACATCCATTACATCCGTAGCAGTCAGAATTGAGACTAGGCAGAGCTTGCATAAGGCAAGAGAAAAATGATTTGGACGGTCAACAGCAGGCTTAACTGCTACACTTGTTTTTTGTACGCTGAAGACAGAAGGTGGTAATTGTAGGTATTTTCTCATGTCCTGTTTTTAGATGGAATAGATTTGGAGATTAATGATAGGGTGAAGAGGTCATTTGACCCTGATACAGCTTTATTGCTTTCGTAAAGCTGCAGCAGGACTCAGTTGTGTCCCAGTGAACAGAAGTTGCTGTAACTTTGGGCTGAAGCTACTTTCACAGAATCACAGAATTTCTAGGTTGGAAGAGACCTCAAGATCATCGAGTCCAACCTCTGACCTAACGCTAACAGTCCCCACTAAACCATATCCCTAAGCTCTACATCTAAACGTCTTTTAAAGACTTCCAGGGATGGTGACTCCACCACTTCCCTGGGCAGCCTGTTCCAATGTCTAACAAGACTTTGTAACTTTGGGTTGTATGCCAGTGTAGAGGAGAGAAATAGTCTCTGCTAGGAATTAAGACCTGAGTTTGAAAATGAGCTGCAGTGCAAGCAGACTTTCACCAGCACTTTGCCAGTTGAAAAAACAGGAATAAAACAATGTAGATAACGTGGTCTTTCCTTCTGATTGCTTCGACGATATTTCATCAGCTATAGACGTCTCTATACCCATAGCTTCTCCACCACCAAGTCTTTATCCAGATAATCAAAGTGAAGGAGATGTACACTGGAATTGAAGGCAACATAATAAAGAAAATGGACATTATCTTCATAACATAAATAAAATTAATTGTCTGGTAGAATACTGTGTAGAGAAAGAGCCGAAGAGCAGTGCAGTGAACTAGAGTATGCTAAGGACATTTGGGAAGAGGTGCCTCTGGGTGGCTACTGCCAGAAAATGATGCCCTGCACGCATCGCAGTCGTTGCTGGAGTATGTCTGTTACTGCTGAGGTGGCTGAGCGTTGTGAAAAGTGAAACAGTAGGGAAGAGCTCATGATTGATTGACTTTGGAAAGAGATTAAAGGATTAAGTAATTATAACTTGGATAAATGACAATTAAGGAGGAAAAAGACTTCGAGAAGTAATTGCAGTTGAGCTCCGCAGAGGGAGTTAGAACTCTTCAGTATTTTCTATGGGGCTACAGGTAGGAAACTGAGAAAAGAACTTGAGGGTGGAATCAGAAATTTGACCCTTTCCAGTCAATCTAGTTAAGGTGGCACAAACTTCATCACTGAGTCCTTTGTAGTTCCATGTTGTATATTTGTTGTATTGTAGAGGATGATCTGTTGCTGCCTGGCATGCAGACTAATCCTAAGGTACTTAATGGATGGTTTTTGTCTTCTGTGTGTCTGCAATGCTTTCTATGCATATGCTGCTTGTAGATGAGGAAAAAGCTCGTGGAATTGAACATTCATAAGCTATGTTATGTTTTGTTTTAGGAATTATCTGATAGGTGTATTAGTAGATGCTTATGGATTTTTTCATGCATTTTCTGAATCAGGAGTTAATATAGTTAATATATTACTTAAATGAAAGCACCACAAAATTGCTTCTAGAACCAACTAAACTTCTGTATACCTTGGAATTGTAGTTTTAGAAAGGCAAGCTTTTTAGTAGACCTTTTTCCAAAAAAAAAAAAAAAAAAAAAAAGCAATTCCGGTATCCTAGCAATAGCTACATAGCTGATTACAAATATCAGACTTCCCGGGGTATTATGGAATTCATTCTACTAATCTAATTTAATTAATTCTGTCTTCAAACTGGTTGCCAGACTGACACACGTTCTGAAGCTGGGAAGAAACATCAGATGCAAATGAGGCTGGAGCCTCCTCCAGGAGATGGGTATGCATTAATGGAGAAAAGAGTAAGAAAACACATCAAGTCAGTAATTATGGTACTGATTTTTAAAAAATACCTAAAAATGAAGCTCATTTTTCTTACAAAGCCTCTCTCGGCAGTTTGTGGAGGAGGTAGCAGTATGTTTGAGAGGTTTCTACAGCACTGGCATTTATCATGTAGTTGAATGCAGTGGAAGATGTGAGGCAGCTAGCTAGGCAAGTATGTACGTTACTGCTCAAGAGAGCTCTATCTCAGGAATAGTAAAACCTGATAAATCTTTCGAGCTCAGAGGTTCATGTTGTGCTTTACTTTCATAGGTTGAATACCAGTGTGCTGCTGGGGTCACACCAGATCAGTTCTGTGGTATATCTAGGTGTTTTATCAGTATGAAACCATGAAAAGGGGAGAGGGAGGAAGAGGAAAAAAAAAAGTGCAGTAAGACAAAATAACATAAATAGAAAAAGATAATTGCTTTTTCATGTAACTAGTTCTGTAGACTAGAGAACATTGACTTGAGTGTTAAAAATGCCTCCCTTTCAATTCATTATAGACAGTTCCTTGCAGTGATTAGTCCAAAACAGTGTGTTCTGTGCCAGTGATCATTAATGTGCGCTCATCAGGTCATCAGACTTGAAATCCACATTGCTGGATTTCTGGCATCTCGATCCTGTGCAAGTGACTGGCTCTTCTTTAAGCCTTGACTGGTAAACATGGTGCTCTTGATGATCTTCCCCCAGACTAAGCTTTCATCAGGAAAGTAGTTACCCCAGACCAAAATAAATTTGTATTCTGTATTTTGCAAAGGAAAATACTGCAAGGCCCATGAATACTGTACTCAAGTCTATACCTTCAGTATGAACTAAAAACACAGTTGTGCTATTCTCCTTATTTACTTGAGAGTTGTCCTTTTTAACTGCCCCAGGGACAAAAGTAGTAATTTGAAATTTGCATCCATATTATCTGTTGCCTTTCCTATCCATATGCACTGTCTCCAAGAGCCCAGGGCAAAGATGCCATTATGCTCAGTCACCAACAGGCCAGGTGCAGTCAAGAGATCTAACAGAATGTTAATAAAAGACCTGATGAAGAAGAAAAAACAAACAAACCTGCTATTGTGCCTGTAAGAATTGCTGCTACCAGGAAATTAAAACATTACGCATGGCGTATGCTGCCTGCCTACAGTCAGCACTGCTGTGCAGGTCTGAAATCGTGTCTGGCCAAAGATCTGCAAAACAATCAATTTGCAAAACCTGGTGAGTTTACACATTGCCTGTATCTCATTCTTGAAAGATGGTGTTGATTTAAGTTAAAAAATAATAATAATAATAATAATGTTTTGCCAAAGCTTCACTGCTTTCAGAAGACCCAAAACTTCACAATATTTTCTTTTAAAAGTTAAGGAAATAATTAACTGGCTACAAGTGTGTTTATCTGGTTTCAAAGCTCATCAGTGAGAGGGAAAATAGATACCAGGATTGACTGAAAAAGATATAAATGAAAAAATAAAACAAACACCATAAAATACAGCTATTTAAGAAGCCAGAAACTGGTATCCTGCTACAGTACTCATGTATGAACTGGGTCAACGTAAGAATCAAGGATCAAAAGGACTGTACTTGTGTTGGAGGTTCAATGACATTGTTCCCATTTCTGTCTGCACATCCTGGAACAGAACTGGGCTCTGATTTGTAGGGCTCCTGGCTGGATCGTCTGGGCCAACACGTTGTAAGAAGCCATGAAGAAATGTCAGGAGCTTGCTCAGCGTGCATCATGGCTGAGGACTGGTGAAGCCATTTGGCTTGGGAAATGCTTCTGGTTTGGTTTTGAGAACTGCACCGACACTTAACTGATTTAAGCCACCAGAAAGGAAGCTTTTCTTTTATTTGTATTCTCCTTGTGAAATTACCTGTGCTGCAACTATTACGTGCACGCCCATTTTGAAGTCCAAGGTTTGCGTAGCACCAAAGCAGCAGCAGCAGCACACCGTGCTCTTGGCATTGCTGGAGCTGCTGTACAACAGGTCCGTACCCAGGGTTTGTCCCCAGCCTCCCTTTCCTTCTTCTGAGGGTGCCACACAGGGCAAGGACTCCATATACTGGAAAAATGCAGAGATTTAGTCATTGCGGTGTCAAATAGTAAATGTCTGTGATAAAAGTTTAGGGTTCACTTGATAATTTCAGGGGAGGAAGGAGGATGGGGAAGACAGGTTTGTTGTAAGTATCTGGAATTAAATCTGTTTTGGTATTTTGCCCTTAAAAGATAAGGAATGGTATGTATTAACTGTCCTATTAAAAGGAGGCTATTTAAGGTGCAAAATGAAGAATTCGAAAATAGGGAACGTCGCATTTATAGCACTTCATGTGACTTTTTACCTAAACCTGTAGCACAAATGTGTTTAAGATTTCTGATCTCTCTGGGTTATCTGAAGAGAAGAGTTGAGGGGAAAATATTTCAAACAATATTTGAGCAAGGCTCTAAATGTGACACAAGCAGCTTATGATTTTTCCTTGAAAACTTTCTTATGACTTATCTTTCTGTAGTCACCACCACAGAGTCCCGTATCAGAGCGCTGTCTGTCCCTTTGGAGAACGAGCAGCTACAGAACTGGCTGGCCTGCAATGAAGATCGGTATCGTGCGGACTCCGGCACCCTCTAATGGTGTAAGCACTCGTTCACCATATGTTCCTATATAGTTGCAGACAAGATGCCTGCATTTGTAGTAACCAGACAGATTTTGCTGCAAATGGCTGCTTTTTCACTTGGTGATCATTATGAGTTTTGTAATATTCGAAACGGCTTTGCTTGCAATCTGGGCTGATAGACCCTGTTACGTGCCCCAGATACCCTGCACGTATTTCCACATCACATTGTGATTAAATGTTGAAGTGGTGGCTGAGGCATCTGAGAGAGCAGGAAGCTGGCGATGACTCACAGCAACGATACCATGCAAAGGCAGGGCAGATACTGCCCTGCCAGACAAAGGAAATTGGGAAACCTATGGGGTGTGGGGGGATTCAGTCCACTTTGGTTTTAATACTAGTGGTAGGCTAGTTGTCCAAATGCCTGTTGTCCCAGAGCTGTAGAGAGAGATCTTAAGCTGGAATGTACAACCACGGCTCTACTCACTTCAGCAGAGCTTTTCAGATTTACATTAGGCGAGTACTTCCTAACAGTTTCCTTAATTTACTTTATCTACTGCAAGATAGTATCATAATGCTATCTTATTATGTGGATAAATGTATGATGAGACCGTTGTATGTGTGCACAAACTCACATAAAATGCAGAAGTCACAGTACAGAGCTGCAGAGTCCTTCCAAATGCAATGAAAAATAGGTTTTCCCAGGATTTCCAGGAAAGGAGAGGGCATTGATACGTAAATATGACATCTTAGGACATGTGGAGAGTTCTTAGTGAATATGGCAAAGTGCATTTTTCTGGTAGATTAGTACCAATCAATTCTCATTAAACTTTAGCCCTCTCCCACTACTTAGCTAGAAAAATTGGAAAGAGAAGGGAAAACTTTTGTAAAATGTGACTCTCTCTGAGAATTCACCAGTACAAGTAACAGGATCTCTTTTGAAGTCTGAAGATGATCAGTTGCGTGCAATTTTTCTTTTTAAAAGTGTTCTGTAATCCCGTCTCCTTGGCCCATTAGACCTTTGAACTTTTTCATATGACAGCAGTCGGACAGAATTGCTGAGTCCCAGCCTGTTTGCTACAAACCGTGAAGGCTGCCAGGAATCTCCAACCATGGCAAAAAGCTGCTCCTGCCTTTGTGAACCATGTGAGCTGTGGTTCACGCTGCAGTAACTACACACAACAGTCTGGACCGCAGCCAAGATGTTAATTAGCAGTTACAGAGCCTGTATGGGCTGGCCCTGGACCAACACTATTTTTTTTTCCCTCTCTGTAATCAGCTGTTTCATTTCCATTTCTTTCTGAAAAATCCTAGTCTAACTATTCTGCGGAAGCTGGGGTGCAGCATTCCTGATATAAAGCCCAGATCAGATAGGATTGGTCTTAGCGTGCCTTGGAAGATTGATCTAGTTACTGTGGTCCATCAGTAAATGATAAAATGGGCCAGCTTTCAGGCCCGCTGGCCCTTTTCAGATCACGAGGGCAGGTGGGAATGTGGGGCTCTCAGCTGACAGCCAGGGTTGTCATTGGTTCTGTTTTAAGGTCATGGATTATCACAAATTCTTGGATGTCTCTATTACTGATAAGCGATGGATAATATACCTGGATATAAATCTCTCTGACAGTAACAAACATTTTGTGTTTATTTTACACACAGGTCAAAACTAGTTTGAAAAGTGAGATCTTCACAAGCCTTGGCTTATTGCTATTTGTGACTGCTTTTTAGTTATCTTTCCACATACCTACGGAGCTTAAATTAGAAATTTATGACAAGTTTTGAAATTAACAGCAGTGGAAGAAACTTACCTGACTTTGATTTTCTGGAGTTGGTGTCATTTTGAAATATCTACTGTAGTCTGTGTTCAATTTCATGTTCAACACTGAAAATATAAACTACAGTTTGTAGTCATGACTTTTAAAAGGGCAACACAATTAAGGATTTTCTTCCATATGTAGGTTTTCCTTGGAGCTTTTCCTCATATGAATAACAGCCATTTTGGTGAAATTGGAACATGTAGTCCTTTAGAGTTTTCTGCAGTAGAAAAGTTAAGTTTAAAGCTGTTTTAAATTACCCTAAAGCTGCTAGTACTTGATTTTTTCATCTTCATTAGTTAGTGCTGGATTCTTTGACACTAGTTTTAAATAGTCTAGTCATGCAGGTGGATGAAATCACAGCTTTTTGAACTCTCAAGAAGTTTGCTTCCCTGTTTAAAGAGTTGTGTGGTGTATATTATCAGAAAACTGCTCGTGGTCAGAATGCAACTTTATAGATTAAATATAAATATGGGTTAGGATAATTCCATGTTTCCTAAACCACTCTTGTTAATCAGGCTACTTGTAGCTGTTGTAGTTGCTATGGAGCCTGATTATGCTGCACATCCAGAGAGTGCTTTCTTTACTGTATAAAATTGGCTGTAACTCAACTTCAGATTCAACACTTATTTTGAATAACATCTCTAGTGTTGATTTCTGAAAAGGGCACAAGGTAGCTTGTACCAGTTATAAGCAACTCCAGCTGGCAATTTCAAGTGGGGAGCTATTATTTGAAATACACATTAAAAAAAAAAAAAAAGTATAAAAATTGCAAGATTTCAAGGTCGCATTATTATTTTTGTTTTAAAGAGCTGTATTTGGGAATCTCAAACCTCAGATGAGCTTGTGTTTATACGACTAAGTCTCCCCTGGAACCCCATGAAACAGAAGAATTTTGAAGACGATCCATGTGGATCTTAGAACACATAGAAAAACTGGCTGTTGAACAAAAAAAATAGTCTTAATTTTATTTACAGAGGTATTATCTGAAAATGTCTGCTCACTTTTACAGAGTTCCACTGCTATCTGTTGGGCAGGTTGCCTTCCTGCCTCATAAAAACACAGGCATGAAAAATGAACCATGGATGTGCTGTGCCTCCCATCTATATGATCGGTAGTTCTGAGATTTTGGGAGAGGAAAGATTCAACGTGTTGCTTAAGGTAGAGATTTAGCTCACAAAAGCTGTTTTTAAGTCTTACTGTTGGAAAAATATATTACTGGCAAAATTGTTGGCTTCTCAGCTCTGTGCAGTGTGTGGAAGGAGGAGGAGGCAAGCAGGTGTTCACATCAAATGATTCAGAATCCTCAGAGCATCTTGTTTGCTTGTCCCAAATCTCCTCCTGAATGCCCTTGAAGGGGGCATTTCTCTTTCCACTGACTTTAGCTAGGACCTAGACTGTGGATCTCAGTTGTGGGATGCCTGAGATTCAGTGTTTACGGTTACAGGCAGCTCAGACCAATGAACATTATGATCTCTTCAAATAATTTTTGATAGTAGGGATTATCCAAAAGGCTGGTTAGGCTGGACCACAATCAGAAATTTAAAACAAATACCAGAAAGTTCAGATTTGTACTGAGCACAAAGTTTCGTAGCCTGGACAAGAAAAGAATAATGACCTTATAGACTCTGAGTGGGGCAGAGAAGGAGATTAAGGTAGTTGTCACCTCATTACTGATCAAATTTTTTAACAAAGGTTGTAGGTCATCTTCATCTTAAAATATTAAAAGAAATAAATTTGAGACTACAAGTGTGGTCCAAGGATTTGTAATTGATGTTGAAACTAGGATTTTGGCAGGAGAATAGCAAATGCAGTATCTACACTCAAAAAGAGGGAAAATTTGATAGAGACAGACTGCAAGCTTGATAGCAACAATAGGCAGTCTATTCCAAGGGGGGGAAAATAAAGAGGTGACTGGAAAGTGTGGCAAATTGCACCAGGGGTTTATCAGCAGTACATTCTGTTTGATAAATCTCTCTTGATGAGAAAACTAATTTCCTTAACAGGGGCAATACAGTGGATTTAATTGACTTGAAGCATTAATTCAGAACACGTTGCTGAATGTGGAAATGACAGATTCCAATGGGAGTTCAAAGGTGGTTGTGGAACAGGCTTGGGTGAAATGTGGGGAGTTGAGATGGTGTTTTTGTTTTTTACATCAAATGCCATGTTATCAGCTTGTAGAGAGGATGCTAGTTCTGTTCCACAGGTTATCTTGAATCTCATGTTACTGTGTAACCCGGCTTTGTGCTGAGAAGTCTGAGAGTACAGAGTTGGTGGTGTCAGCATAAGGTATTCCACAAGAAAAACTAGATGAACAAGATGAACAAAGTACAAGTTGTGTAATTACCAATAAGAGCTTTTACTATAAGGACTCATCCACCACAACACAGAGGAACGACGCCTGAGTGTATGAGGCCTATGAAGTGCCACAGGGATGCCGTGTGAAGAAAACAAGATGTACAAGGAGCTGCTGAGGGAACTGGAGGTGTTGAGCCTGCAGCAGAGGAGGTTTGAGGGGACACCTTACTGCTCTCTACAACTGCCTGACGGGTGGCTGCAGCAGGAGGGTGCCGGTCTCTTTTCTCAGGTGATAAGCTATAGGACACGAGGCAATGGCCTCAGGCTGTACCAGGGGAGGTTTGGATTGAATATGAGGAAGAATTTCTTCCCAGAGAGGGTTGTTGGGCATCAGAAGGGGTAGCCCTGGGAGGCAGTGGAGTGCCCTTTCAGAGACATGTGGATGTGGTGCTTAGGGACATGGTGTCGTGTTGGACTTGGTAGTAAAAGACGTTTAGATGTAGAGCTTAGGGATATGGTTTAGTGGGGACTGTTAGCGTTAGGTTGGACTCGATGATCTTGAGGTCTCTTCCAACCTAGAAATTCTGTGATTCTGTGAGCTGACGGCCGGGCTTGATGTTAAGGGTCTTTTCCAAACTGAACGCTTCTGTGACTCTAGGAGAGGCTGCTCTGCTTCCCGGGGCTCTCCTCGCAGGCAGGGGCGAGGACATAGCGCGGGTGTGCAGACATCGCGCTCTGGGCTCCTCGTCTGGCCTTAAACTAGGGCAAAAACAGTAATAATAATAATAATAATAGTGTGTGCAGCGACTCGTGTAACTCCACCAGCACCACGCGTCCCTCAGCGCCCCTCAGCGCGGGCCCGGCCGTTACCGCCGCTCCCCTCACGCCTCAGCCGCGCCGCCAGGGGGCGCCCCGCGCCTCAGCACCCGCTGCCGCCCGCCCCGGCCGCTCGGGCGGGGAACATGGCCCTGTCGCGGGGGCTGCGCTGCTGCCAGCGGGCCTTCGCCTGGCTGCCCGTCCTCATCATCGCCCTCGTCGTGCTCTGGTCCTACTACGCCTACGTCTGCGAGCTTTGCCTGGGTGAGCCGCGCTGGGGGCGGGCGGGGCGGGGAGGGAGCGGCCCTCAGCGGGCCCCGGCCTTCGGCGGGGGGAAGGGGGGGCCGAGCCGGGCTGTCAGCCGCGGGCCCGCTGTCTGTGTGTGTGTCTGTGTGTGTCTGTGTGTCTGTCGGTGTCGGGGGGCACCCCCCGCTCCTTGTCGCCTGTCCCCCGGGGGCTGCCGGCAGCGCTGCGGCCTCTGGGGGAAGCGGGGAGCGATGCGGGGCGCCCTGAGGAGCCGCGGCGGTAGCACGGGGACAGCAGGGACAGGCAGAGCTGCAGCTTAACGCAGCCCTGAAGCCGCAGAGTAAGTTGTGAACTTTCTGCTGGTTCTTGCGCCCTGGCACGGGGTGGGTGCAGAAAGCCTTCCCTCGGAGGGGCTGGAAGAGGGGGAGGCAAAAAGCTGGGGGGGGGTCCCCTGGGGCAGGGCACAGTCAGGGAATGGGGCAGAGGCTCTGGGAAGGGCACCTTGGGCTGTGTCTGGCACAGCAGCCTGGAAGGAGGTGACCGCAGGGGTGGTGCTGCAGGGAGAGCTATTGTTTCTTCTCCATGGGGACAAAAAAAAAAAAGCAAAGCTTTCATCTGGTTTAATTTGCAGCTGAGAACTCCCAAGTACTCCGTGACGTTTCACTCCATCTCTAAAACGGGGGGCTTTTCCTTTTGGGAATTGACATGGAGCGATTTCTCCAAAACGCATGGCAATATCCATTAGCTCTACAACCATTGACTAAACCACGTGACAAAAAATAAGAAAGATACACTCCTGAAACACTGTGTAAATACAGTACTATTTAGCACTGCTTAATTCCAAGTCTCAGTGCAGCCGTCAGACAAGACTGCTGAATTAAGTGGGATTTGGATTGGGATTGTGTTATTCTGAAAACACGCTTTAGACTGGCAGGAGCCCAGCTCATTGCCTAGGCTCACAGCTGGAAGTCACTGCTTTACCCACAGCTGTCTGCTTTTTTTTTTTTTTTTTGCCTCACCCTTCTCTCTCAGGTATTTTATTTGCATGTGGAAGAGGTTATCTGTTCAGAAGTCAAAATGAGTAAATTGAGTTACAGGATTTGAACCTTAACTATTGGCATATGCAGTTACCTGAAAATCAGTGCTCAGGACGTTCCCTCCTGCCAAAATACCCAACATAAGGAAATTTATATAAGGGTTTCTCTGGTGGCTTTTCTTTTTTCCTTCAGATTCTCTTTGTGTATTGCCATTTTAGCTGTTGCAGGCATGCAAACTGCAGACACTCTGTTTTACTTCCTGATCTTCGTCTTTAGCAGCGTGTACTGCTGAGGGTTGAAATCAGTGCGAGGTGATGTCCTGAGATGCCTCATGGTGCTGGGATTTAAATGCTCGGTGACTGATACAGCCAGCAGCTGACACAACGGAGCAGGCCGTGGCTGCGTGGTGGTTGCTGCCACAATGACCTCAAGTCCTGGGATAAAACTTCCGTGTAATCTTTGCTTTGGAGTTTGCTCTTTTCTCAGGAGAGCTCTGCAGCAAGTATGGTGTGAACTTCAGGAGGGAACAGAGCAGTATTTGTGTAAATCTGATGTGCTCTTTGTAGGTTGATTTGCAACAAATGAAAGGAGAAACTGAGTTTTCTGACACTCTTGTTCATCTGTAATTGAGTGCGGAGAGGCACAACAAATATTTGGTCTCTTTTCATTTCCATTTTTGTATCACGAAGATTGCAGATCAAAGTTGTTTATTAGCATGGTTTTGAAGACAGCTACTTTTATTAGTTACTACTCTGATTTACCTTTTCCAAGGTTATTTGTTTTCAAGTAGGATGACAGAGTGAGTCTTGAGGGGTAGAGTCTCTGCAGGTGCTGGCCACAGGCTAGAAATGAAAAGCTGTGATCTCAATCTTTTTTTTTTTTTCTCATTGGTGTAAAAAAAAAAAAAAAAGAAGTCATCACAGGTAGGTGAAAATCTTTGGGTCATTTAACAGTACCACCTTGTTTCTCTAAGATCACTGTGACTCTGGGAAGTGAGCTGTGGCCACTGTGTCCTTATCATTTCTGTTAAACTTGGATGATGGCTTTCACTGACTTTGAAAGTAGTCAGGATGAGTAGCTGCAGAGCAGTGCATCCGTTGCTGCTTGCTCTAGGTAGCTTTGTTAGTAGGGACTGTTAGGATTACAGTCAGGCAAGGAGGAGTTGTAAAAACTCTGCGAGTAGGAGCTGTGAAAACTGTTGTGTTGTTACCACGTATCCTTTGTGTCTGATAAAGCAAAGCCAAGACAACAGCTAATTTATTTTTATGCTGATGGAGGAATGAATTGGGACATGGCTTACTGTGGAGGATCAAGACCACTGAGAGATCAGTGGAAAGCAGGCTTATGAGCACATCCATACAGATGCTGCTTGGGCAGTTGCTAGATAATCTTGGCAGTATCAGGGCAACAGGACTGTCACCAGTGGATTTGTTTCTTTGTTCGTGATACTTTTCATATACAAATATACACGTATGTGTGTTTTATAGCAAGGGAAATTGCAGCATAAGTAGCAGTGAATGAACATCTTGTGGGTGTCATTTGTGAGTAAACAATTCTTATGGATACTTTGAATGCTAACCGGTAGGATTTTTTAGTCTGCTGTGTTGAATTTGAACTTTTTTTTTTTTTTTTTAAATAAATCCAAGTTTTTATAGTTAGAAATGTCATTTGGCACAAACCTTACTGGGAATACTATTTGCTCTGTAACCTTTTTTTTTTTTTCTTTTTCAGTGACTCTCAGCAACCCTGTGGAAAAAGGTATGTACATTTAATTGATAATGTGATATTAAGCGCTTGTGTAAAAAGATTCATGAATGTTTTAAATAAAATGCCCAAAATACAGTCCAGGAATTTTTTTTCAATTTACATATTCTTGCAGTGTTTCCCTTCTGTAATTACACATCATCATGACATATATACATCATGCGTTGTTAGAAATGCTGTAACTTTCGGATATATTGGGAAATACCCTGGTTTAGTTGCAGTATATGAACAACAACATGAAAAGGCCGTGATCTACTTCAAAAAAATATATAAATAAAGAAATTAATTAAAAACAACTATACACATCTGTCCCTATATGCCCACACATCTCTTCTTCCTTTCTATTTTAGGTTTCCAGAGCTGCTTTTACAAGCTAAACAAAAAAGATCAATTCTGTTCTGTGGCTTGCCTTTTTTTTTCCCTTGTTTTATTTAATCTTGCATTGAAAGCTATTTCTTATGCTTTGTTTAGGGCGGCTTTTGCAAAACCAAATGTTTTTGGTTTCAGTTAGCCAATAACCATACATCAGTAGGAACATAGTAACTGAGTTACTGCCACAGAGGAGTTGGAGCAAAGGTTTCTGTGCCATTATTGCTCGACCTGAGCATTTCCCAGGTGCAGGTGGTCGTGCACCCCTGAAAGCCCTGAGACAGTGTCGGGTGGTCACCAAACACCTCGGGCAGAGCAGCAAGATCGCTTGCTGAGACCTTTTCTAGTGCTGCATTGTTGGAGGCCACAATGTGTTCTAAGGGTAAGGAGTTAGTGGCCATTTTAGTATTATTCATCTGCTCTCTTGGGCGTTAGGTGTTTGGCTCATATCAATGGCCTCTTACCTCCATTTCCTTTGGCATGATTGTGAAGTGTAGCAGAAGGTGTTGCCATTTTCAGATGGCAAACTGTTCCGTGGAGAACAGTGCCAGCTAACACTTCAAGGATCTTCTGGATTCCTGCATTAAGTAAATTCTCTTTCCACTTGAGGGCTGTCCTAGTACTTGAAACTCTTATACAGAAAGTGTGATGTTAATGATTGTTCAGCAAAAAAAGTTACTAGTTGCCAAATATTTTCATGCTTCTCCAGGTCAGCTTCCTGTAATATATGCTGTTTTGCTTTATCAGTTAAACAGTTGTAAGATTTTTCCCCTTAAATACTGATTTAAAAATGATTGGGCTCCATCTACACTTAGCATGAGGATTACATCTCAAACTTAAGAGCACAATAATGAATTATCATTGATTCATGTAATCAGTCCCACAGCCCATCACATTCCTGTGAGGTGTACTTTGTGAGGTGTGCCAGCTCTTCAGAAACTCTCAAACTATTTTCACACAGTCTGCAAAATTAGGAATTTTTTGGATTTTAGATTTCTCTTTCCACTAGTAGTAGTTACTTTTTATCTTAGTTTGCTGAATTTGAAGATTAAAAGAAACAGGGAAATGAAGATATTACTGTAATTACGTAGTGTGTTTAAATAAAACTGTTTGAGATGTCTTAGTGAGTCTTCACTATTAAAGAAATAAATAGTTGTGTAGCTGAAGGATAATTGCCCTTTCTGAATGTGACTTTCTGAACCACAATATGCCTTGCGCCTGCCCAGAGGCTTTGTACATTGAAATAAGGTTACTCTGAGGCATGCTGGATTTCATGTGGCCATGTTGTGTCCAGTGGATTACAATTCTTTCTCAGTAATCACAAGACATGTTTTCCTTATTTTGAGGGGTGTTTTCCTGTTTTATCTTATCAACTCTGACAGGCCAAAAGATGTTGAATAAGACATTTGACTTCTCTGGTAATGTAAAGCTCTGCTGAAGCATGCTATTTCTTTCAAATATTGTAAGTGGTGAAAAATGCATGGATGAGCAGTACAGGGATAACAGGGTGCTGTGAGTATAAGTGCATTCAGCAACGGAACCCAAATCTTGGAGATGCTGGAGTATCACCGTATTTAGTTTTCATGCTGCTCAGCACCAGCCAGTTCTGTTTTGCCTGTGCCCAGGATGTGGGAAAGAGGCAGGAATCCTGCCATGCCTGGTGGCCGTGTTGTCGCCTGCCCTGTGGGATGACATCTCTCACAGCTGTGTGCTTCTCTGCCCATACAAGTGGGCTGGCTGGAGATGGGGAGGTTTGTGAGATTGGTGTCCCCTCACTGCAGCCGCAAAGCCCTCAAGTTCTACTGACCTCTTGGCCCTAAGGTTTAACCGTGCAATAATACTGGTTGAAATACAAACTTTCCTTTTTTCCTCTTTTTTTTGTCATTGTTTTGAAAGATTGGAATTGTGCCCATTGTAAATGAAACTTTTGCTTAAGAAATTATTGTTCTGCTTTTGTTTTTTGTTGTGTTTTTTTTTTTAGTGGCCTATCTTATAATATTCCATATTCTCTTTGTGCTCTTTGTGTGGACGTATTGGAAGTCTATTTTTACTCTCCCAGTGCAGCCAGGCAAAAAGGTAAGAATCCAAACACTTCGCATTCATTGTTGAGTGAAGCAGGGATACTAATGAAAACTCAAAGAAGATAACCTAGAGTTATCCATAAAAACTGAGTAGTTCACTGTTCTGAGAATCCTTTGACTCCCCAAAGAGCATGATTTAAATCAGACGCGGTGTTAAGTATAAAGCTACACTTTTTAGGTATTCCAGGAACAGATAGGATTCTTAATGTTGAGAATAATAGGATTTATGATTATTACCTTACATATTTATAGTGGCTTTGATCTCTAAGCATTTAACAAGTTGGAAGTGAAATCCTGAGAACCTTGCTTAACCTAGCCAGACTGGAGTCCTGTGAGTAAGGAGCTATGGCTTTATTTTTGTCTTCCTTGAAGATGTCACAGCACAAGTAGAAACGGGTACATTTTTAATGGCAGTGGGGTTTCTTGATCTCCACAGCTGGATTGTTGTGGTGGGAACATTCTGTGTGCCTCCAAGGCTCAGCACTGCCTGTAGCCCTTTGCTAGTTGGAGTAGGCTTCTTTACAGCAGTTAAGCTCGTCCCATTTGTCAGACTTGTTCTTGTGACAGTGAGGAATAGAAGAATCAATTTAATTTTAAACATGATGAAATTCTAATATGACATGGCTGTGATGGTGAGGACTGTGGCTATGTGCATAGCATATGCTAGGTGATGGATAGCTCCAGTAACACCAGTACTTGTTACTTCCCTGGTCAACAACATCATAAAAGATAAATACAAGAATATACTACAGTGAAGAGAAACGGGTGCACGATGACAAAACCACATTATTTCGGAAGTTATACTTTAGCTAAGGATGTGGTATTGTTTTTTTGATGTAGATAGCTTATTTTAGGGCAAGAGTATGATTTAGGGTACAGGACAGTCAGGTAGACATTTGCTTCTATTGTTTTTCTGCCAAATATTTACTTTTTTTTGTGGAGGTCAGATTGAACTATTTTGCATTTTGTGTTACTGCTTTATAAAATACCAATAAAACATCGTGTTTAGAGCAATAGAAGAGGTGTGTGGCTCTTGAAATATTCATGGCCATAATCTAATCCAAATTACAAGAATATGAGTTTATAAATAACTAATTGCAGTGTTAGAAAAATATAGCTGGGGGACAGGTTCTTGCTCACAAGGAAAGTGCTTGAAATGTCATTATCACTGTTATTAATGCTATTTGTGAAAAAGTTAAAAGCAGCAACAGTAGTAGCAATTAGAGTATGTTGCTTTGTGATCTTAATTTCACTTCTGCATTTTTTCCTGATGTACTGTGTAGTATTCTGCCCGTCCAGCACTTACTCTCTCACTCTATCTCCTTAACCAATATATTTTCCTGTTAGATTAATCCTGTTAGAAGGAGTGTGAGATAAAAATGTTTCCAAACTTGACTAGATTTGAAAAATTCTCTCCTCTACCCATGAGTAACTGGTTCTCTCATGACTTCTGTTTTTAGTATCATATGTCCTATGCTGACAAAGAACGCTACGAAAATGAAGAAAGGCCAGAGGTGCAGAGGCAGATTCTCGCCGAAATTGCCAGGAAGTTGCCAGTGTACACAAGAACAGGGAATGGAGGTCAGCTAAGCAGAGTTTTGTTTCTCTAAAACAAGCAAATCAAGTAGGCTAAAGTAGCATATGCTGGCAATGCAGATTACAGTACATCCTGATGCCATTGCATACACTGCATACTAAGAATTTTCATATCTTTCCTGTCAGGTTTTATGTTTGGGAAAACCAAAAAAAGCCTTTAACACCTGGTTCATCTTCAGTGGAGTACGAAGTTCTGGCTCTGAGTAGCAATATGTTACCCTTTGTACTTAGAGTTCAACAGCCTACTTACATTGTCTGAGTTTAATAGTTGCAGTAGTAATAATAATATACCAAAATCTGTAGTGATTTTTACTTTAAAAAGAGTGTAGCTTACAGATGCAGGGCATACGGTCCAAACATCTGTTCATTGAATTGTTCTGTGAGTAAATGTATCCTGCAGTCCTTTCCAAGTGTTTTTCAGACTGGAAGTTCTGGCCTGTTCATTTCTGTCAGACGAACCAAAGAATTCTGCAGTAAGGAGCTGCTGTATAGCCAATTATCAACATGGAATGTATTGAAAGTCCAAGTAAATGTAGAAGCCAGAAGGAAGTGTACAGTTCCATTTTAGTGGTTTTATGCTGATCGCATGCTTTGCAGTGAGGAGAGTTCCCTGCGTGTACAAATCTCTAGAACTGCGAGCATTGCTTATCTGATTATGACCTGGCAGCAAATCTCAGCTGCAAATGCACTCATCTTTTACAGAGATAAAGGGAAAGAATATAGATAGTTTGAAAATGAGCAGAATATTAACAAATATGAAAAAAAAAAAAAAAACTATTATTTGCTATTAACGTGTCTTTAATTACAGGTATTCGATTCTGTGATAGATGCCAGCTGATAAAACCAGATCGTTGTCACCATTGTTCTGTTTGTGCTATGTAAGTTAATGGATTGTTTGTCACTGAAATGAACGTACCCTCTAAGTTATGCGAATGTGCTGGTTCTTCACGTATCTTTTTGCATGCTTGGATGTAAAGGTACGCAAGTACCTCCGTTCCAGCTGCAGCCAGCAGCATATGTACGTGTGTGACAGCATGAAGGTTTGCATTCTGCTCTTTGTGGCCCTGAAGTGTTTGCAGTTCCCACACCTACAAATCTGTGAGCGTTAAGTTGATAGGAAGCTTGCTGTCTGATAAAAGATTAACTGATTGCCGGTAGCAGGTTAAATAAAGTGCAATTTTTACTTTTTAATATAGTAGGCCTTTACAAGTGGTGTTTTGCAAAAGTTTTAAGTGCTCTGGGGCGGGAACCATTTATTTATTTTTTTTTATCTTGCAGAATACCAAAGACATTGGCAGATCTTGAACAAATAATAAATGTTCCATCTTAAAATTATACCTACCTTAAAAAAAATTCAGCGAGAGTATCATCTTGAGTTTGTGTCATGTGGAAATCTGCCCAAAAAAGGGGGGGCTTTTGCTACTGATCTGCAGTTGCCAATTATGTACCAAATATAAGTCTTCCATTTTTCCTTTTTGTCCTTTTGCAGATGTGTGCTAAAAATGGATCATCACTGTCCATGGTATGTCCTAGATACTGGTTTGTAATTTTCTGAAAAAGGAGGCTGTTTAGATAGATTTATTCTGTAGAATAGCGTCTGTATGCCTCTTTCAGTTTACACCATATTGGGAGATTTATAAAATAATTACACTTTGAAATCGCCTGAAACATTTTTATTTTTGAAAGACAGATCATTCATGTTTGTTCTATTAACTACATGTAAAAAGCTGTTTTATAGATGTAATTTAAAATCCATCTGCTAATTCACTGTGACTATTACTCAAATTGTAAATGGACTTCAACTAACCCCTTAATTTTAGTTATGTAGTACTTTGAGCATGCAGTTGGTGGTTGCTTTCAATAATAATATTTGCATGCAATTTGTTTGTGAAATGAAGCCTGCCACCTGTGCCTGGTCAAAGATACTTTGTGTAGAATGGTGCATGAAAACATTAAGCTTTATTCTTTTTGAGAATTGCTGCTACTAAATCTCTTAGAGTTCTCCTTTTTAAAAAGGGAAGATCTCAGAAATCAAAAGCAATGCAGACACTTCCCCACCTGAACACCCGCGGCATTCCTAAATTTAAGGGGTTTTTCAAACATGAGTTGTGAAAGAAATGCCTATGTTTTTTTCTGCACTCCCTTGTTTCATTTTAGAGTTGCCCTGTGCATGGAGAATTAGAATCAAATTTGTTTGATTTGTTTCATATGTAATCAAACAAGTGGTGAATCTGGTTTCTGAGCTGTGCTAATGAATAGGAGTAAAACAGAAATCCCAGATCTGATTACCGCTGCACATCAGAAACAGACACGAGCAATTAGGATCTGCCTCTGTGACAAATTTACCAGAGTTACCAACTTTAAAACAGCTCTCGACAATACAAACTGTGTTTTTACTTGGCAGAGTAAGTCTTCAAGTGAAAAGCAAAACGACTTCAGTTGTATTTCGTTTAGACCACTAAGGGGAGCTGTTTATTGATGAAATTACATTGTATAATGAAGAGGGTTAATAACCTCCCCCACAATGTAGTAGTTGCTGTGTTATAACTGTGCTGCGCCTATCCTGATTCTAACATTGCTTTTGTTCTCTAGGGTGAATAACTGCATTGGATTCTCTAACTACAAGTTCTTCCTACTCTTCTTAGCCTATTCTTTGTTGTATTGCTTGTATATTGCTGCAACAGTCTTCAAGTACTTCATTAAGTATTGGACAGTAAGTCATGGAATCTGGTTACTTTTTTGTATCTTCTGAGCTGGTGGGATTTAGGCACTCTAGTTACTTGTTTGTTTTCAGTCAGTGGAGGGTTTGTGTTTGTTCTATAAGGTGTGGGGTTTTTTTTGAGCCCGTATTTGAGTGTAACTCCCAATATGTCTGAACTCCACACAGTGAGGAGAAAATAGACTTTGGGAATTTCTAATCACAGGGATAGCTTCTGGAAAACAAGTTCTTTCTTGTACAAATGTATATGAACATGTATATCTTAGATTCTTTTGAATTTATCACAAGTTTATTAGCTTAGAAAACTCAAATATCATTCAAAATAAGATATACTTCACTGAAAGAGAGCCCAAGATTGCAGTTTACTAAAATGTTCTGGTGATTTTTCAATATACATCAGGGTATATCGTCAGCCCTATCACCAGAGTTGGAGGTGTTGCTTAGGGGTAAACATAGCTTGAGTTAGGTTAGCCTCTTCTTAGATGTAAATGTGGTTAATCTTCCCACATCAAAATACAGCTGTTGTTGGCCGGTCAGACCTCCTTATTGGGGAGGGAGAAGGACGGGTGTAAAAAGCCAACAACAACCAACTTCTACTGATTGTAGAAATAGTTGTCTTCTAGGTAGAAATTCTTAGCTGTCAACATTTGATGCCTTTAAAGTGGTTGCAAGAATACCTCCTACGTAATTCTGTCTTATTACAGGAAACCATTAATTGTGGGTGGGTGTTTTTCTTTTATGTTGTTTCCTGAACTGCCTGGGCATATTTCTTTTATCTTTGTCTATATTCCTATCTTAAGGATGGGGTCCCTTGCCCGTAGGGATACAGCAAGTAAAGGAAAGTGTAGACCGCAGACCTGTAGACTAAACCTGGGGTTGCCACCATACTACTCACTCTTAACTGATGGTTTCCAGCAGCTTCGTGTTTTGAAGAGTGTCAGCTCCCTTCTCTGTTCTGATATCAAAGCATAACATCCTCGCACTGATATGTACATATTTACTGAACAATGTCAAAAAAAATTTTTTTTTCTAATCCCCATATGACTCCTTTCTTGATTTAAAAGTTGATGGAAATAAAACATGCTTCTTATTCAGTTATCAATGGTCATTTATATGCAAGCAATACCACCTGGCAACTAAGCTAAGGGAGACCTTATGTCTCTGGTCTTTTTTCTTTAATGTCCCCTGTGTTGTCAGCTCTACGTGACAGTGTTTAAGTAACATAACTTTGCTGTGCATTAACTTATTAATTCCTCTTTAAAAAAAAAAAAAGTCTAATCACCCACAAAAAATGCCTCCTGAGATATTCATGAGACACTGGCAGGAATTATTTTTTATGCTAAGAAAGGCACAGAGACTTCAACTCTCTGCTTGCATATGTATGGTGTACAAACGCTTAGAGGAAATTTTTTTTTGCTTTGGGGTCCCCACACCCTGTCTGTAGATGTATACGTATAAGGAGGAATTCAAGAGCTTGTGCCTGCCTGTTTCCCTGTGGACACAGGACAGTCTTGTGCCCAGGTGGGAAGATAGCGTGATTTTACTGGCTCTGTCACATGTAGAAAGTTAGTAGCATACCACTCCTTCAGCTGTGGTTATGGGAGGGGAAAAGAATCAGATCACTTCTTTGTCTTTTCTTGCTTTTTATAGTAAGGTGTAACTTTTTGTATAATAGTTTGGTAACTTAAAATAAGTGTTCTAGAGGATATCTTTCTTCTCTGGGAAGAAAGAATTATCAGCTTTTATTTGTTCTTATCACTTGTTCTGTGTTTCTTCTCTTTCTAGGGAGAACTGACTAATGGACGTTCCAAATTTCACGTCCTTTTCCTTCTCTTTGTGGCGGTTATGTTCTTTGTAAGCCTTATGTTTCTGTTTGGCTACCATTGCTGGCTTGTCAGTAGAAACAGATCTACTTTAGGTAAGGCTCTTGTGTCTTGCTTAGGTGAGACACTCCATTAAGCAGTGCTGTAACAAGAAAGAGGGGAAAAAATATATTCTACTGTATGTTCTTGCTCGCTTGTGAGGGGAGGAGGATTTAAGGTCTTGGCACAGTGCTGCAGAAATTTCTTGCTGCAAATGAGCTGCATTTATTAGCTGATGTGACAAAAGCTTTGTTAGGGAAACTAGAGCTTTAAAGTGTAAGAGTCCAATTATACAAATGTTATGCATATGTGTAACTACATTTGCTGTGAAATGAGTGCAGCTTTTCAGGAATAATGGTTGTTTATGCTCATATGTTGGAGTGCATCCTAAGCCTGGTGAGGTTGGGAAAAACAATGTCCATCTTCAGTGACAAAGGCAAAGAAATTAGGACTGTAAAATTAAGCCATTGAAATTAAAACCTGAAGCAGTATGATTTTATGGAGTGATTTCTTTTTCTTTCCTCAGATAAGCTGTTCAAATTTTAAAGATTTTTGGATAAAGTTCTATAACAAAACAGTGTCAAGAGCTTGAGCAAATACTCAGATTTTGTATAATTATTAACTTTAAAACTCAATTTCAAGGGGCACTGAAGCTCATCTAGCCCAAAACATCAGACCTCTGCAGCAGCTTAGAAGGTAGATAAAATTGTTTCTAGTGCACTCAAGGTTCTCCTCCCCTCTCTTTCTTTTTTAATATCGTTTATCACCATAACAGAGGGTCTGTCTGCAGATGTTTGTTCATTATATCATTAACGAATGAGGCAATTTAAGTCTCCAGTGCTACTTCTGCAGTATGCGTTGAAGACAGACCTACTTAATTCTGCAGGTTTTTGATTTAGAAATTTCTACCCCCTTTTTTAAACAAATTTAATTCAAAGATCTTCTAACTCTATTTTGTAGATTAAACAGACTGATTTTAGTTCAGTTTGATTATTCCATGAAGTTAATTTTCTAAGACCAAATTCCTACCTTCAGTTTGAAAGTCTTTACAGGCTTGCAAAATAAGAAACCTATTATTTTCACACTTTGTGTCTTTGTAATGCTAGCTAATAATCTGGCAAATCATGTTGTCCTTAGATGGCTACAACATGCACAGTACTGTTTCAGTGTATTTGGCATTGATTTTCATTTTTTCACTGAAATTGCATCTGTATGTAGAGGCTTTCTCAGCTCCAGTGTTTCAAAATGGCCCAGATAAAAACGGATTCAATCTTGGCTTTGTAAAGAATCTTCAACAAGTGTTTGGAGAAGAAAAAAAGCTGTGGTTACTGCCTATTGCCTCTAGGTAAGTAATAATCAAGTCAGTGCTAAAAGCTGATAGAATTAACTAAAGGGACTGACTTCTAAATCTCTTGTATGGCCTCACATGTTATGTCTATTACTGTGTGGCTTGGCTGCCTGCTATTGTACATCGCTGTAAATGCACCAGCAGGCACCACCTGTGTTAATCCTGTACACAAGAAGTCTGGAAGTGAAAGCTTTCTGTCAGGTAAACGCACTGCACAGGGTGTTTGAACTTTCTTTTTAGACTCCTGGCAACATGTGGATGGGTGTTCACTGCAAAGATGCTGATTTCTTCATCCTCGGACTCCTGTGGCTGAAATGATTTATGCTATTTAATTTAGGGGAAGGTGTCATTTTGGCACTTAGTTGACCAGCAGTAAAGTATACTCCAATTAAATTCCTTTAGTTATTGCACCCAATTTAAAATAACTTCATTGCACAGCAACTTGAAACTTTTTCAAGTAGTGGTGTATAAGATCTAAGACCCAGTTGCATCCCAAGTGCCATCTGTTTTCTGCTTCTAAGAATAGTCCAAGGGAAAAGATTAGCACAGGAAGCCTTGCTGTTAATGAAAGGCAGCACAGAATGCTAGTCAGAGGCACGTTAACAGAGTGTGTAGTAATCCTAGGGACAACACACAGGTTATTTTCCTTGGGTAAGGATAAATTATCAGAAGAGAAAGGTACTTCAGCTAATTTACAGTTCCTCTGTATAGGCTGCTGGATGTTAAGAATTAAAATATGGGGCAGACCAATCTGTAACAACCTTGTTAGTTTATTTTACATGAATTTCAGTAATTTGTTTGATATCCGTACACACAAACACATTTATATTTGGTAGAGTAAAGGAAAAACAGCTTTTCCGGTTTTAGATTTTTTGCATGGGGTATTTTTTTCCCATGTTATTTACAGGTCTAGGTCACAGGAAAGTCGGTCTTGTCTTTCAGTACATTTAACTAAAATTAGGGCCATTTCCTATTGGGCATCATTCAAACACTTAAGTATAATTTCTGCTCTGAAGAGTTTATGGTATAGATAAAAACTGGTAAAATTGCTCTTTCTACATAAATATTTTCCTTAGTTCCATCTCACTTCTAGTTGTCCTTAAGTTTTTTTTCTGTTGTATCCAAATATCTTGATCAAGTTACACATTAAATTCTGCTAGAAATTACTTCAGTCAGGATATAGGTTTTAATTTTATTCTCCAAAAAGCTTGAAGGAATTAAGGTTTGAATCTAGTAAAATTCAGTATTTCAGCTGCTACAAAAAATAAACACAGTATTTTTCAAAGCTTTAAAGCATATTAAGTAAACATTGGATATTTCAGTTTGCCTCTGCAAACAAAAAGAACATGTGTAGAAATAATAATCCTTCAGAATCACTTGCTACTTCTTTACAGCATTTTTATATCTTTGTATGCAGCCAGGGTGATGGACATTTTTTCCCAATGAGAGCTTTGTGTGAAGCTCAGAATCCTCTCCTAGCAAATGAAGAGCAGTGGGAAGATGATGGAATAGATGAAGAGCCTCATGGTAAGGTAGCCCTGAAGGAAATTAGTTGTGTCTTGAGCTACAGTGACTAATTCCTGAATTATGAGAGCTAATCAAATTTAAAAAACAGTGCGTTGGCTAAATCGCTAGGCAGCTCTGACTTGACTAATGAACACAAAAGAAAAATAAGCTCTACTTTGAAATCAGGTGTGTGTGTTTTTTTTGTTGGTGGTGGTGGTTTTTTGTTTGTTTGTTTGTTTAGTAGTAGCTTTATACTTGCAAATAAATGGACTGAGAGATTGTTACAAGTTGCAGAAAGAAATTGAAATTTCCACAAACTGGACGTATTTATATATAAACGCTGTTGTGTGCAGCGCAGTTACTGGAGACATAAAGCTGTGCCTACAAAAATAAAAAGACTAAGAGGTTTTAACATGCATTTGTCCTCTGAGAGTTTGAAAATGTGCATGCAAGCACCTGCATGTAGTGTTACATTTAGGAAGCTACTTTATACTTTGTTCAGTTTTAGTACAAGAAGATAAAAGTTTATTTGGTTTTGATACTATAACACTTACAGATTAGACAGTACCTATCCAAGTGCTATCTCTAATCTTTATAAAATATATACACTGAGAGCAATTCTGGGTGAACTGGCATGTTTGTACAATAGATTTAATCTGTTTCTGAAATGATAACGTATTTTTAATGCTATGGATGTCCTATTAAAAAAAAGACTTTATATATATATACATTCTTTGATTTTTGTGAGATGCATCCAAAATTAGTTTAATGGTTTGTTACTACTACTATTCTCTGCTCGTACTTGAGGGTTTTTTTCTTACATATTTATCACCAGGCTTTGGTCGTTGGAGAATACAGTATGTAGCAGAATATCAGGGTTAATGTCAGGGTTCATATTTATCATGTTACCAGCATTCAGAAATCCTGCTGATAAGTTAAGCAAGAGTTCATATTTTTTTGTTTTGTTTTTTCTGTAGACCAAGGATGTCATCCACATTTATAGTAACAGTAAAACTGACAGCAACTTTACTGCATGCTATAGGAAAGACAATTAGATTCCCTTGAAAGAAACGTCATAAGCTCCCTGTTCTTTTCACTTCTACAGAATGGTGAAAGCCTGTTTAATTCTAAGGTTGCTGTAATTAACGGATCAAGCAAGTATGCTTGGAGAACCAAATATCACTGCTTTATTGTTCAGAGACGTGGTTTCCATAGTCACTTTGTTTATTGCTACAGAACAGTTTTCAGAAACTTTGCCAGTCATGTCCCCTCTCATGGCATACATTTTAACGATAGGTGCACAATGTATGTTTGGGAACCCATGAGGAAGGCAGTTGTCTTGGTTAAAAGGGAAAACAAGAACTTTCCACGTGAATTTTTGTATAGGTGTGTGAAATACCATGCAATGAGCTCTTTAATCTGAGCAGCACAGTATTTGCTCTTCAGTCTCTGGTTAGGTCTTACTTGCAACCATTTGTTCCACTGCAAAATAAACAGCCTGTGTTTTTTCCAAGGCATGCTGCATGTACTGCTGGGAAAGTGTACTCTCCAGGATTTTGTGAATAGGGCTAAAGAGGCTCATTTCAGCTTTACTTCAGATTAACTGCTTTAATTAGTTAGTGTTTGTGTGGGTAGAAAACTATCTGTTCCTCCTGTTTTGTTCTATATATTTTGGCAGTGATAAGGTAACACAAATTGACTGTAAAAATAACAAAATATGGCATCTCTGTGTATTGCTTATGATGCTTAAAATAACTCCTTTAGGAATCAATCTGAAGTTCTTCCAACTTTTCCAAAGTACAAAAATTCACTGAATAAAAAATTAATTCATCACTGTCAAACATTTTCATACTTGCATGAATTTTGGCCAAGTCGGATCCCAGAATCTGAATCTGGAGCTTACATGAAGTCCTACAGTTTGTAGTGCTTATGAAATAAATGTCCTTTACTAGTCTTTCTTGGTGAAAAAAACGTTTGTAGTTTTAATCCAAGAACCTGTAAAGCTGTAACGACGGTAGAATAGAACATCTTTCTGTCTTACAAAAGCCAATCTGAGACTGTGCACAGGGAAACACAAAAGTGAGAAAACAGGCTGAGCACTTTCCATCAGGGGATGGCTAGCTGTTAGTATATGGACCTCGGGCCACGACTGGAGAAGATTTTTTTGTTTTCTTTCTGTAGAGAGTGTGAAGTAAAGATGGGAACAAGAAATAAAACAATGCCCTAGGTAAGAACAATGTGTCTTGTGTGTCTACAAGTAAGTGATTTGGAGCTGGAATTCAGCTGCTAGTGATTGAGAGGAATTGAGAGGAATTGAGAGGAATTGAGAGGAATTCCATTGAGAGGAATCCACTTCCCTTATTCTTCTTACAAACAGCCAAATCCTCCTTTCACCTCTCAGTCTGAACATCTGAATTTTGCAAGATAAAATCCCTCAAGGGGATTAGGGGGAGTGCGTGTGGCTGTCTCTGTCAACGATCTAGTTTCACAAGCGCAGGGATGCACAAGAGCTTTCATCAAAAAGCTCTGTAGCAGACAAGGGATGCCTGAGTCTTCACTCCATGACCACCAGGTAGGGTCGCAACTGATTCAATAACAACGCATGCAAAATACTTTAAAGTAGTTTTCTGATACATGATAAATCTATCTCTTAGAGCATTTTTTCTAAACTTGTCATTGTACCATTTTGCCTGTGCAGATAACAAATGTCTCTTTATCATTTTGAGTAATGTAAAAGATGTTGGGGGAGACATCACCTGGACATTAATCACCCACAGACAAAGCAGGAGCTGAGTAAGCACAGAAAGGCAGGTGTTTCAATCCTGCAGTCGTAGGAGATGGCACTGCCAGCTGCATCAAGAGCAGAGTAATAACTGCCCTGTTGTATTTAAGTGGGGTCTCTCTCCTCCTGGAGTTTCACCTACACTTGCTCACGCACCTGTGTTATGTAGCAGGGCATAGTAACGAGGGCTCTCCTCATCAGTCATTAAGGGGACTTGGAGATTTATGAGGAGAGGAAAAACCCAACTGACAGCAAGAAGCTGAGGTAGCTTCGTCTGGGGTCCCAGGAGTGTACAGGCCACCTTCTCAGTCATCTTACCCATAAGGTTGCCCTTTTTTTCTGTGATACAGGTATTTAAATGTGTGTGCCCTTACTGGTTGGATTTTATGTGTGTGTGTGTGTGTGTATATATATATATATCCTGACTTGCTAAGGCTTTTAATGTTTCGCTTAGGGGCAAAAAACTATTCTGAGGAACCTTTTGTTTCATTTCTTAGCCAGAAACTGAAAACATTTGCTTCCAAAGTCATGGTAAAGTGATTTTTTTTTCTTTTCCAGATTTATTAATGCTCATCCCTTATTCACAGGCATCTGTTTAATCTGTCTAGCCAGCGAGCTAGCCCAAATCACATGCTGGCAGCTTTTATAAGGTTATCAGTTTTTTCAAAGAATTCATCTATAATGCATTTGACGCGTTGGTTGCGGATGTGTCAGTACTGTGAATGCTTGTGCTCTTTGTCTCGTGGAGCCTAGGGTAGGACAGCCATTTGTGTACATTTATAGCAATGTCTGATCTCTTAGATTGATTAATAATTTAATAATATGTTTCATTTTAACTTGTACAAAAGGCTCCAGTATGAATCAAATATTTCCCCGATTGTTCTCATCTTCAAAAATTTGTCATCTGCACTAAGTAACATCTTTCCAGCAGAAACCAGCGTATCCTGAGAAATAGGTGGAAGTTGGTGATCTCTGTTGATGTGATGAAGCTTCAGGTGTCTGAAGGCATGTGCTTGGAATTTCAATTCAGATTGGTAGGAGTCTAATTAAAGGAGCATCATGTCCTGCGATACCGGCTAATTTGGCGTAGCGGTCCTTTGAGTAGAGAAGTCATCTGTTGTGATTGTAGGGATTAAATTTCTATCCATCGAGAAATTAAAAAAGCTACTTAGATGTTGGAAGCGAGCAGAGATTGCTCAGACAGTACAATGGTGTATTGTGCAATTCAGTAAACTGAGACAAAAGACTAGATTTGCATCTCTGGATTTCAGGCGTGATATAAATGTTTAAATTGCATCTGGCAGAAGAAGGATTAAGTTAAAGCAGTGCTAAACCTTGCGTCACTGACTGCATTCTGATCAGTTTTCAAACAACAGAGGGGTACCTGTGCAGGAATCCACACCAGTTTAACCAAATGCATTGGTAAATATATTTAGTAAAACCAATATGGTTTTGTATGTGGATCAGACCTGCAGCTGCTAAATGAATTACTTGAAAAAAAGATATTCCATAAGAAGTTGGTAGTGAAATTTCAGCGAGGCACATGTCTGGGTAGCAGATCTATATATCTTTTTATCAGTTCCCTTTGGCACTTCAAACTTATTTTTTTCTAAAGGAATGCAGTATAAAAGGCTGTTGCCTGGAACTTCCCATCTGAATGAACAGATTTTGCATGATAAAATAGATATCTATGCTAATAAATATGGAAATAGTGGTGCCCTGTATGCATAATAAAGAAACAAAAGGCCTAGGCAAATTTAGTTATTGTGTATGTATTGTTGAGTTTTTAGGGAGGTGTGTTTGCTGTTTGTTTTTCTTCCTTTACCTTAAGGAAGTTCTGTGCCAAGTTGATTTTTGACACTGCTTGGTGCTTCTCTTGCATTTTGACCATCACGTGTAACAGTGAGCTCTGGGTTTTAAAACTGAACAGCACCAGGTCAGTTAAGATGTCCACAGAACGATACACTTTTGAAATCCTGTTTTTAACAGGCATGGGAACAATTCTGTAAGTTTCATTAGGGAACTGAATCTTCATCCTACGGCTGCTGCAGATTTTTTTTTGTTGGGTGTCTTTCCTTGTTTTAATAGGACAGTTTGTTTCACTTAACTGTGTTTTGCAGTTTGGCGAGAAGTACAGTATGATAATCTTCTCAGGCAGGCTGTGAAGATAGATCTATGCATATAGACTGCTTTTGAGGTTCTCGTGCATTAGTGGCTGTAATAACACAGATCTACAGTTAGAACAAAAAGTGATTGTCACCTACAATTAGCAGGATGCTATTCCCAGTAAACATAAGGTATGAGCTGCTTTTAGACTAGTTGATAAACCAGGTGTTTTAAACAGTCTGTAAGTAATTGTAGACCACTATTACGTTGACCCTGAGTTTCCTCTTCACCACATTAAACAAGCCCAACTGCCTCAGCCTTATAGGTTTAAAGTAGAAATTTCCCTTCTGCTTACCTCTGGCTTACATCTGACCTGCACTGCTTTCAGTTTTTCAGGGTTTGCACTGTGTGTATTTATAGAAACATGATGTTTTTATTTTGAAAGTGAAAATGTTAGGAATAAACTATCGTGAATGATGATATATTCCATATAGAATCATAGAATATCCTGAGTTGGAAGGGACCCTTAAGGATCATCAAGTCCAGCTCTTGACACCGCACAGGTCTACCCAAAAGTTCAGACCATGTGACTAAGTGCACAGTCCAATCTCTTCTTAAATTCAGACAGGCTCGGTGCAGTGACCACTTCCCTGGGGAGCCTGTTCCAGTGTGCAACCACCCTCTCTGTGAAGAACCCCCTCCTGATGTCAAGCCTAAATTTCCCCTGCCTCAGCTTAACCCCGTTCCCGCGGGTCCTGTCACTGGTATATTAATATATTATCATGTATTTCTACCTCTGCTGGACTAACACAAATGTATTCAGAGAACGTGATTTCCTGGTTCAGTAAGCTCTGGTGCCCTCACTCCCTTCTGACAGAAGGGTTTGGGGAGAGGTCATGGTAGACACAAATGATGATGTTTTACTTTTGCTTGTTTTCTCACCACTGCTTTTCTTGTTTTGTAAGGCATCAGTAAATGAAGCTCTAAGCTTAGAGTTTTCAGATTACATCTTGCACAATATAAGTAAACCAGTATAATTTTCTAATCAGAAGGGTCTGAAATGTTCCATTAAAACTGAAAGATCTTTATTTGTCATAGTGGCTTTACAGTTTGTGACACGGTTATGAAATAGATGAAGCCAATAATAGAGTAATCTCAGTTAAAAGACTGCTGTTAAGTTAGCTCTGACAAGTGGCTGTCTATTTTTGTTTGGAATGATTCTTAAAGACACGCTCCCATACTTAGTGAGAAATACATTCTTAGTGAGAAAAACAGATTCACTTATCTCTAACTACTTTGTTTTTCCTTGTATAGATTCCACTGAAGCATCATCCCTTGCCATAGAAAGGGAGA
The DNA here is from genome assembly GCF_963932015.1 of Anas acuta. Lineage (NCBI taxonomy): Eukaryota > Metazoa > Chordata > Aves > Anseriformes > Anatidae > Anas > Anas acuta. Next base: position 4,615,584 of record NC_088991.1, read on the forward strand.
CATAGCGGTTTGAAAATGATGGCAGTACAAAGCTTGTTCAGAAAGGTCAGTATATCTTTCTTGGTTATCTTCAGAAAGCCATTCTGCAGGGAATTTGGTAGGTAATCCTGGACAGGTTTTGACTTTAATGGTGGCATATCTCACTTGACGCTTGGGCAGTCATTTAACATGCCAAAGTCTTCAGAGTGGCGGGGCTGTGATAGAATCATAGAATGGTTTGGGTTGGAAGGGACCTTAAAATAATCTAATTCCAACCCTTTGCCACGGGTAGGGACCCCTCCCACTAGATCAGGTTGCCCAACACCTCATCCAGCCTGGCCTTGAGCAGTGCCAGGGATGGGGCAGCCACAGCTTATGTGGGCAGCCTGTTCCTTACAGAAGGGCAAAGACCACCAGAATGTCGTGTTGATGCAACTGAGCGTGGAAGTATTTCACCAATATTTCTCCATCTTGTCCAGAAATATGTTGTTTAAGAGAATCTAAAAGAAAATAGTGTCTCTCAAGTAGCCCTGGGCTGGATGTTTGCATGGTTTACACAAGAGCCAAAAACGCTGTTTATTAGGGGAGGATACAACCCCTGCAGCTCCTCTGTTGAATGTGGCAGGAATTATTCTTGCCTCTACGTTGTTTAATTAGGACAACAAAAGTCTGTTCCATGGCTTGTGAAAGGTGAGGGATGGTGGAGACAAGGTCTTGAAAGAAACTGAGGATGAGAACAGCCACGCTGTGCTCTATGCACTTGTGAGTAAATGGAAGTAGCTGGCAATACCCACATCACCCATTGCTCTTACTTAGTCTTCTTTCATTCTGAGGAAACTTGGGTGTGACAACAGATGATATGGTTTGCTGCTACCAGAATGTTCAGTGGTTGACAATTTGTCCTGACTTTCGTAACACGGGGGAGGTGTCCTGCACGTATATTCTTGCAATCAGCTGCACGTGGTGTCCTCTTTGGTCTCCACAAAGCCTTTTCACAGTGCAGTATTGTTGCACAAGATTCAAGGAGTATCTTCTGCTGAACTATGTGCAGAAAGTGGAGTAATTAGATAGAACTCGCCTCCCTACTTGCTCTGAATGTTGAGTAACTGTGTTGAGAGTTAATGCACTGTGATCCATTGCTTAGTTTTGCACTAGAATAGAGCAACTCAAAGTTTTTATAAATGGGCTTCTTGCAGATTGTATGTGTGATCCCATTTTCTGCCACTGAGGAGAAAAACCCGTGTTTCTTCTGTAGACAGTCAATGAGGACTATGTACTGCCATTCCACTGAGGGGGTGAAAAAGCAGCACTTTGCCTGTTACTCTGCATGGCTTTAAAATGATGCTCAAAGTCAAGACTAGACATATATTTCTGATCAGATCAGTGCTTTTATACTTATACATTTTTATTTATTTGAATTTCAGCTTTCCTCTCAGGAGTCAACATCCCTTTTCTTTGCATGGACTTCAGTTGCGAGGGGCAGAAAACAAGTGGATCTTCAAGATGAGAAAACATCATGAAGTATCATCTGATTGGAATCTGCATTCTAGAGTGCTTCTCCAGAAATCCCGCTATCCAGATGTTTCAAGGCTTTATAAGTTTAAGTTATGGAGTGAACAGAACAGTTTTATAGAGTGATTCTCGCCAATCTTCTTTGGCCTGCTCTCTTTATTTTATAAATAATATATATTTTTTATTCAAAATAGGTAAAAAGTATTGATGCGAGTGCATTTCCAAAGGCCTTTTCATTTTGCAAACATCAGGGACTTGAGTTCTCAAAATTCTTCCAAGCCATAATATTCTTGGGGATGGTATTTATATTGAGACTGATTCTCTAACCTTCTCTGACAAGTGGCATTTTCTAATATGCTTAAAGTTCTGAGTCAGTTCAACTCAATGAGAGACAGACTCATCTAGATTTGGCACTAAATTGGTAGTTGGATATATGTTTGTTGAAAGACAAAGTGCTGAACATGTACATATACATGTGCAACTGTGTACAAAAACAAAATATTCACATTGCCAGTATCAAGATTCAAGAATATTGTGGCCATTGATGCTTTTTTTTTTTTTTTTTAGGAAAGTGTAATTACATTAGATTTTGAGTTACAGTGCCCTTTAAGCCCAATCCTACTTGCAGGTACCTAAAATGCAAATGGGTATTTTAGACATTACAATGTGCATTAATTACTAGGGCTAAAATTACAGAGTCTGCATGGTAATTAGAGCATTATCAACTCATTCCTGAATCAGTGTTTGATGGAAATTTTTTGTTCATGGAGTCAGAAAGGAAGAAAGGAAGAAGTAAATTTGAAACACAGGAGTTAGAAATGTGCACTGAATGTTTAGCTCCAACAGTAGTGTTTGGAGTTTACACTCCAATGCGGTGATTTTAATCCCATAATGCTGAACAGACATTTGGTAAACTCAGTTATTTCAAACTTCTTCCTCAGTAAATGTATTGACTGATATTTTAAAGGTGTTTCAGCACCAAGAGGTGATTTTTTTTATTATTATTATTATTTTTCTCCATTGGCAGTCAAAGGAATGTATTGCTATTTTTACTCTGTGGAATAGCACTGAGAATTTGCTGGCAGGATGACACGCATTTTTCTAGATCCAAGATATTCTTTTATCTGCATGATTCAGACCTGGCAACTCCATCTCATGTTTGAATTAGGTGCATGTTTAATGTGTTAGTATACTGCATCTAAGATCATTTGTTAGTGTTTTCTATCCTGATTTTGTTTGTTCATCAGCCCATTTGTGTTGACTTTGACTACAGAAGCAGTTGTCAAGAGAAATTACCTGGTAAGTATCTGTTTGGTGACAAAGGCCTTGGCTACATTCTTGTCTTTTCTCCTCTATTTACTCTGCCGCTGTTACCAGCGGAAATGTGTTAGTGAGATGGAAGAGACTCTTGCAGATATTTTTGTCCATAAGAGTAGTGTAACTACCTGGTATAAACTGTGCTCTTTGGACAGATATTTTATACATCAAACTTTATACTTAGGTGTAGAAGAGGCAGTAGACTCTATAGAATGTGTTGTTATTGCTGAAGCTGAGGTCTTGGGAATTGGGGCAGGTTCTCCCAGTCGCAGTGTGGGTTACTCTGCTTCCTCCTCTGGCTGTTACTGAAGGCTCTGTGAATGTTACCACTTCTGGTGGGTGGCTCTCATCAGACAGCTGTCAACCAACAAAACTCTTTTTCCTATTAAATCTAAACCTTCATTTCTAATAGAAATCCTGTGCTGGATCTTAAGCTGTCAAAGGTGGCACTTTGAATTGGTCACTTCTTGGCTGACAAAATGTATTCTAGAGGGGAAGGTAGTAGTTAAACAGAGCAGGAAATATATAGGAATTTAGCCCTATTACTTGTGTATTTGTGCCTTTAAACCACTAAATTCCTTGTTTATATAAGCAGGAGGATAAATCACTAACTCTACTTTCCATCCTGTCAACTGAAATGTGTTTTTTAAGACAGGAACATCAAAGCTGAGTTTGAAGCCAAGTGGATTTACAAGAGTTTCTGAGCAGGTTCTTGTGTCCGTTCTGCATTTGGTTCTGTTCACAGCCATGCCATCCTTGCAGGGTTGTTTCTCTGCCAAACAGCAGCAGAAAAGCTGCCTAGAAGATCTGCAGGCAGATCCCTGCCTGCTGTCTAGCTGCAGCTTTGTTCCTTAGCCAGTAAAATCTATTTTGTCTTCTAATTATTATTAAAACAGCTGTCTTTATGATAATGCAGCTTCCCAGCTCAGACTTAGAAGCAGCTTTAAAAGGTTTCCAGGTGCTTAAATGATGCTTTGACACCTTTCGTTAACATACTCATATTAAGTAATTTTTCTTGTGGTTAGTAATGGCACATTTTCCTTTTCTTAAAAGCTGCTCAACCTCGCTTAGCTAGAACAAATTCTTGTGCAGGTGGAAATGAAAAATAATTTGATAGCTGCAGAGCCATAAGTCAACATTCACACCCATCAGATTTTGAAAGCTTCAGAGTGAAACATGAAACAAATACTGAAGCGGACAAATCCTGGTGTGTCTGGGTGACTGAACAAACTCCATTTTGTTCTATTCTGCTGAGCTGGAGGAGATGCCCTTCCTACAGCCCAGTATTTGGACTGTGTATGCTGAACTCAAGCACAGCAGAATAGTTGGGCAGGTTCCTCTGCCTCCCTGGGTTAAAGCCGAGTGCAGAAAGCTGCCGTGCAGGTAATGGTGCCCAGGAATGGAGTCTGGGGGGTGGCTGCTGAAGCCACAGTGAGCCTCTGTTCTTCAGGGCAGCCTGTAAGTGAGCAGCTGGGTCTCCCTGGGGAAGCTTGGTGTTCCTCCACACACTGCTGCTGAGATCCTTCTGCTCAGTGCATTAGTGCAGCTGATGCTTCAGACATCATTCCTGATGACCTACTAAGGGGAACACAGTGCTTTCAGCTGGCACTTCTGGCCTTTAAGAAGACTGTTAACTAGAGAGCAGGGCAGCATAAAAGCAGTCATTTTCATTGCACCCCCTGCTACCTATGGCTGGGCTCCTGTTTACTTTTTAAATTGGCTTTTTGTTTGCTTAGCTTCTAAAAGAAAATTGTATACAAAGAATGTGGTAAATGCAGGATGCATGAGGTTCTGTCAAATATACCGGGTAAATGCACTGGAACACAAATTGCTCAGGCTGCCTGTAATCACTGCTGCAGGTAACAAAACAGGTAAAGTATTCAGCTGAGTGCAATTTAGATTTTTTAACATGCAAATAAAATTTTACCCCTTTAAGGGGTAAAATCCACTGGTGCGGTCTGCAGGGTAGATATCCCTGTTCTCTGAGGATAATGCTCCAAAATAATTTCCCACTAACAGCCCCCTCCTCACCTCTCCCCGTCTCGCCCGTTTACATGCAGGTACAGTTCCCTTAGAGCAGACATCACATTGATGTCTCTGTGGATTGTATTGCGCTAAGTCCTGTCCCTGGCCAGTGAACATTGTCCAAGGAATCAGGACTTTAATAAGCATCACTGCACTGCAATTTATTTTTTTTTTCTCTTGCTGAATTGGTACTGTGTGGTTTTGGAGTAGAGTAAGATTGTATTCCTTTAAGCAAGGAGCAGTACTGTGTTTTCATAGGCCTGTACTAGTGCATGTAGTGTGCTGTAGCTGATGGAGGCCAGGAAGCTTTTTAATAGCACTGTAGCAATGAATGTTTACTTCCTGGAACAAACCAGAGATGTGATTCAGCAAAATCCGTAACTGTAGGTTTTATATTCTGTATGCTGGTGTGGACTGAAAGCACAATTTAGTAGTTGTTACAAAACTCGATGCATAAAGTCTGTAACATAGTATGAATGTAAAGCGTCTGGGAAAATAGAACTTAACCTTTTCCTCCCTGTAGTTAGACGTAGAGGAAGATGTGTGGGGATGTATTCAGGGACCAGCTGCCTCCAACGTAGTCGCTAAGCCAGCAGAACAGATTTGCTGTTTGCATAGCTGGCTCATTCCTGAACGTGTTGAATTAGCAGGCTAAGGAGGTGCTGTTGACCTTGTTTATTAAGCCAGAATTAATTGACTTGGAGTCACATTTTCATTTCAGTGACTCTCATGGTACAAATTTTTGAAATCGATCCATAGGACTTGAACATACCTGGATTTTATTGATATTTTTCCAATTCTATCAGCTTCTGTGTTGTTATAGAACGCGTGTAAAAATAAACTTGTTCTGAAGCCATCAATTAAAGCGTATTCATGGTAGGGTGGCTTCTGTCATTAAAAGTAATGGTCTGTCAAACAGTTTGGCAGTGATGAGCATTTCCAGGTTGTGGCATTATTATGTATTCTTCCTGTTTAATGCATTAGTTCCTGTTCTGGTAATTAACACTGAGACCATACCCACTGTCGCAGTTTTATTCTTAACTGTCCTTTTTCCCTCTCCCTTTACGCTCTTCCTCCCGAACGCGTAGCTCCAATGTATCAGCTTTCAGCTGTTTGTGCTGTTTTCTTTGGATACTAACAAGACGAGTAGGTGTCATTTTAAACAGTTGGGCCATGTATTTTGTTTGTAATCAATCTTAATGTTTGTCAGGTTTCGCTTGGTGATTTTTATCGTTCGGGTTCAGCTTGCTTTGCTCAGGGCAGTGGGATCCACCTTTCTGCATTGCTTTTCTCTTTCCTATAAATCTTAATTCTTCATGTTCTAGCTTCAGTTTGAAATGTAAACCTTGTGAAGTACAACGTAAGTTTACTTTTCTGATGTGAGCATATAAGCTGGTTACGCCTTCGTGCTGCTTGATTTATTTTTTTCTGTATAAGGTTAAGATTTACAGCAGCATGTGTAAAGCTTCAATGGATAACAGCTACTGTTCAGAAAAAAAAAAAAAAGGTTTGTGTTAAGGAAAAAAGGTACAAGGGGATTATCCTTGCTGCTTATTCCAATTGTGCTTAAAAAAAAAAAACAACAAAGAAACCTGATTGCATCAAACACTAATATCAAACAGCTTATGTAACACAAAGGTGCTTTACCTGATGGAATTTCTGCTATTTCAATACTCAGTAGACTTAAACTTTTTGTTGGGGCTAAATCCCATGGGAAGCCTGGAGAGAAAAAAAAAAAAAGTTTTGTCCTCCCCATCTCCGTTCTGCATTAGGGTTGTGTACTGTACCTCCTCAGATCACCATTTTCCTAAGTTTATAAGAGACACAAAAATCCAGTGGATTCTTGAAAACGTTGTTTTGTTTTATTTGTTGTGCCTGTTCCTGGAGGATCCAGGATGTGTACAAGCAAGAGGTTTTGGTGTAGGCACGTGGCATCCTGCTGATGTAACAAACCTGGGCGGGTGCAGACGTGGCCTCCACGAGGAGGAGATAAGATATTATTTCTGACTCAGAGATTGTGTGAAGAGGTAGGTGGAACGTGTGGTGCTGTTCTGAATTAACTCCGTGTGCAGGCATTCTTCTTTTGCAATAATTACATTAATGTGTAACTTTTGTTGTGCTCACTGATCATCTAGACTCGAGCTATCCCCAGTAATTCCAGATTGCATTGTTAGGAGCCAGGAGCTTCTATTGCGGCTTCCCTCTTGCTAGTAACATAAACAGAAAGGATCAGGTTGCTATAAATTATCCTACCTGTCCAGCTGCTTTTCAGCTGAGAATCAGGCTGGTTTTGGATTAGGAAGCTCCGTTTGGGAGCCGATACACTCTCTCTCCAACTGGGTCAGAACTTTGACTGTAAACCACTGTAGTATAAAGAGCTTCTCATATCAAGGAAGACTGGCTTAGTGGGCTCTGTGCCAATAACTACTAAATTATTCAAAATAGTAAAATCAGTTTCATTTATTATTATATTCAGTTGTGTTTCAGGAAACCAGGATGGCCTGGTGTTGGTATTTATAAACATCTTGAGTCTGCAAACTTTGCATACAGTCAACACTATTCTGCTTGGCAGAGGACATGACACCCAGTGTTGGGTTGTTTAACACTGATTTCTTATCCCTTAATTTAATAGGAAGGAAATGTTTTCCAGGGAACATTGCAAACGGTCCACTGACAACATGTGGGATGTTTAGTAGGGTTCAGGAGTTTAATGCTGTTGCCGGCATTGAGACTTTTGATATCAAATGGGTTTTTACAAAAGCTTTGGATACTTGTTTTTATCGTCTGACAAACATTGTCTTTAATATGAATGCTTTGTGTATGTTTCACTAGCATTTTCCGAGTGTTTGTATGGTTTCTACAGCTGGATATACTGTACATTCTGCTTTGTCATTTTCTATTATGGTTTATACTAGAAAGCCTGCACAGTTTATACTGTACTGCAGGCAAGGACTGCATTAAAACCATTTTTGGTTAATTTATTATACTTGTGAGTGATTATTTCCTATGACTTAACCCATGACGAGGGAAAATACTCTTTCTGGAAGCCTTACAGAACTTGAATTAATCGGAATTACTGTATAGAGTGGGGAAGGTTCTTCATCTGTACCAAAAAAATAGGTTAATTAAATCCTGCCCCCTTGTCTTACAAGGCATTGGTTGGAGCAGCCCAGGCCTTACATTCCAGCCCTCTGACAAAGAGGTAACAAGCCTGCGATGACATTGTGTAATCCTGCACTTTTTAGAATATTTAAAAAGTAATAATGGACTACATTGTCTATGTTAATTTTCCAAAAGTTAGAGTAAGGTAAGATACGAGCGAGTTTGCATATCATGCACTTACCGGCACACGTGAAAGAAAGCGAGTATTTGGTCGTAGATTTACGCCTGGTCTGATTCAGACAATCCCTGCACCGGCTGTTTTGGAAGGGTGCAAATTAATGAGGACCGTGTTTGTCTTTTGACTTTAAGCCCTGTTGCTTTGTGAACAGAGCTAGAATTTGAGCCCAGCTTTTTGCCATTTCCTTTTCTTTACAATGGTCGGTGATACTGATTCATCCACGGAAGTTTTAAGAGGCAAAACTCAACCACGTTGTGAGCAGAATTTGTGTGGACAGCACTTCTCCCATTCTCAATTCCCAGCCCATCAGGGCACATACACTACAACAGGAAGATTCTTTCTTCAGTACCATGGATCAAGATAACTGCAGATGTTCTATCATTTGAAAACAATCTATTTAGAGCAAAATTCAGAGAGTTATATCTTTAGTTCTTGGCCACCATCCCAAGACTGAAAATTGTGCCAGGAATGCAGTGTGGCTGCTACCGAGTGCACCTGTTGTACTGGAATTAATAAGAGTGGCTGTGCTGCCTAACCTGGAGCGATGTCAACGTCAGCACTAGAAATGAAGGACACACCTTCATGATTTAGTTGTTTTATTTTGCTTTTGCAAGCAGCCACAAAACAGGCTATGGAAGAATAAATAAATTAAAGCAGAGAGTGCAGCAGTTTATACGAGTACAACATGAAGATGCTCGACTTTGCAATGATTCAGAGTGCTTTGTTACTGCGCTTGGTTCAGTGTTCAGGCAGTAACCAACCAGAAGCAATCTAGGTCAAGTATTTCCCCCTTTGGCCAAAAAAGATTTTTTAAACATGCCCTCAACCAACTCTGCTACAAATAATAATAAAATGTAGAAAAAACCTCATTTGTACTATCATACAGTCACATCGCCTTGTTCCAAGTGCGTCAGTCCGTTCCAAAATACTTCTGTCCAAAGTGTGTTGGCGCAACAGGATGAACTTCTGTGGTTAAAATTGTGATCTCTGGGAATTCCTGGATGATCGATTTGGCACCTTTGGGGAGAGAGAAGAGAAATCAAAGAAATCAATGCTGCACCGCAGCCGTATTTCAGCGCCTCGTGTTACATCAAGGTAAGCAGAATTCTGCAGCTGAGTCTGCCTCTGTTCTTATGCCTCATTTCTGGCTTATCTGCTTGCATGTGAGGAAAAAATTCCAGAATTCCACATTGTTCTTCTGGGTTTTCTTACTGGGATTTTTCATTTCTTCACCATACATTTAACTTCCCAAACTAAACTATTCACTAATCCAATTATTATTTTGGTTACAGACTGCCAGGAATAACTCTCTGCACCATGGTTGATTTTTTGATAGTGATTTCGGCCATGGCCAATTTCAAAATAAAAACACAAGATCCAGATATTCCTTTTTAGGGTCATCTTTTAAATTAAAAGATCTTTAATGTGCAGACAGTCCAGTTCTGTAGCTTATTTTACATCGTGCTTTCTGTACAACTGGTGTTAGTTGGTGGCTGACCAACTCAGCATGGGCTGCTGTGCTCTGGAGCAACAGGAAGACTTAGGGTCGTTGCAGCGTTTTCTTTACCTATTCCTGCTGACAGGAATGCTTCACCAGTTGCAGTTTTGCTGTTAGGGGTAACAGGCCCTTTTTGTTCTGCTAGCCTTCTCCCCTGCCCATGCCACATGTGCCAGTGTTCGCTCTCAGTTTCAAAATTCAGAGAGGAAAATAAATCCTTTCTGAGCAGAGTGCTGCTGGTGTCCTTATTCGCAAGGGAAGCGCTCTTGGCAGCTGCCTGGAGTGCGGGACTGCCGGAAGCCTTCCCCGCTGGGTGGCAGAGGCGCGAGCACCTCTGCCCCCCGCACAGCCCCGCGACTTACCGTGCGGTGTGGAGAATAGGCTTAGCAGGATAATGACACTTGGTTGCACGCCGTGTTCTATAAGAACTTTGACAGCCTCGATTACAGTATTACCAGTACCTATAAGGGGAAAAAGTGAGATTTTTGTTTTCCTGCTGAAGAACTCATTCCTAAGCCAGCCGGGGCTATAACTGCACCAATCCTGGTGTGGGGCTGAGCGACAATACTGTCCTGTCCCACTGGTCGACTGTCACCTCTGCAAGCATTAATTATTGAAAATTTTTGTCTCCTGATGAAGGAATTTAATCTTTATACCCAAATAGCCGACTCTGCCAGGTTTTAAACACTGAAGTCAGTGGATTTTATTAAAGCCCTAAGGCAAGAAAACTCATCTAAAATAATAAGTTAGCAATTAAGAGCTCCATGTGCAGAACCAGAATTACATCTTAGACTGCAAAATTTCCTTCATCCTGACGAAGTCCTTACCGCATTGATATATTTTGTGGTTTTAATTGCATTTAACTTTAAAATAATTTACTTTAGAATTATTCCTCAAAAAGTCTTTTAATAGTGAAAATACTATTTGAAGTCTTTTCTCATGTAAGTTCTTTTTTTTTTTTTTTTTTTAAATTTGCCATCAGACTTGAATGCAGCTGCCTTTCTCACAAGTGCAGCCAAACCCAAGTGATCTGCTCTGCGTTCACGCTGATGTGGGCTGACTGATGTATGTTCTGGAGCAGCCTGATCAAGTCCCTGCTACATCACCTAAATCAAGCCAAAATCTAACAAAAACCCCGGAAATTCAGAAGCTTTAATTTAAATACAGAACAGTCACCGGAAATAACAGAGACACTTACTTAGTATTGGGTACATAAGAAGAACTTTTCTCCTGTAAATGTCTGGGGGAAACTTAGCATAGTATACTTTTGCTCTTTGAGTCTCCTCATCGCTCTGTATCAGGATTTTTCCTATGCGGATCGATCTACAGCAATCCCGTAAACCTTGTTCCATTGCTTCGCCTCAAAATGAGCAGAAGAAAAAAATATTACGTGGTAACAAAGGGTACAACAATGAGACGTTACAATTAAATGGACTGTCCAAATACTGTGTTGACGAATAGTTCTTGAACAGAGCTTTTTTTTTTCTTGCTTTCCAGTTTTAAAAAGACCTTAAGCTATTTTCCTTATCTCTGTTTAGACAAAAAAACAAGCCTACTCTGTGTCATTTGGCTCCCAGGTATTTGTGTTCCCATGTTCTAGTGCTAAGCACGTTTTCAAAGGAGAGAAGTAGAAATATCAAAACAAGTAATGTCATAATTCATATGTGGTTTGAAAAACAACTCTGAGCTCTGCATAGCCACACCATGGTAAAAAACATAGTACAGGAACCTGCGGAGCCACTGGATTTTATATCATAAAAAGCTTTACATAGTTTTGGACAAAAGAGTACTGCCTCTAGCACCACTGAGCATGGTTTATTTGGAGAGATACCTTTGAGGAGGAAAAACTAGTGGCAAACAAGGAAGGAGAGTTGGCCTGGCCTCTCAGAGCTATTGGTTGTTAAAGAAGAGGTCAGATGAAGTCTGCTGCTGCTATTTGTCTGCTGAAATGTTGAAGAAATGTATTACTTGCTATTCTTCTTTAGGTATCCTTGATTACAGAATGTCAGCTACAGTCTGGGGGGAAACCTTTGCTGTAGGGCAGTTTGTTGCACATTTTCAGAAGGAAGCTGGTTACTGGTTTCAAAAGCATTGAATTCACACCCATTCAACAACCAAAAGCTGCCTACCGCTTCTCATTATGCTGACTCCGCAGTTTCCCTTTTCAAATTTCACTCCTTCGTACTTGTATCCTAAAAAAGGAAAGAAACCAAGGCTCAGCGGCAGTGATCGCTCCCCTCTGCCCCATCCTGTCTTAAGTGACCCTGGTGTGAAGAGAAACGAGATTCCCCCGCACAGGGACCGGTGCTGAGCTCCGTGTGTCTCAGCAGGTGGCGTGGCCCCACCTGCACGCCACATCCTGCACTCCCCAAACAAGCCATGGGAACGGCACCAGAACCATGAAGGAATTTACTCCTAACGGTTACTTCAGGAGAGCAGCACAGGCATGATCCTGCCTGTAGGTTTTATAACTCAAACATTCGGGTGATTATTTTAGATGAAGGATGTTATCCAAAATAAGGGTAAATGGTACGTGCCCTAAGTAACCACGTAAATGCACTCCAGAGCTGCAGGTGAAGAGGCAGAGCCAGAGCATGACTCTACTCTAATTGCGCTCCTGATCGCTGAAGGACAGAAGTGGGTGAGGGTATGTGTTTGGAAGAGATCGCCAGCACTGCAAGCTCAAGTTCATGGATTCGAAGGCAGCCAAGCAAGGTAAGGCCACTCGTAGCTCTTCAGATCCAACCTGAACTTGCCCAGTACCACTGCAGAGAGGAACATGTGGCAGTGGTTTTTTGGGTTTTGCATATTCTGCCTGGCTGAAAAAGGTCCAAAGGCTCCTTTTAAAGGAGAGCCAGCACGGCATTGCATTGCTGGCCTCGAGGGACGTTCTGCTTCTGAAGGAGTACAAATTGTCTGTGCTGACGGCAGCTTCCAGATGCTCAGAGGGAAAGAGTTCAGTATAAATACGTAACGATTTGTAGGTACGTGTCTGCGTTCTCAGGGCACGCTTCCTGTTGGATGGGTGCATGAGGCCGTTTTAGCTCCCTCCTTGGGCACGGGTAAGGGTGAAAGGGCTGACGCTCTGATGGCAGGGCTGGCAGTGCCAGCAGCCTGTGCACCACAGCAACGTGTGCCCAGAGGGGCAGGCCCAAGGCGCTCATTCCCCACAGGCAGACGAGTGGCTCACTGAGAAACACCTGCAGAGCTTCGGGAGGGCATTACTCGCCGGGGACCTGCCAGACAAACTGGGTAACGCAGACAGCCATCAAACTGCCCAACTGACCTGGGACTGATGTGAAGCCAGGCCTCACGAAGCAGCTGCTGTTTTAGTTAAAAGCGAGCCAAGGTAAGTGACTGTGGTGCCTGAGCACCTTCCTAAACTCCAGCTGGCTTCAGCACCAAGTGTTTTCGGGCCATCTTTTCTGTGACTAAAAGGGTGAAGACATACAGATGATTTATGGTGAAGGGCAGAGGGGCAGAGTGAATGAGAGGATGTACAGAGCTGCTCTCAGGCTGCAGAAAATGCCAGCAAAATCCTCAAGGGGAGGAGGACTCAGCTGGTGCCTGTCCTACAGGGGTACTGCAGGTGCCCTGGGTGTGCTTGAGGCTCCCCAGATGTGGCTAATGTACTGAGCAGCAACTACGCTACCTCTGAGTAACCCATGTGACCTTACGTATCTTTTAAGGTTAATAGGAGCAAACCCAAAGTACTGCAGTGGGTTTCTTCTAACGTCAACACAGCCACTTTTTATTTCCTGCTTACCATCACTCACGGTTGCAACAGAGGCAGATTTATGCTGGCATGACAAAACTCCTTGTGCTGAGCACTTTTTTCTGTAACGGGCACATGAAATGTCATCAGTTTTAATTCGATGGTGTGATAGGGGCAAGTAAGGTGATCTCGCACGTACACTGCTAATGTTTTTATCACAGTTTTGCAAGACCAATTTAAAACCACATTAAGGTGACAACTCTATGACTGTTCTGCTCAGTCCTGTCATCACACATCTTCTAGCTTTTTTTTTAAATACCTTGAGGGGACCTTAACTTTATACTCTAGCCTGAATGTTAAGCTGTTCCAGCCTCTTGTAACAAACAGTTCCACATTGTTATATTAATTCAGCTTCCACTCCCAGTCCTACCTGGCCGAGTGGTTTCCCACATACCTGTTGGAGTGGTCACCGTGCATTCTGTGTACGGCAGTTGGTTCAGTCCCTCTTCAACCACAAGTCTGATCTGTAGAACCAGAGAAAGCAGCTTGAAGGGGTTTGTTATCAAGCCAGATAAGATACTAGATGTTAGGAGTTTCTGCAAGTACTAGGTGAACGCCTAACAGCCAAGAACATCCTCTTTTACTAGTAGTTAGGAATAGACTTTAAAGACCTTTTATAGGGCAATGTGTATGTTTTGTCCACATGTCAAATGAAGGCATTAAAAAACAGAACGGGGTACATCTATAAATGCCTTCGTAAAACTGGCTTAACTTCTGTCTGGCAGATAAAGCCGTCAGAGACAAATGTTTCTCATAAGTAAGTGAACCACCCATGTTAACTTCGTGTTGCTGACAGAAAATATCAGTGAGAAAAGAGGAAAACTCCCCTTCTTTCAGTTCCCCATCAGCTAGGCCCTAAGGCCTGTTTTAACATCCATATTTCTAAGAAGAAGCTGCAGCAGGGCTGCCCAAACAGCTGCAGGAGCTGCAGCGCTGTAAGCACACTACCGAGTGCCCAAGGACGTGTCAGGGGATTTACAACTCTCTTTATCACCCCCTTCCTCTGGCACCTGGCAGCTCTGATTGCTCCACATGCTCTGCTCAGCCCCTTTGTGTTCACAGGGTGTAGATGGCCCAGCTGCAGTGGGGACATCCTGGAGGTGTGGCTGGTGTGTCACACGTCCCTCCGGAGGGCAGGAAACCTGTGCTGTACCCCAGGCGAAGGTACGAAATGCGTTCATCTCAGCCCAGCATGACTGCCCAGGACAGATGCTCTGGGTGTTGCAGATAGACAGAATTCTCTCTGCTGGTGAGCCAAAGAGTCAAAGGCCAGGACTGCTCAAGGAAAGTTACCGCCAAGACAAGATGAAACCTATTAAGCAAAAGTCACTGCGTAACGGCAGAAATGAGGTGACTGCTCCTGGGACTGAGCTCGCTTCAGACACTCCAGAAGCAGGGCAGGCTGGAAAGTTTTTCTGTTCCTCCATCCTGCCCCAGTTCCTAGCATGCACAGACTGCATTAGGAGTTAGTGAACTAAACGTCCCTCTTTGATGAGGTTTTGGGAGGAGGGGGCGAGCTAACAATGTTAAGTTCTAGCAGGCCTAGTTAAACTGTCACGGCTCACAGACTTCTGCTGAAGCTTTAGGTTATGCGTTTAATGCTGATATGCAAAATTACATAGTACATGTGCTCATTTATTACAGTTACATGCTTAAGGTTGCCCCTGCAGTAAGCAAGGGAAATGCTGTTTGCTTTGCACCTTCAGTAGCACGAGGTGTGTTAGAACTGCTGGGAAAAGCCACAGCTAATACGAGTCTGAGCAGCTGTAGCTAACTACCACCTAAGTGCTTTGAGGATGTTAAGATGTTGGTGACCCTACCCTTTCTCAGCCAGTTAAGCACATGGATCAAGTCTCCTTGCCACTCTCAAATACCACTGAAGAAATCAGGCCTGACCAGTCCTTCAGGGTCCATGAACAGAGCAATCGGGATAGAGGCACCTGGAGAAAGCAGCTGCCAGCACTCCTGTTTACAGGAGGTGTAATCACTGACTCGGGAAACCAGCCAAGGTGCAGTTAGGGATGGCGTGTCTCTGAGCAGACAAACCTCGAAAAGGGAGAGCCCTTCTAGAGACACCTGAGCAGGTAGCTGTAATCCCGAGCGGCTGCATGTCACAACCGTTGTGCCTGCCTGCAGCTTGGAAAGAGGTGAAGCAATGAAATGCCAATGAACTAGAACGTAAATAAATTAAAAATGAATTTTTAAAGAATCACTTGGACTAGATGATCTTTGAAAGTCCCTTCCAACTTTTCTAGTCTAAATTCCAGAGTGACCGACATTATCTTCACCCTACTTGTCGGCTGAGGCCGCAGGGCAGTGCTGTGGAGATGTCAAACCCCTGCCTGAGCCCAGGCTGCAAGGCAACCGTGCTGAGTCCTTGCCCAAACTCGAGGCACGTGCTGCCTGGCATCTCTCTGGGACATGTCCCCTCTTCCCATCACTCACCTGGGCTGCTGTGGCACCCACCCGGCTGCGTGCAGCTTGACTGAACCCAGTTTATCCAGTACTGCCTACCAAGTGGGATGCCCTAAAATACTTCTCAGGCTGTCTCAGTACGAATGCTGGGGCTTGTAGTGAGCTCCTCACTAATTCCACAGACGAGCTGCAGGGTGCCAGCACTGGAAGTCTCCTTTCACACGCAGGGCAGCACATGCACGAGGGCTCACCCTCAGCCTTTTGCAGAATTCTCTGCTGGGGGCTCTCAGCTTGCTCTCCCGAGCCCCTTCTGCTCTAGCTGTTCAGGTGTCTACCACGAGTTGTAACGATCGATCCTTTCTTGTGCTAGAGGCTTACTTGCCACGCCTGCCTCTTCTCCTTCGCAGACACAAGATGGTTTGTCACCTTATTCATGATTTCAGCCCCCCATCTTGCAGCTGCAGGACCACACCATCAGCAGTCGCTTTCAGGAACTTTCTGCTAACCTTTACCATCCCTTAACTCCTTTCTTCCACAAATATCTTTGAACATTTATTTTATCATCTCTTTCTGTGAGAAACAAGCTGCCATACGGAAAAACTGTACCACTATCAATTCATCAAACCCCTCCTTGAACCCTCTTCCTATTGTGACCTTGTGAGATATTTGCCCCTAGTAACTGCCAAACTAGTAGCAAGCTTGACTCTAGTCTTATTTTCTCTCTGCAACAACATTTTGCTACTCTACAACACTTGAGTTTCTTGTTTTCTGCATTTGTTTCTTGTTTGCTTTCAGACTGCATCTTGTCATTAATCAGCTGTCTGCTAGTCAGATGAAAAACACACAGCGAGTCTTAACAATGTTTGTACATCTACTGGAGCCCACGTCCCACGTGCAACTGTGATACCACACAGAAAATGGGGCAGTCACACACTGTTTCTCATAATATTCCTCTCACAAAATGAAAAGCAGACCACCTCCAAACAGAGTGAGAAGGTAGGTGGGGGAGGCCGTCACACTAATTAATGGTGATAAAGTGCAGCTGGGACCCGTAAGGGTTCTCCTGTCTGTGACAGAATAGCCATTATTTATCTCACTTTTAAAGTACGGAACAGGAACCTTTATTGCTTCGCTTTAGTTTGAGGAAGTTGATCGGAAGGAATGCTCCTGAGAAGACGGGAAACTGCTACAAGGTAGAACAAGAATATTAACCAGAGAGGAGTGCTGGCGGGGAAGGGGCCTGACTCTGGACTGGAGACCTGCACCCTGTAAGTATGCAGGGTTGCTGACATTGGCTCTCTGAATCTCATCTACACATTTAAGCATGTGAAAAGCTGAAACCACCAAAAATAAAAAAATAAAAAAAAGGAAGACTGACCCACAGCTGAGCTGGTTTAGCACAGGCTGTGGATGCTTCCTGTGCTGTTCCCACTTGTCCAGCGCTGTGAAGGATGTTATGTCTGCTGAGAACTGCCGGCACAGAAAGAAGGGGGGACTGTGGCTTTCTGCCTGTCCCTTATGAAGGCAAAGAGGGACACTGCAGTCAGAAACTTGACCCAATAGTTACAGGGATGAGCTTTGTTGGCTCAGGCTTTCACTGATCCTGGAGAATGGAAGAGGCAGAAACATTCTCAAGAAGGGAAAAGCAGCGGGGAAAGTGGAACAAGCTGCAGAGATAAAAAGCACTGCAGTCACATGTCAGGTCGGGGTCGTATGTAAGCCCTGAGCAAGCCTGCATCAGGCATGGGTTAAGACTGGGCTCATCACACGAAACCTGGCTGGTTTAGCAAATAGTGCCGCTGACTGAGTGCTCTCTGGACTGATCTTTGTTAGAGGGAGAAGGAAAGGCTTTCCTCAGTAACAAATCTGGAGTCACAAATAGGAAACACCCTCTTGAATACAAGGGCGTATCCAGTACATGTGTGGTAGCAAGTGTTGTGGGCTTCTGTAAGCATTTAATTTACGTGAGATAACTGCTGCATTCCCACCAGCCTTTGTCCTGACTTACCAGGATGTATGAAAGTTTCTAATTGCTTTGTCCCTGCTAGCAGCTACCCCATGGTTAAAGGCCCATTCCCTGGGTGGAAGCACCCAGAGCTGCTCATCTACCACGCAGTAAGTGTCGGGAGGTGCTCTGCACACAATCAGTGGTTGACATCTAGCCTGTAAGAAATTGTTGACAAGATGGAAAGTACTGTTTCAAACTAACACTAAATTATCTCTGTGCATCTGTTTTTAAATCGTGTTCTCATGTTGCTACTTCTCACTGTACTGAAGTATTTCATAGTAACTTAGTTTCTGGAACCCTTTGAGATGAAAACACTGTAACAAAGAACAGAATCCCAGTACAGAAAGTTGCTGTCAAACAGCAATTTCCTTTGTTTAGAAAAGTTGCCCTCACGCTAACATTATTGTAGCTCATAAGACCATTTTATAAAAAAATTACACAGCATGACACCAAGAAGAAGAAATTCTTCACCTACCAGGCGATCGGCAGAAAATACGAAGTCTCCTCTACTGGCTGTCCTGAAAAAGGTAACAATTTCTATTTTAAATTGGGGAATAATTAAGAGCATTGCTTAAATATAATGTTACTCAAAGGACAATATTTTCCAGAGGCGGTTTGGAGAAAGGTCTCCTGCCACGTTCCAACTTTATCCCCCAGAGATCCTACCGCGTGTTTCCTACCGGCTGGGGAAGCCTGAGCTGCAGTGAGCTCACGCGGGGCTCTGCCTCGTACCACTGGCCACGTCGCTGCACTGCTCACTTCCAGAACTGAGCTGTGCCAGCCTGGTGGGTTCTCTGCAGCCGTAAGCAGGAGAGCTTTGCTTTGCCCGTTCTCAAACCAGTCGGAGCCCAGGACAGTGATGAAGCAGATCTCAGGCGCTGAGGCTGACCCAGCGCACCTGACAAGCAGGGTCTCCTATCTTATCGGGAATTCACTCACAGTGTGGTAAGCCTGGTGAGCCTCAGCCTAAAACAAGCAGGGACAAGCAAGCAGCACTACGCAAACTCCTCTTCTGGCTTAGTGGCTTAGGTGGAACTTTCTACTACCACGACTGCTGGCCCAGAAGTCCAGAAGGCAGGAAGGGCAGGCTGGCCTCTCCCTGCTCCTTGCTGTGCAAACACGCCACGGGGACGGCTGCCATCGGAAAGCCAGGTTGGAACAGCCGGCTTCCCGGGTCAAGACCAACTCTCACCACATAGCAGCAGGACAAGCTTCCAACTAAGGAGACAACATTTCCAGTACGTTAGCCTTAAAAATCCTCAGACAAGGAATCACCATCGCAGGCAGGTCGCTTTTAGTGACACTTTCTGGTAATCACACTAGGCCTACCCCTCTCTCATCTCCACGCTATGATGCTCTGGATGTCTCTTGAAATGCCACAGGCAGTTTTACACTTAATCTCCAAGGTTCTGCAATATCTTCCATTTACAAGAGTGGCAGTCAGGATGTTTGTCTGCCGACTCCCCGTACTGCTAGAACAACCTTGCCACATTAAGAAAATGAGGTTTTAAAAGACTGGCAGCCTAATCTGATTTCTTTCCTTGTGCTAACACCACGGTATTTGTTATTCAAAATGCTGTTTGTTTTTTGCTCTTTCTAGCAATGACAGGATACTCTTAGTGCTCTGCTACTTTGATGTTCATCAGAAAACCAGAACTGAAGAAAGCCCCATCAAATACCCAAGAAACAAGCTTGCTATCACACAACCTGATTTTGTTGAGATTTTTAAAGGGATTCATATTCCCGACTGTGGTGTGTGCAAATATAAAAAAATAACAACAAGTAGCAAAATGTGTAGGCGGTGTATTCTTAGGTTTTTCCAGACTAGAGCATGGCATGTCAGAAAGCTTACCCATATTTCATGAGAGGGGGGTAAGACAAACCTGACCGTGTCACGACTCTGGTTTTGATTGCAAAGCAATAAAAGTTTAGAGTGAATACTGTGGGCTATTAATACAGATTAGGAGGTTTTAAATGAACTACTCTGTCCTCGCACAGGGAGGCTGATGTTTTTACACACTGTTCACAGAACACCCTTGGTCAGTTCTGTCTGGTTTTTAAGGGGATGGAGAACAATAGTGGTGGCATGCATAAAAATTAGAGACAAATAATAATAATATTGAAAATGACAGGCCTCGTGCACACCTTCAGCTGGAAAGCTGTGACCAGGTTTCAAGCCCCACATCACGAGAAAATTAATTTCTAAGGGGCCAGAAAAAAGGTTCATGTGAAAACACTGAAACTGCTCACCTTACAGATCAGGAGGATACAAAGCAATGATCTACAGCAGCCTACAAACTTCTTAATAAAGTAACTGGGACTGGTTCCAACCACTGCCAGGGCTGGAGGCAGGTCCTGCTCTGACACACTTCGGTAATTTCTGTTTCTCCCGCTCACCTTGCACGAGAGATCGTCCAGAGACAGCAGGGTGCTGCGCAGGCAAGGCTGGAAAAAAGCTGCTTCCCCAAACAGAATTCATAGAAGACCTTTATAAGAAGTGTAGGCACTGGAACCTGGTGCCGTTAATGGGCAGTGATGCAGCTGGGAACAGGAGCACCCTCTCTGAGGGAGCACCAGAGCCCTGTGTGTAAGGACTCAGGATGCGGGTGCCATGTGAAAGGGATCCCGCCCTGCCTGCAGCAAAGCCACCTCTGTAGGGCAGCCAGGGCTGCATCCTGCTGCTCCGCTGCCTGCGCTGCTCCGCTGCTCGCTCCATTCCCTGGGGAGTAAGAAGCCGCAGCAGAACACAGCACGATGATCTCCCATAAAAGACGCACCAACCCTTAAATACCTACATTTAAATCTGTTGTTAAACCGGGAGCTCCAACGGCACTACCCATCTGAGCTAATGAACTTCCTCCTGCAGAAACCAGCGCTCTGGGCTGCGGATTGCCACGCTACTCATTTCGGCTTCCAGATCGCTGCTTCCAACCTGCGCGGGCCAGACAGCACTGCGAGGTCACACCCTCCTCAGAAGAGGCTCTGACTGCTTGCTCCCGGGCACTCTGTACTTAAACTCATCAGTTTAAGAGAGGACTCCAGAATTCACGCCCGACAGTGTTAGCAGGCACCCGCCTGCCCGTTTGGCACAGCCGAGGCTCCAGAACTGAGCCAGCCGGGGGAAAACGCGCACAAGCTGAGGCCACCTCTCTGCCTCCCTAATTCTGGCTCCCAGACCTCATTAACTGCAGTCACAGCGACACAAAATGCAGTTAATTATACAAACTGTAATTTCAGCCTGTGAAATGCTCACCACTGACTCAGTTAGCCATCTCTGAACCTGCCACAGGATGTGGGCCCAGCAACATGAAGGTTGTTTTTGTCTTGTTTTTTACTGGACAGTTACTCCAATTGAAAGGCTGTGTTGCATGCCTCTAAATCCTGAATTCCTTTCCACTTTTCTGTGTGGCTCATTCTGTGGGCAACACAGAGTCCTAAGGTCTTCTGCACCCAGCCTGTGCATCCTTAGGCTGATGTAAAAGTGCCTGATGCGAGCTGGCACTGCACCAAGAATTTCTATTCCTTCCTCCCTGCACAGGAATCGCCCCAAACTGACTGTTTTCTCCTTCTTTTGGTGTTTCTCCCAGCAGCTTGCTTCGTAATTTCTGCCCTTCCCGTGATTGCTGTACCTGAAACATCTGTGTTCATGAGCATTGGGGGCATTCCCAATGCCCCCCTTGAGCCTGCCCAGCTGTGGGGCTGCCTGTTATTTTCTAATCCAGAAACAGAGCTACACTGGTGGTATCTAACTGCCCTGCAGTGACATAGCTTTTCCCTCTTCTCCATTGTATACGAACGCAGCCTTTTGTCAGTTTAAATCAGATTTTTTTGACCAGTAACTCCTCTTAGCCATAGCGCCTTATTCATAACTATTAAACATCTGAGGAGGAGCTTCTTGTAGCACTTGGTTGGAATGGCACAGTTGGACAGAGGCCTTGTAAGGCAGATTACACCTGCTCAAGGAAAGGTTACTGCAACAGTTTCTAACTCCTGCATACGAAATACATCTGTGCAGCTGAGCACACATTTTACCATCTTTCTGGACGATGGGCACTGAAGTACTCCATCTGAGGCCTTTCCTCACCGAAATGCTGCTGCCTTTCTGAGCCACATTCAGAATAAAGCGCGGTGTGCTGGCACTGCAGCTGCGAGGAGCGACTCATTATTTCCAAGGCTTGCTCTACGCCTTGCCTTACTGGAGTCTTGTGCAATGGCCTGATGCAACTCTAAAAAAAAAATCTCCTCCAAGTTAAAATATCAGCTGCTGACTTCTGGTTAAATTCAATACACCCAGAAACTTGTTCAATATATCTGCAAGAGTTAAAAATTTACTTGCAACAATAATAAAAATACCTAAGTGGGTACAGTGACTACATTGCTAATATTCACCTAGATATAAAAGCTAAATGTTGTTTCCTTTTCACTAACCTTAAACCCTTCTGTAGGCCATGCAACAAGCAGAATTTGGATTGCCTCGCTGTCTCTCTGCTTGGCCCAGGTAAAACTGCCCTTTCTGCTGTGCAGGAAGGCTGCCAGAAGACATTCTTACCTGCCGAGATCTTTTGTGTGGTCTTGCCACAACTGCCCTCCTTGCAGCAAGCCAGCACTAGCTCCGTGTGCTCCTGCTTGCAATGAGATCAGCTTTTTCCACACTTTGAAGAGTCAAAAATTCCTAATTTAAGGTAACAAGGCACATCTAAGCCAGTACAATTAACTTAGGTATTGTCTTTGATGGTTACTTCTACACAAAAATACATTAGTGGTATTACAGTTGCAAAGTTAAGTACTCAAGAGCTGGGAAATACCAAAACACAGCCTATGCAGGTAGAACAGAGAAGAAATAAGGGGAAGAACCAAGTTGGTTACTGCAGGTGTTAGGAGGCCCACGTGTGGCAGGACAATAAGGGTTTATTGGGATCCTGGAACACTCCACTGACAAACTGCTCCCCACCTCTGTACCTGCTGGGGCTCCTGGCATCACAGGAGGCAAACTGTGCTTTTAAGGGATGCCCTCTGCATGCGTTTGTGTTACGTCACACGCTAAATTTATCAGGCTGTGGTATCACCTTCCACGTGCAGAACAATCGGACGCCGACAGGACGGGCGGGAGGAGAGCTCCTGACGCGTGGCGTGAGACCTGCGGTTTCCCTGTGCCTTAAGCACCTCGTGTCAGAGGTGCTCAGCGGCAGGGCCCAATCTTAAAGGCTTTTTGACCCTAAGAGCTGCAGAAGCAGGACGACAGCTCCGTGTCCCGCCAGGTGTGGTGGCAGCACGGGCTTTTGGTGACAGCAAGCGACAAGCGCGGAAAGCAGCGCCTGCAGGAAGGGCAGCGTCCCACGGAGCCAAGGGCCCCTCAGCCAAACCCTCCTCAGCGCCGCACCGCTCCCGGATCCAACCTGGGCGCTCTCCACGGCTGGATCCGGATGGTTTTTGAGGTCCCTTCCACCCCGAGCCACTCTCTGACTGCACGGTCTGTCAGGGGCTGCCGGTGAGGGGGGCTCCCCTCACGTCCCGCTCCCCCCTCCCCGGGGCCGCGTCCCTCAGCCCCCCACCACCCCCCTCAGCCCCCCACCACCTCCTTCAGCCCCCTCACACCCGCCTCAGCCCCTCGGAGCCCCCCTCAGCGCCCCCCAGCGCCTCAGCGCGGCCGGAGCCCGCCGCCCGCCCCTCCCTCCCTCGCTCCCTGCCCGCCGGTTTCTGGGCAGGCCTCGCGGCGCTCACTTGTCCCTGATGATGGTCTGCAGCTCCCGGATCTGGTCGTTCATCGGCAGCAGCTTCAGCTGCGCCCCGATCTCCGCCGCGGGGCTGCGCGCTTCCACCAGCACCCCCCCGTCGTTATTGCTGCCGCTGCTGCTGTCCGGGCTGGGGCTGCTCTCGCCGCCCTCATCGGGCTCGGCGAAGCGGATCAACCGCGAGCAGCCGCCGCCGCCCCCCCCTGTCCCCGCCGCCGCCGCCGCCAACACCACGGGCGGCTGCTGCTCGTCCTGCGGGCCGGGCGCGGGGCCGAGGCGCTGGTTGCGGCACGGCATCGCCTCCATGCGCCGGGCCCCGGCCCCACAGGCAGCCACGCGTGCTCAGCGCCGGCCCCCGGCTTGCGCCGCCGAAGGGCGGGCCGTGGGGGAGCGCCGCCACCCTAATGGCCGCCCGCGCTGCCGCTCAAGCGGCGGGGAGCGGCGCGGGGGGGCGCTGCTGGCGGCGCGGCCTCGGCTGAGGCGAGCGAGGAGTCCCCTTGTCCCCCCCCCCCATGGCTCCCTCACGGGGCTTTCGGTGCTTTCAGCTCACGATCTCGGCCCTCCAGCCCCGTGTGGGGCCCCGGGAGGCCCCGCGCCGCTGCCCGGCTCTCGGGTGGGGTGGCTGTGAGGTGATGGCTGCACCAGGAGTGGGGCTGGGGCTGCTCTGCCCCTCAGCAGCCCTGCCCTTACCTCGGGGGAGTCCTCTCTGGCCTGTCCCTCTGGCCTGTTCCGAGAGTGTCTAAGGGCTATTTGGTGATTTTAACCCCAAATACGCTGGAGTAAACTCTGGTTTAGCCTCCACGTCCTTACACAGGTGAGGCTCCATGCTGAAGATCATGAAATACCACATAAAGTAGTGTGCTTTCATAGAACTGCAGAATCACAGAATCATTAGGGTTAGAAAAGCCCTCCAAGATCATCTGGTCCAACCATCCCCTGCCACCAGTGTCACCCACTAACCCACGTCCCCAGGCACCACGTCCAACCTTTCCTTGAACACCCCCAGGGACGGTGACACCACCACCTCCCTGGGCAACCCGTCCCTACACCTAACCACACTTTCTGACAGAAATTTCTCCTCATTTCCAACCTGGCACCACTTGAGGCCATTCCCTCCAGTCCTATTGCTAGTTACCTGTGAGAAGAGGCCGACCCCCAGCTCCCCACGCCTCCCTTTCAGGTACTTGTAGGGAGCAATAAGGTCTCCCCTGAGCCTCCTCCAGACGAAACAACCCCAGGTCCCTCAGCTGCTCCTCATAGGACTTGTGTCCCAGGCCCTTCACCAGCTTCATGGCCCTGCTCTGGACATGCTGCAGGGCCTCGATGTCCTTCTTGTAGTGAGGGGCCCAAAGCCAAACCCAGCACTCAAGGTGTGGCCTCACTAGAGCAGAGTACAGGGGGACGATCACCTCCCTGGTCCTGCTGGCTGCACTATTCCTGATATAAGCAAACAGCTTCCTCACCTGCCCTATATACTGCCTATGACCTCTTATAAGTGAGGAAAATTATGAGGAATTCTGAACTAAGCTGACACAGAAATGATGGTTTGCATCATTTCATCTAGAAACACTCAGCCTAGGCTTAGTAAGCTACTTTCCAGTAGGGCAAAAACCAGCTGTGCTCATGTTTCACGTGCAAAGTTTCAGGCAGGATATTTTCTAAACAATGAATTTGTGAACTCCTGACAGTGGGGCTGGTAATGGAAGTGCTGGCAGAGCCTTAAACAAAGAGGCACAAACACACATCCTTCATTTGACTTGCACATTTTGATTCTGCAATAATTAAGGGATGTATATCAGTAATTTTGTAGGCAGATGTCTGTTAGGAGAAGAGGATTTTAAAAAAAATCAAAGCCTTGGCACATCTTAATTAACTTGTCAATCTATTTAACTGAGAACCAAACCTGCAGGAACTCTGCAGAGTTAAAACAACACTTAACAAGAACTTACTGTGGGATTGTGGCTTACTTAAAAATGTAGCACAGAGAGAACAGAAGACAAAACTGATGAGAAGGTGGAATGACTGCAGCAGTCTGTGTAGCCATCTGCTGCAATAAACATTTATGTATATTCACTTTTGCCTAATGTACCTACAAATGCGTTTCTCTGAATATCAGCAAAATTCAGTGCGAAAACAGAACCTAATCTTGAATTACAGACAAAACTTTCAATTGTGAGAATCGGAGTATTAGTCTGTTCATTTCACTAGGAGGTGACTGTAAGTCTTTTGACTTTATTAAAGATGAGCAACACCCCAGAGAGATAACAAGCTGAAAGACAAACTGAGGGATGGGAAACGGGAAGCTATTGTAGAAATGGATAGTTGCAGGTTCAGAGAAGAGGTATGATTTAGCCAAGTCTGAATCTGTAGCTGTGAATTTCTCCTGAATACAAAGGCCCAATTGTTAGATTTATGTGAATCTTTCTTCCTTTTTTTTTCTTCTTTTTTTTTTTTTCCCAGAAGTGAGTCTTCAGAAACAATACATCCTCTTTTGTCATTTGATATATATATATATATATATATTTGGGAAATTTATGTAATTTTTTTATTCTGTTTGACAGGGGAGGAGGAGGGAAGAATTTATCTGTAGCAGCTGTTCTAGAGACAAAACCGAAAAAAATGGCAATATTTCCTGTGCTCTGGTTTCACTATTTGCCATCAAACTGAGAGGAATTGCTGCTGAAGTGTCTCGTAGCAGACCATCTAGGCTAGCAAAACACAGAGACACTAAACAAAAGGTGAGCCAGAGCAAGAAGCATTTTGCAACATGCTTGGGGGCAAATTTTAACACTTTTTGTGCTTTATTACTTAACTAAAGAGCATATCTGTTGGGAAACTACAGACTATCAAGATGATGACTTGTGGAATGAGGATATGGGCAAGAGCTAGTTGGGAGGACAGGCCACTAGTCTGAAAGCATGGGCATCATAACTGCAGAGACTCCAATACCAGCACAGGTGTCTGACACAGAGTGCTAGAACCCGTTTTAGTGCCATAAAGCTCAGAGGATGGCAGGTTCTGTGCCGGTGTCCTATCAGAGCATCATGGCAGCTTTCCATCAGATATATGCTAACTACATTTCTAACACCTTAAACATTTGTCCTTTTCACTATGCGTGTTTTATCTCT
Organism: Anas acuta; assembly: GCF_963932015.1. Lineage (NCBI taxonomy): Eukaryota > Metazoa > Chordata > Aves > Anseriformes > Anatidae > Anas > Anas acuta. The sequence goes on from NC_088991.1 coordinate 4,642,313, forward strand.
AAATTAATATGCATAAACTTGTTAAAACAAGGATTAATGATAGTTTATTAAAACACCTGACCCACTTGGCTTTCCCTCCTTCCTAGGAAGGATCTTGAGTTGGTACCAGAATGCAAGTGAACTACGATACCTGCAACAATTAAAGGGCAATCACACTTACGCTGAATTCAGTGAGAAGTTCGTTACCGACTTCAAGTGTGTCACGTTAGGGAGAAAATGCACAATTGGGTTCATGTCGAAGCTTGGCAGAATTTTTGATGCTAATCCCTTTGCTGCCTCCTCTAGGCCAGAACCTCACGTGCCTGTACCACTGCTGTCTGAGGAAGCATTTTCTAAGATCCCGGTGCTGTGCCTGCCCTGCCTAATGAAGTTCAGAGGAAAAATAGTTGAATTCTCTTAGGTGGAGAGGGACATGTTGTAATATGGTGCTATCCAGGCCATATGTTAGTAGAAGTCAGAGATTATTTAATCAGAAGCCTGACTTAATCAGCATGTGTCTAGGCATTGAAGCAGAAACAAGCTCTATGCATTTTCCAGGAAAATCAGGAGTTGTATACCAGGCTCAGTATTATTTATAAAAGGACTGTTTTATGGGATTAATAAGCTGACATATTACATTCCATCTTCTTGACATTCATACACTCAGGTCAAGTTTGCTGTGTTTTTTTTTCTTTGACTTTAGGTTTGTTAACTGTCAAGACTTAAATTTCAAACACATGTAAATTGTACTGTATCCTAGTTACAGTTCTCTGAATGCTTATTTTTAACCAAGCACTGAAACTTCTAAAATTCAAACTGTTAATTAGGTGACACTGCATGGCCAGTAATTAATGTCAATATATCAGACTTTAACTATCTGCTTCGTATTTAAAGTTAATACTTCCAGTCCCCTGGGGACAAGAAAATATATTAAATGCAGGGGAAGAAAGATAACACAGAGATGGGGAGAGCTAAGAAGACAAATTCATTTATGGTATAGGCAAAACCAGCAACAATACTTCTAAATGTTTTCTCCAATACCGCCCTTAGTCTCTGAAAGTCATTTCTTAGTATGGAAGGACAAAGTGTGTAGTGTAGACTGAAAGTATATGTTTTCTTCTCAGTGATTATCATACTTGTATAGGAAGTGTACTTCTGTTGTTCCTATTTTAAATTTATGTGGCCAGTTTAATGTCACCTGGTTTGTGCGCAACTCTGCATGTGCTGATGTTGGACTTGGTATCAAAGTGATAGGAAAGGATTTGACGGAGCATGAAATATAAAAGTACTTTGTATTTCTATGTTCCCTGATAAAAATAAAAAATTGGAAGGGAAATAGCACTTTCTTGAGAAATAGGAAACTATCTACCTGAAGACAGCAACTGCGTCATCCCTCAGCCTTTGCTCCCTATGGCTTGAACAAACCCCGTCCTCACCTCCCAGGTCATGCTGGTGATCTTGCTGGTGATCCTTCTGGTGATCCTGTTGGTGATCCTTCTGGTGATCCTGCCCTCTGCAGCCCTCCGCACAAACAGGGCCGCTGATCGTGCTGAACACAAGCATACCTGGTGTCTGTAAAACCTGCAGGCATTCCCACTATGACTTCGTGTCAATACAGGATCTTGCTTCTGCCCTAAGCTGTTCAGGTGCTCTTTCCTTGAGCTATAAGAAAGTGTGCTGTTGTACCCAGATAGGTTTGTGGTTCCACAGAACTTGTTATGTTAACTGCCATCTACTGGATAGTTCTGTGATGGGGTTCATCCTGTTGAGTTTAGGTCCGATTTTATCCTGACTGCACAAACAGCAAAGATAATAACACCTTTCTTTTTTAAGCCATTAGGTATGTTCAAGAGGAAATAAACCATCAGTGTTTGTTACCTCAGGTGTCAGTAGGTCCCAGTGGACCTTGCTGATAGGCAGCTTTTGCTTGCATCAGTTGGCTGCCTTCTCTCTCTGAAATGCTGGAATTCCCCACAGCCTTTGCCAGACACACCTTTAGCACCTGGAAATCCCCTAACATGGGATGTGCTGAGGGGTGTGATGGTGCCCCTGCAATTTCCCAGAAGCTGCAAGGATTAGAGCATCTTAGTACTCATCAAACCAGCACTGCTGGCTGTTGGCTAAATGCATGAATTAATTCGCTCCTCGATCTTTATTAGCAGCTTTCATACAGCATTCCATAGACACCACAGCCCTATTAAATTCCCTGCGACAATTACAAGAATTTGCCTTCTGGTGAGACTAATTCATGCAAGAGCTTTAATGAGTGTTTTTCCCCTCCCTGTAGATCTGTGCTTAAAAATCCTCTCTCATGCTGATACAAAAACACAGTTGCAGATTATATCTTTAAAGATACAGTTATGTTAGCATGTGTTGCAGGACTGAGTCTCTTATCAAGCTGGTAATGAATTCAGTGTTTGCTGTTAAATGAATGCTCTGATTACTTTTCAATGCATTGCATTACATACATTTGCAATTCCTTTCTCAGTGAGGCTCTATTGGAAAATGTGCTGATATGAAAAAAATTATTTTCATGTTCTATCATTTAAGAGTAAATGGAGTGTTATCTTCCATTTTTTCATTTAACACTGTAGACTAGCCATCTGCTCTAGTCACTGCTTTCAGTACTAACAAACAGGAGAATTTATTTTTAGGTTCATACAGTATATAATGTTCATATATTGATGCTGATCCTCAGTGTATGTTTAAATAATTAGCCGTTCTATATTACTTATTAAAAAAAAAAAACTATTGAAGAACAACAGAAGGAAAGCATAAACAAACTATCCTTATTTGAGGAAAATTCATGGTATTACTTTGTAAGCCTCTTTACTAACAACATCATGAAGCTGTTAATGCTTGAGGCATTTAAAGCTCAAGGAATCCTCAGAAACATGAGTGAGTCATCAAATTATTCTTCATTGCCTCTTAGCAAGCTGAAACCATCATCAGCCACATAATATTAAAGAAATACCATGCTGCTGATTATGTATGATGTTGTATATGCTGTCGGTGTGACTTCATAATATTTCATTGAGATGTGGATTTTTTTTAATTACTAATTTTGGTTGGGTTATTTTTTTCTCGCCGGTCTTCAAGACATTGTAATGGGGTGCAATTTTTCAAGAGATTTATGCTTAGCATAGCGCTAATGCTACCCAGCTCTGTTCAAGTGTTTGAATCAACAAAAATGGAAATACTTCAAATCATTAGTCACTGGTAATTAGGGTGTTTGTGGATATTAAGTGGGAAGTTAAACAATCTTTTTCAGTGGTTGGCATTCTAGTTAGGATGTTGGATAGTTCTGTAGCCCTGTGATATTTGTAACACAAATAATATGATACGTTTTAAATAACTTGTAAAACAGCCAACAATATACTAATATAACATGTGAGCTGCTTGCCATTACAAAACACAGGAGAAGTCATCGTGGAAAATCTGTTTTTGTGCTTGAGTCTGTGTAGTGATGTTAACAAAATCATATTTTTAAGAAGAAAGCCTAAAAGACAATTTTGTAATGCAATCATACCTGTCAGTATATAGTTCATTTACACTCGTTATTGGTCTGCAAAATGTAATTCACACTGCACCTCAAATGTGTGTGTAGCTGCTTAAAGGTAAGGTCTTAGGAATAATAGGAGTTAATATTTTTCAAGAAATAAGTGTAACAGTATCTCCAAATCAGGACTGCACCTTTCAGCACAAACCTAATTTTATGTCAGTCTGAGGGAAGGTTTCTCTTTTCTTCCCCTCACAAACTTGTCCCATTTTCCCATTTTTTTTTCTCATATTTCTTCCCATTAATTTTCTCTTAATATACTTCAGTGAAGCACTCCCCTCCTTGTGTTCTTTACCTTCTCATATTGTTGATTACAAATTATGACTGAGTAGGGTATTGTCACTTTTCTATAACCTCTAGCCTGACTTCTGCTTTCAGTTTGATTTCCACAATTCTGGGGACACTTTCATTTAGTCGGATGCATGCTGTAAGTGGAATCATCAATGTTCCCATTTGAAATACAGGTGTCAGTCTCCCCGTGGCATGTGGATTGTTTAGCATTCAGTGTTGATTCCACCCATTTTATAGGACCATTTAATAATTACACATCTTAGCTCAATAAATAGTCTTTATGAAATTGCGCCCCGCTTTATTACAGCTGGAAGAAATAAGTACTTGTCAATATAAGTGAAGTTTATTCCAATGTTGTAATCGTATTAAACACCTTTAAAGAGGAAAAAGTATCTGAAACCTGTTTTATTATTTAGACTTTATTAGAGGTTTTAAATTCTAACTACCATTTGTTAACAGTTCCCTGTACATAACTGACAGAGTGTAGCCGACTCCAGTGTTTTGATCGTAAGCCATAAGCTTAACCACTGCACTTGTGCATATTCACGATTCTGATATTTTATATGTAAATCTCAGGATTTCACCACCATGCATATTCCACTTCAAGTACTTCTCTGCCGTAGTGCAAATCTCCTGCGAGCGTAGCGTTGACGGATTTTTATAGATAGTTTTATTCCACTTACATGGCTAAGACATTTCATGTACGTGTGCCAAGCTGTCAAAGCTGCAAGGATCTAAATGAGGCCAGAGCTGCCACCCTTAGGAAACAGAGAACTCAGGCATTTGAGGGCATAATGCTAGAGAGCTTTAATATCCTGCTGCAGTGTAGTTTAGGTTTCTTTTTATTGAGGGACTGGAATGCTTGAAGAACGGCCACACATCAGAAGTAACTGGAAGTTTTGAGGGCTCTTCAGGGTGAACCTGAACAAAGAGCAAAAGTGTGTCAGTTTAAGACTGCAAAACTGAAAGATGGTCGGGCATATGACAAAAGGTGCATCTCTTGTCTGAAAGAGTAAGTCCACTCATTACTAGTGCAATAGTTCATTATACAAAAGTGCTAGAAGTCCAGTTGTAAATAATGAGTTTTACCCTCTGCAGTTTCACTAATTCTCAATTGGTTCAGATTTGCTGTGATCCCTCAGCGTGCAGGCACCATCTCAGTTGCCTTGCTGAATGCTAATGAGCTTCCACTGAATTTAATCACAGAAAGACGTCTCTTCCACATCGACACCTATTACCAGCTCCCAAACTGCTTTGTGAAGCTTCGTAGCGATGTGCCCATAGTGTTGTAGCTGCCTGTAAGAGCTGGAAGTCGCTCCAGGCACTGTGCAATAGAGCACTCAGGCGGACTCGAGGACCACCATATCGTGCCCTTACCTGGGAACCACCTTACTGTTTGCCAAATACATTGAAACCACCCCTAAGGCAATATGAAGAGAAGGTAAAAATGAAGGAAGAAACTGCATATGGAAGTCCATATATTAACAACACAGCTCCTATATTTAGAGGCAGGCAGGAAGCAATATATTAAGAACATGCTTTTATCTAGCTATGCTTCAGATCAGCTCTGAGCTTTTCTCCGCTTCCTCCAGCTATCCAGCTGACAGATGGTGTCATAGCTTTGTGGCTGAGATCCATAAGTGAAATGCTTGTCCTGGGTTTAGCTTTCACCAAAGGGGAGCTTCAGTTGGGACATACTTATCCAAGCTGTCCCCAGATTTTCATTCAGACCTTTCCAAGAATTTCCCGTAATTCGTAATTTTGGATTCTTAACTCATTTTAACACTCTCCTTAGGGTTTAGTGCACCTTAATCTATCTTTAGAAATGCTTTTATCCTTGGATGCAGTAAGCTGGAGCTATCTTCTGCCTGTACAATAAATGGGATTTCTTAATTGTTCTGGTATGTCAGCAGAAAGAAGTCGCAACCCTATAGTCTACCTATTAGCAATATTCCCTCCATTTGGCTTCATTCTTCACACAGTGAAACTCTTTTCATATAAGCATGCATATTGCCAACTCTGCTTTTTCCGAGACTATAAATAAGCATGCGGCTTGTTACTATTTCTTGATCAGGATTAAACACAGTCATAATCAAACACGTCCAGGATGAGAATGAGCTTATAAGGAATGATATCAACTTTGGCTTTGAGGATTCTGGGATAACAACAGGTGCTTCAAAAGGTCTGAATCAATATACCTGTGGGAATCATCTGAACCAATTTTACAGCTTCTTATAAAACCTTGTTTTATTGCAGTTCATTCCCTCACTGTATTTCACAGTTCGCATCCGTCTGCAAATGTCATTTTTCGTCCATTCTGACTATATTTCCCCTCCTGTTCATCTATTTTGAAATAAATAAATTAATTCTGGTTTATTGCTTCTGAAATGCCTAGATTTTTATGAGGCATGTAATACTTCCACAGCAGAGTTTTTGCGGTTCTGCACTATACCCTGATGTATGATTCTTACAGGAAAAACCTAAGTACTCGCTTATGTTAGTACTTATTTATTAGCCAGATGATGCTTTCAAAGTGTTGAGAAAACATTAACAAATTAGTCTTCATGCCAACACCCGGTATGTCAGCGGTGTCTTCATTTGTTTTATCTTCAGTTTGCTGTTAGGGATACTGAGACATCCCTGATACAGCTGTACAGTGTGTCACGGTAGAGTGAAAGTGTTCTCAAGACCTGGTTTGCTGTCTACACCATTCATGGAAAGACGGGTGGCCATGCTACAGAGTATACACAAGTACACCTCTCAGATTAGCGTGGTATTAGTTTGCCGCAGTATTTTGGCATTTATTATTTTAGAATTTTAATATTAGCAACATAACATTTTATGGTGCTTTGGAAAGTAGTGTAGAAAAACTTCAGCTATCTTTTAGGATTCTATTCACAATTCTCCTCTGTGGTGAGTTATTGCCATTCTCGTAGCTTCCATTTCTTCTACTGAGCTTTTTCTGTCATTTATTCTGACTGCAAACTCTGGGCCAGGCATCGATTTTTTTGTCTGAGTTATACAAGGAAATCTTCTGCTTCTGTAACTAAACTTAAAAAAAAAAAAAAAAAAAAAAAAAAAAAAGCTTACTTTTTTAATAGCAAGCTCCTTTGAACAGTTTAAGTTTATAAAATCTCTTCAGTTAGTTTTCTGTGTCTACATCATGAGCTTTGTTATCCTGGTTAGATTACTTTGAGATGTTTCCCATCACTAAAGTATATGGCCTCTTCTTTCTGTTTCTCTGGGGGTTTGTGCAGTGAGTGCCTTGTGCAGATAGCAGTCATCATTACTGGGTTCAGAGACACAGAGTTGGAAGAGCAGAACTGCTAAAAAGACTAAAACAGTAGGGGGAGGAATTCAAAACCAACAGCCTTGGAGAGTTGTAAAGGCAGGAAGAGCAGGTAAAGGCAAAAAAACATGCAGGGAAAATACTTTCAAAAATATTAAGTACCTTACCAGCCTTAAAAGTAAAGAAAAATATATGCATTACCACATAAAATGGAATTTATAAATCTGCATGCTTAGTTCATAAAGATAGAATACTAAAAATATTAACTACACAATTTTCTATTGAGTAGTCATTTTATATGTATAGTTAGGTACATACATTTATGTATATGCCAGACTTTTCAGTTCTGATTGCTTTCTCACTTCTTAGCCATTTTAATTCTAAATATCATAAATGAGGGGCTGTTGACTACCATATTATGTGGTTTTTGTTTGTTTGTTTGTTTTTGCCTGTCACATTTCCATTATGACAATGATTTGACAGATAGTTATCTTTAACTTTCCTATATTTAATTTGATCCTTTTCCTTCCAGCACTCCTTCCTTGTATCGCCAATAATTTCTCATCCTCTTAAATGTTTATGGCATTGGAAATATTAAACCCACAATTATCTGTAAGCCAAGCTGAAAGTATTTAGCACTTTTAATCTCCTTTTGAAAATGAATCTCCTCCTCTTCACCAGTCTTCTGGTGTTTGTTTTTGTTTGTTTTTTAATTTTTTAGCATGAAGTGAATGACAGAACTTTATTTTCAGCATCCAGCCACAAGACTGAACTTTCCCATCGCGTGGAGGCAGCTGTAGCATCATTTAACTAAGCGCAATTAACAAGTTATCTCCTGGTCAGGCCCTCCCCCGACCAGGCCGCGCGTTGCCATGGCGACCCGCCCCTCCCTCCCTCCTCCCCCTCCCCTCGGTCCGCCGCCGCCCCACAAGGCCTTGCGCTGCCTCCCGCCCAAGATGGCGCTGCTGGGCGCCGCGCCGAGCTTGGCGGCGGCCGCCTCACGACGGCGGCGCCTGCTCCTCGCCCTCGCCCTGCTGCGGCCCCTGCCCGCTGCCGCTTGCTCGCACGGCTGGGCGGTGGGGAGGGGGCGGCAGCGGGCCCGGGGAGCCCCGGGGGGAGGCGAGGTGCGTGGGGAAGGCGGGCGGTGGGGGGCCGGGGGGCGCTGAGGGGCGAGCTGAGGGGCTGTGGGGGACGGTGAGGGGCTGAGGGGGGAGCTGAGGGGCTATAGGGAACGGTGAGGGGATATGGGGGGCATTAAGGGGCTATAGGGGATGGTGAGGGGCTATGGGGGGCACTAAGGGGCTGAGGGGGACGGTGAGGGGCTGTGGGGGGTGCTGAGAGGGCCGGTGTGGGGCTGAGGGGGGCTCCGAGAGGTGTGGGGGGCTCTGAGGGAGGTGGCGAGGTGGTTTTGGGTGGGTTTGGGCTTCAGGCTGGGAGTCAGGTGCTGTGCTCCTGTCCGGCCGGGGGTTCTGCGTCCCTGGGAGCTTGGGTTCGGTTTTTGCAGACAGGCACTCGGAAAGTACCTGTGTGGGTGGGCTGTGGTGGCCAGGGCTGTGCTGACAGATGATTGTGCCGTTACGTGGAGGAAGGAAGGACCCTGAGGGTGCTGTTAAATAAGCTTCTTCCATCCCTTTGGGATGCATCTGCATAACGTGTCCCAGCGCCGTGCCTTGGCCCCTGAACTGCCTCAAACCACGTGGAATTGCCCCAGGTTTGAGCAGCTGTAGGTTCCCCTGCCTGGCTTGTGGTTTAGCTGCACAGCGCACGGTTGGGCCCTAAAATAAGGGTTGTGTTAGCCACTTCTACTAGGCAGCAGGTTTTTTGGGACTGGCAGCAGCTCATCACACAGGGACATAGCTGGTCCCCTGCCCGTGCTCCTCCTTGCTGTTAGATCCTGAGAGCCTGCAGCTGGAAGGGCTTCCTTCCTCCAGCTGACTTCCTAAAGCCGCACGTTTTATGGCCTCTCCTTGCCAGATGTTGTGCAACTTGCTTGGTGGGGATCAGCTGTTCCCGTGCTCAGCCTCTCTGCGTAGGGAAGTTGCTGGTGGTGGTGAATTGGAAACGTGAAGTGTTGCTTTTGAGTTTCACCTCAGCATTGTGGTCAGATACCTTTTAAAGTAGCTTCAGCATTTAACCCTGGGACTACAAGATCCGCGCTGAGGAAGTCGTTTCTTAGTGAACTGCTCATTTGCAGATGATGGAGTGCACACAGTTTGAGTTCATCTGCTTTTTTTCCCCTTTTCTATGTTTTTGAGCAGTCTCTGTGTTACCCCCCTTTTTCCTTTCTTATCTCCATCTGTTTGTGAACGTGTGGGCAGCAATGCTGTTCCCACGCTTCTAATAGTATAAATTTAAAAACATAAAGCAGTCTGTAGCTTGCTACCAGCGCAGGAAATAGGTTAAATCTGAGCATCAGATCATCCTCTGAACCTAAACAATTTCCATCCTCTTTGTTTGGACCTTAATAGTAACTTCCTGAGTGAAAGCGTGGCTGTGTTGTGCTAGTACCAGTAAATACACACTGTCTGTTGTGCTGCAGTGCCAGAGTGTTTGACTACTCACATTTGACTGTATTGTTGCATTAAAGATTGCCCCAGTTGTCTTTGGACGTTATAAATTCATGCTCTAGACAGCCAGTTGTAACTGCTGTACAAACCAGGATTCCTGCTGTCAGCAGCAGAAGGCTGTAACGTGTTCCAGTGAATGATTTTTTTGGGTTACAAATAGAGAATGGAGTGCGTGTCTCAAACGGAATGGGTCCAGCTTTCACTAATTTATTTGCATCTCTCAGGGAGAGAAGGAAGTGCGTCTCGAAATTTGTATGAGCGAACTTTCCATAAACTCTCAGCTATTGTTTTCGTTTGATAATAACATCAAGCCTTTTTTCTTCTTCCAAGCGCGCTGCTCTTTATGACTGGCTTTTTGTCGTCACCTGTCATAATGTGAGAGACAAAGTTGTGTTTCTGCAGTAGAGAGTTACTTTTCTGTATTCCAAGGTAGTTGTGTAGTCATAATAAGGAGAAATGCTAAGTAGATAAGTGGACAGTGGAAGGCCTCACTCTTCCAAAATAAGATAGAAGCTTGAGAAAAACAGGCTGAGCAGTGTGAGAACAGTCAAAGAAAGATCATGAGTTCTCAAAACATAAGAAAGGAGAAATTAAAGGGTTGAAAAAAAAAAGAAAAATTGTACGTACATGGTATAGAGGAGTGTCGAGTAGCTTGTGAACCTGCAGTACTCAGCCAGTGAGGAAACAGGGGAGGTGATCAGACGTGGGGTAATAGGGAATAAAAGGTTAGGATTTGTTTGCTGGGATGTGCTCCTGATTGACAGGCCGCCCGCCATTGCAATTGTGAATAAAAGAGCTTCACAGAAGATCCTGTCTGAAGAAAATTATTTGAGATTTTTCTCACTATTAATTGCCCCTGACAGGCAGAATTCTGTCACAGTCAAGTTCCTGTTACTTGGAAGAAGAGACGGGCAGGACTGAAGTAGTAAATTGGTAGGGCTTTTAGTATTGAAACCCGTAGAAGACAAGAAGCTGGGAGTTGAAGGTGATGTAGACCAAGTGTTTTACTTCAAATGTCTAGTGAGTAACCAACAATGTAAGCACGGTGATATGTGTATTTATTTGAATCCTATTTTCCTTTTGAATATTTTCATGTGGAAATGTCAATTCCTCCTGATGTTTCTTGATTTGCACTGGACTTCCTGAACGAGGGAGCTCAGGCTGTACCTGCAGTGTATTGACGCATTCAGCTATTTGACCTTTTAGTTTCTGTGGGTTTCTGTGTTAAAAAGTGGTAAACTAGGCATTTATTTATTTTTTTTCTTTTTAATACACAATCTGGTGATTATTTTTTTTACTTTGCTTATGTGTCAAGCTCTATTGGGGTGCTCTTTGTGCCCCGTTATGACAAAAAGGCCGCACACTTTGTGTGGTGTGCAATCCAGATCAATTTATTTGATTATTGTCTAGCAGGAGGCTCAAGCTGCGTGCTCTGGAGTTCTAGGTTATGATGCCCTTCAACACGTGGTGACAAGCTGACAACACTGTTTAACCTTTTATTAATCTGCTGACCAAAGAAGATGTGCTGTCCTGTCATTCCAGTTTTTTTTTTTTTGCAGCAAGTTCTGTTGGTGCAGGCATGGAATTTCTTGAGGTGACTGCCAAAAGTTGGCCGTCAGCTTGAACAGGTTGTAGGTCAGAGCCGAAAGCCACCGGCTTTTATCAATTAGGGAATTCAGCACGTAAAAAAAACTTCTGGGAGCAAGTCAATGCATCCTATGAGAGTTGCAGCTATTTAATTGTTTCTCTGCATTTAGGCCCTAATGATAACTGTAAGTCTTTTTAATGGGCTTGTTCTGAAAGCTTTCCTGTTATTAAAAACAGAAAGAGCCAGAACTTTAATTTTTTGCATTTGAAACAACTTAAGTTTGTTTGCTGTGATCTTAAGCTGCACGTTTCGCAGTCACTTGGGTTTAAGGCTTAATGAAAGCAGTGGATACAGCGTGTGTTTTTGTGAAAATCTTCAGGCTGCTGGGTGACGACAGCCTCCGTTAGCGTAGGGATGTTTTTATGGCCATTTACAATTTACTCTTGTTAGTTACTGCGGCGTTACTTAAAGATTTTACTGTAGGTTTGGGCTTTTGTAATTATAATCATGCATACTGGAGTAATGGCAAAGAAAGCAGGAGGTGCTTAGCGCATTTTTCTGGTTTTTATGCAGTTGTTTCCATTACATGCCTTGCTATATGTTCTTTAGTGTGTGCAAGAGCTCTTGTGTGACATTTACTGCTCTGTTCCAGGGATCGGGTGTGGAGTAGACCTTGCACTAGCTGGTTGAATAGATCAGAGGGCACCAAGTGTGGGGAAAAAATGCTGACGATCCAGCCTTTTAATATCCCGTGATAGGGAAGACTGGCAGGACCCAGCCACCTGTGAGGTCCTGATATCTGGCTTTAATGCTGCATTGTCCCCCAGATGTTCCCAAATACCTCGTGTTTTACTAGGAGGGAGCACCTGGTGTGGGGCAGTTCCACCAGCAGCGCGGTGCTTTTCAGCGCCGCTGTGAAACCACTTCTTGTGAGTACAACAAACCTCACGGCTGCGCTTCTGCCTTCAGTGGTGTAACTACACAAATAGCAGAGGGCCATGGCAGCACAGCCGTGTCTCTCAAGGTTCGTGCCTTTCGCAGCTCAGGCTGGTAAACGCTGTAGACGTGGCGTTAAGTCATGAGAAAAATGGTTAAAGGCAGGAAAAAGTTCTGGAGAAATAGGATCATAAAGAAAAGTTAACTGGTCTTTCTAAGAATGGTGGAATTAAAACACTTCAGTGTCATCTGATCATGTTTCCACTCTACTTTGCATCCATCCGATGAGTGTTTTTTGTTTTCCTTTTAAGAGCCAGACAGCATTAAGTATTCTCTGTGGCGCTTACTGCAATGAGATTCAAGCGGAGTGGAGCTGTTTGGATGCTGTTGTGTTACAGATGATAATCCGTGTCTTTCTTCCCTCACATGTGCGTTTTTCAGTGGTTTGATCAGCTTTGTTTTTCTGAGCAATAGGACGTGTAACACGTGTAACACTTGTATCCTGGAGAGGAAACTAGCTGCATTTGTGGAAGGGCACAACAGGTATTGTAAAAGCTGTGGAGCTGTGATCCGACAACATTTCCTGATGTTGAGATCAGTTTGTATTTCCATGAACGTAGCTCCTTCACCTCACCCTGCCCCAGCAGGCAGGGGTTCATTGCGTCAGAGCTCCCTGTGAATTTAGGATCTCTGCTGGGTAGTGATGGAGAAGGTGGCCGTATCGGGTACAGTCTGCCTGGTGAGCTTTGGGAAATAACCAGACGTGACTCTCGTGCCTTCTAGGAAGCTTTATGGTCTCTTTGTGTTTTTTTTTCGTTTTTTTCTTTGGGGGGGTGTTTTTTATAGGTTGGCTTGCCTGCATCCAAAATAAAAGCAATGAGAAATCATGTTTAAATAAAGCTTAAATGGGGGAAACGAGCATTTGACTGGAAAGGCCCAACGGTATTCAAATAAGGATAATTATTTTACTATGAATCTGCATAAACCAAGAACTACACCGAGAGCTTGCTTTCAGCCATGACTTCAGCAGTTACAAAAAGCAGGACTTTGTAAGCTATTGTGAAGTGTAACGGCAAAAGGTAGAACAGACCTCTTTTTTTTTTTTTCTCCTTGCATTATCTTGGCCTTCCAGCTGCCACATGGGGTGTGATAAAGCACGTTCTTGTGCATAAGTTAGTAATATCCCATGCTCTGGAAGTAGTTGTAAGAGAAGCTTCGGGTACTTTGGATAAATTTACTAATTTATGTGCAGCCTGCTCTGTCTTGGAAAATTATACTGCTGCTCGTTGCCTGGGCGTCGTTTCACGTGTCTGTGTGCATTGCTAAATTCACTTCTCTAGATGTTCTGCTGGTGTAGCTGAGCAGTTTGATGTTTGATTACTCAACTGTCTCCGTCTTCTGTTGAGCAGGGTGCATATCATAGTTAAAATATATATATGGCAAGACTTGAAATTAATTTCCAGTAGCCTTGGCTTCGTTGTAAGACCTTTTTAGTAGTCTCTTTACTCACAGATATATGCCTAGAACACTGAGTAGTTGAAATTCATTGTATTTTCAAATTCCCTTTATAGGGGAAATATTGCTGCTGAGCAGATCAACAATCCCATATTTCTACCCATAAAAGCATCAGACATCTAATTATACTGAGAATTGTTGCGAGGAAGGCTGTATAATGGAGCAGAGCAGATGGAAATATGGGAACGGGATCCGAAACTCGTCTGGGGAGTGCTGGGGGGCACGGGGCGAGCAGCACTCGCTGCAGTGGAAGTTGCAGTGGTGTTTGTTGGGCTGCACGGGGTGGTGCTGGGTGGGTTTTCTTCCTGCCACTGGGGTGGGCTTCGCCAGAAGAACCTGAATGCAAGTGTGTATTAGCAAGATGATGTTACGGGGAAACTTTAGGTATTTTTTGTGATACTCTTGGTTTCATTTGTTCTGGATTTGCCTACAGAGCACCTGCACGTGGTTAAATGTAACTGCCGTGAAGCTTGTATTGCTTGGGTCGGTACGGTTGGTTTATGCTTGTCAGGGTAGTGTGTTCTGCCTACCAGGGTATTTTCACCTATTTTCACCTTTCACCAAAGGTACGTTGTGTGCTGCACAGAGAAGCTTCGGAGTGTGGACTTGACCTTGTGCAAATGTGTTTAATCCCTGTTGTTTGTTTGTGTCGGTAGCGTTTCAACTACCACCAGCAGTCACGGCACTTCAGCAATGTGACTTCCACGTGCAGTCAGCACCTGACATCTGTTTCATCCTTGGGAGTACGTAGGTTCATCCAAAAATACATTAGAAGAACATAACAGTGCACAGTGAGCCCTTCAGAAGGTAGGAAAAGCCAGAATGAATGTTCCCTGAAGAATTCCTTCAATTCTGGAATAAACAGCACTCAGGCTGCAGAAGAGGAGCCTGCTAGTGCAGCTCTGCTGCAGTAAGGTCCGAGGGGGGCTCTCCTAGAGCCCAGCTCTGTTAGGAAGAGTTGCAGTGAGGGATGGTGGAGCCCCAGGTCTGCTTGTGGGATGTGTGGAGTGCGGCAGTCCTGCTGCTGTGGGTTTTTCTGGTTGTTCTGTGATGCCTGGAAGCCTTACCAGTGCAGCGAGCTGCTCGCCTCGTCAGAGTTGAATTCCTGGTTTCTTTGCTGGGACTTGGTTTTTAACAGGAGCTTGGGAGGAAAGCAGAAGCCTCCAGTCTTCCAGGCACAAGACCAACAATAAAATCTTCTGTTTCCCTGCGTAGCTTGTGCAAATCATGTGTCCTTTTCGCTATGTCCATGTCTTACCCCTGTGAGGGTTTGTAGGTTCAGTCAATGAAATAGGCTGTCCAATGCAGTAACTGAGCCTGGGTCTGTGGGTGTGTCAGTGGAACTTGTTTCTGGGATGTTTCTCTTGTTCTTCAGTCAGGAGGAGATGTGTGGGCTTTGCCAGAGGATTTAAGTTATTAGTAAAACATTTTTGGTGTGACCTATGAGTACGTTCTTGAAGAACAGTGCATAGTTCCTTTCCGATAGCTGTTGGAGCATTGGTTGTCTGCTCTCATGTACTGGGAATATCCAACAAAGACAAATACACTCCGAGTTAGCTACCTGTGCTTCAACCTTTATAATACTTGAGATCAATATATTCTTGTTCTCGCAAAGCTGAGCGGGACGGGATGGTGCTGCCCAGGAGAGGTTCCAGCTGTGTCTTGGGAGAAGCCAAAGCACTGAGCAGTTGGATCACCAGACCCGAAACCTCTTTGGCGTGGTGTCTCAGCAGCCCGTTATCGGCATCACGTGTCTGAAGTGTAAACGTTGGCGTAAAGGCACCAAGGCTTTCAGCACGCTGCACGCTCCTCCGTAGGAGGCAGGAGCTGGATAACTGTAGTGAGCCTCTCAGCCCCGACCACAGCTCCGTGATAAATTGTAGGCTGTTGTAGTTCGGTGTCTGCCTGTGGCTGGGGAGGCAGGAGGAGCTGTAGTGACATAATTGCCCCTGCTGAATTAGGGAGTGCCGCTGCTTTTGTGCTGGTCCTACAGCTTAATTTGGTGTTAGACTCTGGGTTGTTCCCAGGTGCCACTGTAGTGCTTGCTGCAAGGAGTGCTTAATCCTCTTCTTGCGTGTTGGTGGGAGCTTTTATCCAAAGTAACTGTGCCTTCACAACAGATTAATTTGCAGGAACTTGGGACGTAATGAGGCCTCTCGGAAGTCCTTGTCCCTTTCCATTATATTTTCTGTTTATGAAGCTGTCACCATTCATCCAGAGTGCATTGGTTTAGATGGAATCCCCCCTGTTGACACGACACTGAAGCTTATCTAACTGAAGATTATCTCCGAGGAGCTGCACCTCCTTAATTCAGCTCAGGTCTTGGCAGCATCAGGACGGCTGACCCAGGCCAGTGCACTCTATTAAGCGTGCAGCGTGTAGTGCTAACGTTTACTCTTCCTCTGCCTGTGCTGTCACAGAACTGGAGCGTTTGAAATGAGCATGTCCTAGGTGGTGACTTCTGGGGGAACTGTCTTCATTTCCTGAAAAATGAATTCTGGTGTGAGGCTTAGGACAGGAGCAAAGGAATGTCTTAAGGCAAGGTATAAAACACATGGCAGTGCTGCTACTTGCCAAGGTTAAAAATATCCTTTGTGAGCAAGGTGCTTTTGTTACTTTTAACACCTTTTGGACATTTGTCCAGTGCCTTGGGGGTGATGAGCAGTTCTGTGCTATTTTGCTCAGTGTTCGTGCTCACACTACGTAATATTGGAGCGGAGCAGTACAAGATTAAATGTTGAATGTGTCAAGGATGTGGAGCCAGCACTGTAACCGAAAGAGGTAACTGGTTCGCCACTGGGGAAGCACTGCAGCTGGTCCACCTAGGGAAGATAAATGCTCCTTAGACACTTAGAGAAAACAAATTGCTTTTGATGTGCCGTGTAAAGCATGCGATAGCTGGTGCCTCGCAGCACACCCAGTAACGACGCATCGATGGCTGTGTGGATGTTGGTGTCTTGTACCCTGCCCGCCTGATGCTCGCAGACAGCTGTGGTGCTGCCTCTGGTGGTGCTGATGCCTGCTGGCGAGGAGCTGCAGCTTTGATTAGCCTTGTGGTCCGCTGGGCAGGCGTGGTAGCGGCTGAGCTGGGAGGGATTGAAGGTGGCAGAACCTGTGAGCGTCAGAATAACAAGTCATTATGAAAAATAGAACAAAAGAATATTTGAAAGAAATCAGAAGACAACCTGGGAGAAGATAAAGATGAGAAGGAAAACTTTGGAGCTTGCGTGATACAAAAGAAATAAAGTCTGTGGGCTTTAGGGAAGGGAAAGATTCATTGTCATTTAGCATTTTTAATGGGTGAATGTGATACAGTTTACACCCGCTCCCCACCAGTTTGCTTTTTTTGGTGGTCAGTTGTCAGAAAACAAAGCCGTCTGCCTTGTTCCCATGTTATGCTTGTTCATGTAAATTGGATGAATGTTCTCTGCATGTTCTGCATTGCTCCATTTTCCACCTTTTTTTTTTTTCCTTTCTATTCTGTAGATTTTACCAATCTGCAAGCAAAAATCATGGCAGAGTCTGGTGGGAGGTTATTCAAGACCGTTATTGGAGGCATCAGAGGTAGGTAGAAATTCTTCCTGGTTTTTGTGGGGGGAAGGAAAATCAAGCTCTTAGAGCATCTTTTTTTTTCCCTTAGAGCATCTTTCTTTTTTTTTTCCCTTTTTATTTCACTATTTACAACATTGAAGTACAGCAAGTTAAATGACAAGTTATGTTTCTGGCTCTGGAGTGAACTTTGCTTAGAAGACTCAGACTTTTATACACCCCTCAAGAAGGCTTTTTGAATCTCTAAAAACTAGTGATAATACAGGCAGTGATAAAGCAGAGTCCTTATCAATGCAGAAAATTTACATTTTTATATAGGTTCATGGTGCCAGACATAGAAAGTACCAATTTGTAGAAAGCTGTGAGTTTTCCTTGAGTACATAGGGTTTTATTGCTTCAAAATGCTGTTTAGGTTGGGAAATACCAAGAAACTTAACAAATTTATTCTCATCATTCTGAGTGACAGGTTGTCAGGCTCTTATTCCTCTGAAGTCTGCTTGCCTTAATACTAATGTAAACATAGGGAGAATTTATTTTTTACTGTTCATGGAATCATCATGACTTATTTCTAAGTAGTACCCTTGGCTTGAATGAAACTACAACATATTTGTCTTTTTTATTACTATTATTAAAAAAAGAAAAACATTTATGAGTGGACTTATGCTAACCACTTATGAATGACCTTAAGCTAAAATCTTTTGAGAGTCATTGAGTCTGTGTGAAATTAACACTGATAATATTCTTTAATATATGGAAAGTGAAATTTTGCTTTGGGAAACTCTGAGCTCTTTAGGTTTTATATCTGATGGATTGATAAAGAGCTTTTACATAACTTTTACTGAAATGGAAGTGGAAAATGTAGCAAAACCTTTAAACAAAATGCAGGCACTTTTGAAGAGCTTTGACGCACCTGTTGTTTGTGGCAGGTGAATTGAAATTGCACTTGAATGAGTAATAGTGAATTGTTATTTTTGGTCCATCTACCTGAATCAATAAATTCCAAATTTTTTTCCATATTTATTTAGCAGAAGATCTTGCTCACATGGTAAGGAGAATGAATACTTGCTTTTAAAAACCAGGTTCTTCTCCTGACTGCTCCAATACATGCTGTTCTGGATTGCAGCAGGGGCTCTGGGGTGGGTAAATGTGTCTGTCACACGGTGCCAGTAAGCCATTCACATCCCAACGGGAACGGGAAGCGTGAAGCAGGTTTGTTTGTTTTGACCTCCAGCAGCGAAGTTATATTTTCTATGTGGAAAGAGGATTATTGCTTAAGTGTGTCCCATTTTATTCATTAACACATCCGAGTACAGTTATCTTCCAAAACTTTCTTTTTATTGTTTCCTTATTCTGCTTTTCAGTTGTAGGTGTCCTTTTAACTTAAATATTTAAAACTCTGTTGTCTTTACCTCCTGGCTGCTTGGAAGATTCTCTTTGCTGTAATGCTAGATTTACAGTCCTTCTCTTATTATTGTTTCCGTAAGCAAGGCAAGGTTTTTGAGATACTATCTTATTAATGTACACTGATACAGTTGGAGGGTAAGAAGAACCAGTAGTTCTTCATTCTGTTGGCTTTTAAATGCAGGTTTCCTGAGGTTCTTGCAAATTAACTTTTCTTTTTCACACAGATCTTCCCAAGGTTGCAACTGATAGAGAAGAGAATGTGTTGGCATGGTCATGCAGGTGGAGGGCTTCACACAGATCCAAAGGAAGGGGTAAGAAATTTCTTAATTAGTATTGCTTTTAACTTTAAAAAAAAAACAAAAACAAAAACAAAAAGCCAAAGACCCCACATAGCAATTTTTGAAAACCTATTGGTAGATAAGTGAACGCTGTAGCATAGCAGATTCTTTTTACTTGTTAATGTAAGCTTACTAGTTCTTAGATGACCAAACATTTATTGTAACTGTTCAAGTTCCTCGGTTTTATTAAAATGCAATGCTAGTGTTGCACACTGCTTTGTAACTTGCCTCCATTACATTAATGTTTTTTTCATGGAAAGTATGTTCCATTGCCACTTAATGTGCTCTGATATTTGCCTGCGACTTGGCATTCAGAATAGCAGAAATTAGCTTGTGGGTACAAGTTGCTGCATTAGTTGGTGAAATTGCACTTGAAGAGGGGGAAAAAACTAATTCAAGTGTGCTTATATTTTTACTTTGATTTAACACTGATGCAGCCGATACACTCGACTGAATTTACATTCAGGAAGCACATGTGCTAAAATAGTGATGATAGGTATGTAAGGAGAGAAGCCAATCTTTTATTAAACCAAACTATTAAAGGTAGAAAAGAAGCGGGCTTTTGGTGAAAACAACACGGTGTAAACTTTGCGCTATTAAAATTACAAAATCAAAGAGCTTGGGTTATGTAACTTCCCATTTTTTCACTTGCTGTGCTTTTCTCACTTGCACCTCCTTCAGGTGCTCTGTGTATTTGAGGAACGGTGCCACGTGGGGACTAGAACTTGGTCAAGCTTCAGTGGGATCTTCCTTGGACTAGCACAGACTGCGCTGATGACAAACAGGGCTCAGTGCAAATCCCAGGTGTTTCAGTGCTGGTTCGTTCCTGCTCTGACACACCGCTCCCCGCAGCCTGGCAGAGCTGACCATCCATTTTCCTGTAGCTGTAAAGGAGAGGAGCACTGCACCTAGGTTTTCCTCTTAAACCTTGGTCTGAGAGTTATCCCTTCATTTAGTCCAAACCCGTTTATGCTACAGGCAGAAGTCGGGAGACATTACTCACAGGTAATGCTTTTGTAGGAAGGGGGGAATACATAATGTAAAATGCAGCCAGATTGTTTTAGCAGGCATCTGTGATCTTTCCTGCATAAGGCAAAGGGAAGCAGGAGAGTCAGACATCTTCAGCTGGTGCTATTACTGGTCCTGCATGTAGCAGTAACTTCACAGTGATTTTAGAACCCTCACTGCAACACGTATAGGCTCTGTCAAATACTTCCTAGGCAAAATGGACTAACAAGCTATTCATCTCCCTACTTACCCTAATTGTATTGTGTATGTTATCAAATACAATTTCTGTGGATTATATTTTTCCTCTAAATGGAAAGGGGGCATTGTCCCATGTTACCACTCATCTGTTGGGCTTAATTATTGTTGTGTTTTTTCCTGTTACAGTTTCTGTTCCCCTGGGTACATTGGTCAGCTGCATGTTGTCTGTTTGCTGTCAAAACCTCATCTTTTCACCTGTCTGTGGAAAAAATCCTTTTTATATACAAAGAATGATCTTGCCCTCATATGCTGCAGCTGCAAATCACAGACTGACCTGTCTTCAAAAAAAAAAAAAAAATGCTACAGGATATTTACTCTTCCTTTAAACCCTGCTCACTGAAATGCAGGCCTTGTTTGACTGAGCCACTTGTGTGAGGAGAGGAAAACAGAGTGACAGTGGATGCAGAAGCTGAGGTTCTTGGCAATAGTGAAGGAAATCTGATGGTACAAGTGCAGTGCTTCCATGTATGCTGGTACTCAGTGCTCAGGAGTACTGGCACTCACATTACCACAAGAACTTTTTCCCCTCAATTACGCTTTTAGGAAAGCTGTAGGTGATACACGTCAGCAATATTACACCTGTATCTCTCTCCCATTTTTTTTGACAAACCATTCTGTTTGTTTTGGAAAGTGATTTTGGCCTGATGTTTTCAATTCCTCCTCCTGTAGCAGCTCCAGGGGAGACAGAACTGAATGTGAAGGATGAACAAAGAGTGTGAAGGGCAGTAGGTGTTACCTCCATCTCGCAAGGAGCTGGAAGAGAAGATTACACATCTGTTTTGTTACAGAATAATTTTTATGTGCAACAGCGGCCCATGTGCTGGAGACTGAAACTGAAAACAGTAATGTTCTTTTACCATCTTCAATTTCTTTTTTGTGTGTTAGACTTCTGTAAACAGAAGAGACAGGAATAGAAGCTGTGGTGTCTGTCTGGTTGCTAAGCAGTCGTATATTACTTTCTTATGGAAACACTGAGAGTCATGATGGAGTGCTGCTAATTAGCCTGCCCCTGCCACCATTTCACCTGGTTGCTATTTGGTTTGCTAGTCATTGCCTGCCCTCCTTGGAGGGATGGCTAGTGCTACGTAGTCTGTTTTGTTTTTTTTCTCAAAGTTTGGAAGAAAAATGCAGGCCCTAGTCTGATGCGTACTTCAGCTGATCTGGCAGCCCCAGAAAGAATCGTACTTCACCCTGGAGTTTTGCTGTGACTGTATGGTCTGGTAGTGAGCTAGTGAGAACTGATTCAGCTGAAAAATAACTTGCTCAAAGGGGAGAGAACAATGTGTCATGTGTGTGTGCCCCCCCAGTAACAGCAGCAACTTCTACTGCTTCACTCAAAGCATGTTGCATACCCTGGACTGAAACAGTCTTTAAAAAAATAAATCTTGTTCTACGTTCTCAGCCGTACTTTGTCTCGTGCTACTGAATTTGCAGAATTATCTGACTTTTCCGTGAGCAGAAACCCTGCAGCAAACACTGAAGAGTTTCCTGCTGGTTTCATAAACTGAATCAGCTCATCGAGGTGTTCTGTGAGCTCCAGAAGTGGTGTGAGAAAGGGGCCGGGGCTGTGCGGGTCAGTGCTGCAGAGAGGTGGGGAAGCAGCGGAGGAAGCAAGCTGTTAGTGGCTCGCAGAATTACCTCGTGCAGGTGTGAGGCAGTTTGTGCTGCTGCAATACAGAGGGTGATACAGCTTCGTGAGTGAGTACACAGGGAGCCAGGACAGGGCCTTTTTTCTTCATCAGCAATGACAGCTTAAATGCAAGTCAAACTACCACTTTTTGTCCATCATGCTGCTGATAGATCATCCTCCTAGCGCAAACTTTATCCATAAAGTCACGGGGCCAGCCCAGTAAATGCTTTGCAATACTCAGTAATCTTGGAGATTGTGGACAGGAATTATTACTTTTCTTTTTTCTTTTTTTTTTCCTTTCTAAAAGTATTTTAGAAGGTTCAGAATCTGGAAAGGGTAGGGCCAGGAAGAGAGTCTGTGCTTGTTCTTTTGCCAATTGGTCTTCAGTATTCCTTAGTGTTATAAAAACATGCTGTGCTAAAAAGGAGGTGGGAAAAAGGCTTTTCTTTGCTACCTGCTATAGTATAAATCTAATACTTTTCCTTCCATTTCTTTGGAAATAAGCCTTGGAAGAAAACAAAACATATCACTGTTACTTAAAAGGTTAAAATAAGCACCTTATTCTTGACCTTTTTATATACCACAGAAATCAAAAAATGACCTCAGTCTATTAAATTGCTTATTTTAATTCTGAATCTTATTACTTGCATAGTTTAACAATTTTCATTTTTCAGCTTGTGTTTCTTTACAACAGGAACATTTATTTCATGGTAAACTTTGATGTAACGTGCGTGCACTTTGCATCTCCTTTGATATTTCTTCTTGTCCCTTTGCAAGGCCTTTGGCAAATGACTGGCTGCCTTTGGACTTTTTCTGAATGGATTTTCTTCTGTCGCTGTTCAGAGCCATGCAGAAACTGAAATGGATTCCTTGTTTGCCATCAATGTACTTCTTTATTTTTAATAGCTTCTCTATACAAAGTCCAGCTATCCAGTAGCAACATATAATTAGAACTACTCTGGTTGTGCGAGTATCTTTTGTGTTCATGGGATACCATTTCTTTTACCTTCCTTTTTAGTCTGTGAGAGGTGATCAAAGATATTGCCCAAATGTTTGAAATGCTATTCATGCATATCCTTAGCTCAAGTGGAAAGCGATGTGTGTGTGCTGCAGCAAATAGCTCCATCTCCTCAGACAGAGAAGACAACAGAAATAATTTGCAGCCTCTGTTCACTTACAAATCTTCAATATATCCATTTTTTAAGTCACTTGAAATGTGCTTATACTTTGCAATACTCAAATATGTTTTCAGTTGTTGACAATACTCAATATCTTCTGTTGGTTTCCTTTGAAGCGATGACTAGAAACTATGTGATGAATTTTCCAGTGCTTTTAAATGCTTACATTTGTAGGATTGGCTTCACAGGTTGCCTTAGCAATCATACCTCTTCACAGAGCTCTCCTTTCTCATTCACGCTGGACCTTAAGAGAGAATTTTTATTCTAATTGGTTTTATTTCCCAGACTGAGGCATGAGAATGTAAAATGTACAAACTAGTAAGGGAAGCATTAAAATACATTGTAAAATGTTCCCTTTCCACCTACTTCTGTAATGAAAAGTCATCTTAAAGTGTGGACTGAATTTTCTTTCCCCTTCCTCCCCAGTTACAAAATAATGCCTGAAATAGAGAGATTAGCTGCTACTTGCTGCCCTCCCTCCAGCTTTAGATAACCTTCTCGTCTCTGAAGTTAACCCCAGGTTATCCAACAACAACAACAAAAATTTTTGGTACTCAATGTGCTTTTATTCTTGATTGGCTAGCTTTGTTTAGGCTTCAGCTGCTGTAATCAGCTTTGGAGTTTAGTGGAATATCTATATAAAGTGTAAGTGATACATCAAACTGTCTATAAAATAACCTCTCTATGGAGAAAAAAGGCATTTCTGAAGACTTTTTTGTCTGAATCATGGTGTAGTCATTAGAAGAATATTTGAGGTTTGGAGAATAGAAATCATTAAGGTTTTATATTAAAAAAAAAAGACATATCCAGTTACATTAATATGTGGCTGTGTACATCTTAAAAGCGGGGCAAAGGCTGATTACCCAAATTCAAGGGCCGTTCTGTTAAACAAAGTGGTGATGTTTGAAGCTGAGTGGAAGCAACAGGGGTAGTTCTCCTGCTGGTAGTCCTGCCTTCGTTGGGCACCCATTGAAGGCCAACCTTTGTGCTCCTGAAAATGAGCTCTAGAAGATGTGCAAAAAATGAGAGGATGTTTCTCATTTCACTGCTGAGGTGAAAGGATGACCAAAACCTGTACACATGGTTGTTGGAGATGCTTAAATGTGTAGTAATGCAAGCAATTAATCTGATCTCAAATTTGCATACAGTTCAATTTGTGTATCAGCAGAAGTGTTTAGTTTGGGATTCATACAAGTTCCTGTAGTGCTAGTGATTTTTCTAAGTACTGCATTTTATTGTGACTCACTGAATGTTCTCCAGACTACTTTGTCAACCTTTCAGACTTCTTTCTTGCTTTATGCTTTTTGTTAATTTTTTTGGTTGTTTTCCCTCTGGTTGTTTCTGTGCTGTGTTAAATCAGCTTCTGAAGAAGGAATACCAAGCCCTTGCATCCTGTATAGGAATCTTGGGAAGATAAAAAAAACAAGGAGCAGTTTGTTTTATGAACAATTTCAACTGGTTTATTTTCTGTTTTCCATTTATGTTATACTTGCACTCTTGAGGAGACGTGAGTTAAGAACAATTCATCTATTTTTACAGTATTCTGGTTATAAGCCTAAAAAAAAAATCCAGTTCAAAATATTAATATGTTGTCCTAGGCTCAAACACTGAGAACTGTCTGCCTATCAAAATGCAAAAGTTACACAAATGTATAAAATTCATCCTTAATTGTACTGTTAGTTTGCTTCTGGGGTCTCTTTGTAACGTGATGCCTTTGTTCTTTTTCAATAGCTGAAGGAGATAGATGCCAAAAAGATTGTCAGAGCAATGTTGTCTTACGTGTGGCCCAAAGACAGACCAGACCTGCGAGCCAGAGTAGCCATATCTCTGGGGTTCTTGGCAAGTGCAAAGGTAAGAACAGATACTTCCTTGCGTTATAATACTTGTGCTCTTGCTTGCAACAAAACTAGTGTTTGTTAGCTCTCAGAAGGACATAGGCATACAAAAGCTTTCTGCAGATCAGTGGAGGATATAATTCAAATTTTGTACAATCCTTGTAGAAATAATGTAGAAGAGCAATTGTTAACTTTGTGCAAATGTTTTGCTTTTGGAAAAAAAATATTTGATTAAAAAATATTGGGAGTAAATTTTGTAAGTGTCAGTGAAACATATGGCTCAACTGTCTTTCCTCTGAATGGCAATTTTTACCACGGCTAATATTAGTATCTTGCTGGGATAAGCTAAAGTAGGTGCTACTTAGCAGTGAGTTTTAGCACTTAAGGAAGTACAACGAAACTAGCTTATCAGCTTTCAGCAATATTGCCGTGTTATGAAAAGAAAGCGAAGAAACGCTCTGTTATCACCTACGTGGCTGGAGTTTACTTGGAAGAGAAATGTGCTCATTTATTTGAGCTGACGAGGAAGAGCCAATCTTTTGGTGTACAGCTCTTTCTCGCAGAGGCAATCTATCAGGTGGGAGCTGGTACTGTCTCCAGTAGATATTTGTGTTTGTGCTGCTGCTGCTGTTCAGGAAGTTGCTGATAATGCAGTTGACAACATGTACAAACATGCAATATTCTGCAAGTAAAATTCCACCTTTTTTTTGTATGTCTGTACAAAATATTACGGTGATGCCTTTGATTGCAATTGAAACGTATCTGGGAAGCTATCTGCTCAAAATGCAGATGCTCAGTGTTTTGCTTTACGTGCCATGTGGTTACCCTCACGGTACTATTTAACTTGATTATATGGTTGGTTCGTTGGTATTTTGTGGTCTGCTTTTAGGTACGCCCCACTTACCAGATGTATATGAAAATTCTCTTAACTGAGTTTCTCGTTAAAGCCTCTTACCAGTATTACAGACAGTAATCCGAAGGCAACTTTGAAAGAAGTTTGAAGTATTCTTTTTCTCTCCTCGCAGCCCTGCTCTCCTAATTAGTAGGGTTATTTGAATGCGACAGCGGATGTGAATCCAGAATCTGATCCTGCATGTGGCATCACTGTACCTTGCTTTTAGGAAATCTGATAACGTTCCAGGCAGCGTTTTGGGTGCTAATGGAAATCGATGTCCAGGATGCATGACTCTTGCAAATAGCTTTCTATTAGGGACTCCTGTTAAGCATCCGTCTGTACCAGGGTGTGCTAATACACAGTGTCACCTGAGACATCTAGAGAAACCTGGTTTGCTTGAGGGGTGGCATGGGATTCCCCTCTTGATTGTTTTAATGAATCCTGCTTTCTCACATAGTCTGAGACATTAATAATGTTGCTAAAGCTTATTTCACTGCAGTAAGTGACTTCCTTTGTGGCAGCGGTGGCACTTCTTGTTCTCAGTCACAGAAGTCTCTTTGTAAGTACGTAGCACCTGGTAGGCAGCCAGTTAAGGTTTTCTGTTTCTTCAGATTTGGAAATAATTGTTCTGTGGAGTTTCTTGTAGTAATGCTTCCTAACTGGAGAGGTTAGTTATGGAATTTTAGCTTTTGTTTCCTAACTCAGTATGCTGTGTCGGATTTGAACTACAGGTGGTCAGAACACCAGCTAGGGCGTTTGGTGTACAGCTGAATTCTCTGCTGGGAGAGCCGCGTGTTTTCCCCAGTCCCATGTCAGAAAATCAGACATCTAATTGCTCTTTGGGGAAGAAACTGGATGTTTGGACCTCTCTTAAGTGTTCAGTTTCCTACTTCAGATATAGCCTGGAAGCCCTGGTGTCCAAAGCAGCTTCCCAGAAGGAGGCAGCAGAAAACCTGTTGAGCTTTGTTCGGGTTTAAGGAGATGCCAGTTAAAACAAATGTTTTGTGAGAAAGTTTTTCTGAGGGCAAACAAGAATTTAATTGGGAAAACATACAATGTGCTCTCTGCAGATGTGTATTGTAACAGGCTGGCGTGAAAACTTTCATGGATGTCTTCTAGCAATCCTTTACTCACGTTCTTTGTTTTGTGCTTTTCTATCATAACAAAGCTTTATTAGATCTCAAAGATAAAATAACTGCAATCTACCACGTTATCCCTCCTCACCCGAGCTATATCCACCCTTCCTTTTGGGGTAAATTTTCTTAAACTGCTTCATATTTTACACACGCTAAGTATGCACATGGTTATTGTGGCATGCAGTGGATTGGTACAGAGCTGGTAAATCTGTCCCGTCTTGGAGCCCTGAATGTGCTCTTTATCCAGAGTGAGCTAGAGGTCACTTTGTCCTATAGGGAATGAAATAGAAATCAGTTTACCTGTAACTTGCCTGGACCATGAATAAACCTGTACGGATTCCTCATTGTCCGATTTGGGGAGCCTTTGTTCTGGCTGCTTGTGAGGTTAATTACGATGTACTTGATAGACCACACAAGCAGTTAGTTAGAGGTTTGCAGCTATTCAGTTGTCAACACAAGAATGCCAGCGTATCTTTCTCCTCGCTGCAGTCCTGGCCTGCTTTCTTTGTTCACTATGAACTTGTCTGCATCTGAAGGGTTTCCGTCCTTAGAATGCAGTTGGTATAAAGGCTGCTTGTTCTTAGGGCTTTTGCACAGAGAACTGTGTGGTCATGATGCCTGCTACTGGTCACCTTTCACCGTAAGAAATGCTTTTGTAAGCCTTTTGGTCAACTACTTTTGAGTTACTCAAAGGAGTTGGGGGTTCTATACCTATATATGAAGTTAAGTTTCCTGTTAAAAGATCCAAACAGCAGCTCTCTGAGACAGAGGCTGTAACATGGCTTCAATTTTCTTGTAAGAAAATGCCAGAGAAACCACAGAGGGGAGGTGGTTTATGAAATCCTCAGCCACAGGAAAAATTCTGGGAGTTCACACCGCGTTTGATTTGGTCTTGCTTAACCACAAAGCACAAAGAAGCTGGAGAACATACCTCCTTTTCCTGCTGCTTGTGAAATAATTTGTCTTATTTCTTATCTCTTTCAGTCTTCCAGTTCAGTAAAACTCAATTTCAAAACAAAAGCTGAGTGTGCGTACAGCTACTGAAGAGCCTGCAGTTATAATCCGTCTTGACTCCTTTAGTGGGGCCCAGTTGCCTGTCATTACACAAGTTATTGTGATTTTTGGTTCCTTTTTGTCTACACATAACTGCTAGTAGTATTGTTAGCCTTCAAAGTGAGCTGTTTGTATAGCTTTTTATGACTGGGAGCTGACAGAATGAAGTCTGCTCAAGGGCTAGTAAGGTCTTTTTTTTCCTTTGGAAGACTTGTTATATTATGACATGCTTTAAATTTTTATCTTAAATATTTATTGCCTATCTAGACTTGTGTGATCTGAAAGTTGCAATAGGAAGACAGGTGAGAGGCGCACACGAGGCATTATCTGTTTTCAGATGCGTAGATTAGCCTGCACAGGTTTTGTATATTTTTAATTTTTCCTTTCTTTTTTTTTTTGTCTTCTCTCCTGTGATATGTGTAATAAACCCCTTCCTTCTTCCTTTTTTTTTTTTTTTTGGCACAAGAAGAAAAAGTGCTCTGGCTCCTGAGGAGCTGGATTAAACATGTGAATATGACAAAATCTCATCACTTCTGTGAGACTGCAATGTTTTTTGGTCTCTCTTGGTCACAGAACAAGTATGTGTTATTCATAAGCCAGAGAAGTCTTTCAGTAAATATGCATTTCTAGTGACTGCTAGTTCTGTAAGTTTCAGGAGAGGAAGTTGTTTGGCTAAATTGGCAAGTATTGTACTGTATCTTTGCACACAGACAAAATTTAATGATACCTATCCGATCACTTACAGCAAGTACATTCAGTCTTTGTTTGAGCCCTTTCAGTGATTGCATGGAATTAGATAATCACAGTAAATGTCAGAGACTGTTAAGTTTTTTAACAAGTTTCAGGTGAAAAGTGTTTCTAGATTTTAACTGGTTTTTCTTCTACTGTAGAAGTTGTTTCAGATCATCAGTGAATTCAAAGAAGGCACAAAACTAGATGGGGGTTCCCTGCCTCTCTTTTGGGCCACATTTTCTAGCTTTTGTTAGCAATCTTACCTCTGTATGGGATGGAGTTTTATGCTTTTATATTGGCCCAGAGATAATGGTCATCGGTTTTCATTGAATTACTGTCCAAAAATAAGTTTGCTGTAGACCAGTTTTATCATGTTGGGGCTCAGCGTGTCACTCATTCATCATCTTTATTAAACAAGAAATACTAGGAAAAACAAAAGGAGAGATAAGACTGTTTGCCCTAAAAATAGTGCAGTCCCATAAGTGAATAGAGATGCTGATGCTTTATCAGCTTAAAACAGTGTAGTTGTTTAAAAAATAAAGATGTTTAAACTCATTTAAGCATGATGTATTGCACTGTACCGTGCTGTTAATTGGGGACTGTTGAGTTGGGATGACTTCATGGGTGCTGTATTTGATACCCTGTAAATTCAGGCAGGGATTAGCTATTCATTCAAAATTATAAATAGAAAATATACAAACTTATTTTTAAATGGTCTTTTTAATGGGAATTGTTATCAGCCTTTTAGGCATTAGGAAGAGGAGGGAAACCCAAATAGATACACTGCCTGAGATGATTGTTTTGCACGGTAGCTTTGCACAGTACCTATGTGTGCTTAAAGCTTTGTGCTCTGTGTCAGCAAGCTACAAAAGAAGTGGCTGGAATTCATGCAGAAGGCTAAAATTTTGTTTCCATTAATGTGAACATGATCTCATGGATGTTACAAATTGAGTAGGAAAGGCCTGTTTCTAATAATGGTCTCTCATCTCTCTTGCTATAAACTTCGGAAGATTAACTTTTTTTTCTTCCTATGACTAGAAAGCAGCAGGCTGCCTTGATTGCTAATGAAATGCAATACTGGGCTGCCTGTTATTCAGACTTTACCCTCCAAGAGTCAGAACAACTATAACCTGAGACCAGGCTTTAAATTTCATTTAATACTCTGCTGGGTGGAATTATTTTGATGTGAAAGAAGACGTTTCTGCAAAGTTGTAGGCTGTTACCAGTTAAATTAATTGGGAGTGGAAAACCGCAGTTTAAAGAATATCTTTTTTTTTTAATGGACTTTAAAATATATCTGTAGTTCTATTTCTAAACTACCTGTAGTGTAGCACAGTTTACTGAAGAGTAAAATTCCCGCAGAGGGATTTGTAAGAATCTGCAGCAAATCAAGACAATCTGCATTACAATACTCTTATTTTCCACCGAGCAGTCTCTCCCAGGAAAACCTGCACTGTCACGTTGGTCATCAGTATCACACAAACGGTAGTATATTCTTCTTCATTAAGAGCAAAATGCTACCAAAAATTGAGTTTTAGTAACTCTAAAAGGAGTAATAGGCTTTTTTTATTTTATTTTACTGTGGACTAGGGGGGATGTATTTGGATTGGTGTTGTAAAGATGGAAAATCTCTGTTAATAGCATCCACAGTTCTTTGTAGGGCTTCATGCTTAACATTTAAGCACATCATAACAGTAACCTGTTATTCTGTTGTATAATTGAAGTTATCAGTCATCATTTTATACTGCTGCTTTGAGGGTATTTGTTAAATCTGACTTTTTTAATGGAGATTTTCAATACTCTAGTCTCTTAGGGAGCCGTTGGTGAGTGACACTCAGGCTTGCACTAGATGAATTTCAGAGTGTTGTATTTGAAATAGGACCTGATCTTTCAGCTGATTTCATTTTGCAACCACAAACCAACCAGTAATAATCTCACCTAGATGCTATTATGTCTCAGTTGTCTCCTCTCAGGAGCTGTACTTCAGTTGGTCTTTTTTTCACTTTCTGTACTTTCTTCTGCTTAGTGTATTTCAGAGAGGAGAGAGAAGGGGAGAAAGGATTCCCTCCTCATTTGCATTTGATACTCTTGCCTAAAACAGAGTTTAAAAAATAAACAACAGATAAAAGAAATTAGCTATTTTTTTCTTTAATCCTTTAGCATGAAGCAGTATTTCCAAAAACTCTTTTAGTTAAGTACTTACGTTTCACTATTCATAGTGGTTCTTAACACTGAGAATATTTGGTTCTGAGATAGTTCTTATAATTACTAGAAATTTTATCTTCCAGCTTGATTTCAGACTGAATTTATAGAAGACTTTACCACTCTTTTCACTTGAAGCTTAGTTTTCTCTAGTTAATTTACACAGATTTTGACTGGACTTCCAGCTCTGACTGATGTCCCTAAAAACAGTTGAGATCTAAGTGGATATGCAAAACATTTGGTGGAAAGAACTGAAATATCTTTGTCAATCTGCTTTGGGTTTTGTTTTCTTATCATGTGAAATAATTTGTCATCTGCCTGTGTTTTTTCTAAATAATTACCAAAAAAAAAAAAAAAAAGGCACTTAAAAAACCACAACCTTACGCGAGGTCAATTGATTGTAAAGTATTTTAACATCTGCCATGATTGTCAGATTTGAAGTCTTAGGATGCTTGTTCAACTGCTAAGAAACTTGTATATCGTATTTCTGAAATCCAAGAAGCAGTTTGAATGAATGAGTTCAGTTAACTAGGTGTAACAGCATTTTTTTTATTGTTGGTATAAATGAACGGTGCAGTAATGAAATATTAACAAGACTTAAGATTTTATACTTTCTTTATGACTTCCAGTATTTTCTTATGCTACAGTTGTATGAGGGCAACTAAAAGCAGTCCTAAAGTTGATCTGTTTATGTATTTAGCTCTCTTGTTTCTCACATGTAGGGCAGACACCGCTGCTGGAGGAGATGCAATTGGGTTGTGGTGCTCTTACAAAAATTCGTAGTGACATAGCACGTGTTGGGGTGGATATAATTGTTTGAAAGCTCATGTTAAAGCAATTCATAGTAGCTTGTAGACTGTGGAGTCTTTTGTGTCCTTGTTGGGGTTAGTGGAGATGTTAGGATGAATGTAGATACCAAGTGAATGTTTATAGTGATGTTGCAAATGGAAAGTGTTTAAATATTGAGGCAATATTCACTGTCAGAAGAGACAAAGGGGAGATTCATTTCTTTCCTTGGTTTCACTGGAGCTTTGGTCTAACGCATCTTGGTTGGCCCAGAGTTAGCAGTGTGTGGGTGGCTTGGTTTTTGGGTACTGGTAGTTGTTCTGACCAAGTGTTGCCGCACAGAGCAAGCGCCCTGTAATGACAGCATCATTTAATGGCACTGAGGGTGCGTCCTGCAGCGTCTGCTCCTTGATTCATTTCCCAATCTTGCCACTGCTGTAATAAGCGCTCTGCCTTGGTAAATAGTGCTGGGTGCAGTTTGTTTAGGGTAGAAGTTGATCTTTTGTGTGTGGGACACTCAAATGACCCCGCAGTCCCAGGATTAAAGACTTAATAGTAGGGAGAAAATTCTACTTGAAATCGAAAGCCAGCCCACCAGCACGAAGTGGTTAAGAGCCAAGTGTAACGGTGCAGCTATTTCAGAAAAAATGCTCACATGGCATACATCTGTTTCAGTGCATAATTGGTGTTGTTTTGCCTTTTAGGCCATGAATATACTGGTTCCATTCATGTTCAAATACGCAGTAGACAACCTCAACCAGATATCGGGAAATGTGCTGAACCTGAGTGATGCACCAAATACTGTTGCAACCGTGGCAACTGCTGTTCTCATTGGCTGTAAGTAGGATTCCCAAATCTGTTGACAGGTGTTAACTTCCTTCAGCAAGGCAGTGGGATAGCACAGCTTCCCACCTTTGCACCACCAAGCATCTGGAACAGTTATTCTGGAGTGGCTTCTGTGTTGACCTCTTATTTCCAGTTTTCTGTGACCTCGCTTTTGCAGTTCCAGGTTTAAGAAAAAAAAAAAAGATTCCAGAAACGATCGTTGATTATAAATCCTACCCTTTGCTATATCCATCTGAAAATAAAACTGATTAAAAATACACATGCAGTGCTTTATAAATGAAAAGTAGCATAAAATTTTTAACCAATTAAATATAAATTAGCTTTGAAGTAAGAATGTTGAAAATATGTAAAGAATGAGTCTAACATTATCTTTTCAGGCGTGAAGGGAATTTGTAAAAAATAATTATTTTCACTTTGTAAATTTTTCATCTTTTTTAGATGGCATCTCAAGAGCTGGGGCGGCATTGTTTAATGAAGCTAGAAATGCAGTATTTGGGAAAGTAGCGCAAAATTCAATCAGAAGGATAGCAAAGAATGTGTTTCTACATCTTCATAACCTGGATTTAGCATTCCATCTAAGTAGGCAAACCGGAGCTCTGTCAAAAACCATTGACAGAGGAACGAGAGGTATCAGCTTTGTTCTTAGTGCACTAGTATTTAATCTGGGACCTACCATGTTTGAAGTGGCACTGGTCAGTGGAATTCTGGTAAGTGTTCACTCTGTTTGTGGCTTGGAATTGTCGTCTTTAGTATTAAAAGACTGATTTACTTTTTCCAAAATCTGCAAAGTATTAAGAAAAATGAATTGAATTTACGTACGTTGTAAAAAGCGACTGTAAAGGAGAGTAATTTATACTTTTCAAATATTAGTTGTTTAAATCTCCTTACCTGAAATTATTTGCGCGCTCAATGCCTGCCTCTAGCCAATGATGTTTATGTGGAGAGTTTTTAATGTTCTTCTAAAGAATTGTTGAAAAAATGAAATCAGGAAAATAAACTGAGCACAAAAGTGTCTAATCTATCTGGGCACATACTGAGAAGGCAGGATGTGAACATCCAGAAATGTTACATACTGGTGTGTTCAGAGTAGGGGAGGGGAGTGAATATTGGCTGATCTTTTCTTCTCTAATTTAAAATTGAAAGCTATCTTCTGGAAAACAGACTTCTCTTTGCAGGTTTCAAGCTTGATGAGGTGAATTTTAAACTCATCTTATAAATCACACCTACTGTCTTTTAAATCAGGGTGTTTGGATATTTGTATGCTAAAATCTAGGTGTTGGTTATACAGTTTAAACTAAATTAGAAGTAAGAATCTTGATTTGTTTATTCTCTTCTTCTTGAAGCACTTCAATGTGACAATAAGTTAAAAACACTGATGATATTTGGTTAAATTTATATAACCTTTAGAAGTTGCAAATTAAGCTGGCTAACAGCCAACCTGCCTGATTTTTTTTTTTCTATGGCTTTTCTCTCCTGTTATACTCCAAAACAGAGAAAACACTTCATAAATTGTTTTCAAGGCCACTTATTTCTTCTGCTGTCTTCAGCTTTCTATCAGTCTACAGAAGGAGCTTGTAAACAGATATTTACATGTGCAAACACTGACAACATTTATGTTTTATAATGGCAAAAATAACTTTCTAGTATCACGTTATACATTATCTGTTGCTTATCTCTTTTTTTAACCTACACTCTTATCCTTGCTACTTGTGAGTTTATACCTGTGGTTCAGAGCAGGGACTGTGGGAGGGATCTTCAGAGTTCTTGTGTCTGGGACTGAGATATCAAAATTTGAGAGACAGTGGAAAAAATATTTCTAAATTAATTAAAGTTAATTACAAGCATTTAACTTTAAAAAATGAGTCATCATATTTTTTTTTATCTTCTAGTACTACAAATGTGGTGCAGAGTTTGCATTAGTAACCCTGGGGACGCTGGGAGCATATGCAGCATTCACAATAGGAATTACACAGTGGAGGTAAGCCATCCCCTCAGATTCGTCAGAGTGCTTAGTACTGCTCAGCCTGAACTTTTGACTGTATTAAGCCTTCCTTTTACAGGACTAAGTTTCGAATAGAAATGAACAAAGCAGATAATGATGCAGGTAATGCTGCAATTGATTCGCTACTAAATTATGAGACTGTGAAGGTAAGAGAGATCTTTGTTTTATTTCTGTCAGCCTAAGTAAAATGAGTCATAAGATTATTTTTATAGGGCTACATATTTGGAGCATTAGCACATTTTTTAAAAATCATTATTCATTTGAAGAGTGCTATGTGATACTGGTAGAGTAGCATAGAAGTTGTTAGCAGGGCTTAAAAAAAAAAACACAACTATTTGCTGCTGAAGAGTAAGAAGATTTTCATGACTGAATTTTCATGACCATCAGTTTCTGCAAAGCATAAACTTAGTCTTGTTAAACTTAGTCTTGTGTACGTGTTTCCAAAAATTTTCTTCTGAATGTCAACCTGCAGCATACAGTCTTCTCAAATGACCATGCGTACTGTTTGCTTCACCTGTTACTTCTTGTAGCACTCTATTGCAATTTTTGCATGAAAGATCAGGTCTCTATTGAGTTTTCTGCTGCTGGTTGAAAAAGTTCCTGTGCAGTTTTGAAACTGAGAATGCTCATGTTGATATTATGCTTCTATTAATTGGAGAGTAGAACTGGAAAGAAGTGTTAGTATGAGAACTACTGTTCTTGAGACTTTGCCATCATTGCTACTGCAATGATGATACTACCTGGAGAACAGAAACTTTTCTTTTTAGTAGCAGCTGGTGTTTGGCTTGGATATTAATTGTGGAGAAGCTCTCTGAGAGACAGTGTTAGTAGAATATGAGGATGGCAGGGATCTCTGTATTGTCTCCTTTCCCAGTGTGGGGCGTGCTGCATTTTCTCATTTGTAGAGTGACCTGAGTTCATAAAGGTTTCATACACAAATCTTTTATCTTCCTTTCATTGTAGTTGTCAGAATTGTGGCAGGGGGCAGGGGGTGTCTGTGCATGTGATATGCTTATGCTGAATTTTGTAATTAGTGAGAGATATGGTCTGGTATGATTGAGAATGTCTCATTATTTTTGTGCCTATTGTAGTATTTCAATAATGAAAAATATGAGGCCCAACGGTATGATGGATTCTTGAAGACGTATGAAAACGCTTCTCTGAAGACTACCTCGACTTTAGCTCTCCTCAACTTTGGGCAAAGCGCTATATTTAGCGTTGGCTTAACAGCCATCATGGTGCTTGCTAGCCAGGGCATTGTTGCAGGTAACTGATCTATCTATAAGCTAAAATTGATTCTCCTTTACCCTAATCCATACTAGAGGTGTTAATTAACTTGTGGTTGATGTGATAGTTCATTTTAAAATTGTGTTTTCTTGAGAGTATTGGAGTTTCCTGGAGCATTATTAGTTCCATGATAAATATTGCAGTAACTAGTGCAATTTTGCTAAAGACGTTTTAAAAGTTTAGCAGTTAGAGAAAGTTCCTAAGAAAATGCATCTTAGGCAAGTTTCTGTTGATAGATTTTGGAAGGAACTTCTATGAGTAAGAATACTTTGGGGAAAGTTTTTAATTTCTACAAGGGCCCTTTCATTTTACCCTTCTTCCTTCCCGTGTTGGCAAATACCAGAACTTTTTCCCCAGTATATACAGAAATGTAGTTTTGTTAGCAGTGTCCTTCACCTTGTTAGATTAAAGAAGGTGCTTTATTAAAAGACTTTGGTTCTATGTGTTAGAGTTTTTCTACCTATATTGGTGTAATTCACTGCATAGAGGAAAACTTGCTTGTTTAGGAGGATGCAGTACAAGCTTCAAATATGTAGATGACTGCATTATCAGAATGAGGCTCAGCTAAAGGACCATGTGATTTTAGAGTAAAAACAATGATCTTGATCATTTGATTTCTCAATCAAATTCCATAGTTCGGCTTTGTCTGCAGTTTTACTTCAGTTTCAAAATGACCATGTTTCCTGATTGCTTGCTTTCACGTATTAGTTCCTCTCCTTGTGCTTTTAACTTAAGACTGCTTCCCACTATTGAATTTACAACTTCATAATCTGATATTTTTTTTTGTGAATTTCCTGAAATGCTGCTGGTCTTACTTTCCAGGTGCTATTTTAGCTTTTCTGGTGAAATTCACACCAACATTGACACTTTTTTCAGATGCTTGCCTATATAAAATCTGATCCAGTAGGAATGTATATGTTGACTATTTAGACATCTGGTTTTAGGAATGTGATATGAGAAACTAGATTATTTTTAAAAGCTATTTTGTTGCTTCCTAACAAGACAGCCTTCAAGCCTCCTTATTCTCTCTCATCTCTCCTGTCTTAAGGCAGCCTGTCTGTTGGAGATCTCGTAATGGTGAATGGATTGCTGTTCCAACTGTCTCTTCCCCTGAACTTCCTGGGAACAGTATACAGAGAGACAAGACAAGCACTTATAGATATGAATACACTGTTCACGCTTCTCAGTGTAGATACCAAAATCAAAGTAAGTAGTAGCTTATTTTCCTTTAAAGCATGGTGTTAGTTAATAGGGGTGTTCACTATCAGTGCTATTACTTCACTGTGTTTACCTTCCAGGTGTAGTTTCTGTTCAAGAAAGATGTTGTAGAAGGATGTTGTCCTGCATCTTCTTTAAGTGCAGTTAGTGCAATAGCAGCTGCTTTTTTTTTCTTGCAGAACCCTTTAGTGACAGCAAAAGTTGCTTCATGGAAGCTGTGTTTGTATTGAGATTTTTTTATTTAAGTATCAATGCATTGTGCTTTTATTTGTAATTAATGATGCAGAATTTATTACTGCAGAAGAAGTTGTGAAGCAGAGTGTTTACAACATAAATTTTTACCTTCTTTGAGG
The DNA here is from genome assembly GCF_963932015.1 of Anas acuta. Lineage (NCBI taxonomy): Eukaryota > Metazoa > Chordata > Aves > Anseriformes > Anatidae > Anas > Anas acuta. The sequence continues at coordinate 4,679,747 of NC_088991.1, forward strand.
AGAAGGAGGAACGACCCAATTTTACTTGTGTGGCTGATTATAATTATTTTCAACATAATCCAAGCTAGAGTGTCTATTTGCCTTTTTCTGAGCTAGGAAATGGACTGTTTAGCTTGTTGAACTGCTTGAGTTACTTTCTGGGCAGCATGTAAAGTGGCACTCTTCTTTTAATAGGACAAAGAACTGGCTCCACCCCTGCAGATCACACCACAGACTGCTGCCATCGCCTTTGATAATGTGCATTTTGAATACCTTGAGGGGCAGAAAGTCCTTGCTGGCGTGTCTTTTGAAGTCCCTGCAGGAAAGAAAGTGGCCATTGTAGGAGGTAGTGGGTCAGGGTGGGTAAATGGACTAAATCCAAAATTCTGCATCATTGATTGGCGTTTTTTAGATGTTTGTTCTTGTTTTGATTATTATTCTTGTTTGTGACATCACTGTTTGGAGATAGTAAATGATGAACCAGGAATGTAACACTAGCTTCAATCCTTTTCAATTTCAGGAAAAGCACAATTGTGAGATTATTGTTTCGTTTCTATGAACCTCAGAAAGGAAACATTTATGTTGCTGGCCAGAACATACAGGATGTCAGTTTGGAAAGTCTGAGAAAGGCAATAGGAGTTGTACCTCAGGTATAACGTGTTTCATTCTCCGCATGTAATCTATAATAATGGTAATTCTCAGAATGTCCGAACTCGGTGGTGGTGCATATTTCCTTTGAAAGTCACTCCTTTTTTTTTTTCCTGGAAATATTATGAAGTTTTTGTGTGTGTCGTTACATGGACCCAATTTCTCAAACATGTTTAAGCCTCTTAAAGCTGGACGCAGATTGTCATGAACTGATGTGCTTCTATACTTGATTACAACCTATGATGCGTTAGCAGAGCAGTGAAAGTATGCATGATATACTTAAGACGCGTTGAAATGTGCCCGTTTTGGGGAAATGAAATTTTCTCTAATGCTTTTACCTTTGGGCTTTGTGGAAAAAAGCAAACTACTCTGTATTTATTTCTTTTGTGGACTGGGGACAGGTTTTTTGTTCAGTTTCTTGTTTCAAATGCTCTTTCCATGAATGCAGGATGCTGTTCTGTTCCATAACACCATCTATTACAATCTGCTGTATGGCAATATTAGCGCAACACCAGAAGAGGTGTACGCCGTGGCAAAGTTGGCAGGAATCCACGATGCTATTCTTCGAATGCCTAATGGTTACAACACCCAAGTTGGTGAACGAGGCCTCAAGCTCTCAGGTAGGCCCTTAAGTACACATGCTCATTTGTACCCTTTCTGCTACCTCCAAGTTCAATGCATAATTCATTCCTCAGGCTTGCTTTTAGCTCATTTACATTATAATATAAATGCAGGGCTAAATATTGATACAAAAATCCAAAGTTTGGACAACTGTAGTCTTAAAGATACTTGAGGGAATGCGTTTTCAGGAGATAGTTTTAAATTAATATCTAAGCATGTAGATGCGTCTAAATAAAAATGGTCTTTCCTGTAATGTGTTTGGGTAGTGGAATGCATGTGAATAGAATTGGGAGCTTTGTGTGCTTGGCATGTAGGAGACCTTCCAAATTTGAGTTTTTAAATCTAAACTCATAGCAGCTGACAGCGAGATATTTCTTTGCAGTTGATAGTAAGTAATGCTGTGGGATATATTGCTGTTGCAGCATAGTTGTTTTAGAGCTTATTCATAACGAAAGGGCAATTATATCTTACTATTTTTAAGAAACAATGCAAAAATGGTGTCTATGTATTTGTAAGCCATGGATTTATGTAACACTGCCTTGGTGCTGAAGTGTAGGTTGTCAGCATTCCTCTATAGTTGGGTATGTACCGTGTGAAGTGGTGTAACTGGCCTACCCAAGAAAGCATCACAGCATTAGCCAGGCTTTGCTAGGCGTGCTAGCTGTGCTTTGGCTGCTCTTACACAATTCCAGTTTACTTCTCCTTCTCTCCAGGCATTTGTAATATTACAATTACCCATTTTTTTTTAGGGAAGATGATGTAGGAAAGCAAACGTTCTTCCTGTGGCAGAGTTAAGGGAACGATAATCTAAGATGAGGGATCACATGGAAGCTGGGGAATGTCTAAATCACGTCCCCTGTTCTTCTGTTTTTTATTGTAAGACATAGGATTATAAATGTATGGAGTTGAAGTATAACTCTTTTAGGTAGCAGCAAGATTCCAATAAAATGCTTTCAGTTCAAATTTCTTAAGTTGTAGCTGCTTTGAGAGAAAGCCAGTAATGATGTCCATCACACAAATGTAACAGGAAATGCACGTAGAATAAAACAAAATCAAAATTATTGTTTATGTTGAAGGGTATGTGATTATTATTATGCCATTATTACCTGACATTGTTATTATTTAATATCATCATCAATAAGTCTTTATCCTCGTATGGCTCTTAAAGTTTTTAATAGATAAATGATGCAAGATAAAATGGGATAATCATTTTTGTGAGGCTTCCCCATTGAATTCACTGATGGGTTTTGTTTCCCCTCCTTGGTGGGTATTATGAGAAGTATAAGATGCAGTTGCAAACTTCATTAAAGCCACCTCCTGTTGCCTCGTTTTGAGAAAGCAAAGCACTGTATGTTTTTACTTACGATTGCTAGCCAATGTGAGTAGTGCTGGGGCAATTTTTCTCTTGTTTATTTTTTTAGTACAACAAACTTATAGTTGTTAAGATAAATGGGAGCTCAACTAAAATGTTTGGAAGGATTTTGGTAAGTGCTGAACTGTGTGCAGAGAGTAGCGATGAAGAGACTTCAGCACGTACTGCCTGGGGAGACCCCCTATCACTGTGGTGACATGTAGGACATGGCTTTCTAAATATCTCCTCAATACAAGGCCTTGTTTACAGCGAGCTTGTAAGCCTGCGTGGCAGAGCTGGTTTGTTTTCTTCCACCCTGACTCCGTGTACAAGACACTGCTGGTCAGTAGGCTGAAGAATGGGTCAACTATTCTCATCTCCATGTAGGATGGAGCAGTGGAGGGCAGAGTCTGTTCTGTTGGGAATGAGGTATGGCCCTACAGGGGAGACAGGTCTGTCCCAATGAGCTGGGAAATGTCAAAGTTTTAGGTTGAATGTTAGGAGAAACTTTACTGAAAGGGTTGTGAGGCATTGGGGTGGGCTGCCCAGGGAAGTGGTGGAGTCACCATCCCTGGAGGTCTTCAAAAGACGTTTAGATGACTAGATCACTAGAGCTTAGTGATGTGGTCTATTGGAGGACTGGTTAGTGTTAGGTCAGAGGTTGGACTAGGTGATCTTAGAGGTCTCTTCCAACCTAGACGATTCTGTGAAAGTACTGAGGTTGTTTGGAGACAACACTGGGCCTTCGGAGAGTGTTGGACTGGTGGGAGTCCAGCAATGCAGCACATTCAGGCAGATGCTGCCTGTTGCAAGACAGCAAACTGTGTAGCTTTTCTTACTATGCAGCTGCTGAAATCCTGGACTCTTTCAAACAGGATCAGAGGTTATGTTCTGTACCCAGAATGTACGTGCAGGAGGAAGCACAGGCATTTGTGAAAGGGAAATGCAGAGAGGAATGTTAGAAGGAGAATAAAATGTGAAGCACAAATCTGGGTGAGTGAGTGGAAGATAAAATAGGGACAAATTGCACTGCAGAGGGCAATGATAATGATGAAAGGTTTCTCTCGTGGTGCCTGTCTCCCAAAAGTAGTGATTTCTAGAAAGAGGATTTGGCCAACAATAGGTTTGGAACATCTTGTGGTTTACCGTGAAGTAGTAGTTTGGGCTTTTTGAAGTAGAATGTGTTGCAGTGGTTTTTTATAATAGATGTGTAATAGACGGAGCCACAACAACTCTAGCCCTGACTTTGTGAACAAACCAATTAAAATGCTGCAGTCCTGAGTGTGAATGGGGAAAAACACGAAACAAGTCCGTATGCTACAGATGTAAGGAAAGACCTTGGATTTTGTTACCATTGTATGTCTTTCAAACGTGGATATTGACAAGCTGTGAGTTTTGAACATGCTTTGAAGGAGAGAGCATATTAAAATCGACTGAGTAAATTGTGCAATTCTAATTGCTGCTGAGTTCTGCCAAAGACAGTTTAAAACTTGAGCTGCGTGATTATTATCAGCCTTTTAAATGGTTTATTAAAGCATGTTCTCTCCTGATAGGTGTGGAACATTAACAGGAATGTAATGATGTTAAATGGAATGTTTCACAGTCTTGAATGAAACAAGAGGGGACAAGTGCATGAATGTGAAATGTTTGTATTGCATACCAAATGTTTATCAGATTTTAACTTCTGAAATGCACCTGTTTTCCTGTCTGTTAAAGTTGTCCTGAGTTATTCTTGGGTAAGTGTCTGTAAGAATTGTGAAGGAAGGAAACTAGTCTGAAACTTGCTTACCTCGAAAACCAACAGGTTGTACATTGCATAAGGAAGGTGGTTTTCAGTGCTGTATTCATTGTATTCGTAAATGAAATCTGTTTGTTAAAGCTGTTAGGTATGGACACTTTTAATCTGGGCCAGAGAGGAATGAAAAGTCAAACCAACTTCAAGGAGAGATGTGAAAGAAAAAACACATGCAAGGTGCATGAAGTAGAATACAGCAGGCAGGGACAGAGGACTTATGTGTGTTCAGTTACTGCACAGGGCATTGCTTAGAGCAGGCAAATGAGTTCATACTTGGAGCTCTGTGGGGTGAGTTACTGTATATTGTCATCCTCAGCTATGTGTATGAGTCTCTTGCCTTGTAGCATGTATGAAACAGTTTTTTGTCCCTTTCTAAAAAGCTAATCAATCTTGAATCACTTTGGGTTTACCAAGGAGCAGGAACTTGATCTTTATTAAGAAAAAACTATAAACAAAACAAAAAAGTCTTGTCCACTGCTAAATTTAGAATATTCTGGAGATCATGATTGTAACTTCATTTTTTTTCCTCTTCCTTCCCTCACCCCTCTCTATTTAGGAGGAGAAAAGCAAAGAGTTGCAATTGCTAGAGCAATGTTAAAGGAGCCACTTATTTTTCTCTATGATGAAGCCACATCTTCTTTAGATTCGATTACGGAAGAGGTAAATTGGGATAAAGAAATATAAAACTTAAGTGGTGTAATGATGTCGGATTATGATGCTTTTTCCTTGTTTTTTTCCTCCTGGAAATGGACTCCTGTTTCTGCCTATTGTATGTTTTGCTGGGATTGTTAAGAGATCCTATGGTTAATTTCTTTTTCTAAAGGCCAGACCAGAGATGTGTCTCTGTCCACCTTGAGACACGGTGAAGAACAGCAGCTCTGTCTCTGGGTGTATCTTCTGTTTTATGCTCTGGAGGTTTTGTTCACCATTCAATGTTCCTCTCTGATACCAAATTCTGAATGCGGCCAGGGGAATGAAGCTTTCCGGTCCACTTTAAAATATGTTTAGATAACATCTAGCATTCATTTAAAATGTATTAAATAACTGTGAAATAACGCAGAGCAGACAAACTCCTGTTCATCGTGCAGCATCTTTCTGAGATGCAAATCAGGTGGGCGTAACCTGCAGTGCTGGTATTAATTTGTATTCATTTCACAGGAAGGGCCCCGAAACATCAGAGTGTTGTGACATAGATGTCATGACACTACCACAGTAACTGCATCAGGCTTCATAACTACGTCTTTGCTTAAACACAAAACTCTCAGCACCAGCAGTAATTTCACAAACTAATGTCATCAAAAACGAGAGCTGGAGCTGTGTTTATGTTCACTTATGCAGATTATTGAGTGAATTTATTGACCTGTAATCACTAAATTGCTTTCATTTTCCAGGTATAAAGAAATCAGAGTACAAACAGTACACCTATATAGTACCTCATTCAAATATAGTACAGCTTCCTCATTGGACCAGAAACGTTCATAACACACGCACTATTCTGCAGAATGCTTCTTGATTCTTTCTCTCTTTCATTTTGCTGTGTTTATGGCAAGAATCATAAACAAAGCAGAAAGCTTCACAGCAGAGCTGCACTTTAAAGACAGCAAATGAAAATGAAACATTTCCACAAAAGTCTGTCAGGTAATTGGAATGTTTTCTGACAAAGACAAGCATTTTGCAGGAAAATGAAGTGGGCACTTCAGTTACTGTAGTGAGGGCACCAACTCCCAATTTTTGCTGCTTGCAACTGAGTACAGTTTGGGAAGGTGGCAAAGTGCTCACAAAGGAAGCAGCAGATGGATCAATCCCAGGATTGCTTAACTTTGTATTCCATGTTGGCATGGTATTGAGAGTTTTTTTTCTTTAGCTCTCATTGATTGGAAAATCATTTTATCTTCTGTCTTTACTGTTGTTTATGTTGCTTTTGTAACGTGGCTACACAGGGGGAGGTTTTTCCTGAAATCAAGTAACACTTCATCCCTTGGGATATCTGCATTTTTCTATGAATGAAAGCTTTCTTTTCCATCCTGCTCCCCTGTTTGAGGACTTTCAGAGCCCTCATATTTCATGCTTGGGCTGCTTCTATTTCTTGTAGACGTATCTGTTTCTTATTGTGATAGTATAGCAGTATGAGAGAGATTTCTCAACACTCATTTCCAATAATTTGCATATCTTCAGACAGCCTTTTATTTCTTCCATACAACCTAGAAGTGTTTAAGAGCATGTCTGTGTTTTAATCTTACAGAATATTCTCAGTGCTATGAGGGACATAGTGAAACACCGAACGTCAGTTTTCATTGCCCACAGGTTGTCGACAGTAGTTGATGCAGATGAAATCATTGTGCTGGATCAGGTGAGGCGATCGCCCTGTGAAGCGTAGCTTCTACATTATCTATGTTCATTTTAGAGTCTGTGCCCATTCTGAAATATTAACACCCCTGCCAAGCTACTAAAAGCTCTTCCTGTAGAGATGAACTTAGTTTAAAAAAAAAAAAAAAAAAAAAAACAGCTCAAGCTTTGCTTTCTGTAGGTCTTTGCAAGTAACCGTTTATCAGTTGTAGAAACTTGTATGTCCAACTCTTGTATGTTGTGTGTATTTTTGCTTCATTTGAATAGTACATCTAATTACAGGTGTTTGTAAGGATTATGACAAATTTTGCTTGTTGCTCTGGGACTGGCAGAACATTGCATGTTTCTAATCTGATTTACTACATGTTCCTGTCAGCTTGGCTTTGTAATGTGTTCCTCCAGTTTATGTTTCATTCTCATTACTCATTGAATGTCTGTTTTTCAAAAACATCCATAGTTTTTTTTCTTTCAATGATGAGAGAGTCCAGCATATTCTGTTTCCATACAGATAGAACTGTTGTAGGACTGTTCAATCTCATTGTTATGTCTCAACACTGTTTTCTTTGTACTTGTAGAAAATTTGCAATTACTCCCTTCCTGTATACTTCCCTTCTAAGAAAAGAGAAAAGTTTATAATGTATAATTTACTAATATCACAATTCAGCCCTCATATTCAGTCTGCCCTAAGCCTATTTTCTTCAGTTACCCATAACTGGGTGTAGATTTAAAACAAATATCCTTATTGTAACTTCATAGTTACTCTTCCTGTTTGCTTATGCTGAAAATGAAGTGTTCTACTCTTCTGATAAGAGATGTTAAATTTAACTCTGCCTTCATTTATTTCAGGTACTCTGTGTATACTTGTGACCTTAGGTGTATCTAGTAACCAAAAATGTGCATATCTAAAAGAAATTATTCTTGCAGTATAGAAAATGATTTCACAGAAAATTATAACAATATCTTATGAAACAATGACATTCCTGATTGCCTTTGCCGTACAAATTTCAGCTTCATATCAATCTCAAATTGAAGTGCTGGAGAACACTCACTTTGCAGCTCTTTTTCATTTGCTTTTGTTCTACTTGTTTTTTTTTTTTGGCTATCGCTGAAAAATCATTTTCTAAGGTGTATCCTTTATGTCACTGCATGTTACAGCATCTTGCAAGTGTTTTTTACCGTGTTATAAAGCAATCTGTGACTTTTTTTTTGTTTCGATGCAAGTTTTTCACAGCTTACGAAAAGTGTGTTTTGTGTTACAGTGTAACTTGAATTAAAAATAAAAGCACAACCCAAAACTGTAAAACAGCTAGGGTGCTCACTTTCATGAATGATTTTAGTGTAAGAGAGAAAGTGGATCAGTAAGGCAGCACGGTGCAGCACTTTCTAGCAGATGACTGTTTTGCGAGGCATCCTTGACGTTTGCTTAGCAGAAAGTTGCCTCTTGTCCCAGCTTGACTGATGAGTGCTGTGTTAGCAACCAGCTAAATGAGGTGACCAGATGATTGTGGCTCTTTTTGCTTAGCAGTGGAAATATGGCACAATTTCAGCATCTTTTCAGCCTAGATAAAATCTGAATAATTCTTATGTAAACAAACACTGCAGCATTAAGATCAATATCATTAATAAAGCTGAACAGAGAAGTTAAATTTCTGGTGATTGTTCAAGAGCTATTAAAAAAAAAAGTCATCAGTCAAAAGCTTAGTCTTCACTACAGTGAACTCTCCAAATTAACCACTTAGTTTTTAAATAAATTCTGCAGTTAATGTTGGTCAAGTGTATATTTGTTCATATTCCACCAGCACGACTAGTAATAAAAGTGACAAGACCCAATTTTGTTTCCCAGCATGTTCATCAGCAGCTGTCACAAGGAGGTAGATTTAATTGTAAATCAGAATTTGGAACTAATACAAAATCCATGTAGCTGTCTTTTCCCAAAAGAAAGAATAGCTGGAGAACGAATACATTATTTTAATTTGAAGTCAGCAAATGCAAATGTATCTCTCAAATTAACAAGATGAGTGAGTCAGGTTTTTTGAACAGTAGTGCTGTTTCACTGTCTGTAGGATTTGAGTTCTCCTCCCCAGCTCTTCCTTCCTGTTTCCACCATGATAGTCAATAAAGCAGCTTTGCCCTTCGAAACAAAGAGCACAGGTGAACTAACTGCTGGCTCAATTTTCATGATGGCACTTACAATGACAGAAGTCACCAAGCACCCATCTAGAAGCACAATTTACATTAGCTGTTTTTAGGATTTTATTTTAAATGCATTTTCTTTATCTCGTACAAATCCCTCTTTGTGTGCTCTTTTAGCTTCTCAATGTAGCTTAAGTATATTTCTTACCAAGCAGAGGCAAATATGTGTTTGGTTTGGTACATTCATGTGACTTTTGTGGTAGCAATTTAGCACGTTTCGTTGCTCCTCTTAGGGTTCTGTGTTTATTTTTAAATAGCACTTCCAGCTTAGGTAGTAAACTTTTCCATGTTGATGGGCTTTAAATTTTATCCAGGTGGACACAAAGCATCTATGCTCTTGTTTACTTATGTTTTAGAAGAATACAGCTCCTTGTTTCGCAACATAACATGCAATTCAGTGCACCACATATTCAGCTTTCCATTGCTGTCCCAAGCTTCTCCTAACTAAGAATTGTTGTAATCCATACTGTGAAACTTTGGTCCATGTGTTGGCAGCATTTATATTCCTAAAGCTCTGGTGATACTGCTTACTGACTAAACTTCCCTTCTTTTACAGGGTAAAGTTGTGGAACGTGGTAGACATGCAGAACTTCTTGCAAGTCCTAGCAGTCTCTATTATGAAATGTGGCACACACAGAGCAGCAAAGTACTGAATAGTCATAATGATCCAAACTGGGGAGAGAAAAGTAATCAGATGTCCAAAGAGGAGGAAAGGAAGAAGCTACAAGAAGAAATTATCAATAGTGTGAAAGGCTGTGGAAACTGTTCGTGCTAAGTATGATCCTGGATTAATCTCTTATAGCAGGTTCCAATACACACAAGGTTACAGTGAAGCACAGCTCTTGTATTATTTTTTTTTTAAGTTAACATTCAGAAACTTCCTGGGTCTTGCAGTTTTACAGTTTCTCAGAGGGACGTAACTTCAACCAAAGGAGTTTTAATTCTACATCTTTGCAAATCTCCGATATTCAGTGGCAATCTGCAAGAGCTGAGTTTTTTTTTTCAAAAACTTTGAAGTTACTTCTCAAGTAAGAGTGTACTTTATGGCAATTTTTAGGCATTGGTAAATTCTCTTGGTAGTTGCTTTGAGATGGATTATTAAATTGTAAACAGACTTGTCCTTGATTTAGATTTTCTCATCATTATTGATTGATAAATGTCATGTTTTAATTGTAATTAGGCTAATTTGAGCTCAGTTGCTAGTGAGGAAGATGCAATTTAAATTCTGGAGTGGTGTTCTGGTTTAAAATTTTCTTCCATGTGAAGAAGAAAAGCTTCAACAAAATATTGCAGGTTTCTAGTAGCAAGCTAAGTATTGGAATAATCCACCTCGCTCTTACAAAACACCTCTCATAACAGACTATCTGGAAATGTATTGGTATTCTTTTAAAAAGAACATGAATATTTTTAAGAGCTGGCAAAAACCTGGAATTGAAAAAATTTGGTACAACTTTACAGAAAATTTACAGAAAACATACGAAACATTTCATGTATATACTAAGAATCTGAAGCTTTTCCTTAATTAAAAAATAAAGTCCAAGTTCAGGATTCCTTATCTTCAACATCTGTTATAGTAGTCAAAGCAGAATGAAGTCACTTCTTTCTGTTTCAGTGATGGTCTTAGGGAGCAATTAAGATTCAATAAAAACTTCCATGAATTTCTATTATGTCATTAATGTGTGAGAAAATGACCTGGATAATATTGAAAGTGCAGCTGCAAGAATCTCCAGATTTCAATAGTCAAAATGTCTTCAGTGCCCAGAAACCTCAATCTTTGTGATTTGCAAGACACAATGGGATTGTATTTTTTTAGGCCTTATCTCTTCAAGGAGATTTACCATATCTATTTATCACTAGTTACTCTGGTATAATTCCCCATTTTGGAATTAAAAAATAAAAAGTCTTGGATGTTGAAAAGCAACTGTTTTGTTGTTTGTTTTTTTTTTTTTTTCTGGGAAATTATACCAGTATAATTACACCCCTATAATTACACTAGTAAATCAGGTGCAAAATTTCTTAGATTGGGCACTAGCAAAGCACTGAATTTGGTGCTTCTGGAAACTTACTTCTGAATAGCATTTGTTCTTTTGTTATACTCTACTCTTCAATAAAATATAGGAACAGTAACGTAAAGGAACTAAAACCTTTATATTTTTTGCTACTCACTCATTTTCTCTCTATGACAGGTTTTTCCCCCCACCATTGTGATTAATCCCCAGTTAAAAATTACTTGAAAATTGTATCAAACACAGGGACTTTTATTTTCATCCTCTGAGTCCGCAAGCCTTGCTAATGTAGTGACAGTTCAGAATTCCTTTAGCTTACAATCTTCCTTTTCTTTTTACTAATTAATTCTTTTTTATTTTTTAACAGCAGTATGGTTGATTATAAAGGTGCAGTTATCTCTGAACGGCCAAAAACAGTTAGCAAAAGGTTGATGCAAGTGTTGAGATGTCTCCCTTTCCTATATTGCGGCTAATAAAAAATAAAAATAGATTTAAAAAAAAACCACACCCACAAAGAAAACATGTCATCTCTCTCTGATCTCCCTTCACACCTCAAGAGCTAGTTTTTGGAATTAAATATTTTTTCTGCTGCTTCATACAGTGCATAATGTAGAAAGGCTGTAAATAGTATTTCAATTAAGAACATTATTTTTCCCTTTTGGCACAAGCTTTAGAAATGTCACAAGTCTGAAAAATAGAGGAAAAGTTGTTTTTTTTCTTGACGAACAATTTCCCATATTGCAGGGCTTAGACATCCTACTAATTGTCTGAAGTTGATGCAGAAGCTAGCATTATCTTCTAAACAGTCTGAACCCAAAAGCCATTTTAATGCCATGCTTGATTGTGAAGGTAAGTTTTCAGGTTAACAAATGGTTATACAAAGCTGATGTCTTTAATCACTGCGGATGGATTCTGCAAATGCCCCAAGAGTCTTGAGTATTACAGGTTTGGGTCAAAGACTGTTTTCAGATGGTAAATACAAGAAGTGGTCAAAGTTTAAACCTGTAAAAGGTTTGGTGTACCTGTAAGGCCATTACCTGTCTCTGCCATCATTTTTGGTGCCAATCCACATGCTGAAGCTTTGAGCAAACTGTATGACTGCTATTAATCTTTCACAAAGACATTTCCTAAAAAAAGGAGGGTAGTCACACAGAGTATTTGTTTTAAAGAGTTAAGGTGAGGTTTTGGAGATGTCTAATAACTTGCTGTGTTGCGGAGCTGCTAGATAAACACTCTGGCTGCTTTGTTGCTTTATCTGAGTGAATGGTTTTTGTGCACTTGTCCATCCGCTTCTTAGGCACAGGTTACCAAAATACGTTTTCCCATTATAAATTTAGCAGCAGCACACAAGAAATGGAAAACCAAAAAGGTTAATGATAGCAAAAGCTCCCCCAGTTACCTGTGCGATTTAAATGGTGAAACACTTCCTGTAAAAGCAGAACAAGGCAATGCGTAGCTGGAGTTGTAAATAAGCAAATGAGGCTCCTCTGCTGTCAGCAGCCTCACACAATTCTGTTGAATGGCTGCAGTGATAAAATACTGAGCGATGTGTTTAGCTTGTGAGCAGGCATCTTGGAGAAGTAGTAGCAATGCTCGGTGAGTCTTTTGTCTGCTAGAAGGTAAAACTTTTTTTTGTCTTAGACTTTTTGTTGTTTGTTTTGGAGTTTTTATGTACTGTGACTCCAAAAGGTCACCATTTTCAGCAGACATTTAAAACACAATGATGGGAGAGTCATGTCTTCGAGGGCTTGGTCACTGTAGTACATCAAGTCTTAAGATGGTATGCATGGCATCTCTTTATAAAGCCTTACAATTTTAGAGGAAAATGCTATATTTTGAACTCATTCTAATAACCTCAGTGAATTTTAGTAGTTCTGCTTCTCTGTAGTCTGGAACACCACTTATTCTAAACAACAGCCTTTCATATTCTGGAAATTTCCCTGGACTTTTAGCTGGTCAATTTTCAAAAGTCAAATCATCTAGTACCATTATAAAACCTGTTCGCGTTTTTAGAGTGGAAAAAGCCATTCACTTTTTTTTCTGCTTTATTTATAAAGGAGATGTATTTGTGAAAAATAGGCATAAAAAAGCGGCCGCTTCTTGCAGTATATAGTCAACTGTAAACTTAGAAAATTTAGTTTTAATCTGTATGCAAGATCTTTTAAGCATAAGAAACAACACGTTTTGCCTGTTGTAACCTCTAGGTTAGCAAACCACGTAGTTGGTGGAGAGGTTGATGGTGTTTTGGTTGTTACAAATGGAAGTTTATAACTTGCTACTTGCAGATGACCCCTCAGTTTATTCTCAGCAGTGCTGTTATATAGGTTAGTAGTTACCTAAATCTCTTAAAATTAAGGTTTTAAATTATGTGCAAACTTCTTTTCAGAATGGAAATGTAAAATATACATTGTACAGTAAGCTGATAATGTTCAAGAACAACAAGAGATATCTTAAGATCATATTGTGTAAACAGCTTGATGGAAGACTTCTTACCCTGACTCCTCTTGTTCATCTGTGTACAGATAATTATTACTAAATAAAGGATTTATCTTTGTGAATAGATACGGGTGTCCTGTTAAAATGATTTTAATAACAGCTAAGGGAGTATGGCTTCTCCACCTAGCAAGGGGAGCTCTGAATTGACTTTTCTAGCAAAAGCAATTGTTTGCAATGTTTGGGAATGACAGTGAAATCCCTAACTAATTACAGGGCTGTGGGTTAGCATAAGGCAACCAAATTCCAGATGATCAATTAGAAAGGTAAGTTTGTGTAGTGCACACAGATTCTCTTCCCATCAGCTTCTGTCTCTTTAAACTTCAGTGTACTGAGCTGCAAAGCCATATGAAGAGCACTCACGTTAGATGCATCATGCTGATGAGAACGAAAATCTGTTGTTAAAAAGCTTGACTGTTTCTTACTTGAAAATGCTGTATTTTTATAAATGTGAACTGTTTTACCTCTTTAGCACTGAACCTGAGAACAATAGAAGTAGATCTCTTTAAAGAATTTGCTTGAACCTTCTCTTGATGTGCCATTGGGTCTAGTTACTGACTGAAGATCATTTTGTGCAGCTGTAACGCGAGTTTCTCCTTATCAAATGAGAAGGCAAGATATGGTTTTTATTTACATGTGGTTTTGATGGTTCTTCTCTTGTACTGTGCACCATGTTGATCCGAGCCACAGTAGCTGCTGGTCCTGCTGTCGTTCTGTTTCAAAGCTCCGGTCACCGAGCACTGCATGGTCTCACAAAGTGCGCTGCGTGTCTGGAATGAAGGACGTGAGATCCAGGAGCAAGCTGCTGTTTTCAAGGATGACTGGATGAACTTCCAGCTGTTGTTTCTAAAGGTTCATTTGCTTTTCTTTAAATCTTTAGTGGTACTGTGCAGGAATACTCTATAAATGCTTACTGACAAAAATGTCATTAATTTTTGAGGAGGAAGAGCTATAATGGGAGTGTGTTTTTAATTCATGTATACATATAACTTCTATTCGTACTAATTTGAGTTGCATGTGTGCATCAAGGAAAACAGTAATTACAAATCTAGCATTTTCCAATCTTCACATAAATTAGGAATCATTTTGAGGTTACCATGCTCATTTAACATCCCATCTGTGTTCCCACAATGGTTGCAGAAGTGACAATTTAATATTCTATCGATTATCCACTGTTTCCCAGTAAAACATTTCCTGTGACATGTGTTTTGGTTCATTGAGCATCTAAACACTTTTCCCTACCTTCCATCCTGACTTCTACTGGAAATTACAGTTTCGGCCAGCACGCAGGACAGGAAATCTGATGGCAGCCGGATGCATTTGTAACTGAATGCTGATGTGCTTGTCATATTTCTTAGAAGAAGCCAGAGCATCTTTCTGAAATAGTGATTAAAAGCTGTGTGAAGTGATTTGGCAGTACTCTGACATATGGTTGTCTTGTTAACGAAATTGTCAGTGGTGAAATTTTGGTTATCTGAGTGTCCTGTAGACTTGAGGTTTTAGAATTTGGATGCAACATTAGTGCATAAACCCAATTTCTTCTTAAGAAAATCCTCAGATGCTTAGTGCCTGAAAAATATATATTAAATCCCTGTTATATGACTTTAGTCTCAACATCTGTGGAAATTGATCAAAACTCAGGGAAAAGACTGGAGCTTTATGCAGCTTGGAAGCCCAGCAGAAACTGAGAGATCCCCCAGGGAGAGGTGTGCAGGCTAAGGTTGTTCCAGTCCCCACATCCCTCTCGTCAGCCACCAGGACACGGCCAGAGCCCATCAGTTGCACTTAAAGTAAGGAAGTTTTCTCTAGCCAGGCCTGGTTGGCCCTGGAAAGTGCTGGTCAAATACCTGGAAGCGTTGCAGTATGTTGCTGTGTACCTGAGGGGACGTATTGCTGCTTATCCTCCGGGGGATGTGTCAGGAGGGAGCCCAAAACACTGCTGTGTGCAGCCACAGAGTGCCTGTCTGCAGGGCCATCTGCTCAGCCCCACCACAGCCCTCTGTACGTGCAGTATTGCTGCTCACACTGGCAAGCCACTGGTGCAACGTGGTTTGTGTGCATAATTCAACCTAGGACTTCTCCAAGCTGCTGTGTAAGTTCCCTACAACCTACAGCTGCGCTGGAGTCATGACCACAGGCACTTGGTGTTTCAGCACAGGGTCTGTTTCTCAGATGAGAAGTGCTGGTTGTACTAAGCTGCATGGTAGTGGGGAAAAAAAATAATTTAAAAATCATTTTTACATGTGTCTCAGGGCAGAATTTAAAATAGCATCCCTGATGTTAAAAGACTAATGTGACTTCTCAGCTCCCCCACATTTCATTTCCAGTTTTCAGTGCTTTGTAGCCCTTCATAAAATTGTCAAGCGTTTATATCACACCAACTTAAAATGTGTCTTGTAAAGCTATCAGACTTATCCTGGAGAGTAGGGGGGGAAGAAGAGAATTTTTTCCCTTTCATTATGGAGAGGAAGAAACAGGCTGGAACACCATATATCAACTTGTGTTACATCCTTTGAATGCATTGTAAAGTGCTCTACAAGTGTCATCTGAGGATTTTACTGGCCTTGTGCAAGCCCCAATAAATGTTTTGAAACGTTGAGGTTGAAAAGAAAATATTTCAGTTAAAAAAACCCTTTTCATTATTTTTATTAATGTATGCTCGTGTTTTTACACAGGGATGTAAAAAATCTTTATTTCTTCAGTGATTTGAAAAAGGTCCTGGCTTTTGAAGAAGGTTGAGCCTATTTACAATGAAAACCAGGGAATGCTTTCTGGTTTAAAAAAAAAAAAAAAGCATTTGCAGAATTTGTAAAAGGTGATGAGGGGCAAGGGGTTGTTGATGCTGTTTAACTGTTACGTGGTACAAGTAATCTAGGATATTTGGCAGGATACAAGGGAGGGGAAGGAGCACAAAACAAAAGTGTTTTAGGCTGGAGTTGTTACATCCACCCTGTGCAAAGTTCACACGGGTTTATTTCAAAGCTTGTATGGGGGTTGGGTGGGTAATGGGTTTGGGGTGTTTGGACCAGAAAAACACGCACCTGGTCAAGTCTTACGACAATCCTGCAGTCTCAGCTGGAAAGAAGTTTCAAGGAACAGCTTAATAAATGGTAGCAAGTTAAGCAAAACAACTAAAACCTAAGAAGTAATGTATTGCTGTGATGTCAGGAAGCTGCAGTATGAAGTAACTGAATGTCAGGTGAACTTGTCCAGCTGTCCCAGAGGTTGCATGGTGGATGTCACAACTATCTGTAGCATTAACAAGAGAAATACCCTGGCAGAGTTTAGACTTTTAAATGGTTGAATTTGGGCTTCTATGCATCTGTGAAGTAGAAAGCGTATGTATATAGCTGAGACTTGTTTAAGGTGGAGGCTGGGAAGAATTTTAAAAGATTAGGTGTTCCACAATATAATTTTTCAGGTTCCTGACATTTACTTTTGGGGGTGTGGAGGGCATTGGTTCATGGTCAGTGTTGTGCTGTGTGTGCACCGTAGGCGACCATCATGGAAGTTACTGAAAATGGCACTGGCCATAGCAGTGTCCCCTAAGTTTCTAGGGCAAAAATAAATGATGACCTGAAGTTGTACAGTGTGATGACTTTTTTTTTTAATGCATGACAGTATTTGAATATAAATGGCACAGAAAGAAAAATTCAGGGGAATAGTGGGGAGAACGACCTTTAAAATCAATCCCTTAACTGCAAGCTTTCCATGCTGGTCTTGGCCTCACCAAACAGTGGCTGCTTGCAGGAGTTTTTCTTGTAGCCTCTTCAAGCACCCAAATCAGTGCTTGATAGGACCCTGTGCTGCTGCTCTGCGCTGCTGCAAAGAGCACGCCTGGCTGTTGAACTGCATGTTTGGGTGCTGTGCCTTTGTCTCTGAGTTCATTTCCCCTCAGCCTTGTGCTTTCGTGCCAGTCCCCTGGAAATCTCCAGCCCGTCGAAGCCTTCCTGCACCAAATGTACAATTCTTGAAACTTCACCTGCTGAATCACAGCGTGGGCAAGTTACCTGTCGCTAAAGAGGAGGATTCCTGGATGTGCCAGCAGCATGCAAAGCTGCACATTAGGATGTTTTTAAAAGCACCTGATTTTGCCTGAGCTGTGCTACCAGCAGAATCAGCAGCTGGAATTTCCAATGGGTGTTAGGTTCTCAAATCACTAAATCTTTTGTAGCAAAACGTGGCTGTAGGTAAGACTTCTAGAGCTCCCCTTGTGCATCTCATGTCATAGCTTTGCACGTGAGTTACCATAATTCGGTCAGACTTGGCTGGATGCTTCTGTGATGCAACAGCTCTCAGCCACAATCTGGAAAGTGTTCTCCTGCACTGCAGCTCGTAATGCTTGCCTTGAGCACAGTACGCACTGGAGTGATATGTTTAAAATATTTTATATCTTTTTGGAGATGTGTATGCAGATCACATGTAACACTCGACTCTGAATTCATACAGAAAAGGCCATCATGCCTCACCATCAAGCCCTGTGTACTAAATACAAACCCAGAGACCACAGTTAATGAAAGGAGGAACAAGAAACGACTGAAGGCAGGCTGCAAAATTAAGAAGATTACCTAGTATAAATAGCATAAAAGTAATTTACAGCAAGTCAAAGGCAAATAAGGCTTGTTTGCTGTATTTCCCTTTTGTTCTCACTACTTCTCAATGGATGATCAGCTCTGGAAGCTGACAAAAAGTGTTTTATGTTGATTATTTTGTGGATTTTGTGTCCTTTTAATTTAAGGTCCCAAGCTTTCTCGCTGTTTAGTCTACTGGAAAGCAGTCCAGTTCTTGCAAATAAGTGTCCATGTGATTCTAATAAGTGTCTAGAAAAGCAAATCCTACAAGTGGCTGTGTTTTCAGTCTCAGGTATCCAAGTCTTGGTGGAAATCCATTCAGTGGAAATGCAAGCTCACCTCTAATAGCCATCTCTGATTTAGACCACAGCTGCTTTACTGGCCTTTGAGCTGTCCTGCGCAGATCCTGGTCTAACTAGCAAACTGTACAGACTTGCTTAGTCCTTAAATTCCACTGGATGCATCTCTTGAGTACTTTGCTCAAAGAAACGTTAAGTATTTTACTAAATCTGCCAATTTTAGCTGTTTGACAACTTTGAGTTTGGTCTGACAGCTCACATCATCAGTCAGAACGTGATGAGCAGAGTAAGGGGCTGCAGTGCTCGATGGTGGCTTACGGGGAATCTTGTAATAACAATCAGCTAGAGAAAGTTGGAAAGCTGTGACAATCTGTAAACTGTGCGTGGCATCTGGTAAACGCTTGTTTTTTGTCCCTGTTGGCTGTAGTGAGATGCAGGCGGCTGTGGAAGTGGGGTGGCTGTGTCCCGGAGTGGGAGCAGAAAGTGGTCTTCTTGGCCCCATGTTGTCATTTGGGTGAATTTCTGTGTAAACGACCACAGCCCATTCTTAATGCTTGAGACAGATCAAAAAGTAGTTACTCAACAGATTATTTCTCTCTGACTGCAGGAGATAACGATGTGAAAATAGTTAGCCTGTGAACTTCGCAGGGAACACAAGAGGAGAGGAACTTCGTGGAGTCCTTGCAGTTGAGTGCCGTGACACGACCAGTGCTATCTACATGGGGGGTGAAGGCAGGCTTAATGGCTTTATGGTTCAAAGCAACTTGGTGACGATTTAAAATGAAATGGGCAGCGTTAGAGATATAAGCTCACAGGTGCACGTATGCCATCTCCATGTAGAAGGTCCTGAACTTGCAAGATGTGTAACTGTGGCCAATTAAGGAGAAGAGCTGTGACTTTCTACCAGGAAAGAATCCCTGCTAGATGAGTTTGTTATGCCCTGTGACTGAAGTATATGCTTCCTGGCAGCGGAACAAGGCTTCCTCTATGATTTATTTTGAAGGCAACATCAACTTGTTTTAATGCACACTTGTTCTAAAGTTGTCATTACTGAACCTGTTTGAAGAGCTGTTGGAGTAGCTGCACAGAAGCTGCAGCAAACAGTGATTTACCAGGTAGTGGCAATGTAGCCAACTAAATTCAGATGGTGCTCTTCTCTAAAATAGGTGCAAAAAAAGAACATGGCCTCAGAAAAAATGTGTACTTGCTGAATCATCCAACTGTTACCGCCAGAGCTTGTGAGTCAGAGATCATACAACAGAGGTGGGCAACAGCTATTGATAAAGATAGTGAATATGTGAAGGAAGCCCTTGGCGCTCTCTAAGCCTCTTGATGTTGTTTGACCAGATGTTCAGAATGCACAACAGGAAAAAAACTGATCAGCCATGTTGTGGCTGACTAATATCTCTTTACCCATTGACTAGCTGTCCATAAACACAGGAAATGAACTAATTATTTTAAAACAAAATCAGCCCAAGTGACTCAAAAAAAGAATCATTGAGCTTTCTGTTTTTTCCCCAAGAGCTTCTCCAGCAGTTTGTGGTTCTTTCAGGCTCCATACCTTCTCGGCAGGCTGGGGTCAGACTGGGCCAGAGCATCATTGATCCTATGGAATGAGTCACCTTGAAGCTGCTCTCTGGGGCAGATTGGCAAGTGATCTTTGTGGATCAGCATGCAGATGGCACTCTGATGTCGTGGCCTGTTCCTAAAAGTGCCAGGAGTTATATAGCTCCATAAGGATTCGGTGGAACATCTTAAAATGATTCCAGAGTGCTGCCAAGGTATGAGAAGGTTTATAATCCACAAACTAGCTACTAGGACTAGTTAGGGAAAAGTGTGATGCAAGCAGGGTGCTGTTACCTACACCCTGGACTTGCAGGCTGCATGCCCAGGGAGTGCGTACGTGAACCTTTCCAAGGTGACCAAGCACTTCTATTGGAGTAGCCTCAAGTGCAAAGCCAACATCTGCAGCTGAGCTCTGTGTGTTTCCATGTTTTTGAAGAGGAGCAGGAAGAACTGAATGTGTATTTGCTCTATACGGCAGATGTCCAAACCTTTCTAAATGTTTAGTGTCTGTGGACCTCAAAGTCTGGGTTATTACTGTTATCACAAAAGGTTCTATGAATAAAGGTTGGAAATTGAGACCTTGGTATAAAGTCCTATAGATTAATTGCCTTGACTCCCTTTTGCCAGATGAGGTAAGGTTACTTCGCACAGGCAGTGCAATTACCTGCTGTACAAATGGGGAATGAAATTGCAACTTTGCACGTGATTTTCAGGAAGACACCCAAACTACAAGCTATCTAGCAGATCGGCTGCCCTCCTTGTTGGAAGAAAAGCTTGCATTGTTCTCTGGGGAAACAATAGATTTGAAGACATCCATCTTTTTAGATGTGGCCTTGCAAAGTGTCCTGTGAAAGAAGATGATCTACTAAGTGTTTACACTGGTTTCTGTAGCTTTCAATCTAATGGATAGAAATCTCATCAGCCGAGACATCCTAGGGCTTTAGTGTGAAGCAAAAAATCAGACCAAATTGAAACAGAGACCAAGCTGAAAGCAGATACAGGGCTTAAAGACAGGTTATGTGATGCGTTGGAGAATTAACTGAACTGTCCTATGCCGTTAGGATGGACTAATGACTGAAAAAGTCTTTTTTTCCCCCTTTTACTATTTTTATTTAAATTAGGTACAAGAAGTAGAATAAAAAAGTCAGCATACAAGCACTACATTCCTTAGAGGGGGAATGTAAATGTTACAGTGGAGACAGAGGAAGAGATCCTTTCCTGTTGCAGTCTGGGGCAGTTTATCAGCATACCTTCAATATTCCTTCTTAGAAGGTAAAAATAATAATAATAATTCCCTAAGAACTTGAGTTACAAAATAAATAAATAAAGCAAACAACTTTCACTATAAAAACATCCATTAATTTTGACTTTAGTCTTTATTTTGGGGGAAGATGATGAGGGTAACATAAAGCACACTTAATCTATACTTACTGTTGTTTTTTTGTTTTGTTTTGTTTTCAAAAGTAAATGTTTTACCTGGAGAAAGAAGCTAAATTGGTTTGTACAGGTGTAAGCCTTTCCTTTTATTAATATTAAAATAAATGGGGAATTCTTACTGAACTGCAGTTTGTTTTTTTAATCAGTCTTTGTTGGATTGGAAAGCATTTTTTTCTGTTAGGAGGCTGTATTAAAAAAAAAAATCTTTAAAATAAATTAATAAAAATCTCTTGTGAAAATGCTGAAACTAAGTGGAATATTTCCAGAAAAATCAAGCATTATTATGATGTTTTTAAGTGTGTGTAAAATAATCCTGTCTTCCAAAAAGATGCTTAAAGTCATTTGGATAGAGTTGGCATCTGCCAGGGTAGAGTCACACATAAGATAACATGATTGACCATTTTTGGCATACGATGGTCTAAATTGGCTCATCTATTGGCTGTCAGTCGCTCCTGAATTGGAGCCAACTCTTTGTAGGCACGTTTCCATCTGGTTAAGTTTAGGACTCAAGCTGTTTATATATTAAAAAAAAAAAAAAAAAAAAAAAGTACCAATAACAGTCTCTGGAAAAAGGTTTTTGCTTATATTACTAATGTATTTCAAAACTATTTGGTTTTCCTTACTGGGCAAAATAACCTTACAAACGGTGAAAGAAGATGTGCTTACGTATTGTGTTAAGATGCTTGAAACACACAAATAAAATTGAAAGACGTGTAAATTTGATACATGCTTACAGAGTTGTATATATGCATCCATGTAGTTCTATAATGTGCTGTTCTTCCAAATTGGAAAAAACAGATTTTAAGTCTGTTAATATTTTAGCTGTGCGCATTAGGAAAGTAGGATGGATACATGCTGTCGCATTCTCATTGAGTCTTTCTAAGATTGGCCTTGCATTATTTTTATTCTGAATATTAGCCATCTGGCACTGTGTGCTGCAGTATTTAGTGCCACAAATAATAATGAAAAATATGGTAATATCTCATGATACTTTAACGTAAAAATATAAGACAGAGGGGTATAAAGCTTTGGGCGTATAATCTTAGAGCTGCCAAAGCATCTTGTTCCCTCTGCCCTTGTTTTCCATAAATGATTCCTTGATTGGAGACAGCAGCGGTAATACGCAAGTCACTGGTTAATGCATGCTAATGAAACTGCTGTTCTTGTAGTTTGCAGACTACAGTCCTGAAGAAAAATAAGCACGAAACCCACCAGGATTTATACCTTTCAGTTCAGGTAGATGTAGATGCATCCAAGACACGCAAGAAGAAGCTTTTCCAATTTAAATATATCGGAGAGGACTCGATCTTTTACACATCACTCAAGTCCTGTATAAATGCTTGAATGTTTTAAAAAAAAAAAAAAAAAAAAAGGTTTTCTTCCTGTCTCCCCACATCAAAATATAATGGGAGTTGCATATGCAGCAAAACTGCTGTTTGACTGTAGTTAAATTTCATAATTAGATGGGGCTTAAATGAGGTGAGAGCTAAGTTCAGTGATTCTCTAGGCTGATGCAAAGATGAGGTGCAAGGTGACTCGTGGAACTTCAGGAAAAACACTTGAAGGATGTTTAGGCTCAGAGGAAGGGAGCCTTTTCATGAATATTCATTTTAGAGAACACTTGCTGGAAAGATGAATTCACTTTTACAAGTTTCTCTTGGGTTGGATTTGCTGTTGTAGATGGGCCAAGCAGCAAGTGGGATGGCAAGACCTATGTGGCCATGTTGCACTGCTGCTCTGTCTGCAAGAAGAGCAACCACTTTCATGAGCTCTGCTGCTAAGAATCCGTTCACTGCTGGAACATCCTCTGTACTTGAAGCAAGAGCGTGAAGTATAAGGTGCCTCCAGGCACAGGGAGCTTAACGTTTCCTAAAGAAATCAAATTATTTATTAGAATACTACAAGTGACAACTCCAACAGAAATGAACAGGACTTAACTTCTGTTTCCATGCAGCCCACCCCAAACAGAGACGACAGCATAACATGAAAGATGACAAGGCTAAATAAAATTTGAGTTTCCATCTGTTGGCAAAGAATTCTCGCCAGCTCTTTCAACTCCGCTGTGCTCATCCAGGATTTTTAGATGCGTGGCAGCTTGGCCAAAGCAGTGGCTAGGTTTGGCCTGTGGAATATCCAGGAGCATCTACTGCCTATCTGCAGTTCATTGGTCTAGCACACGTAGCAGAGGCGACCCGCATCATCTGGTTCGCTAGATTTACTGCCCCTGAGTAGATCAAATCCATTGTGAATCCCCAGCAAGTCTGCTTCTTTCCAGACGTGCTGGCACAAGGATCGATGCCTGAGCAGTAAGTTCAGTGAGCACACGGCTTGGTGCACGAGCAGAAATTCTGTGCAGAAATCCAGGAGCTTTAAGCCAGAGGAGCCAACTTCTATCCACTACCTCTTGTGTTCGTCCATTCGTTCATCAGTGGCTGAAGGATGTAGGAGTGCAGAAGAGACTGGCTCCTGGTGGTGATGTGGAATTGGGGCTTTCAGCTTGGGGGCTATCCAAGAGGCAAATCGATCAACAGCTCTGCTGCTGCAGTTGGTTGTGCGGTCTCAAACTGTTGTTCAGTGTTATTGAGCGTTCAGAGTTATTCGCTCTTTCCTTCATCATTTTTTTTTTTGTATGTGTCCTGATCCTTTTGCCTTCTCCACATTTTTTTGTAACCAGTGTGCTTTTTTTCTAGCTTTTTTTTTTTTTTTTTTTTTTTCTTGGTCTAGCCAGTGTGTTCTGGCTTACTGCAAATACACCAGACCATTCTTAAACCTTTTTTGTTGTTGCTGGGTTGTTTTTTTTGTGTGATTTTTTTTTTTCCTGCTAATACAGTAGCCTCCCCTAAAATGGCCAAGGTTGTTAGTCCTGCCAAGGAAATGAAAGAACACAGAGCCTTCTGTCTGCAGAGTACTCATCTTGGCCAAGGCACAAATGTATGCTTTTATTTCCTCCTGTTCAGAAGCCACCAATAATCAGGTGTTTGGCCACGGAAGCCTGGTAAGATAAATGTACAATTTGAACAAAGATTTCAAATTTAATGTTGAAGTGTCAGGAGGGATGTGGGGGGATGGGGAGAAATGGGTGTGGACTAATTTGGGGCTATTAGAAGCAGTTTTAATGTTTTCCACCATGGGATATTTATCTGCTGGAACTTTCTGACTTGAATATGGATGTGTTTTTTAGCCTTGTGATGGGAGTTGCAATGAAGGGTCCATTTCTAGGGGTGGAGAGGTTTAACTCATGGAACAAGGAACGTAGCAAGGAATGGAGAAGACTGGACAGCTAATCTGGGACGCTCCTCACTTTCTTTCCACAGTTCTGCCAAGCACAGCAGAAATTTGCCTTGCCCAGAGAGGTCAACAACAGCCTTGAGTTTCTTTTTTCTCTCGGTGTTTCTGAAACGTTGCCAGTCAGGATGAAGAGAAGGTACGGACTAAATAGCAACACATTCCTCCAGCTCCTCTTAGACAGCGCACTGGAAGGGGTCTGCAAAAAGACTGGGGAGTGTTGGGGGAGCCTTTCTGCAACTGGTGGAACTCATAACGAGAGAGACTGCTTAGGGTGGCATTTCAGAGGTTTTTGATAGAGCTCTAAGGCTTGCCAGGTGTGACAGTCAAGGAGAAATTTGGTATCTGGCGGTTCATAATCCCAGCTTTGTTCTTCAGGAATTGCTTCAGCCTCAGTAAGAGTGAATCACTGTTTGCAGGCTCAGAGTTGTTTCCCACAGCACAGTCAGGTTTGAATCACACATCAGGACCAGGGAAAGGAGGAGACAAGGTGACTCCCTCGCCTGCTTGAATCGAAGCCCCCCACTGCATGGAGTGCCTCCAGTTCCAATCGCTTTTCTGCTCGTAACGGCATAAAAATCATTCCTTCGTGCAGCAGTTTGTAGATGGAGGTCTGATGTTGTCTCCTCATCAGGCAGTTCCCTGGCTCCATCCCCAAAGCAGAACTTTTTCAGATAATTTTCTCAGGATAACAGACCTCTCAGACACCTTGCTTTGTGGTGCTGGCAGCATTAGGGTCTGTCAGCTGTGGTGGGCACCGTGCAGCGCAGGGGGCCTCCACGTGGTTTGGGAAGCGCTGCGGTGTTAGGGCTGTCTCGCCCAGCACGAGTAGGTCTGGTGCAGCACGTCTTCTCCGCTCTGTTCGCACCCTCCCACGTTCTCTCCTTCCTTCCAGATCCCCACCAGGCGTGTGGGTCACCCACGGGGGAGAAGCTGTGGCTCTGTTGTGTGAATCCGGCCTGTTACCACAATCGGGGGTCTGCTATCGTGGACTCTAACTCCTGCTTCCTAGGAGGGAGACAAGCAAGCGTTGGCTGAAGGCATACAGACGTGCCTGGGCACAAGGATTTTGTCTGAAGACAGCTGGGAGGATGGGACAGATGTAAATGTCTGATCTGCTCCGTCTTACAGGTTGTAGTGAATGATTGCGATGCACGTTGCGGCTGCACTGTATTGGGGAGGTCAGGAGAGCAATGAGGGTGTACGGCAGGGCAGAGGGAGGCGGCGGATGGCATTGCAATCTCTCCTCGCTCAGGGTTGTGTTGATCTCTTCCTGCCAAGAGGAGTTTTCTTGGCACCTCGTTCTTAGACCTGCAAGTCTCTTATTTGACAGCCTGGAAATTTAATATCCACCGGCTGAGGTGGGTAGCTGCGCTCCCGTCAAGCCAGCGCACTTTGCAGGTGTTTGTGGCAGTACATAAAAGGATCACAGTGCACAGACTGTTAATTTTTAAGATTGCCCAAGATGCTGTGCAGAATTCTGTGCTGCTGATGGACGGATGTTGTGGTAGTTCTGTAAATGAAGCACCCTAAATGAGTAGCGTGCAGGAAACTAAAGACGTTATGCTGTGCCACAGCTACAAGGATAACCTTTAAGCAAGCCTTACGTTTGTGTTCTCGAGGAAGGAAGGCACTTAACTACCTGTTGTTGTCTTCTAAACTGGATCCAGGTGCAATGCTTGTTTAATTGAACGTCCTTCCATCTCCACAAAGGCTCTCCTCACCCTTGCCTCTAACCCTATACATGCGGTTAGGTACTGCTGAGGGCTGTAGTGGCCGGTCCCCACGCACAGCACCGCTGAGCTCTCCTTCCCAAAGCCCTCAGGAGGAGCTGGGGAGGTCTGGCGGGTGCATGGCAGTGCCCCAGTGCTTCCAGCCACCCTCACCCTGGCACTTCGGGGTGCCTTTGGGGGCATTTCTGGAGGTAAGGGCTCCAGGTGTGGCTGAGGGCAAAGCCTGCCCCCAGCTCGGGGTATTTTGAAACGTGCCCAGCAGGTAATGAACACCGCCCGAAGTGTGTTTGTTTTACTGAGTGCTGCCAGATGCACCGTCACTGTCTCACCTGACCCTAATTACTCACTCACATCACTTCAATCTTCCTGTCAAGAAAATAACACGGGGTGAAATTAAGTATGGTATTACAGGAGAGAGCAGAGCTGCAGGGGCCGACCTCTGCACCTTCCACAGCCCCGGGCTGCTGCTGGGAGGGGAGAGCCGTGGCTGTGAGTAGGACGGGGTGCTGCTGCGGGGCTTAGGGCTCGCTCCCCGGCCCCAGCCCCATCGCTCACCTCCTCTCCAGCAGGGCACGGTGCTTTGAGTAGGGGCAGCAGGAACGAGCTGTGTTTGGATACAGAGTGTGGCACAGCTGCTAGCGAGGGACAAGAGGGGTTCATTGCTCGGTGTGGGGCTGCGTTGGGGTGGAGGTGCTGGGCGCTGCTGCTCCTTGCTGTGTGTGCCCCGTCTCCTGGGGGCGAGGACTCCAGCGCTGGGTGCTTTAACCTGGGGACTCCCAGAGCGGCAGAGGTTGGAGGGGACCAGAGCAGGAGCAGCTGGAGCACGTCCCACAGGATCACATCCCACAGGATCACGTCCAGGTGATGCCGTGACTGAATCCTAAAGCAACTTTTTGGCCTGGTTCCCAGGTGAAAAAGCAGCATTTTGTGTAACCCACAGCTCCCCCCTTCCACCCCGGCGGCCTCGCACCCCTCTCCCCTTCCCCTATTTCTCCCCCACCTTCCCCTTCCCCTGACAGACCCGGGGGGGGGGGGGCGAGGCTTCACCACCCCCCCCCAAACTTTCTCCCCCCTCACTGAGGGGGCGCCGCCGCCTTCCCCTCCCCGCCGGTCCCTCCCTCTCCTCCCTCTCCCTTCCCCTCCTCCCTCCTCTCCCTCTCCACAGCGGCCCCGCCGCGGTGCGGAGCGGCGGCGGGCGGCGATGCTGCCCCTCCCCGGCGGGGCCCCGGCGGCTGCAGCGGGGCCGGGAGGAGGAGGAGGAGGAGGCAGAGGAGGAGGAGGCGGCACGGGCAGCACCAGGTGAGGCCGCCCCGTCCCGTCCCGTCCCCTCCCTGCCCCTTCCCTTCCCCACGCGCGCTCCCGAGCCCTCCGCCAGGCGCGGCCCCGCGGCCGGGGGAACAATGGCGGCGGCCGAGCGGGGAGGGGAGGGGAAGGGTGGGGAGGGAGGGGGAGGGAAGGGGCGGGCGCCTCCACCTGCGCGCATGGAGCGGCGCTGAGAGGGGCGGCGGGGGGGGACGCGGCCGCCGCCGGGCCCTGAGGAGCCGCCGCCGCCTCCTCCTCCTCCCTCGCGGGCCCGGCGCTGAGGTGAGTGCGGGGTGGGGGGGGGTGGGGGGAGAGAGACCCCCGGGGAGGAGGAGGAGGAGGAGGAGGGGAGGAAGGAGGGGGCCGCGGCCTGCCCGCACTGCGCGGGGCCTGCGGGGATGGGAGGGCCGGGGAGCGGCCCCCGGAGCCGGGGGGAAGGGGAAGGGGGCAGCGGGGGGCAGGATGGAGCCCGCCTCATTGTCTGCAGAGCGAGCCATCTGCCCGGCCGGCCCCTTCCCTTCCCTTCCCTTCCCTTCCCTTCCCTTCCCTTCCCTTCCCTTCCCTTCCCTTCCCTATCCCCTCTTTTCCCTCCCCATCCCTTCCTTTTCCCTTCCCTTCCTTCCCCATCCCTTCCTTTTCCCTCCCCATCCCTTCCTTCCCCCATCCCTTCCTTCCCCCATCCCTTCCCTTCCCTCCTTCCCATTCCCCATCCCTTCCCTTCCCATCCCCAGCCCCGCAGGCCGCCAGCTCGCGGAGCACCACAGAAATTACAGAGCCAAAAAAAAAAAAAAAATAATAAAAATAAATAAACCCCAAGCCCATCACCACCTCCCCCGTTCCCCCCCAAAAAAAAAACCCACAAAGGCAGCCCCCGGCTGGCTCCTGGCACCCCGCGCCGGGTGCCGGCCAGGTGCGGGGCTGGGGCTGCGGCGATTGCGGGCGAAGCACTTGTGGCAAATTTAATGTTTGACAAAAGGAGCGGAGCTGTGGAACCGGCGGCAATTATGTAAGGAGCAGGGCTGGATGCGCCTCGAGTCCGCTCCATAAATCAACCTGCTGGGCGAACAAACCTCGCTCTGCACCAGCGCTCCACGCCACGCTGCTCATTACTCCCGTTATTGTTATTTTACTATCGCTGTTATTATTTTGCGTCTGTATATGTGCATTTTTTTTCCTTTCAAGGGGCTGAAGCCTGGCCGTGGGGTCTCGGCTGTCGCTGTGGGAGCGCGTGAAGCCCGTGGGGAGGGTGGGCGCAGGGCGGAGCGGGGCCTTGGGCAGCGCCTGCGGGTCCCCGGCCCGTACAAAGCTGCATTGATTCGGCTCTCTGCCTTCGCGGATAATGATTTTCCCCAAAGCTCTAACTAAGGGAAGAAAAGAGAGTCCCCCGGTCGGCCTACACAGTAGTACAGTATCTTTGAAAGCGCGTATCCGGCTGCGAATAAAGGGAGCCAGTCCGAGGGCTCAGCAGCAATGAAAGGCGGCAGCGAAGGGGAGCCGCCGGCCCTCCCCTGCCCCTCGTTCTGCTTCAGGGGGCGCGGGGGGGCCTTGGGGCGTTTTCGTCTTTTTTTTTTTTTCTTTTTTTTGCTTGCTGTCTTGTGGAGCAGGGCCCTGTCTCCCCTCGCGGATGGTCAGTGAGAAGTCCTTTGGATCGGGGCGGGTGATAAAAAAGGGGAGAGAATCGTGGCCGGGTGGCTGTCGGCGAGCGTGGCTGCGTAGGGCGGTGTTTCGGTGGGGTCGATGCCTGGTGGGTGTTTTTGGCGTTTTCTTCTCCCTTTCTGTGTTGGGAAGACTTGGACGAGTTTGCAAAGCCGGGGGGAGGCCTGGGGAGGAAGTATGGCCAGACAAAGGAGCGCGGCTCGGGCCGGCAGCCCAGGTGTAGGACGCGAGCACCGGCGGGCAGGGCAGCAGATATAACCCACCTTGCCCGTCGTGGCCAGAGCAATAGCAGCTCCATTCCTGCCCTGCTGATTTCCCCAGCGAATGGTCCCCTTAAAGTTTATGCCCTGTCACAGGCAACGCTGGGAAATGCTCTTTTCCTCGGGGAGGAGAGTTCCCGGCTTTGCCTGAGTCCTGCGTGGACACCACAGTCACCGGCTTTGTGCTTGGCCTGGCAAGGCAGGTGGAGTGAGCATCAAATGCAGCAGAATTGCTGTTGCCTCTCAAAAACAGCACTTTTGGCTCTGTGAGGGCGTTCGCAGAAAGGTATTTGGGGAGTTGGGAGCGAAATAATTTCAATGCGATCCACCTGCGACGTGCCAGGCCCTCCTCCTCACCTGGGCGAGGGCTGGGCCTTTTTTTTTGGGTGCTGAGTCTTTGTGTCCTGCTAGCGCGGTTTGTGTTGGCTTCATCATCGCTACCTGGGCATCTGGGCAGGTGGTCAGCAAGCTGGCAAGACGTGTGGTGTAACACCAAGTGCGTTTGGTGAAGGCTCCTGCGTGTCCTAGTGGTGTGGACATCCCATAGGGGTTGCATCCTGGTGCTGGGAGCTGAGTGGTGAGGTTGGGAGCAGCAGAGGCAGTTGCTTGGTTTAAGCATCCGTGTGTTGAGCATGGATTTAGTCTGAAGGATGCACAAATTTGGGATAAACCACCCTGCTGTTGCACCTCAGTGTTGGCGTCGTTGGTTTCACAGCTCTGGGTTTTGGGGGTGCCCGGTAAAGCCGAGCTGCAGCGAAGGCGCTGGAAGGAGCCGCGCAAGGCGGCGATGGCTGCGGCCACGTGCCTCATCCCTGAATCCCCGACCACGTCCCCTCATGGAGGAGGTGGCTTTGGTTCAGCAGTGCTTCGGGCAGCGGCGCCGGGTGGGTTTTGTGTGCAGGGAATGGCGTGTCAGCTGCGTAACGCCGCTTTTGTGCGCATCGCTCCCAAATCGACGTCTGGGGAGCGGCACGGAGCAAAGGCTCCAGACCAGCAGGTCTCTGATATTTTTTTGCAGCGGTGCCTTTTTATTCAAAGCAGGTGTCATGGAGATCTTTCATCCCGGGATTTCTTTCATCCCTGGCGTTTGTTAGCTCGTGTTCAAACTTTAAATCTGGAGAATTTCTTGTGTACAGGAGGCGTTCTGGCGTCCCTCTCAGGCAGGGTGAGCGCGGGGCCGGGGCTTGGTTTCCTTCCCACCCTGCTGGGTGCGGGAGGTGCTTGGTGCCCCGCAGCCCTGTGTGGTTTTAACAAAGCTCTGGGAACTCTTTTTTATTACAAAATGCCTAATTTATCCAAGCTCTCGTCTCGATAGCCTCCCGTGATAGAAAATTCTGCTGCCTAATTGCTTCCTTTCACCGATCCTGTATTTCTCTCTCTCTCTCTCTCTCTCTCTCTCTCTCTTTTTAATAAATTTTGTTTGTGCAGTGCCTGCAGAGCATGGGTGGATGTGTCACTAGAGGTTTCGGGTTGATCTTCTTTCCCAGCTTTCCTGCTCTTGCCCTTTGGTATGACCGTGGTGCGCCCAACCACGAGGCCTGGCACTGCTCCTGCTCGCTTCGTGCACTGAGCCATTCCTAACGCCTCTCCGAAACACCCTTACCCTTTCTGGGGGTGTGGGGGCTGCCTCTGGAGCTGGGTGCTGAGAAAAACAAGTCTCGATTCATTTCCTTGCGCTTAAAAGTATCCAGGAGGGGTTTTGATGGCGAGTGTTAGGGCAGAAGAACCGGGCACAGAGAAGAGGGGGGCCCCGTGGATTTTGTCTCCAGCATAACGTCCCGATGAATGGCTCGAGTCTTTGATGGGGAAGAGAAGCTGAGGCCTTCTGAAAAGCCTGTTTATTGACATTAATTATTTTTTATTAGTTACAGCATCCATAGTTCGTTGGCAGTAGGAGAGCCCAAAGTAAGAACATTAAATCTTCAGAAGTTTTTCAAAGCTTGCATTTTTCATAAGAAGCTTGTGAAGCTTCAAATCTAAAGCTTCCAAAGCCTTTTTTTTTTTTTTTAATTCTTCAGAAGTGCCACTGAAGCTCTTCTTTAATTTTTAGTATTTTAGCTGAAACTATAAGGTTTTTATATATATATAAAAAAGGGTTCTTTCCCATCCGTTGCGCCAGCCCCAATTTCCCACTCCTTGGCCGCAGCCCCAGGCTCTGACCGTGCTCTGAGGACCGGGCGTTCCCCGTGTTCCCCCAGAGGGTGAGGAATAATTTGGGGTTTTCTCGGTTCTGGAAACGAGAGCGGTGGGGAGAGGGGCTGTTCTAGCTACGAATGCTTTTCTGAAGAACAAACACAATTTTCAGACGTTGGGTGAGCAGTTTGGCTTGGGAGTTGCCTTTAACATGGAGGGGTGGGTGGAATTTTCGGGAAGATGGGAAGGGAAAAGGCCTGCTGCTGACCACAATTTCTCAGTTCATATTAAAGCAAACAAGCAAACCCCGATCTTCGTGACCCCACTGCCTCTGTAGGGAGCGACTCGCGGTAATTTCCTGTGGTTTGTTTGTGTCTGTCCAAGGATATCCACGGCATCAACATCACCTGTCCGTGTGGTGGCTCGTCCCGGGCCCCTTGTGGGTGGGTGTGATGGCTTGGAGATCCAGCAGCTCGTGCGGGGATCGGGGAACATTTAGGACCATGGCTGGACTCGGGGGCTGCGAGTTCGGCTGGAGCAGGGCAGCTCCGTGGGTAACCCGTGGGTAACCCAGTCGGGCACAGCAAATGCAGAGAAGCCATCAGCTGAAACCTCCTGCGGAAAGCACAATTTGTCCTAACCCAGTAACCTTCGCTGCCTTAATTGTCGTATTTGTCTGGGCAGCTCATCGGCTGATGGGGACTCGGTACTGCAGCACAAGCGGTTTTGTTTACTGTGCCTGCTCCTTTCTTTAATTTGAACTAATTCCTTCCCTGCTTTCTCTCTCCGTCTGAGCCTTTCCTCGTCCTAGCTGCTGCAGCGCCAGCCTTTCTGCACGAGAGGTCCCTGGTTTGAAAGGGTGAATTTCCTGCTGGCCTTGAGCTGCTTGGCTCAAAATTCATCGCTCCGTCAGGCAACGCGAGCTGGTGGCTTGGCTTTACCTTTGGTTTGGGGTTTGTGCACGTGTAGAGCATCAGCCGTGTGGGTCCAGGACCTGGTGCTCGGTGGCCAGCGGGCCTGGGGCTGGGTTTGCCCCTGGGGAGGCGAGGTGGCCACCTTTTGGGGTGCCCCAAGGTGTTTGTGGGCAGAGCAATGCCCTGCGGTGGTTTGGCTGCAGAGCGTGATCAATTCGGGGGAATTTGTTTGCTGTTATTTATTCAGATCTGGGAAGGACGGTTGTGCAAAGACCAAAGAAAAATGGTTTTAGTCTGACAAATGCCAAGGGTTTTTTGTTTTGTTTTTAAAGCCCAAACAAACCCTTTGGGATCCTTGGCTGGGTACATAATAGCATGAAATAGACCATTTCTTTCATTCGGCTCCCTAAAAATCCAATTCTTTATGCATTTAAAGTGGGAGTTGAGGCAAAAACAGAGTTTAGCTCTGCTGACCTATATTTATGAAAAGAGAAGGCTTGCTAAGCGTTGCAAGGAAATGTATAATGCTGTTTGCATACTGCAATAAAACGTATACACGTGCTAACAACACTTCGGGGATTCTTCCTCTTCTTACCGCGTGTTTCAGCCCTTTCCAGCCAGAATCGGTCCGTTCGAGCTCCCCATCAGCAAGGAGGGGCAGCAGAGCAGGTAGTTTAGCGTAAGCAAGGAGCAGAGGTGGCACTGAAAGCCTCCCCGATCCCAAGGCTTAAAGGTGAACCTTTATTCATTAAAAATAAAAAATAAAAAATCAGCTATTTTTGTAGTGCGCAGCTTAATGGTGATCATGCTGCTTCTTGCATAACTGTGGCACAGATGTTATTTTTTGTAATGTTGCCTGGCTTATTTAAAAGGGAAAGGGAGGAAGGGAATTTATCTCTTTGGAGATGAATATGTGGAGCCCATTAGTTACAAAAAGTGTGAAGAGCTTGTTACAGCTGAAACTAGCACAGCTCTGAAAGGCTGATCTGCGGAGTAGAGCTCTTCAGATAAAGAAGGAGCGTTGTATCTTCGGGAGTTTGTTGTGTGTGCTGCCAGATAGCCTAAAATCAGACCTCACTGAAGTATTTGCACACATCGTGTTTGGGCAGATGCTTAAGTACCCTGTGGAGCCGAGGCCAAATCTGAATGTCCGTTTCATGAAACAAGGCGTTGGCGAAGCTCGGTCTCACTGGGTAAGCACAACTCGTGCTTAGGGCTGATGGACACGGGAATGAAATGCGTCACTGGGCGTTGCTGAGCGTTAAAGCATTCGTCTTATTGCGCTGGACAACAAAACCTTTGAAGCTGCTTTCTTTGGCTGAAGAAATTTGTGCGGAACTATGCGGGGTTTTGCCGGCAGGAAGAAGTCACGTGCGGCCCTACAACGTCCTGGTGGAACAGGCAAGAGGAGGTAACGCCACCATCCCTTTGGCATTTCTGATGACCTTGGAAGCTTTGCAGTAACAGCAACGCAAGGAAGCGAAGATGAAAGTGGTAAACGCTGTATTTATATTTAATAACATTGACTTAACAACCAAATGCCTGCTGTTTCGGAGCAGCGCAGCGCGTGCTGCTTTCTCGACGCGTTTGCTTCCTGAGCCTCGCCTGTCCTGCTTGCGTGGAGGCGCTCACCAGTGGTTGAGGGGCTGCAGAGCCTCATGTACAGGACGATGGGATGTCAGCATCGATGTCCTTTCTCCTGATGTATCAAAGATGAGTCTCTGCGAGATCACCTGCTGCGGGAAATAAAGCACGAGGCAAAATAAATGCCAAGCAACAGCCATCGAAGGCTGGAGTGTGCTAACCCAGCAGGGTGGCAGGGTTACATGCTCTTGGGGGTGAATTCCTGCTTCTTGCCATCCCCGTGGGATGGAGGCAGTGGGCAGGGGTGAGGGCTGAGCACCCTGGCAGCAGCCCTGGGGTTGAAGCCCCGTGGTGCAAGCCGCCCCTGCCCGCTGCGGAGGGGTGCACGGGGAAGGCTGGCCTGGAATAGGAGGGCTTGTGCTTGATGCAAGCTGTGTTTACTTTTGAAAATTCAGTTTATTAAACTCAAGGCTGCAGAACTCTGGGGATCAGTGATGCTGTCTGAACATCACCTTACGCACCGCACAAGCAATTTTTCAAAATTACTTTTTTAATTAAAAGTTGTATCAGTTTAATGCGAGTTAAAGGAAACTTCCCGGGCTTAGCGGTGTCTGCAACCAGGTTTGGGAAGAACCTTCTTCCGCCCTTGTAAGTTCATCCAAAATAGCCAGTGTGCATGCGAGGAGAGGGGAATCTCCTCCTGTGCCTTGCATCCGAGGAACTGCAGGGTAAAGGTATTTATTGATTATCAGTCAAGCTGCGTTCCAATATCCTCCGCAATAGCTGTGCGGAGCTGAATTGGAATATGAACACAAGGAAAACAAGGAGGGCTCGAGGTACAGCAGAGGAAAGTCAATACAGAAGTTATTTAAATGTCAGCTGCCTGGAAGAGCTCTGCTCAGAAGCTGCAAGGAGAGATTAGGTCTAGGACATAATGCATGAGCGTGAGGAAGGAGGAAGATTGCTGAGCGAGTCAGGTGCTGCAGGGAACGCGTGTGAAAGGAATGTATTAAGGAGGAGGAAGGCAAGAAGAAATTGCTGGCTGAAAATTACATCTGACAATTAGTTCTGAGCAATTAATTGGAGGAGCACGTGGCTGTTGGAGACGGGAAGGTTGCGGTCATAGTAGGTGGGCGATCTGATCCATCGTAAGTGTTATTCATCAGCGCAGCCGGTTGACAGGGACAAGCAACGCTCATCACAAACCCGTGTCCTACATTCATGTTATTTTGTGTTTGTTTTCCGGGCGTATATGCGGCGTCCCTGCAAGCAAAGGATTCCTGGAATTCAAATTACATTGGCTAAACAAAGCCAAGAGGCCTGAAGTTGTAATTGCGTGGCGTTTGTCGACTTAAGGAGGTTTGCATTCGGGGAGAACTCAATCCAAAAAAAGTCACTGCGTGGTAGATGAATGGCCTGAGTTTCATGGCCAGCCTCGTGCTGGTGCTGAGCCCCATCTCATGGAGGGCAGTGTGTGTGTGGCAGCGGTGCGGTGCCCCAGGTCATATGAACAGGTCCCAAACTGGCTGTGGTTTGGGTGCCAGGTCCATTTCTTTACCCCGGGCACCCGGTGTGAGCGTGTAGCAGCGTGCACTGTTTGCGTTTGGATTGGTCGCGCATTGGTTGTGGTCTTGTTGTGCCACCCCGAGAGCAAACACGCATTTATTAAAAACCATCCCGACCGGCGCACGTGCTCCTCTCCTGCAGCGAGGACAGGGAACAAACAGCCCATGACGAGCGTCATTAGCAGCGCTTACTGCTCAGCCGGGTGTGCCGCAGAGGAGCCCATTTACACTGGGAAATGTGTGATCCCTCCGAGGGCAGGATGACCACGCAGGCTGAGCGTTTAACTACCAGGAGGGACAGAGGATGGATCCGAAGCCACGCTCTGAAGCAGTCGACGTAGGTAGGCGTGCACTGAAAACGCAAGGCAGGTGTCGTGTAGTGGTCTGAGCCAAGCAAGCCCGAGCCCAGTCCTCCCAGCAGCACTCACACACACCATTGCTCTGCTGGATGTAGGGTGCTGACGCTGCTTTTCTGTCCTGCTCGCCCCGCTTGCGTAATGGGATTGCTAATATGGAGGTGTTGGCTTCCCTGGGGTGTTGTGAAAATTAGTTGAAGTATGTGGCGTGTGTTGAAAGAGTCCAAGTCTCTTGGTGCTGATCATAACAACCACTGCTTTAAAAGCACGTCTCCAGTTCTAGAAAAAACATTTCCTCTCTTGCTAGGTTGGCTTCTCATATTTTTAGTGTTCTTCGTGTGTGGTGTCCCTTGGCTCTTCTCGTATACAGATGTTTTTTTATAAAACCTTCTATTTTGTTCCAGATCTGAGCCTCAAATTTTGATTACTACACAAGATAAGAGCAGGAGGCAGGAGGCCCTGTGGCAGTGCCACGGTTGCTGCCGTCCTTGCTGAGCAGTGCTTGCGGTCCCTCGTGCCTTGGGATGGACCCACGAGGATGCTCCGTTACACCTAGCTAACGGGGCTGCTCTGGCTGGGGAGGATCCTTCAGCTCGTCCAACGTTGGCTCTGTCTCTAGAGAAAGCTGGGAAGCAAACGGGCTGGCAGGAGGGGTGGGCCCGGGGCGGTGAGAGGAAATTTAGGGGAAAGAGATGCTGTCCCTCCCCTCCCTCTGTTACTGAGATGGGGCGGTGGCCACTGGCATCCCCTTAGGGACACGCGGCTCCAATGCGGCATCAGCCGAAGCCTTTTGGGGCAGCCACCAAGGTGAGCACACCCCACACGTTTCAGTTTGCGTACTCCTGAAGTGCTGAAAAAACGAGGCAATTTTTCAAAGTTTTGCACACAGAACTTTCCTCCTTTTTGTATGCCATGGAGAAGCTATCATACTTAATTAAAAGACTCACACTATTCTTCTGAAGCTTTCTATTCCAGTAAAAGGTGGAGAGAGCTTTCTGAAGATTACTGTTGGCCGGGACTGGTTTCCTGTCAAAAAATGACCCGTTTTAGCAGTTTCTTCAAAAAGCATCTGGGGAGCCAGTTGAACCTAAACTAAGAGGGAGTAGAAATATGAAGCACAGTTTCTGGAAGCGTTTAAACTAGACATTTCTTGGAGGGGATCCTTCCAAGGGTTGGTCTAGGTTGACTGTAGGTGGTATTAAAAATCTCAGATGCGACTGGAAGGTGGATTGAAAATGAAAGGAGAGCTGGAGGAGACAAGTGGAGGGCGGAGTGGGGCAAGAAAACCCCCTGCCTTCCTCACAGCACTCGCCTGAGACACATGTAAGCCTTACCTTCCTCGTGGGCTTGGTCTCCTCCTCTTCTCCTTGCCTTCTTGTCGCTCTCTTTGGTATCGAAGCCTCATCCCATGCGGGTTAGTTTGCTTCTGGTGCCTGAGTTCTCGTAGAGGCTGAGATGAAACCCGGCAAACTGGGTTCTGAGAGCTCTCTTCTAATTCTGCTGCATAATGGAGGTGAGCAGTACTTACATAACGATACCCTGCGATGTTAATAGATTTAATAACCCAGAAAGGTGGGAAGAGGCTCTGAATTACCTATAAAAACTGCATCTAACTAATGAAGTTTATGGGAAACTCATCTCTTTGAAGAAGAGTCGGGTGGTAGACACAAGACTGGCGCATATGCTCAGGGAAGGAAAAAGGATGGAGCTGGCTGTCCCAACCAGCATAAATCTCCCGTTAAAATAAGTTCTCAGGTGCTGGTGGATTAACCCAGTTTTACGTGGGCTTCTAGTTAAACTCTTGTAAAAATGTAAACAACACTTGCTTCACTTGATTTATTTTTTTTTTCCAAGTGTAGATATGTTCCAGTCCTAGGGATTATAGTGCCGTATGTGCCCGGTGAAAACAATCGGTTCATTAATGCTGTTTTGTTAGACCTTGCCCCCCTCTCGCCATGGTGATAAGGGACCTTAATTAGCTCCAGAACAAATGCTGGAGAGTTTGACAAAAAGGAGAAACCCGGGGAGGGGGTGGAGAAACGCAGCGATGTCGTTAGCAGATATATGCAAAGAGCCGCGTCCTGCCGAGGAGAGGCCGTGCTTTGTTGGAAACGTTGGTTTTCCTTCCCGAGAAGGCTGTGAGCATCCGTGGACAGCTTGGGGAATCGATGTTGGCAGCTTTAGGGTTGCCAGGCCAAGCTCCTGGGTGTGGGCACCTCTCCATCTGCCGAGGGGATCGGGCCAGGAGAGCGCTGTCAGTGCTGGGAGGTGTAAAAACACCCGTACACGGGGGCTGGGGGCATCCCCCGCTGGGAAGGGGGCGAGGGATTGGGCTGGTTCCTGTGTCCGGCCGTGGGCAGGGGGTGTCTGTCGGGGAGGGTGAGAAGGGAAGGAGAACCAGAGCTCTTCCAGCAGCGGCTGCGGGGAAGGGGAGCTGGGATGCCGGAGGATGGAAGGGCAGCTTGGCAAATGCCACTAGCTCAAAACCAAAGAGAGGCAGCTTTCTGTCGGGAGAGAGTTCAAAAAAATCAAGCACGTGGAAATACAAGCATCAACAACTACGGTGATGTATTCTTTAGGAAATGTTAGGTTGTGCTTTTTTTTTTTTTTTTAATCTGAATATTGGGTTTTCGGGGTCCACCATCACAACCTCCTCTGCAGTCACCTGAGGTAGAATATTAAAAAAAAAAACAAAAACACAATGTTTTATATGTCCGTAATTTTTTTGGTTTAAACTGGTGTTTGCTGGACTCAGGGTATGTTGTATGGAACAAAGTTGTTTTGGACGTGTTAGTTTGTGCAGGTTCCTTCGTGGTTGGTTTAGATGGGACTCGGGTTAAGGAGGAGGCTCCGGGTATCACGGGGTTTGCCAGGTCTGCGGCCTCGGGGCGCGGGGCTTCAGCTCTACAAAGGCAGCTTTGTTTTTCCTGCAGCGCGTGCTGGAAAGAGGAACTATTTGAAGTGGGTTAGGTGGATGATTTCTCATGTGTAGGCACAGACAGTAGGATAAAAGGAACTGCTGGTTCTTGTCGTTGGCTGTTTCTGTGTGTTTCCAATAACCATCTTCAGGATTTTCATTCGAGGCTGGCAGAATCTCCTGCCGAATTCTTGACATCTTTTCAAAAGCCCGGAGTTACTTCTTTGGGCTTTTTTTCCACGTTTACCTTGAGAACATGATGGCCTTAGCTATGCAGGGCTATCCAGTGTTTGTTTATATTTTGCAGGAACAGAAAACAGGCTTCTTACTGGAATACATCAAAAAATTAGGTTGTTTCATTTCCATCTTCCCCTTTGCCTTCACGGGCTGAGAGTAACTGGTGTCAGCAACAAGCCTTAATTACGGTGAGAGTGGGGATACAGAGACAGCTTCATGGGTGCTCAAAATTACCGCCCGCTAACCAGTGCTGCAGAACCCACCGGGCAGTCTCACGGCTCTGCATCCCCCACAAGTGGCTGTGGGGGAGGCGTGGGGACGGTGACACCAGGACAGAGGGCTTGGAAGCGGCCTTGAGCAGGACCAGGTCACAAACTGAGTGGCCACCTTGAGTTGAAGATCCTCTTGGGTTGCTGGCAGGCTCCGTCAGAGCAGCAAACGCACTTGCAGGGTACTTAGTAGCGTAATTAAATGATCTAGAAGATTTAGTCCTAAAACATGATGAATGCTTTCTTTCCTTTTTTTTCTCAAAGCTTTTGTTCTTGGTGGTTGTAAATTCTTCGCATCTAAGACATTTTGTTTGGCTTTTACTAAGGAAAAATATGACGGGAGAGTTCTTAAAATTGCTATGTAAAGCTCAGATTTTGAGTTAAAATTTCAGCCTTTGCTGATTCCCGTCCATCCCAGGTGGATGTTTTGTCCATCTGCAGGCAACTACAGGGAGCAAGCACCGAAAGCCAAGAGGCAAAGGGTGCGGTGAGCAGCTTGGTGTAGTTACGGGGTGTGCTATGGGCTCTGCTCACGTAATTGCCATAAGGCCGGGGTGACTGCGTCCCGCTGGGGCACTGTGATGTGGCTGCCAAAGCAATGTTGTGGCGTGGGGGTGCGTGGAGGGGTCCTTGGCGGCCTGGCATCTGCTTCTGCAGCTTCTCCTGCTCTGGTTGTTGAAGCCTGACGTTAGAAAGACAGAACCTAATTAAGGATTAAGCGAGGGGATTTGCCGTGAGTCTGTTCAAGGCCCTGATTCGGCCACTCGGGTGCCACCTCTGGGGAGTCTCAGCCTGCACCTCAGGCACATCCAGGCACACGCTGTAAGAGGAGGATTCAAGGCTGTATGGAAATGCCATGCAGCAAACTGAGTCCTAAGAGATGTACAGGTTTGTGGGGCTTCAGGACGCATGCTGGGTTCCTGGTTCCTCGTAAGGGACCCCCCATGCGGGTCAGGGCTGGAGCACTCCCTTTCTGCTTGCCATCCGTCCTGACAGGAGGCCGGTACGGGGGGGGAATGTGCCCATCTCTGTTTGCAGCTGACTGGAAGAGGAAACTGGGCTGGAGACTGGGGCACTCAGTGGTGCCGATGTCTCGAGGGTTGTGGTATGGGTCCAGGAATCCAGCAAGCCAAGTGCTGCACTGGCCTTTAGGGCTTTTTAGGTGCTTTTAGGGCAGAGCGATGCTAGCAGCAATCATCCAAGACTCGTCGCGGTTTCCTCCCCGTGAGGCCAGCCTGGTCACCTCTTCCATCACCAGGACAGCCCAGGTGTCTGCTCGGGGTCCGTCCTGGCAGGGAAGCCCAGGCACATTTTGCCTGTCTCTGCCTTCCCCTACCTCGTAGCCCCCGCGTTCTGGCACCGCGGCCGTCTCCCACACGCAGATGGTGATGGGGAGCGGGGACGCGGGAGCTGGCGCGGTGCCGGCCGTGGCTGCGTGCAGGCTGGGGAGCAGGGGAGGTCACAGAGCTCCGGCAGGACTGCGGAGCTGCTGGCAGTGCCCCTCTGCAGGGCACAGCCTTGGGACAGCGTCACCATAACCTGCGTGGTGGCCCTGCTCTCCGAATGTCACCCGGAGTTTGTCGTTCGTTCAAGCAAATAGGCAGTCAAGCCAGTAAGTGTGCACAAATGTTCCCGAAATGAAATTGGCAAGCCGAAAGTGATGGTACGAAAGGGGGGAGGAGGGAATAAAAACGCTGAGGCTTTCTACAAAGCTTGATGGTAAGCAATTTATAAGCAGATGTTGGGAGCGTGAGTTTTACTTTGTGTTCTGGAAACTTTCTAGTCTTCTCTTTTCTTGTTAATGACAAAATAACAGCACCACTTCCAAGTCTGCCGTGAACAATCTCCTGTGTGCTTCGCTGCATAAAAATTCTTTTTGTGACCTGCAGAAATTTAACACAGAAACCTGAAATGTCTGCGTAACCCCGCTCCAGTGCCAAAAGCTCTTGCTATTCATCAGCTTTCAGCCTGTTGTCTGTAAAAGCCGGGGCTGTGGCCCTGTTAGGTGCTAGCAAGGTTCTTTAACAAATCTCTGAATCCCCTTTTCACAGATGGTAGGAGTGAGAGCAGGAGGCTGGGGGCCCGCTTTTGCAGAGGTGCTGCAGGTGCCCAGCTCCCAGGGACTTCGGGGCGAGGGCGATGAGCATCGTAGAGGTCAGTGAATTTAGCAGAAAGGCTCACCTGCTGGCGTAGACTCACGCGATTCATCCAGCTTCCCTGCGGCTGCTCAGAGGTTAACCTGCTCCTCTCCCACCTGAGATGGCAGACGAGGAAGCCAACCGCATCCACACCAGCGCGTCCACCCAGGGGACGAGGGCAGCAACGTCTGTCCAGGAGGCGGTGGTTGGCAGTGCTGGGGTTTCCTCCGCCTGAGGAAAGCTGGCTAGGATGTGCCAAAAAGCAGACGTTTCCTTTGGTCTAGTTAAACTGTTTAGTTCAGCCTTAACTGAAGCCTGAAGTGCTGGTTGTTCTCATCCGAGTGGGGGATGTTTTGGGTGCGTAGGTGCCAGAGCTGGTGGTGGTGTCCCGGGGAAATGCAGCTAGCCCCAGGAGCCAGGAGAATTAAAGGAATCCCATTTTTGCCAGCTTGTATGCAACAAAGATTTAACCTTATCCCCAAATTTACTGGCTCAATTTGACTCGAGTCTTTCCCTTCTTCCTAAACTCCCCATTATGGTTTTAAATACACGACTTTAGTATTCCTGATTGTGGTCCTAAAGCTACAAAGCACTGCTGGAAAATATCAAATACCTTCTGACACTTGCCATTTCTTTCTATGAGCATGACCTCTGGAATAATTCCAAAGCTCTGGGAAAGAATGAGATTTTCAGTAATGGCTACAGGCATTAAGGGCACAAATACCATTGAGTATCAGTGGGATTTATGCTCCTAAGTTGCTGTAAGTGCATTTCAAAGTCACATCCAAAACGTACCATTTAGAACAAGATATGTTGTTAATGCTCTGCATTTTTTTTTTTAAAGCAGATGTGTAGTAGAAATGAACAATAAAATGTAAGGTGGCTTATAATAGTATTCTTGCAGAAGAATTGTTAAATACATAATTATTACAAACAACTGAATTTTTGAGAGCTTTCCTTTTCAGGATTGCGCTTTGCTATGTTGATATTCATCCAGCTTGAGAGAAACCAAGGGCCTAAGGTTTCAGGGCAGAACTCCTCTACTCCATTGTTAATCAAGAAGAAATTTCTATATATTCCTACTGAGACAAGAAAATATCCCCAGTTCCCAAGAAATGTTCTAGTACACTGATTGTTAAATGTAAATGAGACCCTGTCATTAAAATCCATAGATTCACAGTGCTAAATGACAAATCGCATTTACCACATCGCTTAATGCACCATTCTTTTATTTTAATATCTTGAAGGCTTGTTACTGCTCAGCAGTGTCTCCCAAGTTTTCCAGGGGTTGCAGCTCCAGCTTTCTCGTGTCTCCAGTGGAAGTTTGCCTTCTGCTGGCTGCCGGCTCTCCTGGAGGAAGGGCTCGGGCTGTTGCATGAACAGATCCCTGCCACATTTCTCATTGCAGTACCCAAACTATCTCTTCTGATACACCACGTGTTCCAAAACCACACCGTTTTGCCCTCCTTCCTTGTCGGTGCCTGCCTGCGTTTCATTTCTTGAAGTCCCTTTGTGAAGAGAAGGCGATTCCTTTGGGAGC
This sequence comes from Anas acuta, assembly GCF_963932015.1. Classification (NCBI taxonomy): domain Eukaryota; kingdom Metazoa; phylum Chordata; class Aves; order Anseriformes; family Anatidae; genus Anas; species Anas acuta. The sequence continues at coordinate 4,722,941 of NC_088991.1, forward strand.
GATCTTCAGCTTTGTGCCCGTGCCTGAGCTGCTGCTCCATGGAATCCCGTCGTAGCGGTGGTGCTGGGCTCCCCTATTAGCAACTGCAGTTACATATTTAAACATATTTTACTGAAGTAATTATGCTTTATGGCCTGTAGCCAAACTGACTAATCCTGCTTCCTAGGAGCTCCGGGAAAAAACATACATGCCTGGAACTTGGCTAAAACTTCCCTTCGGCTCCTTCACGGCGTTTCCCTACGGTCAGGCAGCGCTCTGCAAATACGGGCGTCTTCACACAAGCAGGTCTCACACCCAGTGCTTCCATCCATCCATCCATCCATCCATCCATCCATCCATCCATCCATCCATCCATCCATCCATCCATCCATCCATCCATCCATCTCTCCGCCTTTGAGGCTGTCTTTGGTGGCAGGCCAGGGGCCTGTTTGCTGGGCTCATCCTCATCCTGGTGCTGCTGTAGAGGAGCTGCTCTCGGTGCACAGGTAGGCACGGCGCGTGTGCAGGGCTGGAGGGGGACTGGTCTTATTTTTTACGTCTGAGTATCCGTAGTTAGGTTTAAAACGTGAAGCCGTTAAACAATGAAAGCAGCGCCTGCTCCTGTAGAGGTCAATTTAACTGGTATAGCAGCACAAAAATACACAAAGGACCTATGTAACAAAACCTAATCGGCTTTAGCTTGAGGGTTACCAGAACCCACATCTTTCAGATCACTGCTGTCGGTACGTTTCTACAGTTCAGCACTATTTATTTATTGCAACCGAAGCGCAGTATTTGTACCTATTAAGCCTCTGAGTTTCCTTTTGTAGCTCCCTCCATATAAAGCAAGATGCGGCATTATTATTAAACTGTTCTTGAGGCTAAACATCGCGAATGTTATTCATGTGTGTTTATTAACAAAGGAGGAAGGGGGAGAAGGTTTAGCGCGTCTGGTTTGCTTGACTTGCATCAAGGATAACTTTGTAAGAGGAAGAGCTTTCAATAAGAATTTGAAATTGCATAATGAAAAGGTCCTGGAAATGATTAAAAAAAAACGGCCTGAAATCACTCTGAGAATTGTTGAGGTTTTTATTTTTTTTTGCATTTAAATTGGCAATGAAGTGTAATGAAGACAGTCAGAAATAACCCCTGACGCCCACACAGGGTATATATAGAGACTGTATTTACTCTGCTGTGCAAGCATCTACTGCAAGATGGCACATTAAAATGTGAACAAAACAGCACATCCACGCTCCTGGATGCCGCAGTGCTGTTACAATCTGATAAACAGTTCGAGTGCGGAGTGCATGCTGTGTGCATGCATTATCTCGCCGTAACGGTCTGCGTGCTGGCATTCAGTGGCCACCAGCTTTGTCTCCACCACGCACGGGGCGGCGCTGGGGGGGACGTTTGCAGGCTGCCCTCCCTCGCCTCCGAGGGGATTGCTTCGCACGCCGCCTGGGACCGGCTGGGTTCGCTCTGCAGCGCTCCGGCTTCCAAATTTCCCATCCCTGGTGCTTGGGCACGCACGGGCGGTTCATGGCTGAGAGTTCAAAGGAACCCTCTCGTCGTGCTGCTCTGTGGTGCTTGATGATGATGTTGAGGTTGTGATGGGTATTTGGCAGGGCACAGGATCCTAAATTCAGTCCTAAACTAACGTAGCTCTTGGGTGGTGGGGCTGGGTCACTCTTTGGCAGCAACGTTCCAGTGGCATGTTCACGTTCGTTTAGGTTTAATCTTTCTTTTTTTTTTTCCCAGTATAAAATTGTTTCCAGTCTTTTAGATATTTATATGACCTTCAGCACATGCACTAATCTCTTAATTCATTTTGTACTGAATGTATGGCAGAGTGAGACGTTAGCTTCAGAGGCTCATCTCAAAGGATACGTTAGGTCGAAAAATGTAAAGTATCAAATTTGGGAAGGAAAGACGAGCCCAGTTTTAAGTAACCAGCCTCTTCCTACCCCCAAGCTGTTTCACCTCTCCAATGTCATATTGCCTATGTTTGTAGGTGATAACATAGCATGAAAAGCACTTTGAGCATCCTGGAACGAACATTTTCACATTCAAGTAGATGTTTGCTTTCACGTTTTCCATATTTTTGTATACCTCTGTGAGAAATGCATTGCAGAGTCTTTGCATCTCAAGTTAACTAAAAATGTTTTAAATGCCAGTGGTAACTAATTGCAGCTAATGATTTCAGCGTGGGCATCCAGTTGCTCTGGCTGAGCCGTACTGCAGGAGACCAGAGTTCATCGTGCTCCCCTCCTGCCCACCTTGCTTTCTGGATGCTGAGGGAGAACAGGCAGAAGAATTTGGTTTGGGCTTTGTGGGATCAGGTGTTTGTTTGGTTTTTAGACAGCGAAAGGATTGGCTTTCTGGTCAGCAAGAAAGGCAGCATTTGTCTACTGCGCACGTGGTTTTTAGCGTGCGGTCCCGTGGCCTCCCATTTCATGAGTTCTGGCTCTAATTAAAAGGAGTGCTCCTTAAAAATGTAGGTATGGTGAAGAGGAAGAAAAAAATATGTGGCTAGTTGTTGGCAGCAGCTCATGTTTGCAAAGGAATGTCATCACCTTCAAAATTTGTTGTTTGTAAGAACGCTTTTTTACCTCCCGGTGTTGCGAGTAGCATTTAAAATAAGCAATACTGAGAAAAGATCATCAGAGTTCCTGTATTTTTCCAGGCTATTTTTGCGAAGATATCTGTATAAATACATTCAGAGAGTTTTTCCTATTTTGTATAGATTTTTTTTTCCACATAGCTGCAGCAGAGAACAAAGGTTTTATATTGGAAAAAGTATTATTTCTAAATTCTTACGGGGAAACTGGGACAGACAAGGTATGTAAATGAACTTCTAAGTCCCTTAAATTCTAACAGATTTTAAGAAGGCAATTTGCCTTTTAGGTTTACAGTCCCATCCAGATACTGTCATGCAGCATAAACAATAAAATTAAATGATTGTGTTCACTGTGTGGTTTTCATCGATAATGAACTCCTGATGCAGCGACTTGAGGAGAGGTTCAGGAGGGCTCGGCCGCGGGATGCGGTACGTGCTGATCCTGGTCAGTGCTTCCCTTCTCTTCTGGTGCTCCAGCTGTCCTGGTCAGTGCATTTATGAGCTCAGTGGCGAGGGAGGTCTCTTTCAGAAAAGCATGGGGGACAAGAAGTAGCGTTACGCATGTTGCATACCCCAAAATCCACCTGGCTGGTGTGGAACGGGCCATTTCGTGGAGCTTAGTGGTGTTGGAGATGTCTCTGTGCTGTGCTGACACCTGGCTGGAGTTAGGTGTTTGCTGGTATTAGTCGGGGGGGAGATGCCTGGGTTGGTCGGGCATTTTACGCCAGCACCCGCAGGCATTTCTAGATTTGCCTTGACTTGTTGGTGTAGTAGAAGTCCATCCGCAGTGTCTTCATCAGCATTTCATCTGAGGTTTGTTGCAAGGGGGAGAGAAGACAACTCAGCCCAACCCAACCCAACTCAACCCAACCCAACTGAACGAAGAGAGCCCGGCAGTATCTTCAGGGCAGCTCTTAGATGACCAAGGACCTTTGGGAGGACCCAGGAGCTGGGGCAGGTGGGTTGGGTGGGAGCACCCCAGCCCTTCCTGCTGAGGTCCTCTCCCTCCTGCTGCTTCCACCTCGGCCCATGTTGCCCTCCTCGGGGGGCTTTGCGGGGTCTTGAAGCCTCCCGGCACCGTTTTTGTCCGCTGGCCGCTCTTGTTTTGGAGGAAGCAGGGAAACTCAGCAGCCAAGGTGGATTTCCATCCCCGGCTCCCCTCTGTGTTGTTACAAGCATTTGCAGAACATATGGTGTGCAAGAAGCACCCTTTCTCGGTGAGATCCCGGCAAATTCTCAGCATATCAGGGTGAGTTACTTTTAGAGCGTCTCTTAACTCTTTAATCGACGGATTTCCATCCCTTAGCATTGCAGGAAAACATATGGTTCTTCCCCCCAGCAGTGTTGTGGTTGTTTTTTTGATTATTTTTTTTCCCTGGTTTGTTTTGCATGTGTGGTTGTGGGGTTTTTGTTATTTGTTTGTTTCATGGTTTGTATTGTTTATTTCCTTTCTTTTCTCGGAGCGAGACAGAGGGAAAATACTTTCTACCACCTCTAAATCTTGGCCAGGTGGCCTTTTGGGGATGACATGATTTTATCTTTGCTTTTGCATGCGGTTTAAATGACAAACCCCTCAAACTCTGGATTATTTGCAGGCCAGGCTCTGACCTTTCTGCATGCAGTGGGGGATTTTTTTAGCCCTTCCTCGTTAGTGCTGCCTGTCGGAGCAGTATTTTCCTTGCTAACCTCTGCCATTGCTGTACCTCCCAAAGTAAGGTTTCCCAGCCCGTTGCTGATTTTTATTCTTGGATGTATTGCACCAAGCATAAATATTTTACGTTGGATCTGCATATCTTACTTACCAGTGGACAGCTCTGCTTAATAAATAAAGACAGAGAAATAGTTGCTACAGCTGCTTGTTAGGCAGAACTCAATTTTTTAAGGACTAAAATACAGGAAATTCAAGTTTGCGTTTGTTTAAAAAAAAATAAATCACCAAGACACTGTCGATTACATGAAAATAGTGAAATTAAAGCCTGTTGCACATAAGCTGGCATGCAATCTGCACGATATATATTTTTAAAAATGTTCCTGTACCGTGAAAATAGTCAGTAGACATGTTCTGGTTTGTGGTGTTTTGGTTTATTTGGATGAAGTCGCTTCTTGGTGCCCCCCAGCCTGCAGACACACAAGGGATCAGTGGTCAGCATCCGCCAGGCAAAATCTCATTCAGTTTTTGTACAAGCTATAAAACCCATGTGTTATTAACAGTTGTTTGCTTTGGAAAGCAGCGTAAATAGATGCCAAAATAGGTGCAGGGGGTTGGTTTCTCAGTGCTGTACACAGGCTGAACGGACCTGCAGCACCAGGACAGCGAGTTTGGGTTCCTGTGGAAACAGCAATGAATGTGGCTGGGTATGGCACTGACGGGGTGTCTGTCACAGGGCTCACAGACCAGTTTTGGTTTGTTTCTGACCTTCCTGCCCAGACCACCTTGATCTAACTTTCAAATCTGGAATGACTTTTTGTCATCTTTTCTTCATTCTGTTCATTTCTGCAAAGGTGGGTAAGCGCTTGCTATTCCCAGGCGGCATGTTCCTATTCCCGAAACGTGGGGACCTGGGGGATTTTTTCACATCTGAGCCTGTGGCAGGTTCCTCGATCCAAAAACACGGCTCTGGTGCACATCGGTCCGGTCTCCTGCCAGCAGTAGGACAGTGGTGGCACTCGCTGGTGGTGGCATTGTCCCTTTGCTGGTGACGGCAGAGCCTCAGTAGCTCGGCTCATCCAGGCTGCTGGTTTGACAGGGCTTTTCGCATAGAGCCGTGGTGTTTATGTTAACATATAATGATAGTTCTGCTTGCATCCCATTAGAGCTTTTTTCTTTTTTCCCTTTTTTTTTTTTTTTTTTTTTTTTTTTTTTTCAACTACTGAAGAAAAAGCTAATGCTGCCAGCTGTCTCGGAGATGAGATAGGTAGATGGTTAGTAGATTTGTAATGTTCTTTCCCTCCCCCGGCCTTCCTTTCAGAAGAGCTTGAACATAGCTGGAGTCTGCAGCTCATTCTTAAGGATAAATTTACCCAGGAGTGAAATGCAGCTTCCTCCGAGGTGAATCAAAGCAGTTGTTACAGCTCGATTCAGCACCGAGGCTGGAGAGCGTCATCTCGGGCTCCAGCCTCAACACTGCTAAACAAACAAAAAAAATAAATAAAAAAAAATACATTGACATTGCTGCGTGAAGAAACAAAACGTTCCTGAGCGCCTTGCTCGTGCCCCTGAGGCTGCAGGACGCTGGGCTTTTTGGAAGCTTGTTCTGCACTTGTGGTGCCACCTCCACGTGGCGGGGGCTCCTGCTGCTCGCCGGGGTCCACCGATGATCCCCGGCACTCGCCTCATTTCCACTGGATGATGGTGGTGATGAACAGCCTTGATTTTGACGTTACAGGCATAAATCAAGCATATTGGTATTGTGTCTGCAATGGTAAAGGGCTTTAAAGGGTTCCAGAACTGGCGCTGTGAACAGAGCATGGATGGTAGCCGGGTGACTTTGGAGATCTGTTCGGGGCCTCGGACCACTTCTGCTTTCAGCTCTCCCCAGCTGCTTCCAGCTTGCCTGAGGGACGAGCACTCCTCGAGGGGAAGGCCGTGAGGGCGGACGCTGCGATGCGGGGAAGAGCAATCCCCTCTCTCCTCTCCTTGCTGGGCTCCTGGACCAGCACGCGGCGCCTTGCTGCTCCCGCGGATGCCTGGAGCCATGCCCTGCATCCCCGAGCACAGGGCTCATGCACGCAGCTTCTGCTTTTCCTAAAGTGCGATTCCTCTGAAGATCATCGACTGGAATCACAGCTTGCTAGGCTCTTGTCTTCTGAGATTGCCACCAGATAAATGTGCAGCTGTGGCAAGGGGCAGCTAGGAGCACAGCCTGCCAGTGCCAGGCTGCATGCAGGCATCCCACGGTCCCTTCGTGCCCGTCCCTGCGTCCCATCGCAGCCCTGCTCCTCTCCAAGAATCAGCCCAGACGAGACCGTGCCGCCTGCTCGACGTGCGACAGGTATCGTTTGCTCAGGCTTAATTTGCCACGGTGCGCCGGAGCGCTGGTCGTCACACGATAGCTGGAGACCTAACTGTGGTTTCCTTCTTGGAGATATTGTTAATTAAATTTTTTATGAAGGAGCCGAGGCACACCAGCAGTGATCTCCTTTCAAGCAGAAACGTAGCAGGCAGTTCCCAAAGAGACCTCATCTGCTCTCTTCTCTATGAAAATCAATTAGTGTTATGAATGTGTGATAGCTTCTTAAAAAAATCTGTCGTGATGGAGAAGTCTTTACACCTCAGAATAGTAAAGGGAAGGACGTCTCTGGCTCCTCCTTCTTTCCTTTTTCCCTCCCCTGTTCTGCCTGCTGAGCATTGCTGTGGCTGGGTGTCCACTTGAACTGTCTTCATTCAGATTCTTCGAGTTTTGGTCTTTAATTATTTTTTTAAAGAAAAACAAGCACAGAGTTCTGCTTGACAGGGACAATTTGCGAATCAAGAAATCCATACTTTGGTCCTTACGACTTCAGCAGCATCCCCAGGTGTGGGGATTGCTGGGGCAAGTTCTTGTTTCTTGTGTACCACATGCACTTGGATCCAGCGAGCGACCCGAGGTACGTGCTGTAGAGGCGGCATCCTCGTTGGTTTTGGAGTGGGGTGGCCGTTTGTGCTTCTGCTTAAACCCTTTTTAATTCCCTCTCTTTCAGTGGTGCAAACACTGTTTCATTGCTGATTGTATTTTTTTTTTTGAACTTCCTATCCAAGCTTAAACGCTGATTATTTTTTATTTTATTTTTTTCCCTCCTCACACTGTATTTCTGCCTAAGCTGAGCTGCAGACTAAAGAAAAATGTTGTACTTCCATGCTAAAATGCTTAATAGCTACGTACCAGTAATAGACAAAAGATCATTTTCTCAGCATGACAGCGTTACTGGAGTAAAGGACTTCAACCAATCTCAGAGGCGATGTTTGGGGCACATATTCTTGCCAAAGCCTTTATTTGCCATTGTTGCAGGTACAATATTGGAAATCTAGAATATGTTTTCAGGTGATTTCTCGAAACAATGGGTATTTAAAAAGAAGTGACTTGTGCAAATATAGAAGTTGCTTTAGAGAACACGTTCCCCAAACCATGCAGGTCGCAGAGTCGCATTTTTCCTTTTCACCTGGGGTGCTGAAATGCTGCTCCTGCTGGTGCACGTCGCTGGCACTCTTCTGTTGGTGGTGGTGTCACAGAGCTCGCTTCCACCCGTGCAAAATGTCCGATCGAGCAGGCTTTGACCTTTACAAACCGCCCTGTTGTTTTCTTCCAGTCGGTACTTACGAAATTAGCACAGATCTTGGCTGCTGCGGCGCTTCTGGTCGGGATCCTGGAAACGAGACCGCTGCCCTCCCGCATCAGCAGCCAGCACCGTCCCACCTCCCGCCCCCAAACAGGTAAACCCCAAACGCTTCGGGGCCTCCGCTTACCTTGCCGAGACCTTTGTGAAGGCAGAGCCGAGTCCTGAATTCGTCGTTTGCACAGTTAATCCAGCCCACAGCCTGTTCCTCAGGGGGCGGACAGCTTTCCAAATAGCAGGCTGCACGCCGCAGCCGTGCAGGCTCTGGCGGTGTCCTCGTCTCAACCGTCAGTGCGGCGCTGGTGCAGCTGGGACAGACCTGGCCCCGGGAATTCACCATCCGCACGGGTTTGTAGGAGGAAAGCGGTGTTTTGGGATGCAGGCTGAACGTGGGGTTGGCTTCCTTCCCCTCACAGGGAGGGCGAAGCGTGCTTGTTAGCTCGGAGAAACGACCTCCAGGAGATCTCCCCGTGTTGGGCATCGGCTCGGGGCAGAAAATACATGACCTTGGAGATCAGGGCTTGATTTCTGGTGGGGCTGAGATTTTGTCGGAAGGCCTGGGTTACATTCAGCAGGGTGCACATCTCCAATACGATTTTTTCTGATCGAGCAGGTTGCACCCCTTGATAAAATGTGCCCTGCCAACTTGTGGCCAGCTTGCCAGAGGGGCTCTCAGGGTTAGCTCACCACCTCTTCTCCTTGCTCAGACTCCAAGCTATTTTGACGAGGACTCTAAACTGCTTTTTGCATGCGAGGCTGCTCTGGAGGTTCCTGGTCTTCAGGTGCTCCCACCTGTGTAAGACACCCAGCTGGGATTCTTTTCTCTGTTCTGCTCAGTTTTCGTGGTGCTGGACCAGTCCCGCCGCCTGGGTTGGGTTCCCCAACCAGGGACAGCGATTTGTGCGTTAATTAAAGGAATGTCCCGAGGATAAGCTGTTGTTTGAAAAACACCTTTCAAAGTGCTCCAGCTGCGTGGGATCCTCCTGTCCGGAAAACTTTGGAGTTGGGAAAATGGCTCTGGGTGTGTGCGGTCTGCAATGAGTTTGGCAACAGCTTTCAGCGTGCGTGTGTAGGGAGCTGGAGGATGAGAGACAAGCTGGGGATGACCCGTGTTGTATCTGCAGGTGAGAGCAGGCTCTCTGCTGCCTTTATGTCCTCTGGGACCATGCTAGCTCCTTGTGTGAGGAGTGCCACCAGCATCGCGCCCGGCAGAGAAGGGCACTTGTAAGGGTAGAAGCTAATTTCCAATGTGGGCAGCAATGGTTTTCTCTTCTTACAAATCCCCTGCCCTTCTGAACGTCCTGCTGGAGCCCACCCTGGCCCTGGCAGTCCTCTGGGTGGGTTCAGCAGTGTCCCTTTGCCCTGTCCCGGCTGGTGCCATGTGTGCTGGGGGCAGCTCCATGCCTCGGGGACACGGCGCTGTGCAGCGCGTGATCCAAAGGGGCAGAGGCAGACTGCATTTGAAATGCTTGCATAGCTTTTAAACATTTAGATTGAAGTCGAGTATTAATGATCCAGTGGCTGTTCCACACCAGGTTATAATGCATTTCAAAGTCCTACAGGCTACTGAATTTTGTATGGAGGCAGGTTGAGAAGATCTTTAATTGAGCTCACAGGAAAAAAAAAAAAGGAGCGAGCGGTGCGGCTTTCAGAGGGTAACTTTATTCTGAGCTTTGTGTCTGTGGAAAGCAGAGATGCAGTGAGCATCCTCATCACTCCGGTGCTGTAGTAGCTGTACAGGATGCGACTTACACCAAGCAGAGCCAAGTGTGATGTTTATTTTCACCTCTTTCTGAGGTTTCTCTTTAAACGTGCTTAGTCCTGCGTGGAGGAAGGAGTCAAAATACGCTGGGCGTGCTCGTGCTCGGCAGGCTCCTCCGCAGCAGGAGCGCACGCGTGGCTGTGCGTCCAGCTCCCGTGGCGAGCTGCTCGGGGGGCGATCACACACACACAGCCTTTCCCTTCCACACATTTGCTTCGTTTGAGCTCGCTGGAGCTGCTGCGTGCCTGCAGCCTCTGAAACCATCTCAGGGAGCAGAAAGCACAGGGGGGCGTTCAGCCTGCCGGCCACAGCCCTGCAAGGCGTTCATCGCCTGCTCGGACCTGTTGCGTTTGCCCCGTTCAGCAGATGCTGACACAGCCGTGTCGTGCTAGCTGGGCTCCTCCAGCCTTAAAAACCAAAAGCCTTCCTTCCCAAAAAGCCCTTCAACACCCACATCAACGCAACACGCCTTGCAAAGAGAATCTCTCAGAAATCTTTCAGCCGGGTAGCGTGCCTCGGCGTGCTTTTGTTCGATTCCGCCTGGATAGCGTTGGGGAAATGGCTCGGCGGTCCCACCTGGGCGCTGAGCTCCTTGGGAGGAATCCAGAAGGCGCTGGGAAGGATCCAGGTCCTCCTCGTCTTTGCCTCTCGCTGCACACCAGCCATCTTGTTGACAAAACTCAGGCGGTTCAGTCGCACGAGCGCCGGTTGCGATCTGCCCTGCCGGCGCTGCCGCTGGAACTTGGTGCCAGATCAGACAGAGCCTGACAAGGCTTTTCCCGTTTGTTTTGCGTCCCTTGCTGCTTGCCATCAAACCAGGCAGCCGAAGGAGGCAGGGGTCCTGCAGGAAAAGCAGTGTGTGATCTCTTAAAGACTGAGCAGCGGTGCGCGTACACAGGGGACGGCACTGCGTTACGCCACTGGTCTCTGCCTCACTGCCGTCAGATGTGGAGCCTTTAAACTTGGACTTTTTTTTTTTCCACGGAATTCTTTAGGGTTTTGGAAAAGCGAGGAAAAAAAAAAAGCCCTATCTTGTGGAGCTCGGTGCTAGACAGCAAAAAGATGCTGCGTTTTAATAAGAAGCCGTTCCCTTTCTTCTCTGCCTCATAGAGTATGCTCATCTCGTGTTGATTGAGCTGTAACTCTCCTGGGCACCTCTGCAAACACAGCCGTGTTCCGTGGGAATTGCGCTCTGCTTCCTCTCCTCATCCACTCACCTTTTTCTCCAGGCTGTAGGCACAACAAACACTGCCTACCCCGGGGCCGACGGGCTTGGACCACCAGCCACCTCGCAACTACGTGGCGTGGTGTTTCTCCGGAGGGACCCTGCGCACAGCGAGGTGCTCACAATCCTCTGTCCCACAGCATCCCCAAGGCAGTCTCACAGTTTTGGAAACCCCAGACTCTCCAGCTAAAGGTATTCAGTGTGGTTTCTCAGCTATAAGCATTTAGAAAAGAGCTGGCCTTGGGAACACGTGTGCCTTGATGTTTCAGGTTTAGCAAAACCTTTCCCTCCCCAGCCCAGGGGCACCGGGCTGCTCTCAGCCTCCGGAGCAGCTCGGCTCCTCTGCTCCCAGCCTGTAGCACGGCGTTCAGAGCACCTCAGGTGAGGGGGAGTGATGCGGTGAGTGCTTTACTTACAACCCCGAGTAATGGTCCCTTGCTGAGATTTGTGGATGCATAGGAGAATGGATTAGAAAATAAAGAGCGCTGGCGAAAATAGCTGCAGCGTGATGAAAGCCGCTCATTTTGCGGGTACGCGGGACATGTAAAAACAAAGGATACTACCCCCAAGTTCCCTGCCTCACAGTGTAATCTTTTCACCATTGAATTTAATTGCTCCTGTGGTCTCTAATGGGAGTTGTGTGGCTAACTCCCCTGCACTGGGCTTTGATGAACAAGCAGGGGTTAATATTAAAGCAGAGCGCGCTGCTTTAGAAATGGGGAAAAGTAGATGCAAATTACCGTGAATGCTAATTGTTTCTATTTGAAAATTCTTGTAGTGTTTTTCTGAAAACACTTCCATTAAGTAAGCATTAGGTGGATAGCTGTGCCGTTTGCAGAAAACCTCGGGCATGTGCCGAGGCTCCTTTGCGTGGGGAAACGGGCGCGGAGCCGCCTGTGCCGCGTGGGGAGCCCACGGCTGCTGGCATCCTGCGGGGAGGGACTGTGGTGGGCTGCAGGCAAAGGGGAGAACGGGGGCCCAGGTCCTTATGTAGGAGCTGGGGGATCCTCCATGCCCTACCCTGGGGTTTCTGGTATGCTGGGACAGAACCGGGGTAGGGACATCCAGTTCTTCTATTACACGAGGCACGGACAGGCATCAGAGCCCCTTAGGAGCGGGTTTTGGCTTTGGCCTTGCTCGCGCAAGGAAAGCTGGCAGAATTAAAGGGGGATTTGAATGCAACTGTGTGTTTGGCTCCGGCTGCATTGTGAGCTGGGGGCTGCATTGTGAGCTGGGGGCTTTTCCTGCTGCCGCGGAGGCAGAGAGGTGTCCCTGCGGGCGCGGGCAGGGTGCTGCTGGCACTGTGTGGGGACGGCGCCCTCCCTTTGGCATCTGTCGTGAAATCACCTGCTGCCACATACGTCACCTGGCAGTCAGACTAGACCATAAACAAATACTTTGTTTAAAGCAAGAATTTGACAATCAATAACTTTTCCCTACATCCGCAGGTTCTCCCTGCCGTAGCCTCAGATTAAGCACCCAAGAATTAGGTTCCAGGGACTGATGGTTTTGCTTGTATTTATCCTTTTGTTTGTGTTGACAGATAATCCCATTACTGCTCTTCTTAGCAGTTTGTTGACTGTGATTGCTTTTATTACAGATGTCTCGCTTTAAAACTGCTAAGCCTATCTGAGCGCTTGATTATACCTTGGGAGCTGAACACCTCCCCACCCTCCCGTGCAGTGGACAGAATGCTGATTAATATTCCTGACTTAAATACATTTAAAAAAAAAAAAAGTTGGGGGAGTGAAAAAAGCATGTAGTTTTAGGTAAATACTTGCTTTGACATCAAGGGTTTTAAAACCCATTAAAAATTGGCTACAAGATGGTCTGAGCTACTGTCATTTTGCCCGTTTTAACGAACTGTGCCTTGTTTTGGGCATCGAAGGGCCTAGTTCAAGGCATGAAATGATGAGGCGAAGCTCTGGCCTGCTGTGCTTCCTCTCCTTGACTCCGCGCGGATGAATTTTGGTCAGGTTAGCTTTGTCTTAGCTTTGCAGATTGTAAAATGGAGCTCAGGATGCCGAAGCAGACCCTGCAATGGAGCAACCTGTGCATGGCGTTGGGTCTCGGCATGGTGTTAGGGTCAGAGAGCAGCGTGTTGCGGAGAGAGGTGGCCGGGCATCACTGACTGGAGCAAAGTGGGTCTGGCGAGCTTCCCCTGAGCACGAAGCAGCGAGTGGTGTTTGTTTTGTTTGCATCAGGAGATTATGAAGCCGCGTGCCTATTCTGGTACGCCTTTCAAACGTGTGGCACGCCAGGCTTTGAGCTGTGATACAGTCGTACGCGATGGGCCTGTAGAAATGGACCTGTAAACAGCACAAAAATGCAACTCTGGGATATCGCCTTTAAATAAGTTCTCAGCCTTTCTGCAGTGTAAAAGCCAAAAAAGTGGTTTGTCCGTAGCTGTGTGTCGGGGAGCAGCAGCAGGGTGAGCTGGGCAATGTGGCCAGGCAGTGTCCCCACTGGTGAGGGCCCTGTGCCGTGCTCCCAGCAAGGTGACAGTGACACCGTTCAGCCCAGGCTCTATATCCCCAGGCATGTGTTTAGCAGTGAGGCTCATCCCACGTCAAGCCAGCAGGTCAAGGTGAGTATAGGCATGGACAGCCTGGCTCTAGCTGGTAGAGGTACCTGCAGTGCCCTGGCACTCATATTTTTGTAGATATTTGTATTTCTTGCCTGGTATTTTTTCCACTATTTGAGACTACAGAGGTGCTTGAAAGGGGGGAGTAAGTTTGTGTGAAATGCTTAAATGCTAAAACTTAAGGTTGTGCGAGAACTGTGTGGATAAGTAGGCTGTGTTTCAATTATCTCCTGCCCTCTTGGGAACTCCTAGAAATAAAAACAGCTAAAACCTGAACTCTGTGTTGGTAGAACACAATAAACGGAGAAGCTGCTTGTTTTGCACCTTGTTAGCTGCGGTAAAGTTTCGTTCCCCTGGCCTGGATGAGTTCTGATTTATGAATTGGAGCTGGAACCATAAGGAAGTTTAATGGCTGCTTCTGTTTTTTGGTTTGTTTGTTTGTTTGTTTTGCTCAGGACTACGCTTTATAGCAAAGGTGAAGAGTTCACGGAAATGGCCATGGGATAATCAGGCATTTGGAGGTGTCTTTAAACACAAAATGGTGCAAAGCGATCTCCTCACTCCCCTCCTAGCCTTCTGAGAGTCGTTTCTGGGGCTCCTGAGCTTGCTGTTAGGCTGGCTGGAGAGCGGCCTTCCCATGGACTCCTCCCTCCCTGTAGGTCTGCTTCACTTTTTCTGCTTCAGTACTACAAAGGTCTCATTACCGGTGAGGTTGGGAAAGCAAACATTTTACTCTGCTTTTGACTTGTGCCGCTCAGGTAGCCACAAACCCGTCTTCCACAGCTGTTCCACCTCCCACTTTGTACGTGAGCAAATTCTGCCTGTGCAAGCTGTCGGGGCTTTCCCTCGTGAAGCTCCCGAATGGCAGAGGACCAGTGTATGGGAAGGGTTTGCTGAAGGTCAGGTTTACAACTCCTGCTGACTTGTCAGGACTCAGGGGCAGAGAAAAGCCCTGATTACCCCAGAGGGGAGAGGGTTTGCTTTGCACAACAGTATAAAGGTACGTGGTACCAAATAAATAAATAGTGAAGGTCAAAACGCTTCTTTTCCTCTTCAAATTCTATCTTTAAGGATTTTCTTTATATTAATTTATAGCTGTTCAGAAACATACTCCATCAGTTTAAACCATTTAATTTTCTTTCCTCTTCTGCCATCTTCTTTATCTGATTGTTCAAGAGACATCAAGATGAGATCTGTGTTTCTGCCTGAAAGTGATGTACCTGCTGTGGTTTCACCCAGCATCTCAGGTTACTGTGATTTGGAGAATTAGCAAGGTTTTTAACTAGTCAGGGGTTTTGACATCCTTTTTGTATAAAATTTCTGCTTTCCTGGACAGCCAGTTGTTTTCTTCCTTCTGAAAGGCCTTCATAAACACCAAAAGAGAGTAAAAATCCCTTATATGCTTTTCATATTTTCAGGAAAAACAAAATCAGGCTTCTTTTCTCAAAAGGTAGTCTTGAGTAGTGTTTTTCCTGTTTTATGCGAGCATGCTTAGAGGAGCCAGATAAAGCAGTTCACGCTCTGTTCTGCAGCTGCCAGCCTGAATTAGCTGAGGCAGGGTGGCCTGCATCCTCACAACATACAAACACATCAAAATCTATCATGTTGTGGTGGCACGTGGCTTGAGCTGTGTGTCCAGGAGCCCTTCAGGACTGGCAGCATCTTTGTGCCATAGGCAGGCTCCTCCAGCAAGCTCTGGTCTCTGCATCTAGGACATGGAATGCACAAACCTAAAGAAGGCAAAAGGGAGTGGAATTACTTAAATGGCTCTTGGATGACTTTATTTTCAATTAGATTTTTTGTTTTCCCAGAGAAGCTGTGGATTCCCCATCCCTGGAGGTGTTCAGGGCCAGGCTGGATGGGGCTTTGAGCAACCTGGGCTGGTTGGAGGTGTCCCTGCCCATGGCAGGGGGCTTAAAATTAGATCTTTAAGGTCCCTTCCAACCCAAACCATTCCGTGATAGATTATTTATTTATTTTGATAATGATTTGGTGTTCTCCTGTTTCATTCCTTTGACTAATTTAATTTAAAGTTTCTTACAAACCCTACTGAAAAACCCGTCTCTAAAAAAGAAAGTAATGTCCACACAGACCCCTGGCAAGAGCTGTCACTTAAGGAAATACAGCTATTATTTCGTAACAGAGAGTCGGTGGCATTTTGTATTGCATCTCTCACCAGCACATTTTCTGTTCTGTCATTGACTCCACTTCAGAGTTTTTCAGCGAAATCTTTTTTTCATGGGTTTTTCTGTGCTGCTCTTTATTAAGCTCGGAGGAGATGGGATTTTAGTGGGGAGTGAGTGAGTGGACAGATGAATATGGCATTTTGGGGGGAATGGAGTGGGTTGGGATAGATGAAGTGTGACAGTCGGCTATCCTTCCTGAAGAACAACGCGTGCACATTATGTGATTGGGTTTTTTGACACACGCAGGGTCTCGTATAAATGCATTATCAATCTTGTCAAGTGTTAGCCACTACTAGTGTATTTATTTATCTAGGGTTTACATAACAAAAATATGAGGTTTTAGATGCAATTGGGAGTGATTGTTAGTGAAGAAATGACACTAATCAAGAAAAAAAAATGCTTCATCTTGGCCCTGTTTACAGGTCAGCTCTTGTGCAACGCTCTTTCATTTGTGGTGTGCAGTAAACTGTTTATCGGACACATGATTAAAATAAACCAGCAGAAGTTACTATCCTAACCCTGGGGCTATGAGTCTCACCTAGGCAAGTCTTGATAAAAGCATGGACTTGACCCGACAGCCTGGAAGCGTGCACGAAGGCAGGCTGGAGCCATGTGTGTGTGGCCCCTCTCGTCATGGCAGGCACCATTTTGTGCCGCCTGGAGGCTGCGTTACTCTCCAGCACACGTCGGGGGCCTGGGGGCACCAGCAGGCCCTGCTGAGGCTGTGGTGGGCACCGTCAGCCCTGGCCCCTTCCCCGGTGCCGGGGCTGCAGCTCCAAGGATTTTGTGTTCAAAACGCCTGGCCTTGTTGTTGGACGTGGCCCAGCTTTGCTGGTGGCCGAGGTGGAGAGAAGCACGCGCTTCTCGTGGTGAACAAAGCCAAGGGGAATTTCCACCAAGCCCTGTGGTGAATCCGTCTCCTTCTGGTGTTTTATCTTGGCAAAGAAGTGGTCAAAGCACGGTCAGGCCGTGCGCCCTGATGGGGTGCAGTGGCATGATGTCCTTGCTTGTGGGACAGGGAGTGTACCCGCTGGCTGCCCCTGTTTGCGCCTTCTCGTGGTGGTGGCACTCCAGGACCCCTTCATAAGCAGTTTTGTAAGGGGTTGAGCAAAGCCACTGGTTTTAGAGAGAACTTAAAGGAAGTCCCTGTTTTGATAACTTTGACAGAGTGCCTCAAGTCTGGTGGTTTGATATCGGCGTTGTTTGTGTTAAAAAGCTTGAAAAACCTTGGAGAGGCCAGGCTTTGGGCTGCCTCTGAGTGGGAGGGCACACGTTTCAATCTGTGTCTTGTGGCTCAGGAACCACAGCTAAAACACAATTAAAAACCATATAGGAATGGGAGGAAAGGACAGAGGAAGAACACAGTGCTGTCCTTTAGATATAGCTTATCTGAACAAGCACAAACCTGCTCGGACATTAAAACCCCTTTCACCTCTCAGGAGTATGATCAAGGGTAGAGGGAGATCATCTAGGGAGTGACTAGTTTAGATTTGAAAAAAAAAAGAAAGAAAAGACTTTTTTTTCTTTTTAAATCCCACTTTCCCTGATTTCTATATTTATTTGTAAGCACTGCTGTCTACAGCCTCTTAAGGAGGTGGGAGCTGCGTCCTCTTTACTTCACTGTGAGTGTTCCTGCTGTTCCAGCCCCCCTGTCAGGGGAAAGTCAGTTTTTCCTTTTGTTCCTGGAGGCCATTCACATGCAGCTATGAGGAAGGAGGGGAAGGAAAAGTGGTTGTGAAAGCACAGAAAATTGGCAGGGAGATTTGGGGCAGAGATGTAGGATCTGAAACCGCTGTTGAGTCTTCTAAAAATTTTTGATGCGCTTTCCAGTTGCTGGTGTCCCCTTATCTTAACCCAGGAGAAAAGTCAGCAAATGTCTGATTTTAGCACAGATTTAGTTCCCAGCCTGGCGCTGAGCGTTGGCCTGTTTCCACGTTTCTTGTTTGACCTTTGCTGTAGATGCCGTGTGCGTGGTGCTCCGATCGGGGTGCAGGCAAGGTGTAGCCCAGTTGTATGTTTGCTTGTTTGAACTGAGGTGGGTTTTTGTCTTTGTGATAGAGAAGTGCAGATAGAACGGATTTCTGTAATTTTAGCTGATCACATCACGTATTACTTCTTCTAAACTAAGCACACTGGAGATACCCCTTTAAAACAGGGAGCAACAGTCAGTTTTGCATAAAGTGTAAATCCTCTTGGACACAAGGCATTTAAAAAAATACTAAAACACCTACTATAAAAGTAAAATGGCAAATTGAGATATTAGATTACAAAAGTATTCTGAATGATGGGGGATTATCCTTTAATTTCTTGAATTGAGGAAGAACTAAATCTTTTTGTGCAAACTCAGTATCACGCCCATGTTGTTGATTGCTAGGACCGGGGATTAATGCTGCGGATTTATTTTAAAAACTTGATTATAGTACATATAGCATCAGAATACATGGCACTGCCCTAAAGGGAGAGACTGGAAGTTAGTTTACAACTTCCCTTCAGACCTAAATTTGTCGTGTTCACAAATTTGTTTTAAATAATAAAATTATTTTAGAATTTCAAGGTGAAACTGTTGCTACGTTGGAGGCTGTTTTCCTGCAGGGATTGAGCGTGGTTCCTCCACCTGTGACAAGCAGGAAGGTACCCGAGGTAATCAGGTGGTGGCTGCAGTGTCACAGCGGTCATCTCGGGTAATGCAGAGTCCTTGGATCGCTCCTAGATGGGGTAGGATATGTGGATGGGAGCATTTAGGAGACTTCAGCACTGGTAATGCTTTGATGTCCTTGCAGGCACTGACAACACAGCAAGCAGCAGAAATTCTACAGTGTGACTTGAAGCTCAGTAACCTGGGGGGCATTGCAAGTCTACAGCCGCTTGGTGTCTTCTCCTGCGTTGCCTTGGGGGTCTTTCTGCAGACCTTTTGGGTTTTGTGTGGTGAGCTAGGTGGGCACAGCTGGCTCCACCACCCTTAGCTGCTTGCTTGTCGTGGCCCCAGAGAGGCGAGGGATCGTGGCTCCTGCAGAGCTGGGAGCTCAGGTGGGATCCAGGGCCTTCATCCTGGTCACAAAGCAGCGCTGTGAGCGGGCTGGCATGGCTTCTGCAGGAGCAAACATCCTCTTCTGCTGCTGCGAGGCCGACTGAAATGTCTGGAGAGGAGATGGCGCTTTGTTACAGGGATCTGCTCGTGGTGGAGTCAGGAGGGATGAAGCTGGAGATGTTCTGCTGAGCCTAGGTGAGGGAAGGAACAAGCTTTTACGTTATGGGGAAGAAATCACACGAACACATGCAAGAGTTGCTTTTGATGCTGGTGGGGAAGTCGTGAGGAGGGCTTGAACTCCTTTGACTGGGAGTTATCCCAGACTGGTCATGGGAAATGCTGCGGAGTAGCAGGTACTCGGAAATGAATTCATGCTTTTTTTTTTTTTCCCTCTTTAAATATTGTGTGGCAGAGATTTATTGTGAAAGCACAAGATGGTTTCAAGAAGCAAAGAACGGCCTATTCAGTGAACAGTCATTGATGAAAAGTGAGGTTACTTTTAATTTCTTGTACCATAAGTATTTCATGTATTTTTCATCCTTAATGGCATTCTGGCTTGTTACAGGAATTAAGCACTGTGAGTTAAAATAACAAATCTGCACTATGCTTTGCTGGGTTTTAAATCAAAATGGCATTCTTCTTTCGTGAGCCCATAATCCTTTCTTTTATATAGTTTGATGCTAGCCGGCTCTTGCTTCCTGAGGCAGAACCATTAGATATCAAAAATATAATTGCTCTCTATATGAGTGCTCCTTTGTAGCCCATCCCTTTCATGTTTTGAGGCTGCAGCACTTTTATTTCTTTAAAAATATTCTATTAACTTCTTCTGAATTGTGTATCCCAGCCTCCATAGGTAACAGGTCAGCACGTTGTTGGGATATGGCAGAGAAGTGGAGCTTCTGTGTTCGGGTTTGCTTTCTGGCGTGGCAGTTCAGCTGGAAATAGCGAGAGCCACAGACAGGCGAGTGTAATTATCCCATCAATGCCAGTTGGGAGTTAATTAATCTATAGTTCCCCACCTGGCATCCAAAGTGGAAACTGTTTTGGGTGAGGGAGAGAATTGTAATGGCTTATTTTGTATTTGTTAGGCTGTTAGAGGTTTGGCATACACAGATGTTGGAATATATACATCATCTTCTTTAAGGTATTACGGGAGTGTTGCTATCCCTCGTTCCACACCTAAATGCATGGAGGTGGCTCTTATTTGTACGGACAGGTGTTCTAAAACCCCAGGGCATATTTTTTCTTTTTCCTCGTTCCATTCTGTATCTGTAATTAAAAGCACTGCAGAGAACTGCACGGTGCACCCCCCCGCCTGTCCTGTCCCCTGGGAGCCGCGGCGCCGCTGGATGAGGCAGGGAGGGAAGGGTTTAAGGAATTCAGGTGACCTGTTCCCGAGACCAACAATTGCTACTCTCTTCCTGAAGGTTAGAATTATAAAAGCCCCAATACACAGACATTTCCTTTAATAATACAGACCCGTTTTCTCTAGTCTGCCAGAATTCAGAGCGTCTGGTGGTTTCCATGGAGAAGTATATTTCTTACAAGGCCCAGCTATTTTTGCAGACTATTTTGCAATGTATTTGAACTTGCAGTCTTGTGCCATTTCTGTTCTCCCCAAGCAGCGCAGCGAAATCCTGCCAAATTCCCATTAAGCACCGGCAAAAGAGCAGGCCGAGGGCCTGGGCTGCATCCCCAACGTTTGTGAGAGTCAAGGAACCGTCTTCGTGCTGTCCCCAGCCTCAGCATCCCTGCACGGGGGGCAGAGGTGGGGCTGCTCCTGTTTTCCACCACCAGAAGGACGTGGTGATGTGCTGCTTAGGGAAAAAGGTGATTTCCCTGCTGCTCTGAAGCCTAACGACTTGTCTGCAATTTTATATGGACTGAGTTTAAGCAGTTTTTCTAATTGACAGCTAAGCTCTCTCTAATTTTATAATAATATATAAAGCTTTGTCTAACAAACACCGTGTCTTCCTTAATTGTCTAATTAGAACTTAAACTGCACTCCCGGTGCACAACTCCTTCGCTGCCTCCTTGTCATGGCTGCACGAAGAGAAACCTCAGCGAGACGTGAGCAGACAGTCCACGCTTTTTGGAGCTCGTCTCCCATTGCTTTGGTGTTGTCCACTACAAGTTTAATTACTGCGTGAGAAATACTTTTTTCAAGCGGAGCCAAAATCTAGGATTTAAGCCAAAGTAAATTAACAGTTCTCAGAAAACCTGGAGTCCCCACGCCAAGAATTTCAAGGCTTTTAGGCATCTCTGTGTTATTGGCAGGCATCTCGTGATGTCATGTGGTAGAACAAATGGACACCAAAAAGCTGAAGTCAACGTTGTGCCAGTTTAGCAGGGAAGATTAAAACTGATTAATTTAGGGAGGCCAAACTGGAAATAATGAACATACACAGAAACGGTGGGGTTATTTCATAAGCCATATCCGTTCTTTTCCATTAGTGGCAGATTTCCAAGCTTCATTCTTGGTTTCCTAAATTTGCACTATAGCTGTTTTTTTGCTGTGTTGTGTGGCTTGTTTTTATTTTATTTTATTTTTTTAATGTTGTTGCTTTTTTTTTTTTTTAATTTAGGGGCAGAGGGACTGCTTATTGCTGTAGCTGTGTTTGAGTAGCTGTACTTCCAAATGTGTTAAATGCAGCATTCTCTCTTCCCCCCCCACCCCATCATAAATTGCCGTGCTACTCAGTCCAAACATTGAATTTTGCATAAAATAACTGGCATTCAAGAACTAAACAGGAAAGTCCTCCTGGTTGGTGGCGTAGGGCTGACACGCACGTTTTCTTTTGAAGGAAATTGATGATGCTTAATTTTACCTTGTGTGTGCAATCAGGAGGACTGTGTCTGTGTAATTCAGCGCAGAGCAGGTAATAAAGAGTTCCTCTTTGTGTCTGATCCCTGCGGCACGTGGAGCCTGTGGGAAGGGAGTTGTGGGCTCTGCTGCTTCCCTTTCCACCGGGGAGGTGGTGGCCGGTTCAGGTCCCACAGATGCCCACGGGCAGGGCGA
Organism: Anas acuta; assembly: GCF_963932015.1. Taxonomy (NCBI): domain Eukaryota; kingdom Metazoa; phylum Chordata; class Aves; order Anseriformes; family Anatidae; genus Anas; species Anas acuta. The sequence goes on from NC_088991.1 coordinate 4,744,654, forward strand.
GGAGGAGGGCTGCCTGCTATGCCTCTGGGTGGCCCCGTGCCCCTGGTGGGAGCTGCTGTCCCTCGTCCGTGCTTGGTCTGCGTGTGGGGAGTGTTCCTTGGGGTGTGTGTGCTCCCCTAATCACAATAACACCAAATTCTGACCCGAGATTGAGTTGTGAACGTCTTTTTCCAGCGTGAGCGCTCGAGGAGGGAGATGCAGGGAGCCCCCCCAGGCTGGCATCACCTCCGTGGCCGTCCTCGGTGCCTGCAGCCACACGCCGGAGCCGTGCGATGCGCTGCAGCCGGGGGGGCAAAAGGCACAGCGTGCTGCCAGCTCTGCAGCCGAGCCCGCAGGGAGCTCTGCATCTGGCCAAGGACGAGGAAGGCAGCCTTTGTTTTATTTATTTATTTTGACAGAAATACGTCGTTCAGTGCCTGTGCTCGTGCAGGAGGCGGGCTGAGGGGAGTCCCCTCGATGTGTGTGTGTGTACCTGCAGCGTGAGAGGTGCTGCTGGAGGAGGGCGCGGGGTGTAGCTGCCACGGGATCCACGGAGAAAAGAGAAATTATGTATTACAACCAATGTGACTGACTGAATTCCTTGTTTTGATGTTTGCTGTGGGTGTCAAGGATGTATAAATGCAAACAGCACATTCATGAATTATTTTGGGTTGCTAGTAGGTTTCTGAAGAAAATCATTTGTAATGAGCTTTATTTATGCACTAGAAATAAAGATGGGATTAGGAGAATATTGAACTGTAAATGCACTGGTGATTTTTGGCTTTTGTGCGTAGCACAGAGCATCTCATCATTTATCTCTGTTCTGATCTTGAATATGCAGAGCTGGCTGTGCCTTTTATGCAGCAGCTATTTTAGTTTGCAGCAGTCTGGCCTTGAGTCTGCAACGCGAGCTCGCTGCAGAGCAGGCAGCGCACCTCCGCGCGCCTCTCCCCGTGGCCCTGCCGCTGCCTCGCCAGCTTTGCTGGGCTCTGCCCCAAATCCAGCTCTCCTCCTGCGCCTTGCTGCGAGCCTGGCTCCCCAGCAGATGCCCGGGCTGCATCTCCTCGTCTACCTGCTGCTGGGCTGCGGCCGTGCAGCACACGTGGCTTCGCTCGCCGGCTTCCTCGAGGCAGGTAAGGGCTGCAGGAGGATGGAGCCATGGGCGGTGTCGAGGACGGTCTGGATGCGTGTGAAGAGCTCTTCTGCTCGAGGTGATCTGCTGTATGGAAAACCTGCGGGTGTGCTTTATGCAGAGCAGCCACGTGTGTGTGGCCAGCGCGCGCGTTGGGCTGGGGCTGGCGTGCTGAAACCTCCCCCAGGCACCCGTGCTGGTAAGGCCGTGTTTTGGCAAGAGGGAGGGGTGCGTCAGGTAAGCTTTGGAGTCGTGTTGGGTTAGGAAACGTGCTGTTCACCGCTGCGTTTTTGCAGGACTGTCGCACATCCTTCAGTGATCAGCGCATTAGCGGTGCCGTAGCTCGCACCGTGTTGAGAGCACTTCCAGCCGCCATCTCAATTTCGCCCAGGTGCAGACAGCAAATATTTTTTCTTAATAATTTCAGGCTTATAGACTTAAAATGAGCGTAGGTACGTTTTCCATTTGCCTGTTTACGTGCCGTGCATGCTGGTTTTCCAGTCCTGGGGTCTGGCAAGCCAGATGTTTTCGGCTGCCCCGCTGTATAGCTCGACGTGATCTGAACTGGTTGTGCTGATGTTCCCAGGCTCACCATGTGCTTTGCTCGCAGGCAGTGGCTTGGAAGCAGCTTCTGAAGCTCTACCATAACCTTGTCCACGAAACACGTTTGTTTTGAAGGAGTTTGGTTCAGGAGGTTTGGTGTCGCAGTCCTCCCAGCCCTGGGATCACTGGTGCCATGCTCGAGCATGGGTTGCTTTTTTTCCCCTTTTTTTTTTTTTTCTTTCCTTTAAGCTAATTCTGTAGCTCGAAGGTCTGCTTCATCTTACTTGGCCTTTTAGATTTTGCAAAAGAGCCTTGCCCCCTTGTCGGGCTGCTAGGAATTAGACTTTCACTTTAATTTAGTCACCTTGAAAGGGGACTGCCAAAAACAAAGGCAGGACTCGGTGCTCCGGATCAGCTTACACCAAACCCGCATTGTTGCCCGAGAATACGGCTTGCAGCGAGAGAAGCTTGAGACCTGCAGGGTGTCTTTTTATGAAAAAAAGCAAAATATATACTTATTTGTATGCATAGACCACCTAGGGGAGTTTCTTTTGAATGCTGCACTGTTTTAAACACTCATTGATGTGAGCGCTGGTTGCAGAGGCAAGGACAAGTGAGATGTTCGGCAGCTGAAGGGCCGTTTTTGTCTGGAGGCGCGCGCACGTGGAGTAAACAAGGCTCGTTAGAACAAGAGGAAGGGGGAGTAGCTGCGAAGACATGGTGCCTGCCCTTGCTGTGGTCTGGGCCTGCAGGAACGGAGTTGTTTTACCCCTTCCCATGGCAAAGTCCTGCTTCTGTGAGCCGAGCTCCGCAGAACACAGCTTTTACGTGGGGGGTGAGTATGAGATGGTAAATACCTGTGCATTTGCTTTCTGGAGGGTGAATAGCCTTTGTCCTTCCTGAATATCCTCTTTTTCCTTCCTCCCCTCGCTGGGGTGCAGCTCCAGGGTGTCTGTGCTGATGCTGCATGGATAGCAAACCCTGCCAGGCCGTGCCCCCGTTGGGCAGGCAGGGCACAGCGAGGCTTCCCAGCTGCCTTGCCATCGGGGTGGGGGAGTTTTTGGCTTTGTGCTGGGGAGCTGCTGCTTCTTTGTGGTGTGTGCAAGAATCCCTGAAATGTAATCGTTACCGAGGAACAGGCTTCAGTCTGGGCTTCGCTACATTTATTGGAGAGGAAATATTTTACAGTGTTTTTGCAGTTTGGTTTCTCATCTCGAGGAGCGTAAGGATGTAATTCTTTTATTGAAGTGCTAGCAGAGATGAGATCGAGCTACAGGGATCTCTGAAGAAGAGGTATTTGGGTATGAGTTCTAGAAACAAAATGGGAGGTCCATGGGCTCCTTGTAGGGGCCAGGACCACTGAATTTTTCCTTGGTGTTGGCGCAGTGAGGCATAAAACTTGGGCAGGGCTCCTTGTCCAGAAGGCTCACAGGGTGTCTGCGATGTCCGTGCCCACCACACTGCGTTGAAGCCTGGTTTGTGGCGGGTTGCAACGAGCTTGTGGGATTGCACGGCAGCTCAGAAGTGATGTGATAGATCCACCAGCAGCAGCAGGATCTGCTAGCTCAGCAAACCAGGACCGCTGATGCGGTATGAAAAGGTCACCGCAACCCACCCAAACCTGCTGGCGGTGCTCAGCAGCGTGCCAGGGACACTGCCGAGGTAACCCGCGAGTTTGGGCCAAATTAACAAACAGCCTCTGAAAAAATCTTCAGAGATTGATGTGTGCTTAGATGCCTGTGCTCACCAGGCACTCAAATTTGGGATTTTGTTGGCTTTCCCTGCAGATTTCAGCCAGCAAGCTGTAAGCGTTAGCCACAGGTGGAAGTTTCCCTTCCCCGTTTCCTCCCCTCCTGTCTTCAATCACCATTTCCACGTCTCATGTTTCAAGTACTTGGATTCCTCTCTTGGAGATGGCTGAGAGCAAACACTGGGATGGCACGGGCTGCTTTTGCTTTCACGCCGAGGGGGGGAGGCTTGTGGGCAGGACCCCTCTGCTTCTTGGCAGCGGCTCCCAGCCGGTGTCGGCTCCGGGCGCCTTCAGCCCTTTCTTCCTTCCCTCCCTCCCTCTCCCAGCAGCATCCGGAGCCCTGCAGGGATGGCCCCGCACCATTAGTTCAGGTCACTTGGCCGGGGCACGTCCTGGGACAGCATTCCTAGCACTGGAGCCAGGAGAAAAGCGCTGCCAGGAGTGCGGAGAAACCTCGTCGGCAGCAGCTGCTGGTTCCTGGGGCACGCACGGGCTCGGCGCTGCGCAAGGATGCTCGGCTCTTGTGGCTCTCAGGTGCTTTAGACCCTCTTCACCCTCTTCTTTGAGTTGTCCTGAAAGGTTTGATTGTTTTTTGTTGTTTTTTAAATGGACTCAATCGCCGTGGTTTGTAAAATTGATTCCTCGCTGCCTTTTCCCCAGAAGGTACCATTACACGTGAATAGACCTTTCAGATTCAGCCCCGTTGAAAATAATGGAATTAGGCTGTGCTGTTGTTCCCATTAAGGAAATCAATCTTGTTTTGAAAACCCTTGTGCTTTTGGAAGAGCAGAACTTGGTGGGAAGGATCTACCTCTGCCAGGTGGAGCCCCCCTGGAGCCACCTGCTCTGGGTGGGCATCCCTGGGTGTGCGCTCCCCTTCGGGGGAGGTTCGCTGTCATTTGGGACCTGGCATTTCCCAGAGTAGTTTTTGTGCTGTTGCTTTTTGTTAGTTCCTAATGTTGATTTATCCTCTTTTCAGCCATTTATGGCAGGTCACGGCCAAACAGTTGTGTGCTCCGTGGTTTTATTTCGGGCAGCGCTGTCCTGGCGGAGCGTAACCAGCAGGCTGCATTTCAGAACTGCCTCCTGCTTTTCCTCGGCCAGGAAGGCAAACTGCTCCTCTCTGTGCATCCAGGACAGCTTATTACTGCTGCCGGGCCTTCGGTGGCCTCTTTCCAGAGTCTCGTAGCCCTTTTAGAGCCAATTCTTTGCTTCCCCTTGCTGGATGCTGAGTCACTGGGATTTATCTGTCCATGTGATTTGCTGACTGGAGGCAGTGGATCCGTGGAAGCCGTGGCTTTCTTGGTGATATTCCTGAGCAATTTGCTATTAGATTGGCTGCTTTTTGTTGATTTCCCTATCCGTTCTGCTCTATCTTTTTCTCTATATATATTTATATCCACGCACACACAAATATACATACACAAACAGGGAAGTTGCTGTAGAAAACAAATCGCTGTTGAGAGGGGGCAAAATGACACCGTATTGGCAGCTGCACCGGAGAGATGATGCCTTTGATTGATTACTTGTCAAAGAAATGTAATGTACTAAACTTGATGGAGATTAAGGATGTTAGCATGGTTAAAATTCAAGTTGCGTAAGAGTTTGGTGTTAGGTTTAGAGCCTCTCCCAGAATTTTAATTTTGAAAATGCAAAGTATTTGTTTTGCGCTGCTCCCGAGGAGCCCTCTAGACGTTTTGGAAAATTTGCGTTCTTAAAACAAACAAAAAAACCAGTCTGAAAGTATTCAGTAATCACGGTTTATGAATTAGAGAGACGCATTATTTTTTGTGATTAATAGTGAGCTTCTGAGATGCATTAGACACTATTTACAGAAACTGAGCACCAGAAATAATAGTAGCATTATCCTGAACCTCGTAATTACTCTCAGGGTCCAATTTTACATTGTATCTAATGTTCGAGAAATAATAGCAGCGCATTTTTCAACAAATGATTATTTAGGTATTTAGATAGATACATGTACAGCAGGGATATTGGTTAAACCAAACAATGCCTTCTGAGAGGACAAGAAATCGGGTTTTGTTTGTTTTATGGCTGGGTTTTTTTTTTTGGTTTCCCTGTGTGCTTTTTCTTTTGTACCAGCACTGTCCTGGGGGAGCTGACAAAAACAAATACCTGGGTTTTGCATGCGGAGCCCCCCTCGATGCTCTGCATAAGAAACCTTTTGGAGCCTGCCATTGTCCTCCCCTCCCTATCTCTGGATGCCTGCTTTGGCCTCCATCCTCGCCACTTCCCCTCTTTCCAACTGCTAATAAATCCTAGTTTACTTAACAAAGCAGGGCAGAAAGGAGCCTGGGGACAGCCGGAGAGGTGCCTCAGCCTCCTGACGTCTTGATTCTTGCTCCAGGGGAGCAGAAACTCTTCCCCTGGCCCAGCTGCGGTGCGGCACAGCTCACCTCGGCCCCTCGGTGCCCTTCCATCAGGCCCAACTCGCGTGCCTGTGCTTTCGTGGCCACTTCTCATCTCGCCTGCCGTCTTCCTGATGAGTTTTTCGGGCTGTTGCTGTCAGCTTCCATCGCTCCTTCGCTAACCACTCGAATAAACCTCTGGCTGTCTCTCCGGGGACAGCCCTCTCGCAGGAGCGGCGCGGCGCTGCGGTATCTTTCTCAATCATCTCCTCGCCGCGATGCCGAGGCGGAAGACAATGAAGTGCCCCAAACCTGACAACAGTTAAGCTGGTGACAAATGACTGTCATATTGACCGCTGTAGCCTGCTTGTTTCTATTCTCCTCTCTTTTCAGAAGTGATACCAAGCTGGCCTGCGCGCTGCTTGGAACCATCTCCGCGGTCTGTGGCACTCTCATCGTCGCTGCCGCGAGCTGTGTTTCGAGGTAGGACCAAGGAACGTGTTTTCAGACCTGTTGGCAGATGCCAGGGGCTGCCAGGCTTGTCTGACTAGTGTAATTTCTCAGAAACTGCCACCTTCAGAGGACTTTCTGTAGCAGGCTGCCCCCTGTGAGCGGAGGTGAGATGGTGAGAGCCCTGGTTTCCCCTGTGCGTAAAAGCTCAGGCATTTTAGGCAAGGACTTTGTTGTGAACTTGGCTCTGAGCCTTTCTCACATTCTGCATCCGAAGCCTTTCCGTGCTACCTAAGCGTGCCCTGTGCTTAGGAAGAAGGGAGCTGCGTGGCTTGTGCACAGAGCAGGCTTGAGGTGAAAGTCACTGAAATGCAGCAGGCGTGGAGCTCCGAGGTGTCGTCTCAGCAGCGCCTTGCAGAGTACCACAGCTCTTTAAAGTGATTTCAGTAATGAATAATTCAAGTCTAAAATACAAGAACAGTAAATATTTCATTAAAATACTAAACAGAAACCAGAAAAGCTGTTGAAGACAAAGGAAGCTTTCTTTTTTTATCCTTCCCCACCTTTTTTTTCCTTCCTCCTCCCCTTCTCTTTATCCTCCGAAGCTGGAGAGCCCAGGTCTGGGCAGAAGGGAGCAGGGGATGCGCGGCCGTCACAGCGCTGTCAGGGATTAGAAATTCCTCCTTGCTTATTAACTGCTGGCTTCTGAGTCTTCCTTCACAGATTACCTTGTGAGTATAATGATTCGGATAATATCCCGTGTATTCCTTCCCCGGAAACATTTGTAGACCTTGTAAACTCCAGGGGCAGGGAAGTTTCATAGCTGGTCGTCTGAGGAAAAATGTGTCAGAGCTCGAGCGAGAAGTTATGAGTTCAATAGAAGTTAATTAGTGGCTAACATTGATATATGGAGTCGCATTGTGTATTTGCTATTAAAACGAACACAGCGTTCGCAGGAAATGTCTGATTAAGGATTTGAATAATACCGGGTAGTAAATAAAATAAATAAATAAAGCGGGTCCTGAGAGCAATCTTTCCTGATTTCCCTCCCCCCCCCCCCCTCCATGTTCTGGACTTTAGCAAAATGCAAGATTATTTAGGGGCTCCACAGTTAGAAGTCAAATTAGATGTTAGTTGAAGCTGTGTTTATTAATCAAGACTAGCAATTACAAAAATGCTGTTCATTTCCAAGAGGTATTCAAGCAATCCTCGCTACAGCCCAGCGAGAGCGAATAGATAACTGCCTATAACTGGCAGACAGAGAACGAGCATTAAGGGCTGATGAAGATCTAATTTCCATTGAAAAATGAAACCAAATCTAATCTGAGGAATTAGAAGCAATAAGTGCAGCGTGTTAAAGGGTGTTTGTAGGCAGTCTTGGGCTGTCTTCTGCTCCGAAGTCTCCCAGGCCTCCTGGTCAGGGGGGGCTGTCTCATTCTTGTCAAGTGATGGCAGAAGCAGATCTGTTTCACTGCTCCGATTCTGCCTCCTTGCCTGCACCTACCTTACCTTGAAGACATTCTCTCTAAGCACTGATTTCCTCGTAGTCAAAGGAGAGGCACTGACTGCTTGTAGCCATCCTTATGGCATCCGTCCCAAGGATCACAGCGGGTAGCTTGCACCAGATGAAGATCCTCAGACTGCTCCCGACCTATTTTCCCAGGACTGCACTGAGCGGTGCCCGAAGATGTTGGCTGGTAATTGCTTGATTAGCCGTTGTGCCTCTGGTGTCAGAGGTCGCTTGGGATGAAATTTAATAAAAGACTTGGCTGCTGCAACATCATATTTTTAAGTGCCCGTGTTCCTGAGTGGAGCCCCAAAATCTGAGTTAAGTGGCAGCCATGCAGAGCACGCAGAGGAGTTTAACTCTGAATGAAGTGATTATTAAAAAAAAAAAAAAAGAGGGGAGGGGAGGGGATGATGGGGACAATTCTCTTTTTTTCGCAGTGTGGGGAGTGGCACAGAGCTAGGGGGATGCAGAGGGAAGCTTCGGACTGGATGGGGTAGGGAAGGTGGCTGTGAGCAGAGGTACCAGCCGATTTAGGGGGCTACCAGACATGTGGGCTTTTTGGGTTTTGGCTTGTGTGCCTGACGTCTGCCAAAGCCTGTTTGAGGCATAGAAGTCCCGTTCTGTGGCTGGCATCTTAACCTGAGTGCTTAGGTTGCTCCTTCAGAGATGTCACGAGGGAGTTCTTGAATATTGGCTGATGCTTGTCAAGCATTTGAAGATTAAATATGCTGCGTGTGAACAAATTTTTGCATTTCTTGTATTGAATTTGGATACCAAGGTGATGAGCATGGTATAAATATCTTGAGAGAGAAATGCTGAGCATAATAATTTTATTGATCTCAAAAGCTAGAAGACCTTTCTGCAACTTTCTGCTTTTTTTGGTGTCTGATTAGTCATTTATGTCCAAATAATGGTGCAATTATGTTTTCAGCAGAAGAATCGGAAGGAGGAGATTATCATTTTAGTAAAACAGTGTAATTCCTGAAATAATAGTGAATTTCTTCCAGTTGCTTGGTTTAAGGTGAAAACAAATGGTGGAGATAGCTCTGGGTGGGATTAACACGCCGCGTATGTTTTGAGCACTTGTTGGCTGTGCAGAACAGTGGTTTCTGGGCTAATGCCTTGTTTTATTTACAATAAACCGCTGCTTAGAAGACCTTTTAGAGGGTTGTTGGTTTTTTAAAGCTGACATTATTAAAGAAAAAGAAAGTCTAAAAACAATGGACCCTTATCCTTTAGATAAGCTTTCTATGAATATGTTTTTTGTTTTTGTTTTTCCCTAAGCAAACAAAACCCCCTAATTACAAAGGATTGCGGCTTTCAGATAGCGCCGGTATGATTTCATTTGCAACTCGCTATCATTTTCTGAGTCACGGCTAGGAAAGAAAATCCAGGGAGCATTTCTGTTAGGCGTGCTGCAGGAGGGCTGCTGCTTCTCTGTTGTGTTCTGGTAGCAACACCACGTAGGGCTTGTTCCTGATGCATTAGGAACACCCAAAGCCTTTCAGTTTAAGGTGTGTGAGCAACCCTCCAGTTATTAGTCCCTTTGCTAATTTTTTATTATTATTTTTTTTAACCCGTCACCATCTCTGAAGTGCGAACCAGTGTTGGAAACATTTGGAAGTGGCTTGATTAAACAATTTCCCTTAGCAAGCCTGTTGATTAGCTGATAGATGATGTTATTGAGTTATCCCCGCTCGTCCATAAGCAGAGGTCAGGGTTTATGATTGGGTTGCCCGCGATCGGTTCGGTGGGAGATGCACGCTCACTACGAGGTTCCCTGAAGTCTCTTACAGATCCCGATGAATAGTTAGATGCTGCTCACACCACTCACACGGACACTTTGTCTGGTGCCGCCGAGTAATCGTTGAGCAGCTGTGCTTGAAGCCCTTTCAACACAGTTGTTGCTTGCTTCTGCCTGAGGCAAGCGGATGATGCTCCCCGGCTTGACAAGGCCCCGTCCCGGAGGGACGCAGCCGGGTAAGTGAACTGACAGGGGTTCTAGTTCACAAAACGGGCTGGAATTGTTAATTCTGTGGCAGCCCGAGATACAGAACCGGCTGCTTGTCCGCGGAAAAGAGGAGGCCACCATGTTGAGCAGGCACGTGTCTGCTCAGAGCTGGCTCCAGGAAAAGCTCTCCCTTTTCTTTTTTGCTGCTTCTTCAAAATACTTAAAGCCAACGTTGCGTGTAAGGAAGAAAAAAATCACAATTAAAATATTAATTATTAGTGCTGAGAGTGTTTTGAGTCATTTTTGTATTCAATCGGCTGTAATTAAATACTCAGTGAACACAAAATTAGGTCATATATTATGTAAATAGGATGAGACATCCACTAGCTCTGGCAACAAATGCTTTGGAGTCCTTAAGGGTATAATTCGGGATTGGACTCTTGGAGCCTAATTGGTTCTGTCTGACCCCGATTCCCTTCTCCCTTGTGTGCCCACCTGAAAGCAAAGGGAATACCAGCAACGGGGCTGGTGGCACCCTGCGGAGGTTACTCGTTGGCCCCTGGCTGTGGCCAGCAAATCCTCCTTGCTGTGGGCCAGCTGCACGCCGTGCCTGCACCCTTCAGACAGGAGCTGAAAGAATTTAGGTGGATAAAAAAAAAAATAAAATAAAAATGGGATGTGCAGCTGTTAGGCTGAGCGAGGCTCGGAGCACTCAGCGCTGCCCGGGATCGTGCCCTCTATTCTCTTACTGTGACATTTGATAACTTCTGCTTTAGCATACAGAATTACAAGTGCCAAACCTGATTTTGCTCCCTCTGAGGACAGTGGGGAGCGGTAACGGGTCCATGATTATGAGGCAGAACAATTATGTGGCTCTTAAAGGAGGGAAAAAATAAATTTGTGCCTTCCTGCGACAGCGTCGTGCACACTCGGGGTGCGTGCTGTGCGAAGGAGCGTTTCGTCCTTGTCTGGAGTGAGTTCATCCGAACGTCCTCCACTCGTTTCAGATTCATTGCTCCATCTGGAGGAGCACCACCAACCTCCCCCGTGCCTTTCACCCCAGCTCTCGGAGTTGTTACCTGTAAATTGAACACACAAGGCACGCGGAGGAGAAGAGTGCGTTAGGAGGTGCCGGTGGCTGCGTGGGGAAGCGAGGAGGGAAGAGTGCAGGTGGTTTTGCTGCTGACCTTGCCTGGTTCTCCCTCACCCGTTCGTTTCCCACCCTACCCTGGTCTGTCTCCTGGTGCAAGAGGCTGTAATTCAGAAGCTGACTAGGGGGTGATGCATCAAATACTCTGTATGAATCCCTTAGGGATTCGTTTTCTGACGTGTGCGCCGTTCTCTGCTGCTGGTAGATGGTGGAAGAAGGAGATTTTAGCCCAATTTTATTTTGAGTTTTGTATCAGTATCTGCAGCCCGATATTTAGAAGTGGCAAGTTTACCAATCTGGCTTGGTTATGCTTAACCTATATGTGTCTTAACCTATATGCATCGTAACCTACGTGTATCTGAAGGGTCCTGCAGAGGTGGGGAACTTGTGGGAGCAGGCACTTGGGGCTGGTGTCTGCCGCCCTGGGGGTGCTGCTGGTTGCTCGTTGCTTTCCGTAGTGATAAAATGCCTCAGCCTGGGCACGTTGGAGACCTGGTATTTCGCTTTCAAACTTCCTTCTAGCTTTGGGAGGGTCAGGCTTGACTGCTCGCAGCTCCGTACCGTCAGGAGGCATGGATTTGGCTTATCAAGCAGCGCTGGACTTGCTAAGTGGTTGGCAGACATTATAGAAAAGCGAGATGCTATTCATGCTGCAGTGGATAAGAAGTTGGAAAGCATTGGTTTAAGATTGCAAGAGGCTGAGAGGAAAATTGAAGTCGTGGAGATAACGATCATTGGACCTAATGCTGTTCTTGCTGAGAATGCCAAAGACCAGGTTGTAAGCCGTGCAGAAGTCCAGTTGATGATCTAGAAAATAAGTGCAGATTGGGAATTATCATCTCGGTGGGAGAATCTCGTGGATATATTGATGGAGCAGGAGAGAGATTCATTTGCTTGTTGCAGAGCACAGGTCGAGCTGCATTAAACGCTGCGGGATTTTTTTTTTTTTCCCCAAGTGCTTCAGGATGGCCGTGAGGGCATCGCCTCCGGGAAATGTCAGCCTAGGCAGTGACTCCCCAGGACCACAGAGCAGTGGCAGCGGTGTTGTCACACGGCTCAGGAACCCGAACCTGGTCCGTATGCTGCAGCCCCAAACTTCTGAAGGATGCACGTCTGTTATTGCACTGAGCGTTGGGGATCTTTCAGCCCCACATCCCACAGGGTAGCCTTAAAGCTCTGCGATCTCTGTGTCATTGGGGGTTGGCTTTTTCTCAGATAGAAAAAATAATTAAACTTGGTCTGGCTGAACCGCATCTCGGGTGCTGTGCCTTCTTATTGTCAACAAGTTATCGTTTCATAAACCGCCTTCTATTTATATAAAAATTGGCAGAGAGATCTGGACTACAGTCGGTGCCGTCGGCCTGCATCCCTCCTTTTTTTTCAGGGAGGAAAATGAGGTTTTGGGTTAAACTGTACCGCCTGTGTTGTGCACCAGCAGGCACGGAGCAGACAGAGCCAGCCCCGCGGTGCACCCGGTCCCATTTTCTCCCCCAGCAGCATCGGGTCCACACACAGCTGCTGAAGGTTTGGTTGCCCTGGTAGAGGAAGGGCTCTCTGCAGATGATTTGTCTCACTGACCGGCGTGGATCCTTCGGCACCTTTTTGGGCTGCAAACCTTGCCTTGACTCCTTCACAGAGGTCCCCTCGTGTCCTCGTTTCTCCGATGGCCTGCGGGGGCCCAGCCTGCAGGAGGTTTTTGGGTCTCCACCTCGGGCATCCTTCCTGCAGGCTCCACAGCCCTGTTGTGTTCGTCAGTCCCACCTTCTGTGACTTGCAAACTTCTTTTCTCCCTCCTCTGGAAGCAGGTAGATGGCACAGCCTGGATGTTTTCCTTCGTCCTGCGGCTTTCTGGAATAAAAGAGCTTGGAAAGCAAGGCTATGCTCCAGCCCAAGGACAGCGTAACCTCCTGCAAGGTCTGACCCTTCACAGGCTCCTCCGTTTTGCTCTCCCCTGGAACCTCCACGGGGTGGATGGGTTTGTCCCCAGCCGGGGCATTTCATGAGCTTGGTGGCAAGCCCTGCTCCCTGCTGCTGCCCAGCTCCTGCTCGCTCCTCTGCGAATACCTGGGGGGCTGCCCGGGACTCAGTGGTGTGCTTACAGGCCAGCCACACGCTGGGACAAAACTGGGTCACCGGTGGGCTCTGTGCTCGGGCAGATGTTGAGTTCTCCTCGTTCGCCCCCTGTGCTCGGCAGGGTAACTGTGGTGTTCGAGGTAGCCGAGCCTCCTGGCCGTGGCTAATTGGCATTGTGGGTCCATCACAAGAGGGAATTTTGGAGGCCCGAAATGGGAGTTTTCCATAGCTGAGGGAGAGCGGGATATTTTGTCTTTGACTCTCAGTGGGAGGTCACAGCCTTTTGTGCTCGCAGCTCTGAAACCAGCACAAACTGGGGTGATTAGCTCCCTTTTCTAATGAGTACACAAAGCTGATTGTGAATGAGCCAGTGGGTTCATTGTGAAACCTTGGCCTGCATTTAATCCCTTATGTGAGACCCCCTTTTACGCAGAGATAGCAATTGGAATCCAATTTACACCGGGCGAGGCATTAAATCTCCTTACGCCGGCAATACTGCTAATCAATGAAATTGAAATTCAGTTGCCATGAGGAGCCTCTTCCCCCCAGTGATGCCGCTCGCTTTTTAAGAGAGACGCAGCCCCGAAGTGGGAAGCACTTTGTCTTCCCAACACGGGAACGAACGGAGAGCGGCTCGCGGCCTGGCAAAACGCGGCCCCGGTGCTGAGCCACAACCAGGAGGTGTCTGGAAAGTCCACGGAGAGACGCTGCGGTAAGGCTGCAGGAACGACCACCTTGCTTTTAGTGGGAATGATCTAAATACGAAGATAAAAGGAAAGAAGAAAGGGAGCTTGACACGGAGAGAGACACATGAAAGGTTTCGGGAGAGGCTTTCCACACTGCGCAGATATTTGAGCAGAGGGGCTGTCTGGCAAGCACCTTGATGGCAAGGAGAGGTTCCTCCTGCCTGGCTTTAATGAGCAGGACTTCTGAAAAGCCAGGGCTTCGTGAGACCAGGAACAGGCTTTGTGTGCCTCGCTTGCTTTTTTTCCAGGGGACGTGCTGAGTGGTGACTAACGGAGCCCTCCCTGCGGCCTTGGGAACAACAAAATCATAGCTGGAGAAATGCCCCCAGGTGGTAGGTGAGCACAGGAAGGACCAAACCAGATTTTGAGGAGCATCATCGCAGTTTGGGCACCCAAGTGTGATGGGAAAGGAAGATCTGAGACGTCCTAAGTGCTCGTGCCTTGGGATCCACCCAGCTGAAACCTCTCCCGTGGGGAGCCCGCGGGAATTTGGGCTGCCTGTGGCTTCTGCAAGTCGACATGCTTTGTGCCTCGATGGCTCAGGTCAGGAACTGCTGAATTTTAATCCCCACCTATTACTCTTGCTGCCTACAAGCCCTTAAAATATTCATCCCGCCTTTTGTTCGTCGGTGCCGTTTAATACCTGAGGCATAATGATGATCTGGCATGTTTGTATTGGGTTACACTCTTTGTTTTGGGATTATCTGGAAAGCTGACACTGGGCTGGAAAGGAGTGGCTGCGTACTCCTGCTGTAACCAGTCTGCCAGGTGGATGCGTTTAAAAAATCATGAAGTAGCCTCCCCAAAATCAGGTGTTTGCTTTTATTTTTTTTTTTTAAACACAACAAATTGCGCTCACTTCTTATTTCTCACCTGGTTTCTGAGCCGTTGGGGTGCACGTCGGTCGTGTTTCCAGTCTTATTTGCAGCTACGAGAGTCAGAAATGTAGCTTAGGAGAAAAAAAAATCTATTTTTTAATACATCCTAAGGAATTTGCGAACAGAAGTGTTAAGACAAATACTACAGGACTGGCTGTGAAATCACGGGAGCTGCCGTGGCTGCTGAGCGGAGCCGAGCCGCTGCCTCTCGTGGCGCAGCGATCTGTTAGGATCTAACGAGGGGCTGAGCTAACGATGGGCTGAGCTAACGCGGCTCTCTCTGTCCTGCAGGATCGGAAACGGGGGCTGAGCTGACTGCAGGGCCTCCCAGGGCAGCCCTCGAAGCCCAGAGCCTGAGAGCTGCTGGGTTGGCTGCTGTGCCGGGACTGGGGGACCTGGGGAGCAGAACGGTGACGAATTTCGGGGTTTTTCTTAACCTGGTGGTTTCAAAAAGAGGAGCACATGCAGGAATACAGCAGCCCTTCCTAGCTAGCAACCCAACAGGCTGTAAAATCATAAAAATGAGGTTTTGGAGGGGTTGGTGCTTTGGGGTTCCCAGGCTGATGGGTTGTGTTGGTATGTCCGAGGCTGGCTTGAATTTGGTTGTGTGTCGGTGACCTTTCCTCTCCGATCCCAGCCTCAGGTTGTCTCGATCGGGTTCCTGCAAAGTTTCTCAACGAGGCTAAGCTGAAAGGCCAGGGAGAAGCTCCGGCTGGTGCAAAACAGAGCTGCTGGATGGCAGTAGCTGCAGGGAACGTATTTGACTTGATCTTCAGCGGTTCACACTTATTTCCACATACAAATTAAGAAAAAAAAAAAAAAAAAAGGCAACTCCATGCTCTGAGCTGCTGCTCCCATTTCAGAGATGCCAGATCTTCGCTAAGGAAGCCGGGGCTGAGCTGTGGCGACTGCAAGGTAACGGGCACGTAGGTAAGAGCTGGAAACCGCCGCGCTTTTTCGGTGGGTGAAGTCTCTGCCTCGTAATGGATTCCCTCAGGAGAAGTCCTGTCGGCCTTTCAGGCAAAGCTGTTCTGCTAGGCTCCAGGACTGAGGGTATTTCATTGATTGTTTGCATTTTGTACGAAGGCAGCAGCCGGAATTAAGGGCAAACGCCCCGAAGTGCGCAACGGAGCCTGTTTAATAAGCGAAGCGTTTTGGGGCATTTGAGTTTTGACCTCGTTTCTGTGAGCAAGTTGAACCTGAGCACTTTGCGGGGAGCATTATTTCGTGGAGAGAGGACATTGATCTTATTTGGCAGAAAATAAATGGATGTTTGTGTTATGACGCCTATTCAAGTACTTTCTTTTATGTATCTGCAGGATGCTCTGCCCTGAAATCAGATCTCGTCTAGCTGATACATTTTAAACAGGATGATTCTGACTCTTTCACAACTTCCAAGTGTAAATGTGTTAATGTTTTGCCCGGCACATTATTTCTAACAGGCTGAACTTTCATTGTGTTTTCGCAGTTTGGGTTTATGTTTAACTCGAGGCTTTCATAGTTATTTAATTCTTTACAATTTCTGCTGCCTGGTAGCCTCACGACCGCCCCGCCATTGCAAAGAGAAAGACAAACCCCCAGCCTTGCTGCCTGGGCTTTGTAAAGATCTTTTCCTTCTCTCCCCAATCTCCAAGCCCCCAAATCTGAGCCCCAGGGGAAAGTAGGAAGTTGCTTCCTCAGACCTGTCAACTCTGGTGCTTTCAGGATGAGCCTAATGATGTTGAGCCCTATATGATTCTTTCACACTTGTCTACTTCAATCTCGCACCACGAGACAAGTAGGTGCTGTGCGGAGGGAGGGATGAAAGTCTTGCCACGGTAGAAATCTGTAAAACGTACGCGCTGGGTGTAAAGGAAATTCAGGATGAGATGCAAATCCTGCGTGTAGCATGGCTGCTTGGGTTGTGTTTGTTGTTTTTGTTTTGTTGTTTTGTTGTTTTTTTTTTTTTTTTTTTTTTTTTTTTTCCCCTGCAGTTTAATATGATTTCTGTCTTGATGCATAGGAAACCAAAGCAGGTTTTGGAGCGACACGGGGAGGATAAGAGTGAGGAATTATGCCAAGTGCTTCCCATCCGCCTGATGTTACGTAGGTGGGAGCAAACAGCAGGATTTGGCCACGGCGGGAAGAGAATTAGTGCTGAAATAAACAGTGCATAGGTGGCTGCAGGCCTAATGTCAGAGATTGACCCTCGCTGCCTTTTTTAACCACTTGCGTGCCCTGAAGACGTTTTGTCTGCAGGCTCCATGTAGAAATACCGAGGCTGTGTTGGGCAGGGAGCTGTCAGCCCGCTGACTGTTAGGTGCAGCCCACCCCTGCACCCTCTTGCACGGAGGACGGACAAGAAATGTTGCCAGGGCCGATTTTGGGAGCAACCCGTGCTCAACTGCCCGAGCTCCGTAGCGTGAAGTCTACTCTTGCTTCTCAGCATTTGCTTTGCAGCTCATCTGCGAGCGGTTTCCTCCTCTTCTGCCTCCCGGTGAGTCGGAGAAGGGCAGAGCAGGAGCTGAAGGCAGGAGGAGGGCAGGGGCTGGCTGGCTGCGGCGCCCCGGTGCCTTGGGAAGGAGCAGCATCGCGGAGCCCGGGGCTGCTGCTTCTCTCCAGAGCGATGAGATCTGTGCAGACAGTTTTCGGCAAGTCACAGGCAGGTGCTGCACACAGAGTGAGGTGAAAATGGGGCTTGCTTGTCCCTTTGCTGTTGGGTTTGTTTTGCAGACAAATGAACAGGTCAGGTTTTGTCTGTGTGCACGAACGGTGTGGCCGTCCCTTTTCTAGCTACTCTCCATCTCCTACCTGCTCCATGTCCCTATTCATAAGGAAATCTTGTACCAGGCTCTGGTTTTGGTGTACCAGGCTGGTGTCAGAGGTCACAGATGAGTGCTCCTGTCCAGAGGTGGCTGGAAGCGTGGCAGATGTGGTGGTGGAGCTGCCCTCAGAGCACGGGATGCCGCTGGCTGGTGCACACGTGCTGCACGATGCTCCCTGGTGAGTGAAAGGGGTGAACAGAGAGCAGAGTGGGATGTTGCAAGTCTTATTAAAGGCTTTTCTGCTTTATCTTTACTCTCCTCTTTCAAGATAGCTCTAGGTCTTTGAGGTTTGCAGCTAATTTCTAGCGGGGTCCCTAATCGGAAACCTGGATCCTGGAGGCTCCGCTGAGTTTGAGCCTTTCTGCGTCCTTGTGCAGCTGCAGCACACCAGGTACTCAGACATTTTTTCTCTGAGACTATTTTGCCAGCAAAGGCTGATGTCAGGCCTCTGGGTAGTTAAAAACCAAATTCAAGCAGCCCATTGTGAGGAATCTGAGAAAGTGCTGTCGCCAGCCAGGTTCTCAGTGAATGCTGGCCCTTGCCCAATGGTCAAATGGGTGATTTACTATGTGCTTTTCCCCATTGCTATGCAGCAGGCCAGAACTGTTGTGTGGATTTTTTTTAAACCTCTTTTATTGGATTTGTGAGCTCTCTTTGTGGTTTGCCAAATGACCAGCATTAAAAATGACATTCTTTGGCTGTAGGTCTAAAGGTTGCGATAGCAAATCAGAATTTCAGAGTCGGAAATTGGGCCTCGTAAGAAGCAGACGTATAAATCAAGGCCGAGCTGATTCAGTGTGCTCTTTGGCGAAGCGTTGTCGTGGGGGCTCGGTGCGGCCGCTTCTCCCCCGAAGCTCCCGAGGGGTCGGGAAGTGTGGATGTGCAGGAGGAAGGCGTGCTCCTAGGAGCAGCGATAGCCGAGCCCCCCGGGCTCCTCCAGGTATTTGTGCTGAGGCTGATAGGTAAAACAGGGAGCTGCAGCCCCCTGGCAGGGCCTGGTGCAGAGCTGTGGGGCTGGGGATGGTGCCCGCTCTCCCCCAGCTCCCTGCCTCGCCGAGGCTCGGCGGCGGCGGTGCTGGCTGCAGAGCTTCCCTCCGCCGTCTTCTCTGCAGCAGACACTTCAACTGCGACTTGCCTAAACAAAGGATTTGCTGGCACTTCCGAGGCAGAACGCGTCTCAGTCGCTCTTTCCGGCTCCGTTTCCCCGTTTCTGTCAGCAATCGCCCTTCCAGGCGTTGAAAATCGCGAGTTTTCCCCGTTCCAAACTGCTCTTCCAGTTGGACAATGAGAATCAAATCATTTCCCTCCTCCTCCCGCGGCTACGAGACCTGCCGAAGAGAAACATCAGGGATCTGTTTATGACAACAGAGCAGAAGCAGCTAAATACGCCGAAAAACACGTGCAGGAACATCTCGTCTTGAAGACTTTCTGAAAGCTCTCCCGAGGCTGTGGTGTCACGGGGGGGCAGAGGCACGGAGAGATGCACCAGGCCTGCTCCCAGCGCACGGTGAAACGATGTTGTGCCAGCACATACCTACACCGGTTGCTGTGCTTTTAATGAATATGCACTGTGCTGAACATGAAATCCAGATAAATCCCCTGGGGACATTTTCTTTTTTGACTGTTCCAAAATCCCCCTTCAAGCGCGTTTGAGTTAGTCATCCGACATCTGCTTGCTTTTCGCTCCTACCCATCCTCATTGAGAGGTAAACTTCCAGGGGTAACCTTTGCCAGCTCTTCCCTAAATACTCAGCAATATGCAGGGAGCAGAGGAGAGTGCGCTGAGCCTTTCTGCCTCCCTGAGAAATTTTAATCTGCTCCAGCGCGAGCAGGATGCAGCTGCCACCTGCAGATTGACATCTGCGGGGGGACCCTGTCCGCTGGGCTGCGCCTAAAAGGTTCTCTGTGAACCTGAAGAAGTTGGTTCGCTGATCCTTTTTTATTTATTTATTTGTGGCTGTATTTCCCCCTCCCTTCATCCGTCGTCTGCAGTAGCTCGATCTGGAGGGGCTGGGGAAGGGGAAGGTCTGCAAGCCAGGCGATGCGGCAGAGGATGGGGGGGTGGGGGGCAGAGGACTCGATGCCAGCTTCGCTCGGGAGCAGCTTTCATTAGCTTCAGTGCAGCAGGCATGAGGAAGCAGCTCGTCCTGTCATTACCATCATAGCTCAGGCTTTCTTCTGCAGCTTCAGTCCTTCTGGTATCCTTTTTTTTGAGAATCGAGCCCAGGCTGCAGGCTTCCTTGCATCATTACAGCTCCTGTCCCTGTTTGCCCTGGTTAGTCACTACAAACGAGCTGCTGCATTTGATGCGAACCTAGTGCTAATCTACTACTACTTTTAATAATATCAGAGGCACAACAAATAAATGCTCACTTGTCTAAACGGCCCTTCCATCCCGCTGTGCTGCCTTTAAGACGGATTTTTGTAGCCTTTCCCTCGCTGCTGAGCGCCCCAGGCCACCACGGGCATTGAACGGACGGGGTTTTGTGGCCATAAACGTGGTGAGTTTTAGGGTGACGAACCAGGAGATGCAGCAGTTTATAGGTGGAAGGGAGCACGGGGTCTCTTTGCTAAGGCTGCCCATTGCTTCCAGCTCGTCTGTGCCATTTCTTTGATGCTGAGCATACGTTTTTAAAAGGGGAAAACATCCCCAAATCGTGAGGATGTTTGGGGTCAAATCAAACCCAACTTTATTTTGCCTCATCTCTCAATATGGTGGTGGTGGGGATTTTTTTTTTCTTCCCCACTAGCTGGGTTCTGTGGTGCCAAACAGGGCCCGTGGGTTGCCAGAGCAGATGGCTCAGCGCTGGAGCTCGCAGCCCTGCAGGTCGCGGCGCTTACCTGTAAGGAAGACAAAACGGGGCCAGGGCAGGACGAGGTTTCCCTGGTACACCCATACACCTCCACGTTTGGTCCCTGCTCCCACTAAACTGGCTAAAAGAAGCCAGCTGACACCCGATAGCTGCTGGTCTGGCTTTTACTAGGGGTGCTGTTTGCCCCATGGCTCGGTGGTAGCTAAATCAGAGCTAATTCTTACCACGGGTCCTTTCCTTCTGGTCATCCCCATGCAATTTTTATATATATATATATATATATATATTTATTTTTTTCCACTGCAAATTAAACATTAAGACACTGCGGTGGGTTGCAGTCTCAAGGGATTAATTCTGCAATTTGCAGCCCGATGTTCTTTTCTCCTGGCATGGAAATGGTCGTCTTAGGTAATGGCTATTTTTATGCAATCGTTTGTTCACCGAGAACTGGGCTGAGACCTCGGATGGTGCGTCGCTGACTGCTAAACAGCCGTCCTGCTACTCGCATCGCCTCTCGCCTTGGCTCTGCTGCTGTGGTGGGGGAGAGAAGCTGGCTGAGAACCTCGCGTGTTCCTGCAAACCCTGCTCGAGGCCGTTGCAGCCCTGTATTTTTTTGGTGAGACTCAGGAAAATCACATTCTAGGGGGCAGCTGGAAACGCTGGCATCTGGGTAAGAAATTGCACAAAGGTCGGTGTTGGTGGAAAAAGAAAACAGTGGAATAACGCTGTGATGTCGTGGGTAGGTGGAAAGACCTGAATGCTTGAGCACATGCAAACCTCAGTATTTTTGGAGGACAGGTTGGATGGCCTCGTCCTTCTGCAGTGTGCTCTGGGTGGCGGGGCAGGGTGCAGCTCAGCCGCTGGTGCAATTAAACAGGGCAAGGTGCTCTTCTCCTACCTTGGCAGCTGGGTCTAAGCTGCCATCGGCCACGAAAACCACCCTGGAAGAATTTTGTCTTTTTTCCTCCCCGGTGTGCTTCTCCAGCTCTTAATCCCTGGGTGCTTCTGGGCCAGGCTGGGCTTGGGATGCTGGCGGGTGGTGTGGGCGAGTGTGGTGCAGCAGAGACGAGCCCCAGGCTCGTTTGCAGCCCCGAGGGTTAGTTGTGGGATCAAGCCAGCAGACCAGGCTCCTTCCAAACAAACTTAAAAAGCTCTTTGGAGTTAGCAGTGAAAAAACAGCAAAACAAGCCAAGATCAAAACAGAGTG
This sequence comes from Anas acuta, assembly GCF_963932015.1. Taxonomy (NCBI): domain Eukaryota; kingdom Metazoa; phylum Chordata; class Aves; order Anseriformes; family Anatidae; genus Anas; species Anas acuta. The sequence goes on from NC_088991.1 coordinate 4,766,009, forward strand.
AAAAGTAGAAAGCTGCAAATACTGTCCTCCTGCTTCGCAGTCCGCAGTGGCGAAGCTTGCAGTTACTGTCAGGAATTATTTTATTTGGTTAACACTACTAAAGAAATGTTTTTGTTGCGTTTTCAAGGCCTTTTTTTTTCCTTTTTTTTTTTTTTTTTAAATAAGCCTGGCCAAACTGCTTGGACACCACCTTAGCCCCAAACTGGCTGGTGGATCGCTATGCTGTGAGGTTTGTATTAATCAGCGCTCCGCAGTCAGTGTATTGTTGCTTCATTAACCTACTTGTTTTTAAGTACCTGTAAATCACAGAGAGGAGAAGTCCTGCTGGCAGCTGAGAAAGCAGCCCTGTTTGCGGCATCTCCCCTCTCTGAGTCACATTTCTGGTTAGCACTTGGTTCGTACATCTCCTTACCTGTGAAATCCGCGGTGTAGCCTAGAAGGGCATTTCAAACGTGTGTATCCAAAATTGCAAGTGCTGTTGCTTTTAACATGTAAGATCCCTGGGGATATTTAGTTCTGGAAGACATCTATTCTCTAACTGTGATTTCACTGCTCACCGGGTCTCATCTAAGGTCTTGTTGTTCGCTAGGTAGATTTTATTTGTCAATATGCTCTGTCTTTCCGAAGAGGCAGGGACTTGCAATAAAAATGATTTACTACTTTTTTTTTTTTGTTATTATTTTTTTATTTTTAGAGAATCATTACTGGAGTTGTTAAAGGACACTAATAAATGTTGCTAACAGAAAAATCTTTACAAGATCTATAGGAAGGGCCTGAAGTGAGCTTCAGGTTGGTTCGACTGCAGATGTGACAGCAGCCGCATGTTAATATTTCTCTGGCGAGCGACGACGTCGTTCCGTGGCCGCGTCCTCTTCGGGAAGACGAGGAGGGGAAGGCAGGAGGAAGAAAGGGTTGCTCTTGCTGTTGAACATCCAGACACTCACAGCCGTAAGGAGTGAGCTCCGGTAGAGCTGGGACAGACCCGATGATGCTCAGCATCCTTGTCCTCGTTTTCGGCAGGTCCCTTTTCACGTGGTGCCCATCTGGGGTGCTCCAGGGGGGACTCAGCTGGGACCGGGTGCTCGGAGCTGTGCCAGCCTGGGCGTTCAGAGGAAGCAACCCCTGGGCTTTTGCTGGTTTTCCGTGATTTCTTGGAGTTGCAGCGTCCAGGTAATAGGGAGCGGTGGATGTTTTCCGTTTCGTAGCCTTTATCCCATATCCTGTCGGCGGCTGGGTTTTTGGTGGTGGTGCTGGGGGTGCTGTTGAACACTCACTGCAACTTGGACGGCTCGGATTTAGGGCAGAAAGCACCGACGAGCAGTCAGACCCCAAACATGACTCACGGTGGTAATTAGTCGCAGGCAGCGGGTGTGCAGCATGCTTCCCATTGAAACGTGGGCTATTATGCAACAGGAGCTGACAAGAGCATTTTGGAACATTTTTCTCTGACTGCACAGAAGCATCGCAGTGCTGAAATGTGGAGAGCTTTTTAATTGAGTGATATTCTCTGGGAGAATCAAATACATATTAACAAAATTTTTTAAACATAACAAAGAATAATTGAGCCTCAATAGTATCTGATTACGTTTGGTGTGAGCCTCGCAAAAATCAATGTTTCTTACAGATGGAAGCCGCAGTTGCGTTTCCACGGGTGCGTTTCTGTGCCACTCGCGCTGTTGGCGCTTCAGTGCCCAACTTCGGGGTGAAAGAGTTCCCAATGCACAAAATAAATACAGGTGGTTTCGCTAGGTCACCAGCCAGGTGTCGTTGCTGTTGTTCACCAGCCTGCCCTACCTGCTGAGAAGGGGAACGTTTTCTGCAAATATAAGCTGCAATCTTTGAAGGAATCTTCCCCAACCTCCTAAAGCCCAGAAAGCTTTCTCTAGGTTAATATTTAGACCAAATTTATTAAATGAGTGCGATTTATTTATTTTTTTCCTCGCATGGGAGTTTTAATTTATCAATCTCTTGCCTGGTGGTGCTAGAGGAGACAAAAGAGCATCTCTCCAGTGTTTAATGTTATTGCAGATATTTTTTTTTTTTTTCCGAGGAAGCGCCCATCTTACATCGTCATCCTTTCCAGCCATCCTATGGCACGTGGAGCATTTTGTGTGATCCTTTTTAGACATAGTCCTGAGGGCAGCCTGTGCATGTAAGCATCCAGCACCTTTAACCTGTGCACCCTTGTCCTGTGCTCGGGCCGGGATCCTGGCGGTACCTCACCCCTCGGGGCATCCCCGCCTGTGGCTGAGCCCCGGAGGAGGCCCGCACGTAGTTTTTGGGGTCGGTGGATTCATGGAACATCCTTTTCCCCTGCAAGTTAATATCTCGGAGGGGTTTGGACGGTGGATGCATTGCCTTTTGTTGTTGCTCTTTTAAAAATAGACGAGCAGTTTCCCCACGCCCCCAAAACTCCCACATCGGGGGGGAAAAATAGGCGTAGTGCTGAGGCTCCTTGGCACGTGGAGATGCTCCCGAGTGCCCCGTTCTGCAGCAGCCCTGGGTGGAAAGGCGGCGCTGGGGCTTCTTTTTGCTCTCTCTGCTTCCAGCAGGCACATGCACCGCCTCGTCAGCAAGGTGACAGCTCATCATTAGCCAGTTCGGTCACACGTGTGGCGGCGGTGAGCGATGTTTGATCAAGTGAAGCCCAAGGTAAGACAGGAAGAAATAGGTTGTAGAGCATGCTTTGTTCATACAAAACACAGAGGTGGCTCCCCGGAATCGAGCGCAAACATCTAATAGCTCCGATTTTATCCTCCTCTCCTGAAATGTGCTGAGCTTAAGTGGAAGCAGCTGCCTCCTGCGCGGAGAGCGAGCGAGCCGGCCCCCCCCCGGCCCCCAGCCCCTGCGCTCAATTAGCTGCTGTTTTGCCTCCGAGGGCTGCATTATGACCACTCCTCCCGTCAGAGACATTAGCAAATATGCAGCACGGTAATGAATTTGTAAATAGAGAGCGGGGCTAACGAGTGGCCTCGGCGCAGGAATGCGGCGGGTATCTATTAAGCCAGGTGTACGGGGCGGGGGGAGGAAAAGCTTCTCCAGGCTGGATTTTATAATTAGGGCACATGGTGTAACTCTTTTGTTTTGCAGAAGCCAGCTTTATTAATTGATGTAGAAGGTTGCTGTGTGCTATTCATTGTTTGATTAAAATGCCTGTATAAATAATTAGGCCTCTTCTGTTTGTTTTATTTTTGCACCCAATTTACATTTTCAGCCAGAACGAAAACGAATTAGCAAATGCATTTATTTTCCCCAATTTTTTAACCCGTGGTGCCTCTCCCCCGGCCGGCCACCGCAGCAGTACCGAGGTGAGCCTCGAGCTGTGCGATCCCCGAGCCCAGCAGCTCTGCTGCTCGGGGAAGCCGTGCTCCTCCTCGGCATTTGGGGCGCAGGATGGATTTTGGAAACACCAGGGACTGTGTTAGTTGTTACATCAGGGCCTGCCTTTCCTTGTTAACGCAGGGCAATTTGCCTGTCGGCGCTAAAGGTGGGGCAGCCCCGTGTCGGTACGAGATGTGGCTGCTGCAGAGGGTTGCAGGATGCACGTCTGGAGCCTGCAGGGGTGTGAGCACCCGCCTCGGCTGTCACGGCCACGCTGCAAACACGGGAATCGTGGGTGGCCCACGTGGAGACCTGGCTCGTCCTTCTCGTCTGCATCCAGCTGGTTTTCTGCATCGGATCAGGTGTGCGCCCTCTCGACGGAGTTGAGCCCAGTTCTTCAAGCCTGCCGTGCTTCCTGCTGTTCCACACATCCCATCACATTCACGTCCCTCTTGGCGGAGAGGTCGATGTTGCCTTCTTATTTTTCCCCCTCCTCTCGCAGTCCGAGTGCTCACCCATTTCTCCCTCTGGCCACAAGCCCCTCTGCCCGGGCAGCACCGAGGTTTGAGAAGAGCTGTGCTGGTCCGTGCTCGGGAGGACGAGCTGTGCTCATCCTGCCTCTCCTGCTGCGGATTTGGGGAGGATGGGAATGATGATGCACGCCGGCTAATTCACCTTGGTGCCTGCCCTGCTGAGAAGCTCAGCCAGCTGATGGCTGAACGTCGGTGTCCTTGGCGTTGATCTCGTCTATTCTTCTGATCGTAAGGACAAAAATAAGAAGTGGAAAATTTATTTCTTGGTTCATTAGGAAGTGTCATCGTGCGTGGCCTGGGCATCTCACCCCAAATCTGCTCTGCCTGGGGAGCAATGCACGTGGAAGACTGGGAGAAGCTGTTTGGTTTTTGTTGTTTTTTTTTTTTTACTTTTTCCCCATTGTTTCTGCCCTGCCCCAGGCTGGTCCCACGACATCCAGGCAGGGTGTCGAAGGAGCTCTCCTTGGCAGACCGTGGAGGATTCTCCCTTCTGGAGGGGCCTGGCCAGCAGCACACGCTCTCTGAAGTTTTTTCAGGCACGGATCGATAGGCAAGCACAGTTTAACAGCAGCTGCAACAACAACAACAGAGAAAGCTCGCTCTGTGCGGCTGATCCCCGGGGAGAAGTGGAGAATTGTCCTCGTAATAAGAGAGACTCAGTTAGGAGTAAGTAGCTCTCCCTGGGAAACTCGGGAGCAGGGGCTGCCTGGGAAGGCAGCAGGAGAAAGAAGTGCTGTTCGTCTCTCCTGGCTCTCCGGCCAAGCTTTGCTGCAGCCCTCATTGCTCCCTGCTCGCTTTGTTGCTGCTGATGGTGGCAGCTTTGTGCTCGCGGGGCGAGTGCCCACTACGAAGGGAACGCGGAGCCAGAGCCTCCTGCAGGGGCACGGTGCTGAGCCGACAGCGAGCCGCTGCCGCGCACACCAACACCTCGCCGACCCGTGGCCACAGCTCAGCACAGCGTGTCCTGTCCTCACCAGCCCTCGTCCTTTCCAGCCCCTCTCCTCATCCTCCTCGCCTCCGTGCGATGGGACCTGGTGAGATCTGCGCTTGGGCGGCACCGCGAGCCTGCTGCCAGCACCTCCTGCTGCGCCCCGAACGTCGTGGGACCCTGATCCGGCTTCTTCAGAAGACACCAGAAACCCCCGCGGTTCCCTCTGGAGGTGGAGCATCACAATTGAGCATTTTGGAAGCACGTGGCTGAAGGGCCTGATCCTGGAAAATGCCACAAACTCCCAAAAGAGCGCCTTGCCTCCTGGCTGAAGTTTGCTGTCCGCCGCCGACTTGCTTGTGAGTTGTAGGGTGTGCACAAACAGACCGGGGGTACGAGCTCTGCACGTTTCCCCCATGCTCTGGGGGATATCACGGTATTTCCTCCTTCCCTTGTTGCTCAGAAGACGCGTTTCTTTGCTCAAATTCCCTCATTGTGTGCCGAGAAGTTGGGCAGCAAAGCACGGCTCAGGCTAAGGTCAGTGGTGCCTGGCGAGGTGCAGGAGCAGCAGCTGGGAGCTGAGGTCGGTCCTCACTGCTTCATGCCTCCTGCTGGTTTTATCTGCTATTATTTTTTAGGAAAATCATGGCTTGGATGGCTTGGATCAAACACAGCATTATTTTTTTCTTTTCGCTCCACTTAAGTGCTGCATCCTCTATTTATTCCTTTTGCCTTCGCTGCCAAGCACGGCGTAGTCAATGGGTGGATTTTTTTTTTCAAGAAACTCAGACTTTTCGCTTTGGAAGAAAAAACTCGAGAACGCAGCATAGCGAATATGGATGTGTCTGAGCAAGTTGTAGTGCACGCAGCCAAACCAAAATGCTCCCACCCTCGCTTCTTCCTTTCGCTTTCATGTCTGTCTCTGGCCATGGTGAGGGCTGGGGCCGTGCGTGCAGGATGGTGCCCAGCGCGGCCATGGCAGGGCACATCTACAGGCTGGAGGGGCAGGAAGCTTGGACTTGTGTCTCCAACCCCTTATCTGCACTGCTTGGTCCATCTCCTGATTTCCATCTGGGACACGAAGCGAGTCGTGCTTGTCCAATTTGGGTGTTTGAAGCCGTGCCTTGTGTATTTTGACATCCTCGCGATGAGGAGATCCTGTAAGCTCGTGCCAGGTGCGTGTCCGTCCTTGGGAATGTGTGTGCTTGGCGTAACGCTGCACGTAAGGAACGAAGTGTTAGCGTTTTGCTGCTTCTGTTGCTTTTCTCGTCAGCTTCCCAGGGAAGTCACTGCGATGCCGCAGGCGTTCTTGGTTGGCTCCTCCAAGACGTAGGCTGTCTAGAGAGCTGGAGTAAAACGCTGCCCTTGTAAGTGGAGCAGCAGGGAAACACGTATCTGTTTATGAGGAAAATTACATTTTTCTGAGGCTTTCAGAGAGGCTGAAGTATAAAATTTGAAGCCATTCCCTTTGTTATCTTCGCTGCGTGTCTTCGGGTTTACTTTGTGCTTTGATGCCGGGGTGAGATCTCGGAGAAGCCTGAGCTGGGCACGGGTAGCAGCGCCGTGAGACCAGGATTCAGCCCACTGGAGTAAACGGGCTGATTCCCCATTTTTTGGACAGAATTATGCTTTTCCTGCCTTAAAATATCACAATTTGGTATTGCAGAAAAATCAAACATTGGCGACTTGCTGCAGCAGAGGGCGAATCCCAGAGAAGTTCAAATTCAGGGCCAGGCTTTCCAGCTCGGGGCCGTGTCTGATGCGTGCTGGATGCATCGATGGGGTGAAAAACCTCCGGGCTGGCTGCGTGCGGTGCCGCTCAGCAGGAAACCGTGGGGGCAAGGAGTTTGAGCTGGCTGGAAAGACTCCTGCTAATTTTGTGCCTCGTCGTTTCAGACACGGCTCCGTGATGCTTGTTAGGATCTTTCGCCGTGTGTTAATCTCGGCTCTGCTGAGCTTCACGCCGCTGCTCGGCCACCATTACGGTGCCAGGTTTCTGTGCATTGCAATTGGAAATAAATGTATTTATTGCGCATTCTTTGACCTTGGCATGTTTGTAACCCTTGTGATTATTAGAGGGAAAAAAGGAGGACTTCTGGGAATAATTGCCTTGTTTGTTCTTTATCTCCGAAGCATTGATACCTGCAGTTCTGTGCTGAGATAATTAAATCTCAGAATCACAATCGCACCGAGAGAATCTCTCCGTTTCTGTAGGCAACATTTTATTTTTATTTTTTTTTTCCGTAGGTAGAAAAGTGCATTTTCCATTTGCAAACTGTGGTGACTTTGGGAAGGTGGTTACGCCGAGTGTCCAGCTGGAGCCGCGCTGCCTTGAGATAAGGGCTCTGAGCTCCGTGCTCGAGTCACCTTTAAAAATAATCATGTGGAAACACGTGCACGAGAGAGTAGTCGGGAATCAGGTGGTGCCTCTTGGTATCCATAGTGAAAACAATTTTAGAAACCACTCCTCTCATAAATACTGCATTTTTGGGATATCTCTTCTTGCGTTCTCTATTGCCAAGTGCATTGGCATGAAAGCAGCTTTCCTCAAAAATTAATCCGTGCCTGCTGTCTTTTCCCGATGGGGTGACGAGAGCTGCTGTAAGTGGAGCTGGTGAAGCTCCATGGGAAATGTAGACAAAAAATTAAGAGCTCAAAAGGAAAAACGTTCAGATATTTTGAAATATTTTTTTTTGATCAGACAAAAACTCCCGCTCCTCCTTTCCTTTTTTAATTTTTGATCCATTCTTTGTTTTCTTAGGCCGTTTCTCCCTCCCTGCTACCACGCCATTTTATGTTTCCCTTTCCTGTTTGGATGAAATAATGAAAAATGAACCAATTTTACTTCTGGCTGCCTTTCGGGGTGAAGCACGGCTGGGAGCAGGGCACGGGGAAGGAAAGCTTCCCCTGGCAGCTGGTGCTAGCGTTGGGTTATTGTGCTGGTGCCGGCCGGAGAGCATCCTCACGCTGCTTCCCATCCTCTGCCGTGCAGGACTGGGACCTTATCCAGAGCCACCCTCCTCCTGCTTCAACTTGCACTAAGTTTTTAGAAGGAAAAAATGATGTGCCCGCAGTGCCGAGCAGGTTTATACAGGAGCTGGTACATTTTCTCGCCGTGTTTTCTCTCCTCTTTCCTTTCCCTAAGGACACGGTGAGGCATTCGTCTGGTGTCAGCCGAGTCGTCTCAACATCTTGTTTTCCAGAACCTGTGATTTGTACCGAGAAAGTTGGTTGTGCTGCACAGGGTGTTTAAAAAATAAAACAAAAGCAGGAGGAGGCTTGTTAGCAGCTGGGAGAGGCTTGTGCTTGCCGTCAGGGAGCTTGTTCGGAGGCACGGGGAGCTGAAGAGGCAGCCCCAGGGGTGAGGGGCTGCAGGCGGTGCGCTCGGGGTCACCCCTGGTGTGGTGGCAAGGCTCAATTTTTGGCTCAGGTGAAACATTTGTCATTGGAAATCGTTTTGTGGAGGTGGAGGAGTAGGCAAGGGAGGCACCAGGAAAGAAATGGGGCCTCTTGAAGCAGAACTGGCCCTCGCCGGAGAGGTGCTCCCCGAGCATCGCGGTGCTCTGGGCCCTGCGTGGCACAAGGCAGGGCGAAGAGCTGCACCTTGTGTCCGCGTGGGCAAGCAGGAACAACGCTTCATCACCCCTCAACATATTCCTGGTGCCGCCTGCGAGGGAACTGGGGCTAAATCCCAGTCCTTTTCCCCAAGGACCGGCTCGAGTCATTCCCCCTCGGGTGAGCCCTGGCTCCCCAGCGCCGCTTTCCAGGGCAGCGCTCCAGCCCGGCGTGCTGCAGGGGAGCGAGGCAGGGCTTTCACTTCCCCGTTGTGCATCGTGCTTTCCTCCGGGAAGCTTTCACAGCTCCTCGCCGCGCTGATTGACATATCTGTGCCTGCTTCATTGCAACTTCTGGGCTGCCTTTTCCAGAGGAAAACACTGTTCCCCTTAAATGTGAAGGTGTGAAACAAACTGCCTGGCTGAGGCGCGCTGCAAATCTGGGCTTTGCAAGCAACAAACATTGAGATTTTCACGTCGTAAAAGTTTACCATCCCTCTCCGTAGCTTTTTTTTTTTTTTTTTGGGATGGGGGGGAATTGCTGAAGGAGTCGATGTCCTTAATTTCAAGCCGCAGAGGGGCTGCTGCGTCCGAGCTGCTGCCGGTGGTGGGCACGGGACTGCTGCAGCCGTGCGAGGCTGGGAGGGAGCGCCGAGATGAAAGGTAATTCCGTGGCAAAACCTGCGAAAGGCCCTAAAATCTGTTTGATCGCATTCCTCTGACTGAGCAAATAGGATATCAGGAGCTCGAGACACAGATTGCCAGGTTTGCAGTCGGGCGCTAGAAGGGAGCCATCATGTTTGCTGAAGGATGTTCAAACCTCCCTTTGTCATGATAATGAGGCAGTGCCTGGGCAGCACACACTGCCAGCTACTGCAGTGTTTTTCTCTCCTCCTGATTCAGCCTGTTCGGAGAAAGAGAGAGAGAAAGGGCCGCTGACTGTACAGTTGACCCGATCTGAAGCACATCAATAAGCTATAAACACCGCTTGGTGCGGGGAGCCGGGAGGGAGCCGCTTTGTGTTGGGTGACCCGGCTGCGAGGATTTTTCTCCTCTTCCAGTGAAATCTCCTACTGAAGTTTTGGGAATATGGGAAAGGGAAATGACTTGGAGGGAAACGAGGGGCTGCGTGGGACGGGGTGGCTGTTCCTGCCACCCTTGGTATGCGGGGAAGTGTCTCGCCTTGTCACCACCCTTGGTGGCAGGAGCACGTGCCCAGGGCCGCCTGGCAGCAGGGATTGCCCTCAGGAGAGCGGCTGCTGGAGCAAAGGGGAGGTCTGCAGGGGGCTTCCTTGGTGGTGGTCTTCCTATCGAGGCCATTTATTTATTCATTTGTTGTTCTTCTTCCCCCCTCTTGCCACTCGGAAGGACTCTTCAGAAAATCCCCCGGTTCAGCCCTACAGACAGCAGCCCGCGAGTTGTTCTGCGGCTACCGAGCGGCTCCGACTTCATTGACAGCAGTCATTAAGGGATGCTGTGGGCTTGTGTCTGGCTCAATCTCATTTTTAAATTCTCTTCTTTCGATGTAATGCTGTCCTAAGTCAGTTGGCCTACTGGGTGAGAGCAGCAGTGTGCTGATATCGAACGTCTCCAGACAGGAAGGCTTCACCTGACCCGGCGGGATCTTGAACCAGACCGACCCGAAGACTTTCTCCTTGATAGGGTCTGTGGCACGGGGAGCCCTCATTACCTCACCAGGACGTGGCCAGGGGGGGCTTTTTCCCTCCTGGCTGCCCCTGCGATGTGCTCTGCTGGCAGGGACGAGCCAGGAGCGCAGCCAGGGCAGGGCTGGGTCCTTTCACTTCCATCCTTTCGGGGAACTTTTTCCCTTTCTTTTTCAGCCAGCGGTCCTGGTCCTTCACGGTAGGGTGCTTACGTGAAAGTCCACAAATGGATTTTTTTTAATCAGTATTGAAAACAAGAGGAGCTGCTGTCAGAAGCCAGGAGGAGCAGTTCCCAGCCCGGGGCTCTTGCAGTGCCATGCTCACTGCATCCCTTCGGCACGGGCTGTGCATCCTAATAGGACAAGCAGATTTCCATCTCAAGTTTTCTTTATTTAGTAATTTCATCCTGTTTCTCCTCCTAATAGCTCCCCCATGCTGTTTTTTTTTTCCTGCTTGGTGTTTACACCTCTCAGCCGCACACAGATAGAGATCTTGTCCCACTCTGCTAGGCTCTTGCTCAGGGCTGGACGTGTTCAAATCTTTTGATCTTCCCTTAGAAATTTTCCCTTTCAAACCCTTAAACATTTTTGTTGTTTTCTTTGTACTCCGTTCAATTTGTCAATGTCTTTCTGGTAATGAGGTGTCCAGAAGTGAATACATTATTCCATTTATGGATTAATTACATCTGTAGAGAGGGGAGACTGCACCATCCTGCTATGTGATACATTTTTCTGTGCTCTCTGTCTCTGAAACCTGTCTTTTAGCTGCCACGTCTTCCTGCGACTGCATCTCGAGCTTCCTGCCCTCTGCCTCTGCACGTCCCTGCCTGGCTGGCTGCGTTCCCAACATCTCCTCCTCAGCGTGGCTGGACTTTGGGCGATAGCCTCTTGGATATTACATTTCCTTTTCCAAACAGAAAAAGGCTTCAACCAGCTTTGAGGTGTATAAACGCACTGAGCTTTGGGTAATTTGTGTCCTGGCGACCAACATCCATGGGCAGGGGCTTGTGGCTCTCGGCAAGCTCTGGCTCTGGCCTTTGGGGCAAAAAATATTATCGGCTGGCTTCGATTCTTACAGGTGCTGAGGCTCAATTCCTCCCGAAACCGGGAGAATCGAGGCTGCTCGGATTTCTGCACGATCCGTCCTTTTCATTTCAGACCCGAGTCTCCAAAACGCTACCGTAATCCATGTGGCATTTCCTTTCTTCTTTTCATTAAATAAATTATTTGCTCTAACAAACCAAATGTGCATAACGAGGTGTTCTCGGCAAATCTGCACTTCTTGGAGCTTGCTGAGCTGCCACCCGCGACAGAGAGTTTTTCCTTAATATTTTTTTCTCTTCTTTTGCTAGGAATAGAAGTTAATTGCATCCACCCATTTAAGCAATTTCCAGAATTAGGTATTAGGCTTATGTTTTGAAGGAATTCGCTAAATTTCCCTTTAAAAAACAATTCCTCACAAATAACAACACTCGATTTCTGCGGTTAATTGCACAGATTGAGTGATTTGGCACATGTCTGCATTTTCCAGATACTCCCTTTTTCTCTCCTTCAGTGGTGGCTATTTTTATAAACTCGCCATCGCTCTCCGATAGCGCAGGCATCTTTTCTTAATTTACTTTTGAAGACAAATTTAATAAAGGAATTCCCTTTCTTAGCCATATTTGAATCATTCTTTTCATCTTTTCTCTTATTAATTCCCCTACTTCTTCTTAACCAGGTTTTCGCCTGGATGTTTATAAATAAGTCTTCCTTCATTCCTTAATCCTTTTGTCTAGCATTAACTCGTCCTGTATTTTATTGTTAGCATTTAATTGACTCTGTGAGAATTAAATGTCCATGTGGCACTTGCTGTTTGTTCTCCTCCTTGCTTTCCGCAGCACTCCCGCTCCTATGAGGACAGATCGGATGCTTGGGGTTTGGGGGGGTTCACCGCGTGCGTGGGGGGGTGTTTTCCTCTGTTTTGTTTGAGCGGTGTTGTGTTAATTGTGGTATTCTTCCGAATTTGCCACCTGGCACGTTGTCAGCGCAGGTGGGATTCGTGGAATTCATTTTGCCAGCTCTGCTGACGGGTCTGGAGGTGCGAGATCTGGAAGGATGCTGAGGAAGCCCTACGGGGCTTGGCTTTCCTTTATGGCTCTTCCTTTGCGAAGGAAGCCAATAACCTGATCTGCCTGAACTGGTGTGGTGTGTGGCCACTGGTCCCAAATTTCAGGAAGGTAAGGTCCAAAGGAAGTCTCTAGCAGCTGGAGTGCCGAATTGCATCCTAGGCAAATGCAGACTGTGGTGGTGGAAGCGTCCCCATCCTTGCTTTAAATCCTCTGCAATGGGTTGGTCCGGGATTTTTTTTGGACTCTGGATTTGCAGCAGAAGGCTGCAGCCTCTTCAGGTTGATTTTTTCAGTGCCGATAACGCAGTAATTTAGTCAACCTGAGCTTCCCTGTTGAATTTCAGCTTATTGGCGTTATAATTAATTTTGACACGTAACACCACCCCTCCAACTTCCACTCCCAAATCTATTAATGCGTAACGATGAAAAGTGTGTTCTGTGCATAATATTGTTTTAGAGTTACAGATCTGAAGTCCTCGTTGTCTGAGATGAGCGGAGTATAAATGCATTAAATCCTCGTAGCTGCAGCTTGCTGGAGGCTGGAAAGGCTCTGAAGTTTCTTAGTTTGTGGTGACAACTTAGCTCAGACACGAAGTTAGCCCTGCGTTTTATTAAAACTTGAGCTCCACTCTTTCAGTGCGGTGTCTTTTCACTGTACTTCCTAACGTGCTAATTATAAGACGCTGGACTGCATTACATCATGTTCAGCCTCGCCGCTTCGCAGTATTTATAGGACTGCAGCTTCCTTGGCTCGGTTTTCGGGAACTTAGAGAAGATGAAGGCAGTTGGTGGCAAAGAAACAAACAAACAAAAAGCCCCCAACCCCGGGCGTGTTTGCTATAAAGGCCATTAGCAATTACATCACGGGCGTGCAGTTAGATTTCATTTTCCTTCTGCACTCGGTAAAACCCCAGAAAGAATGCCCAAGAGGAATTCAGCCGTAAAGACTCTGGTGGAGGAAGTACGTTCAAAGCAATTAGCAGAAATTTAACAAAGTAGATGAAAATCAAATCGGGGCTCTCCCAGAATTTCCGACGCGGTGCTGGGTAGTCCCCGGCGTTGGGTTTGCAGGAGGAAACCCGTGCTGGGGCTGGGGAGCCTGCTCCTGGCTTGGGCGAGAAGCCCTCAGAAATTCCAGGAAATGCACATTTTCCCAGCCAAGAGCCTTTTCTTTTTTCTTTTTTTGTTGTTTTTGGGTTTTATGTTACACATGACAGCGTGTTTGATGGAGATGCCAATTCCTGCCTGCCTTTGTGGTGGTTGTTTGTTGTTTTTTTTTCTTCCCTATTTCCCTCCCCCCTCTCCTTTTTTTCTTATTAAAAGCAAAGGCAAACGGGCAGATTGTCCTGCCTGGGGAGCACAGCCGAACAGCTGCTGCGGCTTCAGATCAGGAGGGGAGAAAGCAGGAGTAAAACGAGCGCTCGGAGAGCAAACATCGCGGGGAGAACCGGGCTCGCTTCGCTCTGCAAACAAAATGGAAGCGATAGCGAAAAGCTGGGCTGCCGGGGATGGGGTGCTGGGCTGCGTGCTTCCCAAAACCACAATTTGCAGCCTGCCCTCTGCCTGGTGTGAGAGCCGAGGGCAGCTCCGGCACCAGCGGGCTGGGAGAGGTGGCAAGGTGGAGGAAGGAGGCTCTCGATATTTCTGGAACAGCCAAGGGATATAACCCAAGTGTTGGCACCAGCAGAAACCGAACCGGAGCACCCTTGGACAGGAGAGCAAGGATGATAAAGGGTGAGATGTGATACAGCACTGGTGGTACGTGCTGGAGCCTCACCAGCTGGGCAAGTGCCGTGTCCCTGGGCTGCAGGAGGGGCACAGGGGGATTTGGGCAGCTGGGAGAGCTGAGCGGGGTCTCTGCGAGGACCACGTCTGCTGTGAAAGCCCAGGAGCTGGGGTAATGTCCTGGAGGAGGCCTGGGGATGGACGGCCTTGCCCTGTGGGGCTGGAGCAGCCAAGGCTTGTGGTCATCCTTCTTCACCCTGACAGCACAAGGGGCTGGTCAGGGTAGATTTTGGGCACCGCTGCCCCAAATGTGCCCATGCACTGCTGCAACAGGAGTCCGTAAATGAAGGTAAGGACAAGTGGTACATCCATGTTCCTGCTCCAGATTCTCACAAGTCCTGGCGTTTCTCTATACATCTGTGCCCGTGTCGTCAGCGGGGACTGCAGCAGGGAACATCGTGTCACCGATCACTTCCAGAGCTCACTTCCTTGCCCTGCTGGCTCCTGGTCTGCAGTGCTCTCCGGCCCCGAGGAGAGCTTCGCTGGAGGAAAGGTGCAGAGAAACGGAGAGAACGCCAAACGTGAAGCTAAACAACAGGGCAGACACGAAAAGGCTGGGAGTGAGGTGGAAATTGCAGGCAACTAGACGATGGAGGAAAGTTTAAGTAGCAATTTGTTCTCCTCTGCACAAGGAAACGCACTTCATTTTTGAAAGACCGTCCTTCAGGAAGCTGTGCTCCTAAATGCAGAACGAAATATACCCCGGGAGAACCGAAACTGGTTATTGTGCTACCCCTCAGACGTGCACACAGGAAAACAAAAGTGAACGGTGATTGACAGAGTTAATCTGCTCTTAATAGGTGTTTTATTTCAATATTCATTTTTCTCATTTGCATAACTGCTTTCCTTCAGATTCCCTCTCAACACCGGGCCTTTCTCCTGGCCCCTCCTGCGTTGGCGGAGGTGGGTCAGGGCCTGGGGACATCCCTGGTGTGTGACACCCTGTGGCTGCCCGAAGGGACTGAGCTCGGAAAGCCGTTCAGTTCTTGGTGCAAGATCGTTTTCTCCTCGAAATAACAGTACAGGATTTTTCTTAACAACCTCAGTCCTGTTTCTTGTGTCTCAGATGAAAACCCACGAGGTGCTGAGCTGCTTCTGCGTGCTCAAGGTTCTTGAGGAGGGAGATAAAAAAGAGTGGGTGAGACTGATGCATGCTGAGGCAGCATTTCCAAGGCATTTCTCACAGCCCTATGGGGGAAAGAAGAGGAGAGGCTCCTTTTGCTGGCTCTACAAGACCAATTGTGCACGTTCCCTTCCAGTTGTTAAATGCTGGAGTTGGACTGGCAACCTGCAGCATCTCAGGTTAACTCCATGTTAACAGAAATCCACCAAAATCAGCGTCTGAGTGTGCATTTGGATAATGCCTGGGACGTGATGGCTTTCTCCTTCCTGCCCATCTCCATGCCTCCCAAGCATCCCTAAACGTGTCCCTGGGACAAGTTCTTGTCTTCCCAGAGGGATTTAATGGAGCTGGAGAATGCTGATAGATGTAAAGTGTGCCCACACAATGGCACAGGGATCTTGGTTTAGGTAGGAAACATCTATCGTAAATAAGGCTAACTTGTGCATTAAAAAGAAATCCAAGGAAAATGCCAGTATCCTCCCTCTGAAAGAGAGCAAAATGAAAAACCACAAACTCCACCTTGACTGATGTAAATACACGAGCTCGAATATCCACGGTTTCTTACATTTCTCTGGAAAGCTTTAGGTGCTCTTTAAAGTTCAGATTGCTTTTTCATATGCGAATTACTGGTCTGATTTCTGTACTGCTTGTAAGAAATGATGCAAAATTTGTTTAAAGGATTTAATGAGCTCTGGGCTGTCTGCATCACATAGCATCTCCGTGCTGCGTGGCACACATCAGGCACCGCTAAGTATTTCTACATCTTACTTCAAAAGATGCCATAACCATCAAAGATGCTTGCTATAAATGATCCTGAATGTGTGGATTTTTTCTCTACAGTGAGATCTGCATATCCTGTATATTAAAGGAAATGTGTTTTCCTTGAAGGAGAGAGAGAGTTTGCATGTTGGAGTTCTTCTTGGGACATCTGCACAGCCCGTGTATTTCATCTCATTTTGTCCCGTTTTACCCCTTTGCTTGTTGTTGTTGTAGAATTAAGCTTCACTAAGGAAAAAAAAAAAATACAATTTATAGGGCTGGAATAATGCCAGGCTTAATCCTGAATGGTAAGAAATGTTTTGAGGAGGAAGGATCTCGCGTTGGTTGGCCATAAAGAGCCCTTGCACACCGAGCCAGCCACCTGAAAGATGCTCCCAGAGGAGCCCTGGCTAACCTAGACGCTGCCTTTTCTCTTCCTCTAGACGGTCTTCTACACCTCAGATAAAAATCACATCTTGTTATTGGTGTGAGGATAGAGAGCAGATGCATACAGTAAAATACAGCTTATTAAACTACAGCTTAGATTGGTTAATTACTTTCTCCGCATTAATAGAGGATCAGGGCTGCGACTGTCGTTTGTAGAATTCAGCAGGTTCTTTTCTGCCTCTGTAGAAGTGAGTCAGTACAGTTCCTGCTTTGATTTACAAAATTGGATTTTAATCTCTTTGAAACCATTATGCTAAATCAATTTTTAACATAGCAGAGCATGGAGGTACAAAGCCCCTCTTGTTCTCATGTTGCTGACTCTTTGGATGAGCGAGCACCGTATAAACACGACTTAAACGACATCTCTCTGGAAGAGCTCGTGCCGGCGTGGAGATAGAGTTTTGCTCTGTTAGGATGATGAGCGACTGTGGCACGGACAAAGGAAATACAGGTGTGGCTGCGGGGGCTGCCGCCGCTACGAAATCCTCCCTCCGGTGCGGCGGTCAGGAAGGACGTGGGAGGACTCGCAGGATTTGGGTGTGGGGTTTTTTTTTCGTGTGTGTGTGAGTTTTTTTTTTGCCTTCCCCTTAGCCCGGCTCCGGAGCTGTCAAGGCATGAGATGAATCACCCCTCTGATGTTTTGGCTTTCTGGCAACGGGAGCGATCGGGCAATCATCCAAATCCAGCAAGAGCGCTGATAGTAATGAATGGGAAGCTCAGATGATTTCATATGGAAAGCAGGAGGAAGAGTTTGGAGGAGATGCTCTGTGCATACGCAGGCGTGCACTTCCCCTTTATTCTGCTCTTCCTTTCTGAACTTCATGGCAGCCCCCTGTCTGGCTGAGAAATCAGGTTTAACATGGGGTGGGGAGGGGACGAAACCCTTCCGAAATGCCGGCAGCAGGTCCAAGCTGCAGTGCTTCGGACTGGACTGAAAATCTCTGGACTTGGGGTGGTTGTAGAGCCATCCTTCTTGCCTACTGCCCTTGTAGTTTGTAAGTTTGAGATGCAACTTGCAAGTCCTGTTTGTATCCTATAGGGATATAGCGATGGTTCCCCCCCTTGCCCTGCCCCAAACTCTCCAGGGAAGAAAATCTGGAAAAAAAGATCCTTCTATTGCCTTTTTTTTTTTTTTGGTACAACTTTAATTAAAAACTTAGAGCACGAGATCTTTCATAAAACTTCACCAATACTTGGCAACAACCGTGTCTTGACTGCTGAGCCTGCCCCCATCCTTACTTGTCCTTTCTGATGGGTGTTACCTGGAATATTCTGGACTGTTCAAGTGAAAAGGGTGTATGGCATGTTGTACTTGACCACGTTCACTTTGGTAAAACCCAATAATAAGCATAAAAAATAGCTGCAAAATAAACAGAATTATGTATGAATACGAAGAGAGGATAAATTCCTTACCCCTTAAAATCTCCTTTAGGGAAAAAAAAAATAATGTTGTGAGATTTGGGCAATTTGCTACACAATAAGTCTCGTTGCCCAAAAGCTGAGGATATTAGCAAAACAGTGATGTAGAAAGGTGTTGTTTTATCTGTGTGGGACGGGTTAAGACTGTAGAAGGCGTACGATGGCTTTCAGCTCATGTGATGTCGGTGCAGCGTGCCGCCGAGCTAGGGCACGGCAGGATCCATCTCTCTGCTCCTTCCCCCCCGAGCCTCCTTTGAAAGGGGCTCCTCCATTTGGGAACTAGCGGAGAAGGGGTTGCCTGAGGGGCAAAGTTTGGGTCCAGCTGCTCATCGCAGCGGTTTTGTGGCCCGATTGCAGTGGTTGTAGCTGGGTTTCATCCGTATTTCTGCTTGTGGGCTGGTTCCTCCCCACTCTCTGCATCACACACTCGCTGCCTTTTCAATAGCACCGTGATTGAGGTCCTAGGGGCTTCTTCTTTGTTAGAAAACTCAGTTCTGGTCCCCGTTTTGGGCCAAAATGGCAACTTCCATCCGCTTTTAAACAGCATCAATTTAACTTGAGAGCGAGCACATGAATTTGCTAATAATCTCTGATTATTCCATGCTAATCTTGCAGTTGTAGAGCCTGGATCCCACTGACATTCAGCAGATGAGTTATTAATTATTTTCCTTTCTATCGCCTGCCCTTCATGCCAGATTTCTCAACACCTTTCGGTCTGCATTGTTAGCTGTGCTGTTTGACACTGATTAGTTCTTTATGCTCTCCTTTCCTCGAGTAGCTCACGTTGCTGAGCATCCCCCCAGCACCAGCCCCATTCACTCAGGTAGCAGCTCCAGCAGGTAAGGAGCCTCTGCCACTGCCTCGGCATTGTTTTTTGGGGGGCTCAGGGCTGTGCAATGCCCCGTGAGCAAGCTCGGGGCTGTAAGAAGCTCCCGGTGGCAGGCAGACAGGCGAGCATCGCTGTAACCTCGCCGCGGTGCTGGTGCTGGAATAGGAAAACCCTTTCAAAACGCTGCACTGAGCGGCGGCGTTGCCAGCCAGGATCCCAAAATAACCACCTTTCAGTTGGTAAAATAAATCATAAAAGTCTGTCAGATCCAAAATGTAATGGTTGGGCAAATTAATCCATTGTTGTATTGTTATAGTGCTCTAATCATATTTTTATATATCCCAGGAGCTGGAACTAAGAAGCATTTTGCTGTCATTGCAAACACAATAATAAGAATAGTCTTAACAAAGTGACGTGCACTAAGTTGACTTTCTGCAATACATTTCAGCGGAAATTACAGATGCTTTTTACATTTCATTATCATTAAGGTACAAATAACTTTCTTGTATTGAAAACCAGGCCTACTTTATCTGGTTTAATAATTATATTGAGGCTCATTATGGACACCTTGTTTGTAATGCGTGCTTTTCTTATTGAATTCTAAGTGTGTTATTACAAAAGTATGTACTTTAACAGATGGAGTAGATGATGGCAGTGTTTAGTTCCAGTTGATCTTTTCCAAAGAATGCGCCGAACGATCTCAGGCTAAATACAAGCCAGGCACCATCCAGCTCCGTTTGTTCCTACCAGCTTTATTCCAGCTGCTCGGAGGCGAGCGGGGAGCCGGGGATGCCGCTGGATGGAGCACGTCCAGTGGGGTACGGGGCCGGCGTCGCAGGCAGGGGGGGACTTTTCCAAGGAAATATCTTAGTTGGTGTCAAGGTTGTCTCATTTGCCAGTGGGATATTGCTTTAATGGTGTTCTTTTTTTCCTCTCCAGTTTACATAATGAGATCAAGCTAATTAAACCATGTCTAGCTCTGGGAAAAGATCAAAATGTGAGCTCTTTTTATTTCTTTTTATTAAAACCTTCGCCCTGTAATAGAAGATTATAGGAAGTACTTTGCTACCAGTACCTCTTGCTCTTCCCTGGCAAAAAATATAGTTCTTTTTTACTGGTACATGCTTGGTTTTAATTATTTTTTCTTCTAGTTTTTCACGTTTCAGGAGCTTGCAGGAGTTCCTGATGTGATTCGGTAGATGAGATGGAAGAGTAAGAACAAGCAGATGCAGCAAGGTGTTGTAGCCAAAAGCCAGCTCTTCAGTGAAGCCCACAGGGATGTGCTCTGTGTCTGCTCCCATGGAGGTTTGGAGCTGCTTCCTGGGCTGTTTTACCTGGCATGCTCCTTGTTACTCATAGCTGACTGCCCAGCACCAAGTGCAGCTCGAGGTGTGCCCCCATTCCATGGACCTGGGAATGTTTTTTACAACCTCCCCAAATTTTCAGTGTTTTTTCCCCCATTAAATGCTGTCTTCAGCATTATTATTTTAATTTTTGGGGTGAAAATACAGCAATTTTTTTTCTTAGATGGATGAAATGAAATGGCTAAGCGCCCATGAGCGCTCATGACCCGTCGAGTAGCACCGGTGGGAGATGCCATCACCTGGTGCCAGGCGTGGTGATGACCACCATAGATGACCACCACGTGCCTTTGGTTGTTTCTCTTCTGTAGAAAAGCCCCAATTCAGCAGTCACAGCCCTGGCAGCTCCTCCCTGTGCCAAGGTCACAGATCTGAGCCCCAGGTCCAACACGACGTGCTGGCACCGCCTGCCTTCAGCCCTACCCGGCGCTCGCCCCAGCCTAGCTGAGGAGAGGCTTCACGGGCTGATATTAAGGCGAGGAGTTATTGCCAATATTAATATATTACTGTATTAGATCATGCTAATTATATTTTAAGCTACAATGATTTCAGAAGGATGGAGAGGAAATGAGGGCTCTCCCATGCCTTCTCCCTCTTTAGAAGGAAGCAAGGTTCAAGTATTATTTTCTCTTCCAGAGGGGAGGAACAGCTGTGCCGGGGCTCTGAAGTAAGTTTATAATGATTGAGTTGAATTGCAGAGTGCATTTTAGGTTGCATTCAAATCAGGGCAATTTCCCTTCCCTCTGTGACAGAGCAAGGAGCTCTCCACTTTGATCGCTGATGTAGACTTGGAGGGGGGGGGGAAAAAGAGAAAGCAAGCTTTTGTTTCAGGCGTGTCGTGGTTTTCCTGCCTCCTGTTCCCACGGTGAAACGGGGGAAATGCTGTCGTTCATGGACAGACGAGCTCCTGCCCTACAGGTCCTGCTCCATGGGGTGCCCCTCCTGCTCCCGACCCTCTGCAGCACCTTGATCTGTTCCTCCTGGGCAGCGCGGGAGCCCCCCAGGATAATTTCTTCCTTGCCTTGCTGGCTGCTGGCATGGTTTTGCTGCAGCGTTTCAGGCAGTCGCTGCCCCTGGGAGCTGCCTCCCTGCCGTAGTCCCGAATGGGGAATGGGGACCCCGTTAGCTGGTTGTCGTCGCCGTGCCCCATTCCCGAGTCCCTGCACGGGGCACGTGCACGGGAAGCCTTTTGTGCTGGGCTGAATAAGTCCGTCCTGGTCACAAAGACATGTTCACGTCTGCTTTCTTTGCCCGTGCAACTTCATCAGCTAGCCCAATGCACTTAATAATGTTTTTCGCTGTATTTCAGCGGTATGAATGTACGGGAAAATTACAGCAAAGGCATCATTTTTTTAACAGCTGTGTTTAGTTGAATAACAGATTTAGAAAGTGCAGACTTTAATTAATCTGTGTTTTCTGCTGGGATTTCAGCACCATCTGATTTACTTTTCATGGCTGAAAAGTGTAATTGTAGTTTTTCCCTTTAGCTGCGGGTGTATCCTCCCAAGAAATTGATTCGGTTCTTCTTTTTCTTAAAGAAAACTCAATATCGGGCTGCTGGTGCCTGGCACGCCGTGCAGGTGATGCGCTTGCTCTGGGTGCTGGTGGAGAGCCTGGCACGGCTCGGGAGGGCTCCTCTGCTCCTGCCTCCGGGTGGAGGAGAGGAACACCCGGCCCAAATCCCAGCCTGTGCTCGGATTTGTTGAACAAAGGGCGAGGACGGGGAGTTACTGGAAAAAAAAAAAAAAAAAAAAAAAAAAACGCAGAGCAGGAAGGGTTTTCCCCATGTGTATTGGGATTTATTTTTTTTTAGTTGGATTTATGGTAGGGAGGCTCTGCCTCTCTGTGCTCGCTCTTCATTGTGAGGCATGTTGGTGCCCCAGCTCCTCAGGTGTTGTTCAAAAACCTCTGCAGAAGGCGGTGCTGGGTGGTAGCTTCGTGGGCCGTGGTGGTGAGGGCTGAGCAGTGGTTGTGGAGCCGCGGTGATAAATGGCATTTATTGTGCACTGCTGGTCGCACCTTATTCCATCTCTGCTGGGATGAACGGGAGTGTTACAAACATGCAGAGTGCCTCCGTGGCTCTCGTTGGGCATTTTTTTTTCTTTAAAAATCAGGTGTTTGTGCTAATGTGCAATTTCCTAGCCCTCCTCCTGCTCTGGGACAAGGGTGAGGACTCCTGCCCAGAGCCAGGAGCGCTCGTTCATCAGAGCTGGGTCAGAGAGAGGAAGATTATACGGAATAAGGGCACTAGTGCTGTTTTTGGAGGAGGTCAAGTTATTGTAGTTAGGCGTGCTTTCCCCCATTTTTATTTTATTGGGTTGGTGTGGAGTTTGGATGTCTTAAGGGCTTTGAACGCAAAGTCCACGGTGTCTGAAGGGAAGCGCTGCGTTTAGACTCAGAGCGTAATCTCAGGGTGGCTGCTAATCTGAATAAGATTAAAAAAAAAAAAAAAAAAAAAAAAACTTTTGACAGGTTTTAAAACTTATTTTAATTAAGGTTTTCCCTTTCATCTCGCCAAAGCCCGGACTTAGCCCCTTCGTGCTCCCCTGGGTACGGATCGGCTACCGTTGTGCACAGGAAGGGCCAAACCCCGGCACAGGAGCACAGCTCCTTGGGATGCTGCGGGGATGAGAGGTGGAAAGGAAGGAGCCCGAAGCCAGCCCTGCCCGCACGGTGAGCTGCAGCACGCCGAGGTTTCCCCAGCAGCACCTCGTGCTCCCCAGCTCCGTTTTTTTGGTGTATTTTGTGGGGCGGAGGCAGCCGCGGCGATGCTGCCCCGCTGCCTCCCCGAGCGTGGGTGCGCTCAGCGAGGCGACCCCGTTCCCTGCAAGCCTCGGGCCCGGCACGGAGCCAAGGAGAAGCGAGGCCGGCGAACAATCAGGAATCAAAGGAGCCACCTGCACGCCACGGGGAGCCGCTCCCCGGGAGGCTGCAGCCTTTGCCAGCGCTCGCTGCCGAGCCTCCTTCCGCAGCCCCCAGAGGGGGGAGCAGGGCTGCTCCCCAAAATCCCGTTAGGAGGTGTCCTCGCCATCCATCCAGCCATGAACAAGACCCGGATGGATGGCGAGGGCACCTCTTTACCCAGGAGAAAACCTTTTTTTTTTTTTCCCCTCTTCTTCCTACTGAGCACTGGGAGCGATGACAGAGCCGGGCTGGAGGCAGCTTTGGGGATGTCAATATTTAGGGGATGGGCTCATCGCACCCTGCTGGCAGGGAGCTCTCCCTCACAACCTGCCCCAGAGGAAAATCAGGTCTTTTCCCCATCATTTTTATCCTCTGCAGCTTTGCAAGAACGGACCCCGTGAGCGGGCGGGGGCGTGGGGTGGCACGATGCGCCTCCCTGGGTGTGTTTTCACCCGGCTGGTGGCTCGTGCTCGTGGCTTCGGAGGGCAGATAGTATTTATTTTGGGGAGGGAGCCGATGTGTGATGTGTGTGCGTGCGCGCTGCTGCCTGTTTTTCGTGCTGAGGAAGACATGTTCGGTCCCAGCCCCCTTCCAGCCACGTGTGCCTCGCTCTCAGCAGGAGCTCTGCGAAAAGGAAAAGCAGCGCTCGCAAAGCTGGGTAAAAAAAAACAACAACCAAAACCAGAGGCTTTTTTCTAGCATTCAAGCGTTACCTGTGGCTATTTATACCCTCCTCCGTGGCTATTTATGCCCTCTCCCCACTGCCAGGTGGGGAATATTCTTGGATTTGGTGTTTTTGGTGGGATATTCCCCAGCAGTGCAGGGCCGTGTGCGTCTGATGCCTGGACTGTGGTCTCTGCATTGCCTTTCACTGGTGGTCGTATAAAACAAGAAACCTAACGTGCAATTTTTCCTGCTCATCGATAACCAGCAGAAGCCACAGCTGTGCGTGAAGGGGCAAGATTTCCAGCCTGAGCCACCGGGGCGCCCCTCTGCAGTGGTTAACACGTGGTCACTTGGGTGTCCAACGAGCAGCGCCGTGCTACCTCTGCCTCTTGTGGGGTGATGCCGTTTGCAGGCTGGGTTTTGTTTATTACAGAAATCACAGTGTTCATTTGTTACAGAAATTGGATTGTGCTCAGCATCTCTTTTAAACCCGGGTCGCATCCCTGCCCGTGATGGCGATGCCACGCGTGGGGATCCAGCTGCCCAATATAACCATGCTCATAGAGTTGATTGAGGTCGCTCGTTGAGTCTGATCCTCGTCCCGTGTTGTTCAGCTGACGGGGAGCACCACGAGGTTATTTTCGTGTTTCCAGCACCCTGCTGGAGGCAGCGTGCTGGGCTTGCTGCAGCCCTGATGCTCCAGCAAGCATCTTCAGCAGGGGCTGTGCCGCAGAGCGAACCATCCTCTCGCTGCCCAAACCAGCGGCTCCTTTCCTTGGGGTTGCCTTTGTTTGGGAATAACGTACGGACCCTTGGGAATGGGCTGTCCAGCGGAGTTCCTTAGTGATTTTTGAAAGGATAAGGGAAAGGATTGCGGCGTCCCGGGTGCCTGCTCTGTGCTGAGCCCGCGCTGCTGCGCGCGGTGGGCAACGCTCGTAGATTCCCAGCTCTTCCCTTCTCCTCGTTAGTCTGTCCCTTTGGCAACGTCTGCAGTGAGAATATGAGGGTGGTTTTTTCTTCTTCTTCTTCGCAGAAATAGCCTCCGACTCCTCGTGAACCCGCAAATGGGTTTCTCAGCCCCCTGCCACCCGAGGTGTAAATGAGACGGGAGCGGGGCTGGGCTCCAAGCCTTTCCCTGGCAGCCCCGGCAGCCCTCCTCCTGGGGACAGCCTCGGGGCCGAGCTTTGCCTTCTTCCCCGTAGCACAGATTCGGATTATTTCCCTTAATCGCTCACCAAATCTGCCTCTAATGACCGCGGGTGCTGGTTTGTGTGCGCTGGGACGCGCGGCCGCTCGGCACGAGGGGCAGGGACCCCCAAATCCCGAGCAGCCGTGATTTACTGCGCGGCTTGGGCAAAGTGCATTTGTTGCCTTGGAAACAAATAGCAGCAGTGAACAACTAAATGAAATTTATGGAATCAACTTCAATAAATCTTGATGATAAATGTGCAAAAACATACACAATTTGATGAAGATCTACAGTATGCAGATGGGAGGGGTGATAGGAAGTTATAGGACTGCTTCAGATACGTTTTTGGGCTGCCACAAATCCCTTCCTATAATATGGTTTTTTTTTGTTTCCGAGGAAGCTGTCTGCTTCTTTTCATAGATATGGCATTTAATTTTGATTTCCAGGGTATCTTTTAGCTTAATTGGCACGCTGGATGATTGCAGTGTGTTGTTTTGTCTTTTGCAATCCCTGATTCAGAGCTAACTCAGGATAAAAATAAAATCGAGAGCGGTGGCAATCGAAGGGAGCAAAATGCAGCGAGTGCCGGGTCACGTGCCCCCAAGCCAGGTGCAAAATACCCCAAATTTCTTGCAGCGTTTATCCAGGATGCCTCCCTGCCCCCTGGCACGGGTCTGGGTGCTTTGTAGGACGAGGACAGGGCAGCGATGCGGAGCTGTGGCGCGGCGTGGGGAATGGTCTCGTGCTCACCTGTGCGTAGGGATGCCTTTTTTTTTTTTGTAGAAGCACAAAAAATCGCAAGCGATATTTTCTAAAATAGTTATTGTTGTTTCTGGCTCGACCTGTGGATCGATAAAGGTTCGGGAATATCAGCGGGCTTGTCTGGAGACTGCTGCAAACCTTTAACGCGGCCCTTAATGGAATTTGATGTTTTTCCATTAGTTCCCGTGCCTCTCCTCGTTACAGTGCCTTATTTCCACCTTCCTCCACCGGGTCAGCACGCGGGGGGAATCGCTGCTTCCCCGGCGATTCCTTCTTGGTCAGAGCCTTCGTAATGTTGGCTGGGCTCAGAACGGGACCTTGCTGGAGCTGTGGGGTGCTGCGAACCTCCCCGGTGTCCTCCCCACACACAGCAGGGCAGGGATGCTCTTCCCGTTAGCATCCAGCTGTACAAGACAGCTTGAACTCCGTTAGCAGCTAAATTTGGCGGCTCGCTAACTTCTTTCTGATATGTTTTTATAGTTTCCTTGTATTATGACACCCGGGTTTAAATTTGCATGAGGAAATGAGCCTCTCGCTAAGTCAGGTAAAAAGATTTTTCACTTATCTACCATGAAATAAGGCATTAAAAAAATGGTAAGCAGAGAGAGCAGCGCATCCTTGACATATCTAGTTTACTTTTTTTTTTTTTTCAGCTGTGCTGACTGAACGCTCCTAATTATTAATGATACAATAAAGCTATTTGTACTGCGTCTAGCAGGCGAAATAATTTCATATTAGGAAGACTTCTGGTAATAAATGCCGTGTTTTGTACCAGAGCGGCAGTGTTTGAAAAACGCGCGTTTTTATTGAGTTACACCCAAAATCTGAATTTGGAGCTGGGGGGAGCGAAACCCAGGCTCTCACCGTTCACATCAGGACGTCTGGGTGTATGGATGAGGCTACTGCTAGAGAAAGACCTGGTTTGGGGTTCCCAGTGCTTTTTGGCGAGTGCCCCGCAGCCCCGTGGGCTTTCTGTCCCGCTTTCCTTCCCTCTGCCGTGGGTTTGTGGCCTCTCTGTAAATACATCTCCACTTCCACTCCAGGTAGGACCCGAGCGGTGTTGAGACCTGCATTTAAATGTCTTTTTCTCCTCTCCTTGCCAAGAGGGACACCGAGCACCCCGGTGCCACCGCTCTGTGCCGGGGTCATTATCGCAGCCCCAGCACCTGGGGCTTTCGGGCTCCCCCATCTCTCCTGGTCTTTAATCTGGTTGTGGTATTGACTCTTTTTTCTTTTTTTTTTTTTTAGCTGTTTCATTAATAGTGACAGATGCTTTTAATTAAAAAGAAAAGGCAAAACAAAATCCCGAATAAAACAGAAAGAGAATATTCTAATTTGGCGTGACATTATGAGGCAGAATGGCTCCTGGCATGCAAGGTACAGAAAAGGTCATCCTCCACGGCTGCAGCCTTTTGCAATGGTGGAATTAAGTTCAAACTCGGGCTGGTTTTGAAGTCTTAAGTCTCTCTGGGGATTCCTTTCATAACATCTTCGAACTGGATAACACTACAGTAAATGAAATACACTGCACTGGATTAAAGGGTTATTTCCCCTGTGTGTCAGGCTGACACAGAATACCAAACCTCAGGTTGCCTCCGAGTTGTCTCTATCTGCTGATACCCTCTCTTCTTTACATAGCAGCTCTCGGAGTTCTTGCATGGAAGTTTGTGATTATTTATTCGGCTTCGTCGCGTTGTGAGCGCGGCACAATTTTATGCAGCGAGGAACCAAAACAAGGCGACTAAACGGGAAGAAACTTAATGGGCATAAAAATGTGAAAGAAGCGATGCAGGAAGGAGCAGAGCTGCCTCTTAGTTCTGTTAGGCTGCCCTATAATTTATACCAAAACACAAAATACAGATCTCTCTGCATTGCCACTCAGCTACATGCTCAGCAGCACGGAGCCTGCAATAAGAGCCGGCTGTGATCTACGGCACCGTGCTCTTATCTGCCTGCACCAACGGGTAAAATTTGTTAAGGATCATTTGCAGCGTGTTTTGCCCTAGAACAAATGTTTGCCGTGACTTGGAGCATCCTCCCTCCCGGCGGATTTTTTAAAGTATTTAAAGACAGGTTTTGGAGGGCTAAAATGAACGTTAATGGCAGCGGCGTGGCGTGGGGTTCAGCGGCGGAGGCACCGGCTTGGAAGACCTGGCTTTTGTTTCTGCCCTGCTGCTTGGTGTCTCGAGCAGTTTTATTCACTTGTGCGTTACCTTCCCCGTTCTGCTGAGCAGGAAGGAAAAGCTTCCAGGCTTTGTTAAAACACGTAGGATTTCTCAGAGGCTGCTGGGCAAGCGTTAAACACCGTGCTGCGTGCGCAAGGCGTCGGTGCTGCGGCGTTGGTGCTTCTGCAGTGGCAGCGTGTGTTGCTGCCTGCTACTTGCCGTGACCTTTGTGCTTTTCAAACCAAATCAGGGTAGTCCTTGGGTCATTTTTGTACCCCTTAGCACGTGTAGCATCTTCTAAATCATTTGGGAAATGCTCCTCGTTGGGTGCTTGCAGCGTTGAGGCTGGGGCTCCCCATGCCGGCGGTGCTGGCTGTGCCCAGCAGGTTGGAGACCTGTTGGGAGAAAAATAACAACGCAGAAGCTGGTTCCTGTCCTCCGTGTTCCTTTCTCGGTTCCTTAAAAACAAAATGGTATTTTGCAGACTTCAGAGTCTGGCGTTAGACAGGCAGTGAGGCTGGGGGCAGCCGATGAGCGGGCAGCCTCCGGGAGCGCAGTCACGGTGGGGACAAGGTGGAAGCGGGAGTGGGGCAAAAATCCCACCCTGGCACAGGTGGCAGCCCCTTCCCCAGTGCCTCCACGCGGTGTTTTTTGGGCTGCACGTGGTGGGGGCACAGCAGCAAGTCACTGCCAAAGCAGGTGGGGGATGAACCTGGTTTGTAGGGCTTGGGCTCACGGGCAGCCCCTTTGCTGCGCCGTGAGTGCTGGTGCTCTCGCCGGGTTGTTTTTCTTCTGTTTCAGAAATTGCTCTCTTTTTAACCCCCCTATCATTTCCCTGACTGCTGCCTTCTCCTTGACAGTTGTGATGTTTGTATGTGTGCATAAAAACAGTAGGAAGCGTTTATGTAGGTGTCACTAATTTAATTTAATTTAACCTGATAGGTATGTATAGAGAGGCCTGTTCTGCACTAAAGTGCTTCTCTTTATTTTACAGTCTCCATCGTCATCAAATACAACTCCTTTCATTCTCCTCTTCCATTCACCTACCCAAAGACCAAATCTGGAAATAGTAACCAAAAGAGAAGCCCAGATCATACACAAAGCAGAGAAAGATTGAAGTAATTTAAGGGTAAGTAATTTTTCACCCTTATTCTAACTTGAAGCTTTGTGTTCAGGGTAAAGCTGTAACAGGAAGCGCGAGGCTGCATAAAAAAAACTGTTAAGCATGTACAGAGCTGCTCTGTGTGCAAAGGGAAAAAAAAAAGACTGAAAAACTGAACTGGTGATGAAAGCAAGGTATAGCAGCACCTTTTGCAGGTGAGAAGGTGGCCAGCACAGCGGCGAGCTGGGAGTTTGGGGCATTTGGGGCGTTTCTCCCCGTCCTATTTTGGTCTGTGCCGGTGCCAGGTGGAAGCACGGCGCGGGGTCGTGGGTTTTGCATGTCCCCAGCCGGTCTGGCTGCTCCCGGGATAAGGACGAGCTGGGAGGTTGGGGTCTTGGGGTCTCCCCTTGCTGCAGCACGGTTCGGTTGTTCCTTGTCGTGTTGCCACTGCCGGCAATAGGAGGCTGTGGGAGTGCTGCGGATGCTCCGGGTGCATGGCGCAGGACATCTGGGTTTGCTGTGGCTTCCCGCAGTCCTCGTGGGTGCCAGGGCTCCGATAGTTTTTCCTGGAGCAACCCAAAGGTCTCGTGCCAGGGCTCCACAGGGCTGGAGCAGGACCAGCCCGTGTGGCTGAATGAGGTTGGGCTCATGGTGGAAACCGGGGTCTGAAGTGACTTCAGGCTTTTCCTTCGCTGCTGGGGCGATGAATGCGAGATACAAAATGAGTTTCTGTGCAATTCAGAACCCTGGCTGAAGCATTAGTAAGCTCCAAATGTTAAGGAACGTGTTTTCCCACCCTAGTCCCAGATCTGTGCCTGCATATATTGCGTTTCCACACATGTTCTTTCAGAGATGGACAGGATATGCATTTGCTTACATCAGAAAACTGAGCTTTAAACATCTGGGCTTTCTGTTTTATTGCTGCTTCTTTTTTTTTTTTTTTCTGCACTGTTTGTTCATGCAAAATTCATATCTGGGAAGGGCATCTCAAATCCCTGCTTCTGAGTCAAAAAGGGAAAGTATGGAAGTGAAAAGAGAGATTGTATCATTTAAGAAATATGATTCATGAATTAATCCTCGTCTGCTACACCATCTGTGGCGTGTGTTTCAATACAAAAATCCTGGTTTTGTATCTCTTTAAAAAGCCTCCTCCTCGCCGGCCACGCGGCGTTCTGCGGTGCTGGGGGGAGTTGGATGCTTTCGGAGGCAGGGCAGGGGTTTGGCAGCCTCCCGGGCTGGTGCCGATGGGGGCGGGATCCTGCTCCATGCAGGAGTGGAAAATAAGGGGTTCTGGAAAGCAGATCAAGGGGGGCTTTGTGCTTGCCAACAGGGTGAGGGCCTCCCTGTTCTAGTTCAGCTCTTTGAATTGTTCTCCAGCTTTTCACAGGGGACCATTTTTCCTTTTTAAACAAATTTTTCAGGTTTCTATTCCTTGAGCTTTTGTAGCACGCCCCATTTCCTTCTGGAGTTAGACCTGGGACATGTGTGTGCCTCTTCTCCCCCAGCCACATACTTCACCAGCAGGGTCCTGGGTCGGGGCAGCGATCCCTTCCCAGATCCAGACACGTCCCTGGACAAGGGCATCTTGCTGCCCCACCAATTTGTTCCTCTTCTTCATGGGGAA
Source organism: Anas acuta (assembly GCF_963932015.1). Taxonomy (NCBI): domain Eukaryota; kingdom Metazoa; phylum Chordata; class Aves; order Anseriformes; family Anatidae; genus Anas; species Anas acuta. Next base: position 4,796,253 of record NC_088991.1, read on the forward strand.
AGCCCAAAACAGCTTGAGCAACTGCAGCAAAAGCCGAGATGCTGGGGAGGTGTCGAGCAAGGTGGATGTCCCTCGCCCTTGCCGTGGTGGCCCCAGCCCGTGCCGTGGGATGCCGTGCACGTGGCTGTACCAACCACACGGTGACTACAGCTCTGGGGAGCTCCCGGACACTGGTAACGCTGATAGATGGAGGCTATCCAGGAGCTCAGTGCCGATGGTGAAATATTTCGGGTTTATTGCCTTTCCATTCATTTTGTTTTCACGCCTTTCTGCCTCCCTGACTCATTGCCGCGCGGCCTCTGCTCGCAATCTCTGTCTGCTGCGGCAACACCCCCTGGACAAGGCAGGAGGCACCGGTGCTTGCAGCTGCTTTTTGAGCTGCTTTTTTAATTGAGCATCTAAAGCCAGGATGGTGACAGAGAGGAAAACATTAGCGATGCCTTTTGCCGTAGTAGGAAGCGTGAATAAAGTGCTCAGAGGAAGGCAGGGCGCGTGGTGCCAGGCTCAGGATGCTGCAGAAAAGTCCTGGTGTCCAAGCAGGGGCTCTGTGGGCAGAAATCTCCCAGCTCTGATGGTAGCCACTGTCATCGGGTTCCTGATGGGAGAAGGTCATCCTCATAACCGGGTGCCAGCTCATTTCAGCCTCTTGCTTAGTCCCAAATCCTCCCGCTGGCCGTGTGGGTGCTTTGCTGGTGGGAAAAGCTGAGCGAGCGCCGCGAGCACTGTGAGTCCGCTGTGAATGGTGGTGTGTGAAGGGAAAACTGTGTCAGCAGTGGTTAGGGAAATGTTTAACCCAAGCTGGAATTAGTCTGAATTACTCCTGAATGGAAAATTCCTGCAGGAACGCAGACCTGAATCAGCACCCAGCTTGCTGTGTCTCAAGCCCGCATGCACACACGTGTCTTCGCTTTCACTAGGAGCTCTGGCTAGCTTATTTTATGCCTCTGCAGTATATTGCAGCTGTCCTGAAGCATATTCTGGAACTGCTTCAATCATTTTTGACCTGAGTTTCTAAGTTTATATGCCATTAAATGTGCTGAAGTTTGGGCAGTGCAGGTTGCTCGGGGTGTACCTGCAGCTCGGGGCACAGGGTGCTCGTCTCGCTGGCATCACGCTGCAGGGTTCTTCATGAAACGAGGTTACAGATTTTTTCCCTTGAGGAGGTCCTGTGCTTACTTGCACTGCTAGCATCAGCATTCTGAGGAAAAAAAAAAAGGCAGAAGAAAAAACAAAAACACAAAAGCTCCACTGGTTTTAAAAAACAGCAGCAAACAGTAAAACAAATTGTCCCAGAAAAGGAAAAAGAGAAGCAGTCTAAACACAAATAAATAGGCAATAAATAGTTTGCGTTTGACTTCTGTTTGCTGAAGGACTGGCTTTGTTTTGGAGAGGTTATCCCACGTTGTATTTCCCCAGCAGACACCGCAATTTTCTGCAGGTCCTTTTCTCCTCCCTGGGAGGACAGCCCCAGCCCTGTGGGACCGCGTCCCCGCTTCAGGTGCCTCCGTCCGGTCCTTGTTAGCAGGTAGGGCAGGAAGAAGAGTTGTTCTAAACACCACGGGGTGCCCGAAAAGCCAAGGAAGGGTGGGTGGTACATTCAGCACCGCCCTGAGCAAATAAGGAGCTCGGGGGAGAGTCCTGAGGTGCGGGGTGCCCGCGGTTCCCGTGACCGGGAGTGGAGCTCGGGGTGCTCAGCACCTTTGCAAATGAGGCCACGCTGCCTAGTGCATGGAAAACGAAATCATTAAGTAGCTGTTGCATTAAGACTCTGCTTTTATTCATGGAGTGTAATGTGATTCATTTGCCCTTTTGCTCTCATGTTGAGAAGGCAGTCATCTAGTATGCATCGCTGGCTGCTGGCTGCAGGGAGAGGGTTTTTTAAATTTATTTATTTTTTTACTTTTTTTTTTTTTGTGAAGGAGCAGACATTTTCATCAAGTGCAGCTCAGCCACGGAGTTGTGCCTTGTCCCTTTTGGCGAGCAGCCCTGTTTGTGGAAGTGTTGAGCTCAGCCACCTCCCCATCTCCAAGCCTCGAGGCCGAAATCGATGCAGGAGGGCTACGAGAGCACCTGGGCAGCACCCTTGGGTGACGGCGCACGGACCTGCTGGGGCACGCGGCCAAGCCCTCAGTGTCCCCAGGATGCCACCAGCCATGGGCAGGGCACCAAAAAAAAAAGGGCACTTTTTCTGATACCCTGAAAATGGGTGGAGGAGGTCGCGGGTTGCTGCTGCTGCTGTCACGGTTTGCGTTAGGTGGGAGGTTAGACACAGCCCAGGGACATCGTTCCTTCCTGGAGCTACAACAAGAACCATGCCAAGTGAGGGAAGAGGGCAGAAGCCAGAAGAACAGAAAAATCATTTTTTTTAAAATGTTAGCACAGGGAGCATTAACTAAGGCACTAATTCCAAAAGAGTGATAATGAGTAAGGCGCTTTGAGTCACTGCTGCTTGTTACGGACGGGATCGGAGCAGTTCAGCTCCGTGTGCTGGAGCTCAGCCTGCAGAATAAGAAGTGAGAAATCCCTTTTTGGCCCCAGCAATGGTGGCCAGCTCTTTCTAAGTGCGAGATCTGAACCGTGTCTCGGCGCTGCTGTCGAATTCCCCGCAGTGCCGATGCGCGGCACGGTGACCACCTCAAAGTCCTCGGGTGACCCTGGATTCTGAATGCTTCCAGGCTCAGGGGATGTATAAAAATCAAGAAGGCCTGGTTCAGAAGCAGAAGACAGGAGGAGAGCCCCTGCAATATGTCCCTTTGTTGTTTTTTTTTTGCTTTGTCCTTTTGTGCTTCCCCCACCAAAAATCTGGAGACCGAAGAGGTGCGAGGTTGAGCGGCCGACCGAGCGCAGCGACCCTGGGGTGCTGTTCTGCAGCAGGGCACGAGCTGGGCGCCTCCTTTGGTGACTTTCCTACTTTTTGTCGACAAGGAGGCATGAGAAGAATGGGTCAGCTGTGCCTAAAGATAAGGAGAAAAGGTTTTGGAAGGAGCTCGGGGCTGAGAGCAGTTGGAAGGGGATTTTTTTTGCCGTTTGGGGTGGACAAAAGAGGGGAGGCTGCGTGGAGCTGGGGAGGTGGTAACGCCGACCTTCTCTGCTCTTTGTTTTCGACCAAGAAATGCACAAATCACTGATGGTATTGCTGAGTGGTTTCCTGCTGCTTTGTGGCTTGATTTGGATCTGCAGCCGTTCCTAGCCCGGTTCCTGACTCCACGTTGCAGTCGCTCACAAAAGCAAGCAAATCCTCGCCTGTGGAACTGAGATTGTTTCCTAAGCGTGGCCCGATAGGAAGACTGCTTCGCAAACACCTTCACCTCGCATCATGCTTTAGATCCTAAATGGGTTTTGAATAGATTAATGCCTTTCGGAGTGTTCTAGAAAGGTCAAAAACAGCAAAGAGGATCTAATAGCAGTGTAGCAACCAGCTGGTTGCACTGGGTTTCATTTTACTGCCATAGTAACACTATGAGCCACAGTGTTAATACCGTGCCCACTGAATGCCATTTCCCCCCCTCTTTTTGTCAGAAGACCAGCCCATAAGAAGATATTTTCTTCCTCAAGAATTTCTACCAGGCAGTAATAGGCTTTTTGGAGGGGACAGTCCTCGTACCCAGAGATGTAAGGTGGGTAATTTACAAGGCAATGTGCAAATGCCAAATTGTTAGGCAGAACTGCTGCTGATTTAGAAGGCAGTTAATGCTATAAATGTGCCAAGTGCCAGTAGAGTGTTTCTACAGATGGAATAACTGGAAATATTGGAGAGGTTCCAAAGGTTTAATCAAATTCAACCATTTTTTTTTTATTTTTTTTTTTAACTGCAGAATTCTCTAAGGGGCGCGAGTTGAAATAGTAGATTATTCCATTGCTTTTAGTACCAGGGGGGAGATTTTCGCAGGCGAGCATAAAGCACTTACTTTCAAGCAAACACACAAGCAGGTACCCAAATCAGGGTGACAGCAGCAACGCTGTGATAACCTGTGTCGGCCGAGCCAGGGGGAGCATCGTCCTTAGGTACCGTGTCAAGAGGGACCTTGGAGGCAGGCCGATGGGTTTGCAGCTCTGCAGCACGACGGGAGCGAGGGGAAGGGAACGTGGAAGTGGCAGCCAGCTGCATCCCTGCTCCTGTGCTGGGCCTCTGCTGTACCTGGGCAGCTTTCGGTGGGATTCTGGGCACGAGCATCCTTTTCGTGGCTCAGTGTGCAGTGCTGGGGCATGCATATGTTTCTGCACAGATGCACACCTTCCTCTAGTCTTGTTGACAGCCTTTCCAAGGCTTCTTATTTAGCCAGACCATATGTGCTTGGGCATGGAGCTGGTGTGATGTGGAAAGAGCATCACATTATCCTTGGGCTGCAAACACCAGCAGGAGCAATTCAGAGCAAATTTTATCTGCAAGAAAGATGTCGAGCTCCTGAGCTTGCGTCGCATCGCAGGGCATTCGTGGCGGTCAAAGGCGATTTTTTAGCTCAGTTGTTAAAACCAGAATCCAGGCTCCCAGGTATCACAAAATTAGCCCTCCTCATCTGTTCCTTAAGCACTGCTGCAAAGTGTGGATCCCCCCCAGGGAGAGGAGGCATCGTGGCACGTCCCCAGGGCAGGCTTTGCTGCCGAAGAGGTGATATGGGCTGAGCTGTGGCAGGGGCTGGACATTATGGCCTGGGGTTTCCCTTGCCATTTGTAGGGAAAATGAAGAGCCCTGCTGGCAACAGGATTTTGGTTAGGGGTGGCAGGGCCGTGAACCTGAAGGGTCCAGGCTGTAGGAAGTCCTGCAGCAGGAGTGATGCTGTGACAGCACTGAAGCTTTCATCTCGCTGGGATTTTTTCATGTGCTGTTTCTTCAGTCACTTTTTTTTTTTTTTTTTTTTTGCAGTCGGCTTGTTTGGATCCATTAATTGTCATTTGGTTAGTTTTGTAAGGGAGGAAGAATTTCCTGCTTTTCCTGGAGTGCTCGGTATTGATCCTCCCTGCTCTCTGCCACTCGGGAGCTGGGGACCGTCTCCCTCCCAGGCACTGCCATCCTCTCTGCCTACTTTCTGCGCAGACCCCCGCGTCGCTCCATGCAGCATTTCTCACTGAATAAATTGCTACAAAGCTATTAGCCTCAATGCCACAGTCTGCTGCTCCTGCTTTCCTGCACCCACCTCCACCCTGCAATTGATCCAGCCTGCTGTCTGTTTTCTACAGTCAAGAATGCCTGGTGCCACTGCACATAAATTGCTTCAAAATTGAATTGTTTAAAAACGTTTTATAAACATTCCCTCCCCTTCGTGGTAACGTCCGTAGTGCCAGCCAGAGCTGGGAGCTTGTGCTGATTTTTACCAGGCAGGATGGGGAAGATTCTCAATTTCTTCCTTTTTTTTTTTCCTTTATTTTTTTTTTAAACTAAATTCAATACAGAAATTAAAAACACTGTGGTTATGGGAAGCAGGCATCTGATGGATGCTGTTATATATGGGTACCTCTCACCCCAGGGCTGCCCAGCTTCAGGAGCACGCTGGAGCAAGTTACACAGGGACTTTCTTCGTATGCATCGTCTGCGTGGATGTGACAAATGCCTTTACAAGTGCTCTGGAAAGAAGATACGGAAAAAGCAAATAATTTTGCAGGTAGTTCTAAAGTATCACCCTGAGAAACATCTGATTGTACAAAAGGTGGCACAGCGCTTCCAACGGTTGTTGATGTTCCTTTGTTTCCCATCCTTCCCCCACCCCCCCCAAACTCCTCTTCACTCCAAATACCAACACAAGAGCCCTTCTGAAGCGACATTTATCTTGAGTGCTGCTATATCAGGATTCATCGATCTTGTCAGAATATCATCCGCGCCTAATTGAAGCTCCAAGGGTTGAAGAGTGACACACGTGCTCTCCTCCTCTGCGCCTGGTCTCTGCTTATTGCCGAGGGGCTGGCTCTGAGTGAGACTTGCTGGGATCGTGCTTCACAGCTTGTCCCATCTCGGAGCCCCCCAGCTCTGTCCCCTGGAGGTGCCAGCACCCAGCTAAGCAAACAGAGAGGGTTTGTCCTCCGTCCCCTGACACCCTCTTAGCCAGCTGGCGAAGGGAATTTGATCTTCTTTTAAGGCTTGTATTTTTTTAATGTGCCTCTCTTGATCTTCTTTTAGGGCTTGTATTTTTTAATGTGCCTCTCTTCGCAGCGCACTGCAGTGCTGTTACTGAGGTCCTCACTGCAGGGCCCAGATCCCTCCTGGCTGCCCGATGTTCCCGCAGTCCCAGCCTCTGCACCCCTTCATTTTCCATCGCCCAGTGATGCGTGTCCTGGTGAGCACCCTGGCTGTGTCTTTCTGACATTTGCACGCCTGTTCTTATCTTATACTGAACGTGGTTTAGGCAGATTCCTGCAGGAATGTCTCCCAAACCTACAGATCCTCCTTAAGCTCTTCCCCAGTTTTGCCTACAAGAGGCAGACACGTTCAGCTTTACAGCGTAAGGCTGCGACCTCACCCTTGTACCGACCCGCAGCGATGCTGCATCAAACTGACTTTAGATGACATCATCGTGACGTCTGTACGTGCTCTTAGTTTGGGAACACTCTGGGGCACTTGACAAATACCAGAAATACAAAGTTAGCATGGTTGATGGCTCTTACACTGACAACCCGCAAGCTCACCCAGAGAGGTTAACTCAATTGGTACAGATTTATTTGCAAATCTTTGTTCAGACAGGACCACCTTTAAGTGCAGACAGACGTTTGTCTCTGCTCAGGTGCTGTCATTTCTGTTGTACCATCGAGCAGGAGGCTATCGTGCTGCTGATGTTTATGGCAGGCTCAGAAACACTCAGCAATAAACCATCTGTCAGGAAATTCTTGGTTTGCTTCTGCTCTGGGTCCAGATCAGAGCTAGAGGTGAGGCGCTCCTGTTAGCATGTTGTGGTCCCAGATCTACTTCTCATCCTGGATTTTTTCTTTGCCTCTGATTTTTCAGTGCTATTAGCCTAGGATTTCTCTTTCCTCTCTTTTCCCAAGGACAAGAGAAGTGCTTTTGTGCAGACAGCAGGACTCCCACCGTCACCCAAAGGAAGGTTACAAACCACAGTCACCTCAGGTGGGGGCAGTGCCCTGAAGAGCAGGGTTTTGAGGCTCTTCCTCAGGTTTTTTTAAAACCTCTTCGCTTTGCACCGAGTGCTTAAACGGTCTTTGGTCCCAAAACAAGGACTTTCCACATGACTGGAGGATGCTGGCCTGGAAGGAAGAGCACTTGTGTTTGTTTCAGTGCACATTTCCTTCTGCTGATGCAACAGCTCCAGGATCCCCTGGTCTTTTGGTGCTTAGGGGCTTCTTCTGAAAGAGGGCAAGGAGGGTCCGAGCCCCTTGGTTCGTGTAAAGGAGTCCGTGACCGTCACCTCTTTGTCCCCCAGAGGTGCCAATGTGGGCCTGGTCCTCCACGTGTTTAATGAGGGCCTGCGAGTGACGCGACTTCCTCAGACTGAACAGAATTCTCTATTTCCAAACCAGAAAATAGGCAAGGGAATAAAAACCTCTTTCGGTCTGTACAGATTTTGTGTTTTTTTTCAGTCCAGCATCGTTATTCATCCCCCTGCCTTACCATACAGGCCTCTGGGGCCAAGTCACCCAGGTGGGACCCGCTTCTGCTCCTCGTTCCTCTCCGTCCCATTGCACCCCAGCTGGCATCCTCCCGTGGCTCCTGGCCAGACAGAGGTTTTAGGAAGTTGGGAAGTTTGGCCACCCTTGGCCTAATTAGTTTGTTAAGCACAGGAGAGCTGAGATCACAGTTCAGACGGCTGTAATTTGAGGAAGCTTGAGACAGTGTGAGAGGATTAAGTAGTAAAATTGTGTCTATTACTTTGGCCAAGAACGTATATTCAATTTGACTCGAATATTTAATTTTTGGAACTTAAGGGTTAGATATTAATATGGGCTTGGCAGAGAGTTCATCACTTGTAAGACTGCGCTGAGAGTTCTTCACGTGCTGAGATCAATGCTTGAAGTCAAGCATGTCTTTCTGGAAATTATCCTCTGAACAAATAATTGGCCTCAATGAGGAGGTGACTGGGCAAAATTTAATTGCCTATTATTGTAGGAGGTCCTCTTAAGCAAGCTGGTGGTCCCTTCTGGTCTTAAATCCCATGAACGTCTATAAAATGCTGGTTTTTAGTGGTGTTGTGTCGGGGCTAGCTGAGGAAAAACAGTATTGACCTACTCAACATGGGTAAATGGGTAGGCTTGCTTTTTTTTTTTTCTTTTTCTTTTCCTTTTTGCTAGTGCTCACCTGCATCTATTTTGATAAGGAAAACCAATATGTACTGGAACCTTTTAAAGGATCTTAAGTAAATGAGAACAAACATAAGAAATTTAAAGGGAATTTGGTCAAAATAGTAGCGATGATTTTAGTCAAAATTGGAGAATTCAAGGAATTCTGGAAGTGTTTTTTTAGTCAGCTTCAACCTCTTGAGCTTGGTAAGCATAAATGATGGCTCGTGGCTGATTTCTGCCCTCGCTAAGGCCCCAGGCACGGGCTGGGGCAGGGCTGTCCTGCCGGGACTCCTGACGCTTCCTGGGGAAGAGGTAGGGCTGAAAAGTTTGTCTAAAATCTGTAGTTTTGAGAGCTTGCTAGTCAAGTGAGCCTTGAGCATGGTGATTGGCACCCATCCCATGGCACTCAGCTCACAGCATGTTGGGGTAAGGCTCATCCCCCTGCCACGTGTGGCAGGGTGTCGAGCTGTCTGATGCACGTTCAACCTGCCAGGGCTTTGGGTTAGCAGGTCAGCGCTGGAAACACATCCCTAGGCTGGCCTCGGGGAGCGCTGGATGGAGCGCTCGCTGCCCTAAATGATCGTATGGCACCGAGCTACGTGGCACTGTGCCACACAGGTGTGTGACTGCGCTTTCTGGCTGGATCAAGTGGTTCCTTTACAGACATATTTAGGGTTTGTGAAGCTTTTCCTTCTGTGCATGCTGTACAGAGGGAAGGCACTGTGACACTGCCTCCAGACTTCTTTGATGTCTGGGTAGAGGTGCTGTCTGGTGGTGTGTTTCCATTCAGACCTGTTTCTTCTCCTCTGCCCTTCATCTCCCCAGGCTGGCTGCTGGAAGCCTCTGCTTGGTTCCCGTCTCTGTCCCCAACACAGGACGCTTTCAAACCAGCCAGGAGAAGACACTGTGGCTCACTGGCACCTCATTTCTTTCCTCTGTGTTTGCTCGTCTGCTTGCAGACCTGCAGTAGACAAGGGGTTAACAGCATCCTCTTGGTTCTTCCAGTTACCCCATCAGGACTGTTGAAAAATTAGCTTCTCCCCACTTACAGCACTATAATTAGGATACAGGAGTTGTGGGGAATGATTTCACAAAGTGACTTGGTGTACTCGCCCATGCACCCCAGGGAGCCAGGCAATTATGCATACATAATTCTACTCTTTGAATATTTTCTCTTTCTCTGCATAATTTCTCTCTATTCATCTTTCCAGTGTCCTTCTGAGATAAACTTAGAAGTCTCAGCTTTCAGAATTTAAAAAAAGATCCGATGACTGCGTGCTCACTATTTGCATTTAAACCAGAAGCCATTCCCTGGGATGGAGCAGAGGGGCGAGGAGCGGGGAGGGTGCAGGATCCTACAGAGGGATGCAGGAAAAGCCCATCAAGAACATAGCACTGCCACGGCATTGAGGAGCTCCTGAGCTCCCCATTCTTTTGGTTTTTAGCCTTTGGTAGGGCAATGCTTCTGTTTTGCTGGGGCAGGTGCTATGTGAAGCCTTCTCTGGTGCCCGTGGGGTTGCAGTGTGGCCGGGCAGCAGCAGAGGCTGTGAAGGAGCTGGCTTCTCGGAGCGCAGCGTATTTTTGTTTCAGATATCCTGTTTATGCTGCTCTCGGTAAATTTATTGCAGCGCGATAAGCAAAACACAAAGTAACTGCCAGCATATTTCCACTGTCTTCAGAGTCAGTTTATCTCTATAAACTTGCTGTTGACATGATGCAATTTCTCCCTGTTGCAGTGTAGCTGTATAGCAGCAAAGTTGTGATAAAAGACAACTTGTTGAAGGGATTCTTTGTCATACTCCTGAATCATCTACAATCCCTTTTTCCCTAGTGCCAGAAGTGTGCTGGTGCTTTGCAATTATACCTACACTTGATTTTTTTTTTTTCCCTTTCCCTCAGCAATTCATGTTCCCTATTGTACCCTCATTCATTCTCTCTCTCTCTTTTGGTTTCTTCTTCTTCTCCTTTTTTTCTTTTTTACCCAGCACCTTCTCAAAGCACTGAAGCTGTAACTGCTTCGCTGTGGTCTTAGGAAAAGCTACTGTTCTACTTCCTGAAGAAAGCTCATTGTGTGGTGCCATGAAAAAAGGTTTAAACAACACAAGGGAATAAAGGCTCCGTATTTCTCTGAAAGTTTTTCTTTTCTTCTCCTTTTTTAAATTTTTTTTTAAGGAATAATACATAAGCTGTCAGGAAAGGGCAGAAATGTCTCCTGCCTCTCTCTAGTCGTGTCTGTGAGGCTGTGAAATTCTAAGGAAATCTCCTTTTTACATGGGGGCTTGAAAGGTAGACCACCCCACCTCCAAGCCTTTGCTATTCTCTGCATTAGCCTCCTAAGTCTAACAATAAATCCTGAGATTGTGCCCAAACAGCACAGAATCAAAGCTTACAAGGCAGTAGCATAATTACTTGCCTTTTTTTTTTTTTTTTTTGGTACCAATTTATAGCAATCTTATATAAGACACTCAAACACGATGATAAAGGCCTTTTTCACCAGAGAGGGATGAGTTATTCTGCAGTCAGCAGAGTTTCTCTGGGCTCACATCAGGGCAGATGCGCGATGGTTCGGGTGGCGGCTGCAGGTTTGCTGAACCCCTCCAGGTGCTGAACACCACGAGTAGGGACATTTGTCCAGGAAAGGCGTTTTCCTTGGACTACAATTAGAGATTAAAGTGTTATTGCTTTGTTTCAAGTGGTACTGCAACCAGTGATCTTTAGGGTTGTCTTAGTCAAAGCACGCTCAAGGAGCGGTACGTTGTATGTTAGATTCCTTGGCAAATATACTGAAGTAGACGTCAGCTTCAAACGCGGTGGTAGCCTGCCTTGGAAATTAGGAAAGGACAGCGAGTTTGTGGTCTGAGCAGGGAGGAGAGCTCGTGGAGGGCTGCAGCTGTTCTGTAATCCCCCAGCCATCTGAGAGCTGCCCACAAAACACCTTTCTGCCCGGCCCCGCACGGGAGCTGCAGGGATGTTGTTATCATCTAAACCACTGTAATTAATCAGTGCTTAGAGATAGCATGAAGGGAGCTGCATTTCTGTCATTTCTTCTGTTTTCTGTAGCCGACTGTACAGCAGGACACTAGAAATGCCATCGTGGAGCCAAAACGCTTTGACAAAGAGTTGGCTCCTTGTGAGGAGAACCAATTCGGTGCCCCTGGACCTGGGACGTGGCGCGCGTCCGCCTGGCCCTCGCCTCAGCTGTGAGGCCTGCAGGCCCCGAGGCCTCGCCCGCTCTCACTGCTGGATTGATCCCGCTGCTTTTGGTTTTCTCTTTTCCCTTTTACATACTTTATGTATCTGTATACATAAATCCAGGTGTTCAAAGGTATTCCTAGCATCATGCTTTGAGTCTTGTCAGGACGAGGTGCTGCCTGCACTAGGTGCACTACGTGTGTCCCACATGGCCGATGCCTCTCCGATGCACCAATTCTGTGTTGTAGCACACAAGATGCGGTTTTCTGGCTGTAAACCACCCCCTTCCTCTGTGGTCTGACGGAGGGGCTGCCTTTCATTGTGGTTAAAACATGCCCAGGGACGCAGCCCGCCTGCTGCAGCAGCACACATCTCGCGGACAGGCAGCTGCGCAGGGCCGTGTGTGGCACAAGGAGTATTTATTTCCTGACGTGGTGTCGGTACCTGAACTTACGCGACCCACTTCTGCCGTGGTATCCATCAGCAGGTGGGAGGCAGGAATGCATTATTTGTTTCATCGACTTGTTTGCTTAACTTGGAGCTGGTGTAGTGCTTAAATAGAGCATCTCCCTGTGCGCTGCTCGTCTATCCAGGCTCTTGTTCCCGTTCGCGTTACTCTCCTCCTCCTCCTCACATTCCCCCGCCTGTGTTGCAGCACCTGTCGCGTTTTGCCATGAACTAGAGCGTAACTTTTTCGCAGCAGGGATAATTTGTGCCTGTCCCCATGCAGCTCTGAGCATCACGGGGCTGGGACCCGCTGGGGGTCCGTGGGTCCCACGCACGGCAGCAGGGAGGGTGCTGGCAAGGATCCGGCTGGGGGCTGTTCTCTAACACCATGTGAAATACCATTAGCACCTTGGAAAAGCTGTCGCTTCCGTTCCTGGAATACCTTTTAGGCAGGTTCCCTGCAATAACGTGAAATCTGGACACTAGGATAGCTAGGATATGCCAGAGGCAGTCAAACCAGAGTCCTTTTTTATCACAATACGCTTTGATTAAGATCATTATAGCAACTGGTAGCAGCACTACTGTTGGGATTGAGTTGGTATTTCTGTCTCACAGGCTGCAGCTCAGTGTTCAAGCTGTCAGCCCAGATGCAATTTAAGAAAAAAATTGAAAACCGAAAATGGTTTCCATCCATTGAAGCGTTTTAGAGCTGTGTTCTTAAAAGATAGATTTTAACTTGCACTGGAATATTTTTATGGGTGATACGTGTCTACACGTTACAGGGTTTTCAAGAATCTATGACTTCCCCAAAAAATGTTGCACTCCTTCAGTTTTTCTTCAGCTTGTAGCATGAGGAAGAGCATGTGCACATAACAGGGACCTTTGCATAGTGAGTTGATACCACGTACAACTCTTATTTGCGTACTATTCTGTCTAATCTCGTAGGCCATCTAAAAACTTTTTTTTTTTTTGGAGCTTTGGAAAAAGGGGGAATAATAGAGTGCCCTGTAGCTTTGTGTGCTGAGCAGTCAGCATCATTTGACGCAATGGTGGCTTCACAAAGGCAAAGCAGAACAGGAGCTGGAGCAGCCAACATCAGTAGGATGAGCTCAGGGTAAAATATGACCAGGATGGATAAGAGGTAAAAAAGAAGTAGCATGGCTAATCCCCATGTGTTCAGAAGTTGCAAGACTGGCTTGAATCGTGCCATTTTTTAAAAAAAGGAAAAAAAAAAAACTGTATTCCTGTTATGTGATTTTGTTCTTTGAGCCTCTAGCTCATACCTGGGTCAGATTTTCAAGTGCTTCTCTGCAGTCTGGCAGGCTGGGCACATAGCTGTGTTGTAGGTGATGCTGTCATGTCATCGCTGACTCCAGGAGCTCAAGCACTGGGAAAAACACCAGACAGTCAGAGATGATGGTACTGGGGGAGCTGGAAGCACTAAATTTAGATCATTTGAAATCCTTCACTTCTGCAGTGCTGCTAGATTGTTAACTGAGGTGAAAAAAATTGAAGTACTTTGTGAGTTTCAAATTGATAGCATCCTTTAAAATCTTAGCATAAATTCAGTGGCACTTCACCTCCCGCACACAATCGGATCTAAAGAGTGAGAGTAACGATGTCATTTTTTCCCAAGCTACACAAAGAGCACATATCAGGGACGTATTAATGAAATATTAGCAAATCAATGCTAGGAAAACCTAACAGCAAGCTGGAAAAGAAGCATGTGCTGGTCAGCGGGGGAGTTACAGCAGTGACCTGACCCAGTGGGGCCAATTCAACCCAGAGATCTGGGTTGCTATTGAGAGAAAATACAACTTGCTGCAAGAAAGGAGGACGAACGCCCTTCAGCAGGGTGGAGGCACAGTGGTGACACCCGCTTCTGGAAATGGGCACGGTGTGTAATAGGCAAGGTGACTGTACAGCAAAACGTGCATTGTTTGCTTTGGGATAAGGTGGTTTCATTTCTGGACAGCTCTTGGCTCACCTGGCATGCAGACACGGCACCAGGCTGCTTGCCCCTTCAGGAATAAACCTCACCAGGGCTCGGCTTTATGCATGGAAAGGGTGGGAGAGCAAGTTCGGCATGGCCGGGTATTTCCTTGACCCAAACCAAAGAAAAAGACAAGGGAATGTTTTATATTCTCAGGTCTTGGAGATGCCTTTAGTCAGCGTGTACCTCAGAGGTCTCTTCCACCCTGAGCTGTGTTTCTGTGCTTGCTTGGGTTGGGCGTTTTTTGGTGTGTGTGTGGCCCTCTGCAAAAAGCACTGCTCAGCTGAAGCCCTGTAACTACACACGGGGCTCTGTCGCTCAGACATCCTTCTGAGCCCACCCCGAGGTCCACAAGGACCTTCCCATGGGGCAGGGTTTGCAGCCTCGTGGGCTCTGTAGAGGGCTTTCTGAAGCCTCTCCAGCTTCCTGAACCCACTGCACGTCAGGGTGCCCTGTCGTTTCCAGAAAGTTGTTCCCAAACAGCAGTGAAAATGTTTGATAGGTTAATCACCAAGCGGTTTAATTGCATCTTTTCCATAGCTGTTAGTTGTTGCTGCAGGAAGCGACTCCTGTCTGAAGAATGGTGTGCGTTTCAGGTAGGGCTGATCCTGAACCCTAAACCCTAAGCCTGCCATCCTATAAAATCCTATGAAAGCATCTCAAACCTGGCTGTCACTTCTGCCTGCTGACAGAACAGCTCTGTTTTCTCAGGCTGCAGCATTTGGAAATGCTGTCGGACTGGCAGACAAACCCGCACACCACAACCCAAGCCCTTTTCTGCTCTGTGTGTCCCCGTGCGTGGGGCTGCCCGGTCCCCGCAGCCCTGCTCTCATCCAGCCGCTGCCAGCTCCCACCTCGCCGGGGTAAATTGGCTCTTTCTGAAGCAACTCACATCTCTTTGGGGCTGCGTTCAGCTCCGCAGCCCTAAGCTCGCTGCGGCCCATTTATCAGTTCCTGCTCAGAGATTTTTAGCGTGCACCAGGACATCATGTAGGTTTAACAAACAGGCTGAGAGACAAGCCATCCAATACCTTCTCCATTAACCTCTCAAACGTGGCATGCCAAAAGCCATCACTTTAAATTGCTGCAGGCCTCGTCCTGCTGTGAAAGCAGCCTTTCCCCCGCTCTTTGGATATACTTTGACATGCCAATCCCCATTTTTAAGATCCAGGGTGAAAAATCAGGCTCTGCCTGCTGCATCATTCACAGCATCATCTCTCCATGGTAATGGCCAGGAATCCTCTAAGTGACTTCAGGATGTTGTGCTAACATCTTTTCCTTAAACGAGAGCTGTGGGCACAGCCCGAGGACCACTTAATTTCTGCAATGCTGTTAAGTTTCTTCCACAGGCCGTCGCTGTGCCAGCTTTGTCCCTGCTGTGGTTTTCCTGGTGCAGCCGCCTGCTCAGCTCACGCGTCGTGGCTGCAGCCAGGAGCAGATCTGGTGGGTCCCAGCTTTGGTGCACAGAGGGCTGCAGCCCCTGGGTGCCTGCTCCCAGAGGCAGGCTCGATTTATTTGCTGCACGTCAAAGTGCCTGCGCATCATTTGCTTTCACCCAGATACCTTTGAAGGAGTCGCTACAGACTGAATTCGTAATGCACATTTGGGAGTTTGTGTTTTTTTCCCCAGCTTTTATTAGCCATAATGAAATCCCAGGTCATTTTTAGCTGACCCGTTCGTCACTAACTTCCAGCAGTCTGAACCTCCAGGATTAACAGCCTCGTTCAGGAGAGGAGGCAGCATTTCCAGGCACGGTTATTCCTCTTTTCCTAGTCCCACTAGCAGAGGCAGCGAGGAGCAAAGCTTTCTGGTAGCACACCCTCGTGTCTTCCCGGAGCTGGCTTCGTGCAGGTCACCCTGACACCCTGCAGGGACGGGGAGCCACGGGCTTTGTGCTGCATCCCTCATCCAAAACTCACGGGGCGTTGAAGCTGCACCGTGAAGCTGCTCGTCTCCTTCTTATTTCAGGTGGGTCCCAAAGGGGCGAGGGCAGCAGGAAGGGGACGATTTGGCAGAGATGTTTCTCAGCTCAGCAGGCACGCTTTGTCGCACGCACGCCCAGCGCTCCGCTTTGTCCACAGACGCCGTCCCTGGCCATTAATTTGATTTAGATGAGGTTAAATGAAACCTGCACACCTTGTTTTACTGGACTTCCATCAAATTGCTCCACAATAGCACCACTTATGGTGCACACAAATATGTCTTTCCACTCTCTGAGTGAAAGTAATTTATCAACAAGTGGTCCTTGTCCCTGTACCATGTAAAGTCTTTGTGAAATACACTTTTTACAGCAGGCTATGATTTGTACAACGTTTCTCCAGTTACAAATATGCTGTATTTCTCTTTTAAATGTTAAGATACAGAAGAATGAAAAGGAAGCGTGCAGGTTTGAATAATTTTTGAAGGGGAAAGCTATCTATTGTGCAGACCCTCCTTGAAATGAATAGATCTGCATTAAACGTGTTCTTGAACTTGGCGATGGACTTTGATTTAATCCATTGTAGAGGATATCTCACCGGTGTAAGCGAAATGCACGGAAGGGGAGGGCTGGGCGATTTTCCCTTCCCTACCACCTTTGTGTTTGTCAGCTGGTGGTGAGGGAATTGTTCCTTCCCCATCTGCTGGTGAGGACGGTCAGTAATGGGGACGCTCACTGGGGCATGGAGGCACGCTTTCCCACTTGGAGGTCTGGAATCCACACCTCCTGCTGCAGAGCCCTTGCTGCATTTCCCTGTGTCTGTTCCATGTGCTGGCCTGATCCTGCCCAGCCCCTTCCCCCCATCGTGCCCCTCTACCCCTACACCAAAGCGGGGAGTTCACTGCCCCTGCTTGGGGTCTGGTTTGCTTTATCTGGATGCAACTCTGCTTCTTTTTTTTCCTTTGTTTTATTTTTATTTTTTTTAATCCTAACTGTCGAGCTGGAAAGCAACGCACGGAGAAGAAGGCGCTTTGCAGAGCGTGCTGTAGGCTGTGTGCTTCAGCTGTGTGTCTCCGCCACGGAACAGATGCTGCGGTTGCACCCCCGAGGAGATCAGGGGCTGGAAGCACGCCCTGTCCTTGCCGCCTGGTAGGTGACAGGGCCAAAGGTGGCGCTCCCCAGGGCTCCTGGACGTGGGAGCTGCGGTGCCCAGAGGGAGGCAGAGCAGGCACCGGCACCCACACGCTGGGAGCAGATCACCGGCTTCCCTGCTGTTTCCCTGTCTCTCCCTGTCTCTGCTAAAAGGATTTGGCGTAAGAGGAATTCAAAAATCTTCTTATTCTGCATCTGTCAGTGTTTCCTTGGAGGGCTGTGTTATTTTTCAGCTGTCTGAGTAGTCTTTTCCAGGTGCAGTTGACGCTGGCATTTACAAGCCACGGGGTTGCAGATCCGTCCCAGTAAGCGCCGCGTGTCGGCAGCAGGTAGCACCCGCAGGTGCCTGCAGCCTGGGGAAATCAGCACCCAGCTCCCCGAGCAAGCCAGCCCTCTGAACGCCTACCCCAGTGCTTAGGAGCCACAAACTGCCACTGAAATACCAAGCGGTGTTACTGCTGGGTTGGTGAGCAGCCATCTGGAGTCTCAAAACGCCACCAGGAAAAAACCACGGAGGGCTGCAGCATCCAGATACAGGTGGACAAGATGAAGGACCCCGTGCAGGAAACCTTAACTCAGCACTTCCTTGCCGTCCTCAGCTTCTGGCTCAGCACTAATGCTATTTTAACATAGTTGCGTGGCTCGAGTTGCTGTGATTAGAGCAGCAATTTGCTGTGCGTTCTTCAAAATTGCCAATCAATTTCAGCTTGAAATAGATGAAAGCCCCCACGTAAATGATGGCTGCTGTCCAGAAGGCACTAAGCAGTTTGGAAAATCTGAAACGGGATTCAAGTTGGTTGTACCAAGCGCAGGATCCCCAAGATCCCCTTGTGCATCCTTTAGCTGCAGACTGGGGAGTAAGAACGTAAGCCTACAAGGGAACAAAGAAAAAAAACAGGGAATTGTCTGGATTTGGTAGATCCCTTGGAGAACCTCGAATCTGGGTGAATTTCAGGCAAAAGAGCCTGCTATAGCTTGCGTGGTGGGAAACCCCACTGTGTTCCTGGCCATCCTCTGGCAGCCCCACGAGGGACGGATGCACCCAGAAGCGTTGGTACCGCTGGCTGTGGCCGTGAGCTCCTTGGGGCACTGGTGGCACCGTGCAGCACTACGACAGCACTGCACCTCTCCGATGATGCTTCTGCTGCCACGGCAGAGCCTGCAGGCTCCGTTTTCCTTTGTGTTTCCCTCTTGTTGCTCTTTGTAGGGCTTTGTGATGACTGTCAGAGGTTGTTTTGTTACTGGGTGAATGGAGAACTTGGTCCAGGTGGCACTGGGTACCCACGGGTACGTCCAGCTGTCCAGTGCTTGCGTCCTTCTCTTGGAAATTGAGGTGTGCTGCTCCTTGGCCTGAGTTTCACCAGGCACTCCTGTTGGCGTGGCTCTCCTTTCATCTTTGTACAAGGTTGAGGTCTGGGACAGCACCAACAAGTGACGGAGGGGTGATAACCACAGGGCCATGAGCAAGGTGCGCCCCAGGGGAGCACCTCAAGGTGCAGCATGTGGTGCTTGTGCCAAAAAAACGGCATCCCGGCCAAATACTGGGCTGCACGGCCTGGAGGCTCAGCACTGCAGAGCATCCCCATCCCAGCAAGTGTTTGCTGGGCCAGAATCTGCAGGAAGGCCCCACAGACCTGCTCCTGTCGCTGGTGATGTGCTGACCAGGGTCTGGGCTTGGTTTTTCTGGCGGAATCGGTGAAACTTTGGGGTTACGCATCAACAGGCTGCTTGCTGCTTGGTTTTGACTTTGTCTCCTTCAGCATGGTGGGAGGCTCGGAAGTTTATCCAGAAAGAAGGAGGGATTTTGACCAGTTTCAAATGTGGGCGGGGTTTTTTAGCATTTTCAAAGAGAAGGGTGTTTTATTTTTAGTAGTCCCTGAGGTTTCCTATCACCGCTACTGATTTGCCCAGGATACTTTGAAAATCGCGGCCGTGTCCTCGAGAGGCTGGGAATAGATCCGTGGTGACTCACGAGAAAGTTGAACAAAGACGAAGTATTTGCTTTTGAGGAAAAATGAAAAAAGTCCTGATTTGTGGAAAACAAAGTCCTTAGGAGGGCTTTGCATGAGGCAAAGACAAATGGGCAGAGCTCAAGCTGAGCGCACAGACACGCGTTTGCTCCCGTTGCATCGCGTCTTGCCTCGCCGATACTGCGAGCACAGATTTGGGTACAAATTTTTTATTTTTACTGAAGAATTGATTTCATGGCTGCCTTAAGTGAATAAAGCTGTGATGTATTAACTAATGTCAGGCACGGGATGTTTACCTATTTATCTTCTCTGTGGCGTTGCCTGTAGGATTTTTTTCTTCTGTTCTCCGAGACTCGTTAACGTTGCAGACATAACCGAGGTCCTCCTAATGAAACAATTGCAGCTCGATATGCAGAGCAACACCTCCAGCAAAAGCTGATAAATGCGTTTGTTTATGATTTTTCTTCCTGCTATGCTTCTGCCGATGAAGAGCAAGGAAAGTTGGTGACTTCCCAGTTCCAAAAAGCCGGATGGAAGGGGAGCCGACGGGCAGAGGGCCGGGGACGCGAGCACGGCGGAGTCCCGGGCTCGGTGATTCTGAGCTGAGCAGTGAATATGAGTAATAATCCATGACCTCACTGTGATTAGAGATGAAAGAAGGCTGATGAAGGGACCCTGCCGTGACACAGAAAGGAATTAGACATTGTCTAAAGCCAGGGCAGTACTGGAGCATTTGGATTTCACATCTGAGATTCACGGGTGAATAATTCAACACTTGAAAAAATGCCTCAGCCACAGTGTGACATCTCCACATCTTCTTTCAGTGATATCCAAGACTTTAACTAAACATTGCTTCCCAGGGAGTTGGGGCAGCTGTCCAGATAGTTCTCCTCTTAAATATCAGCATTCCAGATTGTTACCTGGATACAGATGGAGGTTTGGACCGATATCTTAGGAGCTGCAGCCTCTCCGAAGGCAGGATTTCGCCTTCAGAAGTTGCCCTTAGCGTTTGGCTGAACCCAAAACCTCTCCGAGTGAAAATGAAGAGACGTATCTTTATATTTAATTGACACTTTGGGCTAATTGGGTGAGCCGCTAAGGCCTGCGGAGTCGTGGATGGGATTGTTTGGGAATTTTAAATAAATGAGCCAGTTCTCAAAGGCAGATGTTGGGAGATTTATTAAACATGAGCAGAGAAGTGGAAGAAAAGTAGAATGTGTATAAAACAGCCTTGTAAAATTACTTGCTGTTTTATAAATGCAGGAGCCCTATAAACTAACCCAGCCACTTGGTTTTAGAGCCAAATACAGGGCTGTTAAATCTCTGCATTTGGTTAAACACTCTGGTTTTGGTTAAAGCACTCTGGAAATGCAAGTGTTAACGTCTTCGTACAACCTTAACTCTGCTTCCTAGAACATATACATTATAATAAGTCTTTAAATAAATGATCACATATTATTCCTCAAATAATTCATCCTTTTTCTGAATTATTAGCTAAAAATGGATGGTATCTTATAATCATCATCAATTCAGACACCTTATCAGGCCTGATAAATTCTTTTCACTGTGTGATAAGTGTTTTGATCATTTGCTTTTCCTACCTACCCCCATTCCCTTTTTAGTCAGAAGCATCAGCTCCTTCAGAGGCACATCACAGGATGAGACTTTGAAGCTATTTCACCTGCAAAACGTGGCGGTCCAGCCGTGCCAGCTGGGTGAAACCTCTCACTCCCTTGCGACAACACGCTCCAGTCAGTGGTCGCGGTGTGGCTGCTGTAAGTCACGTCAGGATTTGCCTTGTCTGGGGGACCCAAGGCTCCGAGGAGGCAGGAGCAGGGCAGAGCAGCTAAGCTCTCTGCTCAGGCTTGTGGTTTTCCTGGTGCCCGTCTTCCCCATTTTTGCGTGCACGTGTGTGATTTGAAAGCAGGAGCAAACCAGCAGGAGTAACCCCAGCTTCGTGCTTCAGAGCTGAAAGCTCAGGCTTCCCTTTCCCAGCACAGGGAGCGTGCAGGAATGGCACGGAGCTGAAAGTTTAGAAAGGAAATCATATAGAAGAGGCCATCTGCTGTCAATGTGGTCAACTTTTTATAAGGAAAAATCCTTATAAAACTTCAACTCGTTGCTGAATATCCAAGAGCTCTGGCTGGGAACTTTAATGGCCGAGGGGCTGCAGGTAAATGAGGAACAGAGCGCCCTTTGGGGGCTGCTCTCACCCCTGCCTCTTTCCTAGCAGCCTGGCTTACCTGGATTCTCCAGGTCTGCAGCAGATGTGTTTGTATTTGATGCTGCCCATCGCGTGCCCATGGTAAGGAAAGCATTGAGGCAGTATGTATGAGAGGTGGGATGGAGGAGCCCTTCCTCCCGACACCCCAGATTCATTTCTTCCCGTGTCTAATCCAGGCGCTCCGATGTTCGCTCTTTCTACCCGTGCTTTTATGAAAATTCTGTGTATTTTAGAAATTAGCACTTTTTATCCTGAGTCCATATATGTTAATTGCTAATAAGAGACAAACGAGCCTTTCCAAGATTTCTTTTTCACTATAAAATTTCTAATTTGGAGATATTAGAAAAGAGAAATGTTTACCCCACTAGGGTTACTGCAAATATCCTGATGAGCTTTCATATCCTCCTCCAACACCAGCAGGCTTAATTGCCCTCTTTAGTCCAAACTTCAATGCATTACAAATTCATGCAGGAAAAAAAAAATCATTTTTTCTCTCTTCTTTTTCTTAAACCTGGTGGTTAACAGTGATGAGAAGAAACTATTTCTAATAGGAGATCTTAAGAGGGAATCGTAAAGTTTAGGACTGAGCCTTTCCTTCGGCGGACCTCTGTGAAATCCATTTCCTCACGCTATTCTGGCTCTGCATTAATCCATATCTTTAAACAAAATTTTACACACCATTCTTCAGCTGAGTTATTCGATAATATCCAGTGTGCAAGGAACTGTGAAGCATCCCCATTCTTAGAAAGCTTCTGTAATATTAATGTACTTGACCTTGGTCTCTCATATTTCCTGATTAGGTTCACAGGAAGGGTTTGTGAAGCTTTTAAGATACTGTCTTGTAGACCTATACGTAAATACTGCAGTAGAAAGAGAATTTTGGTAATAAGTTTATTTAAATGAAGCTGTTCTGCCCATCAAGAAATCTCCATCCTGAACTATTCTTTAATGGCTTTTGTTATTTTAGACTAGCCTGATACATAATTAGCTTTGGAGAGGTCCTTGTGTTTTTGTAAGGTTAACACCCACGTATCTCACTGAATTTTCAACCTTTGCAGATTGGAGTTTTTAATCATTCCAGCCTAATTTTCTCAGAAATGCAAACCCTTAACATTTCTGATTTATCTTAACTTTATAGCCAGCGACTGAGCGAAAGCTACACGTCGGGAATAGCGTTGCTTTTAAGGAGGAAAGGCAAAAGGCAGTGGTACAGCACAGTCTGCCTGCCGTCCTGCTGCCCATGGTCCCGCAGGCAAAGATTTCTTCAGCTCCACAAAGAAAACTTTCTATTGCAGCATCTGCGTTTTCCCGTTCAGTTTGAGACTTTCCAGCACGTCGGGACAGAGTCCGGTATCTCAAGCTTTATTTTTATAAATAGCACAGAGTTTGTTAAGTGCCCTCCTGATTTTACTGCCTACGATAAATCCTGCATGCTGCGGGTGCACACACCCAGCTCAGACTTCGTGTCCTGGTTCTGTCTGAGCCGGGGTTTTACCTCTCACGCAGGCTGAAAAATGCAGCCGAGGTAGGGGATGCTTTGTAAAGGGCCTCGGTTCCTCTATTTTGGCTCTTGTTTTGCTTTGTGGTTTATTGCTGGTGGTGGTTTGTGGTTTTCAGATTTGTTTGGTAAGCCTCGTTAATGCGCTGCTCCCTCTCATCCTGTTCTTGCCAGCCTGCTGTAACAATTTCTTACCAGTTCGCTCTCAGATCCTTCCGAAAAAACCTTTGTATAGATGTTGTGGAGCAGCATGGGGCAGCACGGGGTAGAGCTGTGCTTTTCCTGAGCATCGGTCGTGTTTTGATTTCCTGTTTACTGGAAGCAGGTCGGCTAGGAAGTAAGAAGCCCAGCTGATTTGTGACCTTCATGGACCTACAGAGCAAATCAGTCCTAAAACACGTGCCCGTGCCATGGCACAGGACGTCTGGCTTCTTCTCCTTCAGATCCAGTCAGGTCTAACACCTTCCTCCTCACCCTAACAATGAACCCAGGCTCTCTTGGCTTTCCATTGCCCTTGCTCCTCCCCGTTTGCTTTTGGGTTCACATTCTCCTTGCTGCTCCCATGTTTTCAGTCCTTCTGGTTTCCTCAATCCTTCTTGGACCTTTTTTTGGCCCACGAGGTTCCCATTTTCCCCTGTTCCTGCTCGGCCTCACCCTGCTCCTTGCACACGTGGGCTGCAGCTATTTTTCTTTGCCTTCTGCTGGCTTTGTCTTTTGGGTTTAGCAGCTGTCCTTCCCCTAGCTTTTTGCTGAAATACACCGTGCTCCAGCCATTCCTTCACGCGTTTCAGCTTCTCAAGGCTTTTAATTGCCGCCTTTTTCCCTTTATGATATACTGCTGTTCTTGATGTGTGAGAATACATTTACAGAGAAAGCTCCTTCTGTATTTTACATGTGCTTTGTCAGGAAGGCTATAATTTTGTTCACTTCCTTCCTTTTTCCTTAAAGTTGTTTGTGACAGGTCTTGAAACACTGGCACCTTCTGTCCTCTCGGAGTAAGGTCAGAAACTGTCATTTATTTCAGAATCTGCTCTAAAATAGTCAGCTCTTAATATCTTATCTCGGGGTCTGCTGGAGTTGGGGCTCGGGCTCTGTGATAATTGTTGCTTCTGCTTTCAGCTGAGAAGAAAGTGGAGGCTTGCTATGAATATTAACAAGCCATCCATCCTTTACACCTTCTGGGAACACACGAGTTCTTAAATTGTTTCTTCTTCTCATGATTTTTGTGTTCTCCATTTTCTCTGCAAGCTCTTTTTTTATCAACTTCATTTTTTTTTACCCCGGATTTATTCCTAATTGGAGGCTTTTATCCGTATTTATATCTAGGTTGCCAAACCTATTCTCAGTTAATGTTTGTTCTGTCAAACCTCACCTCCTCGAAGGGTTTTGGCTGTCTCACAGCTGGATTTAACCCACTAAGGCCTTCTTCGTCGTCTTTGGCCTTTTGTCCATTTT
This sequence comes from Anas acuta, assembly GCF_963932015.1. NCBI lineage: Eukaryota > Metazoa > Chordata > Aves > Anseriformes > Anatidae > Anas > Anas acuta. The sequence goes on from NC_088991.1 coordinate 4,820,325, forward strand.
CATCCTTGATAAGATGAAAGTCCAGGGAACAGCTAGGGGATTGATTTCCTCTTCAGGCTTTTATGGGAAAACAGCCCTGAAAAACTGGAACCCGTAAGTCTGGCATCCATTTCATGGACAGGAGAAGCTCTGTGTGATGGGCAGAGAATACCTTTCCTCATTAATTTCTCCTTTTGAACCATTCCGGTTCTGGAAACCTCATGTACTTTTTATATTTTTTCTTATCGTGTTGTTGGGCAAAATTCAGACCCTTGGCCTAAATAAATATAAAAAAGTCAGTTCTTGGAAAAATGGGTTCAGCAGGAGAGGCACTTCTAGAGAACCTCTATTTAGAAGCTTAGTAGTAAAATCTATCCCCATCTGCTGGCAAGTGAAAATTTTTATCAGTTCACCCACCCATTGTCAAATTGCTGTGAAAAAGCAAGGGTGAGGTAGAATCCTTGGGATAAAAGGGATTTGGGAATGTCAGAATCCAGCAGGAAAACAGCATCGCTGGGGTCAGTCCCACCCCGCAACGCTTTCTCCAAGGGAAGCTCTCTATCCTATGTGCTGCACAGGTTTCAGTGGGGCTCAAATGGGGGGAGAAAAGGATATTTTTCCCTGCAGAGGCCTTGCTGCCCGTTTTGTCAGCACAGAAGGAGGTGTGCAGTGTGGTGGCCTTGCTTTGGAGAGGAGCCGTGCGGTCAGGGCTGCAGCCCGGCGAGGCGAGAGCCGCGCTTTGGCCTCTTTGGGAGAGCTTTATTTCTGTTTACGTCTGATTCGTGGCAGATGGCCCTGAACTCTATCTTTTAATTCTGCCTGGGAGTTAATGAAGTCCAGCAAGGGCAGAAGATGTTGTTAGGAAGAGCACAGCATGTTCCGCATCCATTCGTACCGGGGAGAGAGCTGAATTCTTTTCTACTAGTACTCCGCCGAATGTAAATATCTCAGAGACATTTACATGGTATTTCTTTTTAAGCATATAATGTTTTCATTCAAAAGTATCATAATTCTTAAAAGACCTGTCAGAGGCTCTGACATGTAATTAATTTCTCTAAAGCTCTTTTTTTTTTTTGTTGAAAGATGTAACCGCATATATAGCGCTCCTTCCAACACCTGCGCTTATTCACAACTCTGCAGAAAAAAGCCACATCTTCTGCTTTGCTTCTTCCCCCTCTTCTCCAGAAAAAGATTTTCCTTCGCTGTGGATACTCCCTCTCCATCTACCCCCGTGATCTACAACAAATAAAAGCGCTTGGTATGTAGAAGGTGTGTGTAAATAGGAATTGCCACGTTGGGTTTTGTCTGGGTGCTTGCAACCTTTTGTTTATTCAGCTCCGAGCTGAAACACTCCTGCAACTTTAATTATGGAACAGCTATCACTAACCCCTAATCTAGTCCATCTAATACAATTCCCATATGTGTAGGTGGGCTTGCAGTCAGTCTGGCAGGCTGTTTATTTTTACCTGGTGGATTTATTTATTTTTTTTCCTCTGCTTGGGAGTGTATTAAGCTCCAGCAGGATAGTGCTGGTGCCGAGGACACGTGGCCAAGCCCTGGATTATGCGGCAGGTGTGGCATGCTGGTGCCCATGGTCCCCTCTGAGTGCTTCCAGGATGCTGCTGAGACCGTGGCCGCTTTCTCTGCAAGATGCCAGGAGCTGAACCACCACTGCCTCCCGGGGAGAGCTGGCAGAGGCCAGCCTTGGAGGATTTGTTCCCTGGGCTGGCAGCTGAGACCAGAGCACGTCCTCTCCCCGCGGCACTGCTGATAGCAACGAGGGATGGACCCTTACCTGTAAGATGTCCACTTGGGACCTCGCCCTGCTGGGGGAGAAGGACATTGTCGGGTTGAGAAAGAAGCAAAGCAGCTTGTCGCTGTCTTTGTAGAGTGCACCCTTTGAGCAGAGGCATGTTTCCCTCGCAGTTGTGTAAACCAGCAGTGCTTCCCCTTTCACCTTGAGGAAAGTGCTAAAATCCTAGATGTACAAAGGAGTGTCAGTTCTAAGTGAACATAAAGCCCATCATTTCCTCGACTCAAGCGCAGAAGCATGTCCAGATGTTTTAGTTCTGTAATTCGGGCATTTCTTCCTTTGCTGTAGGCAAATAGCCGGCACCCCCCCACTTCATTTCCAGCCGGGAGCATTGATTACATTGCTCTTGCTTTGTGTACGTGTTGAATTTATAGGAAGAGAAATAAGGACAAGGAATATTGGGTTTTTACTCCAAAGAACTGACAAAAAGGTGTCCCACCAAGTGTGCACAGGCTCTTGCTCACTGGGAGTAGAGAGCTCGTGGGGCCTTAGCCTGGGCATCCGTCAACTTCCGTTCTCCGGCCACATCTGTCTTTGGAGACAGTGCTCCACACCTGCAGTGCCCATAAACCTTCTCAGGTGGCTTTTTAGAACAGAACAAAGTAGTGCTTTGGGTTACTTGGCCACCTGGGCTGAAGAACACCTGTTCCCAAGGTGATGGACCTGTTCTGAAGGCGATGGGAGGTGTAAATCCGGGGATCTGTTTGGGTGCTGTGTTTGTGTTCTGCTGGACACGTGCACTCCACGGAGTTGCTATCAGCTTTTGCACAACCCCGTTAGTGTGAGTAGTGGGAAGATGTAGGGGAGACACAAGGAGTGGAGAATGCTCTCAGCTGTGATGCTGAGGGTTTTTCCAAGGTGCTTGCAGCCCTTCGCCTGCCGTGAGCTGGAGGGCTGAAGGGGATTTCTCCAGGTCACCCAGTCCTGTGTGCTGCTCTCAAAGGCAATTTTTTCTTGTCCTTCTGCCCATTAATTTGTCCATCTCTTGCTTTAAACCAGTCGCGTTATTTTCCATCTCCACTGCTTGCTTTCTGCAACTTCATCCCTTCCATCTCCTCTCATAGCCAGTATCTGGTTCAGTTATGCCAGCCGTGATCTTAGCAGACCAAAGCCCTAAAATACGCGGCACAGTGGAGACAAGCCTGTCCTGCCAAATTCATCCCGGCGGCCGAACCAGCTGTGGCTGTCCTTGTAGCCCAGCCTGCCAAGCTGTGCTCCTGCCCTCCTCCTCCTCCGGACACCTGGAGCCCATCTGACTCCGTGGCTTTGACCATCCTCTTCCTCCATGCACTCCGGCTCTAGTAAAGTTCATAGACTTCAAGCTGGTGACTGAATTTCCTCCTGCTGGTTCTTCACAATAGCGTGACCTCAGCCATGTGTATCTTCAATGGCTGGACCTTGTCTGCAGCCCGAATCCTCTCCCCTTTGTTGTGCTGTCTGCACATGGCTCTGTTCTGTGCTCTCCTGCTACCCGGCGTATTCTCTGCCTATTGCCTTTATACCCCAGGTCTCCGTCGGTTTAGTTTTTCTTCCCAGGGACCCAGCTGTTCTTCTCCTCTTTGTTATTCCCAGTCTTCGGTTTCCTCTTGTTCTGCATTGCGTCAAGCCCCTTTGTCAGCTTTTCTTTCACGGTAGCTGGTGTTTCTCCCTGTCCGCCTTGGGAGCTGACCTTTCGTGGTCACGGCGCTCTGGAAAGGTCCTCTTGTTCAACAGGTCTCTGCAAACTTCAAAATTGTCTGGTTCATTTGCACTTCATCTCTCTTCAGCCGTGTCTGAAGATCCCCCATCTGAACTCTTTTCACTTCTTTCCAGCTCGTTTCTGGAGCTCGGCTCCGCACTCCGAGGTACCGCAGCCAAGGCTACAGGCACAGCCCCTCAGTTCTTGCATTTCGGCCTCCTCTTTGTCTTCTCCCGTCTTTGGATCACAGCCACCAGACACTTCCCTCCCGTGCCTCCCTCCCCTTTATGCACACACATCCCCCCAAATAATAATAAGAGATTAAAAATCCCCCAGGTTTCCAGCCCCATAGACTCCCTTTTTCTGCCTCCGACTGCCTGACCTCCTGCTTGCTGCTCACTTGGCGTCTGCCCAGATGAGCCCTGCTGCCTCCTCGGGGTCTGCCCGTTACGTCCCCGGGAGCAGGAACGAGGGGCAGACAGTCCCGGAGGCAATGGGATGGTTGGTGCCTTCCTGACAGTGCTCGGGATCTCTCTTTGTAAGCTCTGGTGTTTTATGTCCCCATTCCGATTTTCTCTCTGGAGATGCTTTGTGTTTGCAAGTGACACATCCACACTACTGGAGAATTACTGTTCCTGCCTCTGTGTTATGTTTTATTCAGTGCAAGCCATTATTTTAATACAGCTATGATGATGTTACCCGTTGAAAACAGGCCGGCTGTGTCATTTTGCACCAACCTGCTCGGAGCAGGTACATCCCAGCAGAAGTCAGGCCAGCAAACCAGCGCAGAGGTGGTGCTGGCGCTTTTGAGCCATGTGGGGAGGTGGAGGACATGACCACGGGTTTGGGTTTGTTCTGCTGGTAGGCCAAAGACTTGACTTGCAGCACTGAGCCTTGTATGGCAGCACTAGGTCATCTCTTGGCCTTCAACCTGGGTCCTATAGGTTAAAGTGCAAAACGTTCTGTAGTATCCTGATTTGGTTTCTGCACTTGGATAACTTGAAATATTACCGTGATTCTCCTTATGAATATAACAATTACTGTTAAATGCTCCTGTGATGGCCATACTCCAAGTCCTGTCTAGGACCGAGGCCGTGTTTTTGCTGGTGCTGTACAATGAGAAACCACTGCCCATGCTTTGGAGGACAGCAGATTGAAACCAGGTCCCCTGGACGTAGCACGAAGCTGCCACCTGCATTACCACAAGGTTCCCTGGAGGCCAGCGGTGTCAGCAAGGTAGGAGGACATAATTACAGAAATCAGCAGAATAAAGCACGGGTACAGCCTCTGAACCCACAAGTCCCTTAGCTGCAGAGCTTCACAAGCAAGGGGTCCGGCACGGTGGCTCCCCGTTGACTTGGCATCGGCTGGTGGCCATCAGAGGGCTGGAGCCTGCACCTCGAGGTGTCAGCGTGCCCTGGTGTGGCTGTCCCCGTGGCAGGGGGTCCCGTGGAGGTTTGCAGCACCAAGACGATGCCTGCTGGCCCTGACATCCTGCTCATCATGGGAAGGAGGAGGTGCCCCTGCTTGCTAAGCCTCTCCTGGAGCATCACCTTCACACTGCAGAAGGATGGTGGGGATCAGCGTGCGGGAGTGCTGGTTATAAACGTCTGCGTTGTGGAGGTGCCGGTCTGATCAGCCACGAATGCTCTTGGAGTGCTCTGAAGTGAGCCCATGAGCAGCAGGTTCAGATCTGTGAACGCACAGAGCCAAATGTGCTCGGTGCTGGCTCCAGCGAGCTTCTGTTGACCATGGAGGGAGCCCGGGGCAGCAGGGAGAGGAGGCTTAGAGGAGCAGACCGACTTGTCCTGAGCTTTGAAATACAGATTGCATCAAAGTCAAACTCTCCGGGTTAGTTAAACATTCCTCTAAATATGCAGAGGAGTTGGGTTACTGATGCTTGTTATTCTTCTCTTTCTCTCGGTGTCACAACATCTTTAAGTTTGGTGAAGGTTTCACTTACTGAGGCGGTTGTAAAGATTTCACATTAATTAAGAGGACTCCACTGCAAATCCGAATATGAGTGACGTTCGGCTGCTGAACCTGGGGCAGGGAGCACTGCAGGATAATCAGGCATCGACAAATGTTGGTTTAAAAACAAAAAACGATGCTTTGGTCTCGTACCTGTTCTGAGAGAGAAAAAAAAGTTGAGCTCGAGTTGCCAGACGTTAGGCTCAGTCTTTAATTTCTGGTCAAAGAGGCACGGTTCTGCTCATCGGGAGCATCCCCTCGGGTTGTTCTGTGCTGCCCACTGCTCCATGTCCATGCCGATGCACGGCGGCAGGTGGCATGGGAATGAGGGCAGCTCCCCGAGGAAGGAGTAAGAAGGGTTTCCACTGAAAAATGAGGCTAGATACTTCTTCCCCAAAATCTCCTTAGACGAGATTTTTCGTGCCTGGCAGCGCTTGGAGGAGGAGAGCCTTCGCTGGCAGCCGGGGCAAGCGGTTGTCGCTTGGGATATCTGGGATTTTCTTCCAACCCTGTTGTTGAGCTGCTGTCGTCTAACCTGGGGCAAGCTCCCTCTTCTCTGTGTGCCTGCTAACCCGTCTGCCAAATGGAGAGAATAATGCCTACCTGCTTTCGGAAAGCAATTTCAGGTGATGGGAAAGGCACTGCAGAAGTGCGGAGCGCTGTTCCACCTCCTAAAGGAGGACTTGAGGGAAGGAAATGGGGATATATATCATTTTAACCCTGCTGAAATACATTGGACTTGGCTTTTGGAGTGGAAAAGTGAAAATATGATAGCCTAAATAAATAGCATTTGTCCTCTTAAGCAGGGTGAGGGCAGCATGTAATGTTGTGGGGCTTTTTTTATTGTTGTTATTTTTTATTCATGGTTCCTTGAGCTGATTTTGGGAATTGTACTGACTGTGGTTATGTTTCTGGAAATGTGCAGGTTGGCCAGATGCAGTGGGGCATGGAATGAACAGAAAGAGGTTAAATTGATGGATGACCAACAAGAGCAGGATTGTGCCTCAGAAGACCAAGAAACTATCCTGATTAATGGGGTGAAAGAAAATGGTAAGGAACTTAATTACAGTACATGAGGGAGCAGTGACAACTTGCAAGCCAACTTATTTTCCTAATTCCTTTTGTGTATTTAATTTTAGTGGTTTGCAGGTATCTCCATGATACGGAGCAGTAGGACAAGTGGGTATTTTCTGCACTCCAGCTATGGTTCTACAGCTTTTGAGGTCTTAACAAGCACTGCTTTGGCCCATGCATATGCATGGTTGGAAATGTTTATGTGCACATGGAGTTTGAATTATGGATTTTAGTTCAGTTTGAATTATGGATTTCAGCTCGGTTTCTTAGGGAAAGAAGTCATAGGAGATTATGCAGCCCCTCTGCTGGGAATCTTCCCCCTCTCTGCAGTTACATAAACCAGTCTCAGCCCAGTTTAACTGAGGGTTTTCAGTCCCTACAAATTTAGGGGAAATTAGAGCTTGGGTTACAGACCTGAATTAGCACCCAGTGCTGGGGCAGAGCTCGATGTTTTCCTTCTAGGCGTTTTTATGGCTAATTTTATGGATTTTTAGAACTTCTGTTGGCCTACAAATCCTGCAATGTGTGCATATAAGCTGGACCCTGCTAGATATCTAGGACTCGGTTCTCTCATGCCGCGCGTGTTCAGATCCTGCTGTCTTACCACCGTGAGGTTTGCCCTAGCGGGAGCGTGTAGAGGCACATGTTGTTCTCATTCATTACCCAAAACCTGGAGCGACTCCAGGCACGCGGGTGCCCGTCAGGACCCCGCAACATGTGCTGGTGGCAGGTGAAGCGTGCGCTGGCGCTCTCCCGTACGGTGTAATTTTGAAGGTCTCCGTCTTTGCCAGCCCATCTTGCTCATGACTGCACACAGCTGATGGCAGCTGCTGGAGCTACAAGGAGGTTTTCCAGCCGTCTGATCGAGTAGGCAGTGAAATCAGTAAAGACTGGGGTGATTTCTAGAACCCGGTACCACATCCACGAGGTTAAATTAAACAGGACTTAAGAAGAGCTTTAATTAAACATCGTTGCGTAGGAGTTGCTGCCGAATCCAAAGCAGGGAGCTCTCACCAGGTAGCTCTGGTGCCACCATCTCCCTGGTGGTGACATTTAGGGCTGGGGCTTCTTGCAGCCTCTCACCCTTGCTACAAATTGGTGCTCGCTGCAGCGGCCGCGGTTAATCCAGGGCAGCCTGCGGGCTGCTGAAATGCACCCTCAGGGACTGGGCTCCTTCTGGAGCTGATTCACAACGGGATGGTGCAGTGTTCTCCTGCTAAAACTGCCCGTATGCTTTTGGATGGCTATTGAGTTAAACCTGAAAAAGGCTTTTTTGGTGCTCCAGTATTTTTCTTTTTTTTTTTTTAAACTGTGGTCTTTTTAGAGTATTATTTGCTTTGGAGCTTCAACTGATTTTGCGCCTGATTTTAGGACAATGCAGCCCCTGTAAAATCAAGCTTGGGCATTTCTATTTCACAAGAGTGAAGTTTACTTCTGTAACTAAAAAAAAACCACCTGCAGACAGCTTATTTTATATTACAACATCTCTGTGTACTGAATGCAGTATTTGAGATTGATTTTGAGCTCTCCACCTCCCTCTTTCTTTGAGTCTTGCAGCATTCACAGATATTCTTTTATCCTCAAATTTTCCATGCTTCCTGTCAGCTCCAAGCTGATTTTTTATTTTCTTCTACTTCTAAAGTGGACGTGCACTGGTTAATTTGTTTTGCTGCTTAAGGGAAAAGATACCACCTCTGCATTTCTGATCTAAAAATGGTGGGAGGGACCCAAAACGAGCTGCATTTTGCTTTTTAACCCTTCTCGGGGAGGGAAACAGCACCGATTTCCAGCAAGGCAGTCTGTTCGAGCTGCATACAGGCACTGAATTGCATTTCTGATCCGGTGTGTGTACCGCTCGGAAGGTTTGAGAAGCTGGATGGCTCTGACTGTCGCTTGCACGTCCTGGCTTAAGTCTTAAACAACAGCTCCGTCCCTGAGGCCTCCGGTAGAATATAACTTGGGGTGGCTTTTGGGATCAGCTCTGGGGGTTTAGGGCAGGCCATGTCACAGCGGAGCGGCCCCATACGGCGTGGCTGGGTGCTCCTTTCCGTCTGTCCCACATGGATGCGCTCGGGTGGCTTGGCACGCTGTTCTCCTGGTGGGATGGTGCTGTGGCAGCCATCCTCACAGGGACCAGGCTCACCCTTGGGTAGGGTGGCTTTTGGAGCAAATGCCCCTGTCACAGGGGATTGCAGGAGCTACCTAGGTGCACATCTCTCTGCGTGCCCTGCTCTTGCAGCGGGCTGGTGCTTCAGTGCTTGTCCCCCCCGAATACCCATGTGGGATTCCCAAAATCCTCATTGTGGGGCCGGGATGTGCTTCTCCACGCTTCCCAGTGCCACGTCAGGTGGGGCTGCCCCTCTGCTGGCACCGAGCGGGGTCTCACCCCACCAACCTGGGGTTTCAGCGAAACGGTCGGCCAGGTAAGCTGTGTGCTGGGACAAAAGCAAGAAAAGCTCGAGGCTGGCAGAGGTCTCCGCCTGTTCTGAATGCACGCATTTGTGTGTTTTTATAATGCAGAGATAGCCGAGCATGTTCATGGATGAAAAGACATCGCATTTCCATGTCAAGGGTCATACCGTCCGCTGAGCCAGGAGTCGGATAAAAGAACATTCATAATTTTACTTTGCCACAAAAGAGTGCCATGAGGCAAAGAAAATTAAAAACCCTTCAATTAAAAAAAATCCTTACGTTATGCAAAAGGCATTTGAAAGATGAAGAACAATGGGAAGAATTGCAAAATCAACAATAATTTTAATAATAATTGCCTTAAACTCTGTGTTTCCTCCTGCTTTCCATCCGCAAGGACGAGCAGGCTGCCGGTTTTTTAATCAGCTGTAACTTTGCGACCCTGCAGCAGCAGCGCAGCTCAGGTGCGTGTCCGCTGCAGGTGCTGCAGGAAGGATGTTTTGCTTCTTTAAGAATCTTATTTTTCTATTAATTTTGCCGATGTTAATGGGAACATTTTTATTAGGCTTGTTTTGTTTTTTTAATAACCTTGTCAGATTTGAAAGGCAGTATCCAGGTAACGGTATGTATATTAGGAGGAGAGAACGGATGGTTTTGGTTTTTTAAACATAATCTTGTACCTCTTCCAACTGGCTGCGGGGGGCAGAGTGTTTACCTCGCTGGTTTTCGTACATCACAAAATTAATTAGCTGCACGAGTGGAAGATTGCGATCTTGCGGGGAGGAGCCTGCCGCCTTCCAGGCAGGCGGTAGGGAAGAGACGCCCCCAAAAGCGGGGAGAATGGGAGCGGGGTGACGGGAGCTGCGAGGTTTGTAAACTCTCCTTTTTTTCTCTCTCTCCCTTCCCTCCCTCTCTCCTCCCGTCCCTCCAGAGCCACGCGCCCCGGATGGCGAGGAGAGGCCGTGCGGCGACGCCGCCGTCGCCTTCCCGGCCCTGACGGCCGCTCCGAAGGAAGCCCAGGCGTGCCACCGCGCGCTGCCGCCCCTGCCTTCGAAGAAGCCCTGCTCGCTGAGCCCGCCGTCCCCGCTGCGGCTCACCGATGTCCCCGAGCACGCGTCGGACGACTCCTCGGCCCACGCCATCTCCCTCACGTCCTGCGTGACGAAGGGCATGAGCTCCTGGTCGCTGCCGGGCGACTGCGAGAAGGCTCCCTTCAGCATGATGGAGCCCGGAGGCATGTCCGCCCTGACCGGGGACTGCCTGATGCAGCCGAGCCGGACCTGCCTGGGCTGCTTCATTGAATCAAAGGACGGCATTGATGCAGAGCCGGGAATAAGCTTGAAAGTGGGGGATATAAATAGGGATTATGACACCTGTTCGGTCTCTGATATAGGGATTCACTGCATGAGCACAGGAGAAACCATGAGATATGGGGATCAACTGCTTTCAGACCAGCTTTTAAGCTTCCCTATGCATAAATCGAGGGCAGCGGACAAAAGAGATGCAGAAAAATCTGACAGTGATTCAGAGGACCCCACTCAGAAAAATTATTACGAGGGATTACTATTAGACAAATGCAATGGTGAGGAACCCTTACTAACAAATCCCAACCAGGAATGGGGCTATTTTGAATCTTTCATTAGCGAAAGTAAAATTGAGCTGCTTGACCTCTGCTCCAAAAATGAGCTTTCTGTAAATCTGTTTTCTGAGGAAGATGTGGATAATTACATGTTTGATGATGATGATTCGACCTTGGGAAGCGACGTCTGCTCCTTAAAGATCAGATACGAGTCTTTCCAGGACAACGTGCGGGAGAAGACCACCACCCTACAGGAGGACGCCCAGTTCAACTTCTTCCCCAGCGTCTTTGGCAACTGCACCAAAAGGGACAGCAGGAGCACCCTGAAAAGGGGGCCCGGTGGTGCTGCCGACCCTTCTCAATTCAAGTCTGAGGAAGGCATCATCTGGGGGGAGGAGGAGGAGGATGGCGAGGAAGAGGATGGCGAGGAGGAGGAGAAAGCTGCCTTAAATAAATCTTGCAACAGCACGGAGGTGGTGCAGTACGTGGGCTCCAAAAGGAGCCACTTCTTGGACTCTGTGAATTCCACAGAGGACTCTGGGGAGTTCAGCGATGACAGCACGTGCACGGAGTCCTCCTTCGATGTGCTGCGGGATATAAAGGACTGCAGCCGGTACCTGTCCCGGGACCACTCCAGCTCCTTCATCCAGCAGAACTACGGGCTGCGGGCGAAGAGGAAAGTGCGATACAGCGACGACTACCTGTACGATGTGGACTCCATCGAGAACGAGAAGATCCTGGATAAGAAGGAGTGGCTCCCAGACGGGCCCAAGGAAGAGGATGACGACGAGTGGTGCCCCAAGAAGCGGCGAAAAGTCTCTCGCAAGGAGCCCCCCGTTATCATCAAGTACATCATCATTAACAGGTTTAAAGGGGAGAAGCATATGCTGGTGAAGCTCAGCAAAGTGGATGCCAACGAGACAACTGTTACCCTGAACGAGGAGCTGCTCAGCAAATACGAAAAGCTGGCCCCATTGAAGGGCTTCTGGCAAGAGAGGCAGCAGAGCCGGCTGGATTTGCTCAGATCGTCTCTCTACCACAAGCAGAATTTCTATCTTAACGGCTCAGATGCTTCATTCCTCCCTCACCCACGGAAGCGAAAATGCAAGCTAGCAAACAGGCACAGGATTCAAAGAATTAAAGCCATTGAGCAGTCAGTGAACAAGCTGGGCTCTTGCTCCTCTGATCACAAGCAGCCTTGCAGCAGTAAGGAGGATGCAGGCCTGAAAGGGCTGCAGGCATTAGCCATCGCCACCCCCAGCTGTGCGAACGGATTACATGTAAATGACATCACGGGCATCGCTGCCGTGAAATGCAAATCGCAGGAACGGGAATACAAGGGGACGGAGAGGAAAGTGCTCCGCAGGATCAAATTCAAAAGTGAAGCCAGGTTGAAATGCAAGAAAATCAAAGCTGCTACCAACACGACGGAGGGCTGCCCGGCGCTGGAAAACCAGGACTCAGCAGCGCGGCTGAAGGACGAAAATGTTCCGTGTGCTTCAGACAGCTCCCGTCTCCCGGAGTGCCATGAGGATAAGATTGCTAAAAATTCTGCTTTCCTACCATCCACCTCCTCTTCAGACAAGCCTCTGCCATCTGCTAATATCACCACCAATGTACCCCTGATCCCCGGAGGCTATCTGCAGACACTGTTAGACGCTTCGGATTTGTCGAGCAGCACCGGCATCTCGTACTTCACCCAGCACCCCTCCGAGCAGCAGCACCCGCTCCCCAGCATCGTCCCCGCAGACAAGCCGTTCGCCGGCCTGCAGCCGTCGCAGAGCTGCGTGCTGTCCCCGCCGTCCGAGTCCGAGCTACAGCAGTCCCCCGGCCACCTGGAGATGGAGCAGAGCAGCTTCGGCAGCGTGTGGCCGGCGAGCAAAGCTGCTGGCAGCAACCGGCAGGAATTCGCCGGAGAGCTGCGGGAGGCCACGGCACTGTCGGGAGAGTTCGGCGGTGCCACGGGTGCCGACGGCCTCCCGGCCTCCGGCTACCCTCCGGTCAATCTGAATAGCAGCAAATTGCTCTACCAAAAAAATTACATGCCGGATAGCCAACAAGTGCAGTCTGATGATTCTTATCAGTCGTGTCATTTTAATAATGGAGAGGGGCGCTTTCATTTCCAGCGAGGTACACTAAGTACAGATGATGGCAGACTCATTAGTTTTGATTCAGTGGGTTCATTGTCAGTTAGTTCTAGCAATTACAGTTCTTTAAGTTTAAAGTCTTGCGAAAAGGACGGCGAGGATGATATTAATGACGATTTCTTGGCCCACTGCAGTCCCAAGCTAGTGATCCAGCAAAGCATAGATGAAATCACCCCTTTGAAGGAGTCCACGGACCTTTTAGACATTTCCAACTTCACACCCGATAAGTTCCGCCAGTCGTCGCTTTCGGAGATGTCCCCTCCAGACACTCCCAACCTTTCCCCACAGATAGCCGGCTCCGACACCAAACCCCTGGGCACCCTGAAGGGCTTCCCGGAGAGCGCCCAGGCCGCTCTGAGCAGCTCCGAGAAGGTCAAGTGGAACTGCGGGGTCCTGCAGACCGAGGATCAGGCAGATAATGGGTTTACTTTAAATAATCACCAGTTTCAGTTCCATATGTTCAACGATGAAGATTCTGTCAGCCTTCTTGAAAAAAGTCCGTGCTTGTCAACATTTAATGAGCCATCTGGTCAAATTAGCACCAATAGCAAAGTGTCGAAATCTAAGAGGAAAAGTTCATCCAGCAAGAATGTGGGTACAAACCAAAGTTCTTCCCAGAAAACCACCAGGAAAAAATCTCCCAAAACCAACAAAGGCGCCGAGAAGCCCCCAGGGAAGAACTCCAGGCAGGCCCCCAGGTCCACCAGGAAGGGGAAGAACGCGGCGGGCCTCAACGGCGAGAAGGCCCAAGCGGGCGGCAGCAGAGCCGTCACCCAGCTTGCCGGCCCGGCCTTGGTGGCCAAGGGGCTCGCCGAGGGCGTCCAGCATTGCGGCCCGGCCGCCGGGAAGCTGGGCAAGCACAACGGGCTGGCCGGAGAGTGGGCGCTGGGGAAGGACGGAGGCACGGGCTGGTCAGAAACGGGCCTGGGGAACACCACCGGCCTGCTGGATGACGACCAGAGGGAGTTCGAGGAGCCCTCCAACATCTTGTCCAACATCGCCTCGGGGATGGCGGACGTGCAGAGGTTCATGATGGCCTCCATCGAGCCCTTGTGGGGGCCCGTCGGCCACAACAGCGTGCCAGACATATTCCGGTCGCCCGAGTCGAACAGCCTGAAACTGAAAACCCTTAAAATTCTGGCAGGGACGCCCCAGGAGTCGAAGAAGAAGGCGAACGGCGGCTCGCCGGGAACGGCGAAGAACCACAAGTCGAACAACAAGGGCTCAAGCAAAAACGGCAAAGCTGCCGCCTGCGACCCTGGTCGCCCCAACTGTTCAACTGGGTACAATACAGACATTCACTCTCCCTTTTTTGATAAAAACTATAGTAACCTGAGCACTTTAGGCAATAACGGACCTACCCATAAAAAACTGTACCGTCATAAATCGAGTTCTAAATCACTGAGGGATGAGAACTGTAAAATAAAGCGAACAGACCGCGAACAGACCCATAAGGACCCACCTGTGACAGCTTCTTTTGAGAAACTGAGGTAATGCTGCACCAAACTGGCTGGAATGCCCCTTTAACTTTCCTACTACCTGCTAAGCCCGCTGTTCCTCATTTTTTCCTTCCTGAAAGCAAAAGTTGCATGAAAAAGACATTCCCCTTTTACAGTTTTGGTTGTTTATTTTTTCTGTTGTTGGTTTTTGGGGGTTTTGGTTTTTTATTTTTTTTATTCTTTTTTTTTTTTTTTTAAATGCATGAAAATAATTATTACTTGCAAGCTACCTAAAAGAATGACCAATTTTCTGGCTTGGCTGGGGTTAAAAAAAACTAACAAGGCTACTCTTTTCTGCTGTTTGGCTTCTTCAGTTTTTAATTACTTATTTATTGGGGGAAATACAAAACAAAATGATTACATGCTCTTTTTAATGATTTTGAAAAGGAAAGACTTTTTTTTGAACATTTTGTAAAAAATAAAACACAAAAAAGAGGTTATGCATCCAAAAGCCAAGATCTCTAAACTAAAGGCTCTTTAGTTTGAAAATGAAAACTCATTCATAATTGAGCTTCATGTGGCAATTTTGAGTGCTTTCTAGCCCCCTCTGCTGTTTATCTCCTAACCTGCATCATAAAGCTTCATCTCCTGTGTCAGAGTTTAGCGCATTTGATCCTGTCGTGGTGACTCCACACGAGCTAACTAAGATGGCATAAAATGTTTGGTTTTTCTGCAGGGAATCAGACTCCATTCTTCTTAAAGCAGAAACAACATTTTTGGTTTTTCCTGTATTTGAAGAAGAGACTCCCTTTTCTAGAAAAAAGACGTTTGATGTTTGTTTCTTTTTTCCGTTTGTTTTTTTCATTTGTTTCTTTCGAAATATGCCTTGTGGTATGTTGAAATGTAAGTGCTGAAATGAAGAGTTTGAAATTGTGGGAATTTATTATTTGAAAGCGAACCTAATCTGGTATTCTCTGTGAAAGACTGTTTTAAAAGTCATACTGTTGTACAGTAGTTTATGCACTATTACCCACAACAACAAAAAATTGTGCCAAACTATGAACAAGTGACTGTATTGTATATATTTTTACTTCTCTATCAACATTGGGTTGTGAGTGTTTTCTGCAGCTATGCCTTTTGATTTTACTAGAAACATTCCAGTTAAGTACTAACCACCCCCTTTGAAAGCACCTGTAACTCACGATGAAAACAATATTGTTCACTTATACAACTTACCAAAAGTTTTATGGACATGACTAAAAGTGTGCCAAATTTACTTACCTCATTTCATGGATTCACCCTGTGGTTTAAAGCTCATAAAGGAAAAAAGAAAAAAAAAAGGAAAAAAAAAAAAAAAAGGAAAAAATACAAAGAAAAAAGGAACTTTGAAACTGATGCTGGGAAATTGTATTGTCCTCTCTTTAAAACCATGAGCAGAAAAACATAATGGTGAAATGTTGAGTTTCATTATAGGAGAGAGTTGAAATGGTGGAGGAGTTCAGAAAACCACTCCAGGTAAGTCTGACAGGAACTCGAGTGTCTGCATCTAGAGACTACGAAACAGCTGCTTTTCAAGTGTCTGTTTTCTTAAAGCAAAACCTGTAGCTGAAGAGCATTTGAAATGCAAAGTTACATTGCTAATTCTTTGTATCTCAGTTTTATATATTTTATAATAACCTGGGATAAATTCTAAAATAGTTATAAAAATGGAACTAATATGTTTCATACATTTATTGCTATTTACTTTTACTTTGAGTAGTTTCTTAAATATTTTTGATGCAGAGCCTGTCAAAAGTGCTCTCATATCATAGCTTTGGTGTTTCCTAAATGTCTAACCTTGCAATGCCAATATAGTTTGAAATTTTGAAAGCAAAATCATTAGTTTTAAATACAGCTCTGAGCCTTTCCTTTGATTCAGTTCGTAGTGTAAGGAGGAAACCAGAACTATTGGTGATCTCACCGATCAGGGCCGGATCATACATGACTGGACTTTATTAGACAGCGTTAAGTATTGAATGCTAAATGTATTATCAAAAGGCCTTATTTGTAACCCTACTCACCACACCCTCGCCCTCCAGGAAAATAACAAAAAAAAAAACAACAAAAAAAAATAATCATCTCTTTTCCTTGTGCAACTGAGAGCCTGTGCATTTTGCTGCTGACTTCTTATGAAACCTTGATATGCAAGAGACCTGCTAGCTGGGAGCTGCTGGGACCGGAGGGGTGTGAGGCTTGGACACGCTTATGCAATAGGAAGGGGTGAGGAAGAGGAGCCTTAATACAGCCGGACAGATCGCTGCCGTGCCCGCGGGCGCAGGGGCGGTGTGTTTCACAGAGGACACGGCTAGACTCAGTTCTCTGTCCAAGCAGGTCGTTTCCAGCCCGTGCCAAAGGCAAAGCACCAGGAGTGGCTGAACAGGCGATGTAGGTTCACTTAGCAAAAAAGCAGAGCAATTCTCATTGACCACTTGGAATCGAGACGGAGTCGCCAAGTGTCAAATTGGCATCAAAATGTTCCCAGCAGATTCTCAGATCTTGAGGGCCAGCAGTCCCAACGAGACAGCATGGCACGGTAATGCTCTGTATTGAACAGGTGAAGTAAGCACGGCCGCTGCTGCCCGGAGCGAGGTGCTCTGGGGACGGCCGGTCCCTGGGTGGATTGGGAGATGCTCAGGATCCAGGAGACGAGCGCTGTGCTGGGACTCCATCCCTGGGTGTTTGGCTTTCCCCCACCACACTGCTCTCCCTTACATCCCCCCCGGAGCCGCCTTTTCCATCCGTAGTGTCACCCAAGTTTGCAAGTCCCGAATGTGTTCGTCCAGCCAATTTTTGGGGAGCTCCTCCTGTGTGCCAAAGGGCGAGGGGCTGCTGGCTCCGTGGTTTGGGATGTGCGGGCTCCTGCTCCTATGGAGACAGGTCAGGCCTGGAGCTGGGACGCAGCACGTCCCTTCTTCTGACCCAGAACCATCCTTTGAAAGCACATTTCCGCTGGCCCATGCTGTGTTCTTCATGCTGAACCTTTTAACTGTGTGGTCCATAAATCAAAATATGATAAAGTACCTTGTACTGAAACAGATAGCAATATTTATTGCATTCGAGAAATGTGCAATAGGGCGTGAATATAAGGCATAAAACACATTGTATGTTGAAAACCCAGGAATAACCCGACTGCCGGACGTTTCAGGACACTGTTGGTCACAAATGCCAGCTGCCTTCCTTGTTTCTCTCCTCTCAGTCCTGCTGTTCCAATTTCTCTGCCATCTCCAGTTGTCATCCCGCATCCTTCCCCAAAATTTCTGACCGTGGAAATTTTAGAGACCCCCCAGTCCCACACAGAGCAATTCTGGCCTTTCTCTGTCTCTGCAGAAGTTATCCCCCTGCTGTCTGCTCTCACACTACCAACAAAGGGTGACTACCTTGAGCCAAACATCAGTCATCCCCTTTCGGCCCTTATCTCCACCTGCCTGTCACTACCTCAAGATTTTAATCACTTCCACTTTTGCCTCATTCCTTGCCATATAAACTCGTTTTGTCTGTTGCCCTTTCTTGTCAGGATTGTTGAATTTTTGTTTCTCCCAGCCACGGGGATGTCTCATGCATCCCCTGCCCACTGTCCAGCATCCCGTGGGCTCCCCGTGTCACCCCATGCTGACTTTGCCTTTTTCCCATCCCCAAATTCGTCATCTTCTCCGATCCCGGTGCACGTCAGCCATCTTCTTGTCAGACTCCTGGCTGTTCAGGGTGATTAATTCAAGCCGCACAAAGATGTTTATTCTGCAGCATCCCTTAAGATGTCTTTTCTACTTGATCTCGCCCCACTCCTGCTGTAGAGGCATCGTGCGGAAGGACCCTGACGTGGTCGCGCTCTCCTCTCGAACTGCGCCGTGCTGGCACGCTGCAGTCGGGCGAGTTACAATCAGCAGCAAAATTAAAAAACAGCCGCCTGCAAAGGACGGTCGTGAAAACGGGCTGAGATCAGACCAAGCCAGGGCAGTTTAACACGACCCTCCTTCGGGGAATACGTAGCGAGGGCGACGTCCTCCCAAAAGAAACCTGACGGCGAGCCGGCAGCAGCCAGCCCGACCCCGAAGGCCGCAGTTTTGCTGGAGGTACTTGCATATAGAGGTTTTGTAAATAGAAAACTATCACTGATGGGGATTCAAGTAATCATTTGAAAAATAAAAATAAAAACTTGATCAGGTTTACATGTTGCTTTTTTATTATTTTTTTTTTTAACATAAGACTTGTTGGAGAATCACGGATTACGGACCAGGTTTAGCGAGGTATTTGGTGGAGGGAGGCGAGCGGTGCTGCGCAGCTCTGTCCAGAGAGGAAAGCTGGTTGTTTTATTTTATTTTATTTTATTTTTTAAATTACAGCTCCAATGAGCCAGGAACCAAAATAGAGACGTTCTAAGCATTTTAATCCCATACCTGTCGGACCATATTCTTTCAGTGAGGGCTCGATCTAGCAAAGCACTTGGGCAGGAGCGCCCGCTGCCGGGGCCACCGCTCACCCGGGTGCTTTCCTGGAGCACAGCCTGGCCCCGGCACGAGCCGAGAGAAAACTCCATTGAAGTCAGTGTAAGTGAGAAGAGGATCAGGTGCATGGACTTCAGTCGGTGCAGGATCAGGCCCTTGGTCTTACTTTCTCAACTCGGTGTGTTGGACTTTGCCTATGCAGCTCCCAGGGAGTCCGGTGGAAGTTGCATGGTTCAAGGCGCTGACATCTATTTGAGAATGTGCCTCTTTATCTCTTCAGCGTGTAAAATAATGCAAAAAAATAATAATAATATATAGAATAAACAAAGTACAATGTCTGTGGTAGAAGCAAGGCTTTTCAAATCTGTTTCTCAGGTAAACAAGTGACACTAATGACAGTGGAGTAACAGCCATCTAAGGGAATTCGGATCTAGAAAAGGAGGATGCCCTCCATCCCGCAGGATACTTGGGTTGCCAGACACGTTTACTGAGCCTTTGAACACTTGGTGCAAAAGGAAACAAGAAATAAAATTTGTATTCACCGCTACCCTTCGATAGATAGGAGAAAAAAAAAAGAAAAAAAAAAGAAAAAAAAAGTTTCAAAAGCACAAAGGGAAGACTTTAAAATAAAATAAATGAAAAAAGAAAAAAAAAAAAAAAGAAAAAAAATATTCCAGTTAAACTCCTTTTGTCTTTTACTCCCCGTGGGAAGCAGGGTAGGAATCGAAGGAGATGCTCTGTTTCGCTGCCCGCAGCGCTGGCTGTGGCCGTTCTGACTGCTGCCTACAGAGATTTGAATGTACTGCTCCTTGAGTTAACTTCCATAGAACTAGAGGCACCTCGCGAGTAAGTTGCTACTGTTTTATGGTGCTAAAGAAAACTTTTATCCCCCCTCGAGCATTTAAGGAATATTAAATGGCCCTTTTTATGAATGTAACATATCCATTTCTGTTTAACATTTTACACTGCAATTTTAACATGTTTGGAAATTATTTGCCTTTTTCTTTTAGAATAAGCTTTATAAATATTCTGTAGAGTCAATTGAAGTATAATTCTTAAGGATCACTCTAAGACGCCTACAAAATCTTGTATATTTTTAAGTGTGCCAATTTGTAAAATATTTTGTAAGTGTATATTTTTCTTAGAAAAGTGCTGTGAAGTGTTTGTATGTGTGAGGTTTCCCTTTTTTTGCACCTTCGGGTGTTAATAAAAGGATGTATACTTAAAAGTTTCTGGTTTTAAAAACCAAAATACAAAGAAAAAAATTAAACTTTTGTTGGGAATTTTGTAATAAAAAGAAATGTTGTGAAAGAGTGTAGTGATATTGTGTAAAGGAAACTGGAAAATTTGTGAGCGCTTTGCTGTTTTATAGATCCTCTTGTAAATTATTCTTGTAATATTTTTGGTTTTGTTGTTCTTGTTGCAAAGGTTTTAAATATTTGTGACTGACTCTGTATGGTGAAAATGTCATATTGTTAACTTGCTGAGTTTTGTTATATTGTTTATGGAATAAATAAAAAAATTTAAAATCTCATTTTAAGATCATGTATGAAGAAGAAATTAAAACTGCCGTTTATTGAATATTAGAAATCGTTTCTTTAAACAAATTGCTGCCACCTGAAACAACCAAGTGACAGTCCTGCCGCCCCTCACACACGTGCTCCTGATTGCAGCCCTCCTGCTTAATTGGGCTCACGTTAATTGCGTTAGAGATGAGGGGTGTGACAGTGGATGGGAAGAAGTGGGAAAAGTGCCCATGTGGCTTTGGCTTCTTCGTCTCTGGCTTCTTCCAGTGAGAAGGGGGCACTGGGTTTTTGTTTCGGGTAGCTCTGCTGGGGCAGATGTTCCTGCAGGATGGGGATGCTGCGGGCTTGGTCTTTGGGGCCTTGTGGGAATTGGAGGTGACAAAAACATCGCTGTTCCTTTCCCAAGTGATGGGAGCAGTGGGGCGAGGGCTCTCCAAGCCCTCTGCCTGTAGAAATTGGGGCACAGCGCAGTGGGGAGGGGGATCCTGGATCAGCGGTGATCCTGGAGAGCCAGCATGAATGTTTTCCAAATCCTGAGCAGCGTCAGATCAGCGCACCCCAAAGCCTGCTGCTGGGCTTCGGCTCCTGCTGTGAGTATGGAGAAACCACCCAGGGAGTTGGGGACACAGCCGGGGACGTGCTGGGATGCTGCCGGGCACAGCAGAGAGCACCCACAAAACGCCAGGCAGCCAAATGCAACCGCTCACTGAGATGAAAAGGTTTTCTCCATCTTCCCCAGCCCAAGGCAGCAGAGTTGCTCTTTCAGTTTCCAACCCCTAAGTCCCAATGGGATGGGCATTTCTTGGGAAATACCCACTTTCTCCGTTTTTCTCATAGCAGCAGTTTCTCCTGTGTGGGGCGGGCAGCACCGGGAAACCTCACTGCAGCGCTTAGGCTGCTCCATGAAGTGACTGTGTTGCTTTAGGAGTTCCTCTGCTGCCTTCACAGGCTGTCTTGTAGAGACTTTAATTTGTTGATTTTTATTTATTTTTTTTAATTAGCCTGTTGGAGATGCGATGTAAGCAGAACGAATGCCCCAGTGAGCCCACTGAACGTCTCGGGAGCAAATCACATTTGTGAAGCTGCATCTAACTGGGCTGATGTGTGGGGCGCTGCTCGAGGCAGGACTGCCAGGTAAGGGCTTTGGGGAGCCAGGAGCAGTGCTGCAGAGCAGCACCCAGTGCCCACTGCCACGTCCCTGCCGTGGGGACCACAGGGCTTGGTGTGGGGAGGGTGGCACGGCCAGACAGATGGGCTGGTGGGGCAGCCTGGGGCTCAGCCTGGACAGGAGGCTTGCTTCTGATGCGCAGGGGAGCTGCTTTTTTTGCTAGGAAAGCTGCTTTTGCTGTGCGGATCCCTCTGCAGTTAGAGCAGGGTGAGGGCAGAGGTGGGCACGGAGCAAATGGGGATGGGCAGGGGAACCTCAACAGCACTGCGCTGAGCAGGAAACAAAGTGCCTGGCTGCGAAGGGTAGATGAGGGTTAAAATCGCTGCCACTTGCACTGCTCAGCCCCAGCTTTGCAGCCTTTTAAAGGCAAGGGTTTTGTCGTGGCAGTGCTCCTTCCAGCGGAGAGCTTCCTATATTAAAAAAAAATGGTGAAAGTTCCCCTATAAAATAAGGCACCCACTAAATGTACACGCTCCAGATCTTTGACCCAAATAAAACAAATTTAATTACGCAGCGGAGCCTGAGTACTGTTACAGAAAGGGCCCTGTTAAAAGTGCTCATCTACTGTGTTTATTTCACATGCACAGAGCTAGAATTGAAGTGCCGATAACTGCTGGATGAACCGCCAGCCAGCCACGCGGAGGGAAACGATTGCAAGAGGTAACTTCTGGCTAATATCAGCCTCAGCCCAGCTCTGTGGGGGCACCAGGCAAAGCCCCCGAGCTTCCTTGGACCCAGCCCCAGCCTGATGGTTTTTTTCACACCATAAATTGCGGTTGGGAGCGGCCAGAAAGGGGCCTCGTGGGGTTGGTGTCGGTAAAGGGATGCGGGCAAGTGGATGGGGTTTTGGTGGGCTTACACCCATGGCAGCCTTGCTCAGGAACATACCTTGTGCTGCACCAGTTCAATAAAGCACTTAAACACACACTTTATCTTAAGCATGTTAGAGATTATATCCCTCTTTAGCAAAGCGTTTAAGTGTGTGCTTAATTTAAGGATTTAATTAAGGATTTTAATTGTAGACTTCAGTATGTGCTTACCTGCTTGGCTGAATATGGCGAGATTACTGCGTGCTGAAGATCTCTATGTACAGTAAGTGACTAATTCCTCCAGAAGGAAGATGCTACATTGTTCCTGAACAATGCTGCTAAAATATAAATAGGAAAAAGGCGAGAGACAGTCAGCTTGATTCCTCCAGGTGAAAGCATTCTCCATGACCAAAGCCGAGTTGATTAAAATCTAATATAATTAGTTTTCACCTCTAAAGTGCCATTACAGATCAATAGAACAGGGTACCTTAAAAACGAGTCTCCAGCTCATAAGCTTTAATTACACGAAAGGAAGAATTCACACGAGAAAGGAGATGGAGACCTTGAAATGTAAATGGCCACCAAATAATAGGCTGCGAGGCCGTTTCTCCAATCATTAGTGCTTTAGGCTGATTTCCGAAGGAAAGAGCTTCTGCAATTGCATCATCAGCCTGCCTTGGGGTCATTTCCACGGTGTTTGATTTCTGTGATAAATTTCACTTAATTGGGGGAGGGAAAAAAAGGATTCCAATGATCCCGAGCTGCTGCAGGAGCCTCGGCAGCTGCTGGTGCAAGGCAGAGGCTGAGCGTGGATGCTGCTGGAGCCGAAACTTGGCTTCTGCACCTCCTGCATCGCTGCTGGCTTTGGATGCTCTCGGTGCCGGGGGCCTGAATTGTCTGCTGTGATGTTTATTTTACTGCTTGTGTGGTCTAAATGTGCGGTAGTGATACTGGTCTGAACTCTGGGGTCACTGTGCTTTACTGCAAAATGCAGTGAGATGTCCGTGTGTCGTTTCTTTGCCTGTTTTTCTCCAGGTTTTTGTCATTTTACTCTCCCTAGCTGAGTTTACGACGATGCGAGGGAAGACGTGGTGGCTGCCTGCGAGGAGAGAGAAGCGCTCGCAAATGGGAGCAGAGGAGCTGAGACTCAGCATGGTTGGAGGAGATGCAGAAAAAGGCCTAACTCCTCGCAGGGCAAGGATTGCATTTTGCCAGTGTTTGTTGGTATCCTTCACCATAACGTCTCCCAGGCAGTACGAGTTGTTATGTCCCAGTGGTGCCAGGGTCCTGGGCATGAGGACGTAATTGTGGTGGTCAGATTCTCCCTCTTCTCTTTTGGTTTCATTATCAGTCAAGCTGCAAAATCATTATTTTTTTTTCCCCTTTCCATTATATTCCTCCCCCCAGCTCTCACCACTTTCTTACCACCTAAGTACTTCTTTCTCAAGCACTCCCCTCCTTCTGCCTGTGCTGCTGTCTCTGCAGAGCATCCCGATTCCTTCTGAGGGAAAGGAGCTACACCTGCAGCCTCCCTCCTCCCCCAGCTCCCCTTCACTCCTCTCTCCCTGCAAACAGCTCTGTCCTCTGCCAACCCTTCTCTTCGGGCTCCCCGTGCCACCCCAAGCGCCCTCCTTCCCCTCCCAACCTTCTCCAGGAGCTGCTGGTCAGCAGTCACCACCCCAAGCCCTGGGACGGCAGCCAAGGCTTGATGTCTCACCAAACCTGCTGCTTTCTGCCACGTGCTGATGTTTCACCTCTCCTGCCCTGCTTGAGAGCACCTCCAGCCCAGCAGGACCTGCTGAGGACTGCCTGCTCTCCACCTCATCATCCTCGAGCAGGTCTGGCGTGAAATGTGACGGACGTGCTCCTGCCTCAGTGCTCCCTCTGCACAGACAGAAGAAAATCCGAGCAGTGTCAGGTGCGTGACCTGCAGCCTGGAGATGACTCGATCTCATTTCATCCTGCACTGGTGCACCTGTACAACCAGCAGCCCGTTATCACACCCTTTACTCAACTATTTGGTCTTCCTAGCCTTCGGGATGTCATGTTACTTATTCTTTCACCTAATGTATTTGGAGCAACTTGCTAGCGACGTGCAGCCCTATTTATCCTTCTAGGGACAACAATAGCAGGAATAAATGTTAAACTAAAGGAAGGAATTTAAAAAAAAAAAAAATAGCAGCTCTATTTGTGCTATGCCGAGATGCGTTTCTTGGCAGCCCTAGAGATTCAACAGTCTGGTATTTATCACGATGAAGCGCAGAGATGTCTGATGGCTGCAGGAAGGGAAATAAAGAGGCTGAGGGATCAGGGTAGGTGTTCGTGGCAGGCAGCTGCAGGAGCAGCAGTACGTCGAGGAGGCTGCCAGGGGCACGGATCAGCAGCGCTGATGGGCAGCTGTTGGAGGTCAAGCCCCACGGTGGGGACGTAGCCGCTGGGATTTCTGCCTCCCGAGGAGACCAAACGGCTGCAGCTGCCAGTGGAAAATCTCCCGGAGAGCTGGACCTCGGGGTCATCATGAGAAGCTGCCACTGCGGTGCTGTGAGCCCCCAAAGAAGCGTCAGCTTTGTGCAGGGGTGTGCGTGGGCAGGAGGAATTTGCACGTGAAGCTGCCGGGGCCACGGCTGTGGACAACGTCCTCAGAGGTCCAGGCCAAGGAGATGACACTCACTGCTTCATTGCTCTGTGCGGAGGGAGGGAGATACCCAGTCCTCAAGCAGCTGCATCCCAGTGATGGAAGCCCCTCGTCTCCCAGCGCTCCCAGTTCTTTACGGGAGCACAAAGCTGAAGAAACACACGATCCTTCTGTTTTGGCTTCAGTTTGTCCTTTTACACTATTCAAGGGACTAGTGAACTGCAGCCTGGAGCTGGCATTTCCTAAAGACAGTTCCATAAAACGTGGACATCTTGGCTTGTCGTATGCATCTTGTAGGCTCACGTAGGTGGCAGCACGAGTCTTTGCCTGGCAAATTCCTCTGACAACTCCTCTCCCTGTCCTCTCTGGCCCGGGGAAAGCCACCAGCCTGTAGGACCAACGCTCACCTCTCGTGCAGCTGAGATCACTGAGTTACCCTGGCAGCAGGCCCTGTCACTCCACAGTGCCAAGGGCACCAGAAGCAATTAAAGAAAAATGAGAATTGATTTGAGGAATGTAATAATCATTCAACTAGCTGGGGAAAGGGGAAAAAAAAAAAAGATTGTATCATTGATATACCAGGAAGAATAACATTTACTCTCCTATAAGCATTATGGAACCTGCAGAAGCAAGCCTGAGACCTCAAGGACTTGCACCACAAATGATTTAATTCTGAAGAACAAGAAAACAATATGTTGAAAATCAATCCGAGAGGCTAAGAAAGTGAGAAGTGGGCAGGGGAAGGGTTTCTGTCTCCAGTCTCGGCCCAAGCTAAGAGCCAGGTATGCCTCTGGCCCCCACGCCTGCCTTTTCATAGCAGTTTTCCTTCCCAGCACATCATTCTCTGCTCATTTTTGCAGCCAGTTCCACGGCTACTCCTGGAAGCAGAGGGATGCAGCTGGAGCCTGCCCATGCCACGGCTCCAGGGGCTCGTGTCCTGGTGAAGTGGAGCACCTCATTTCCAGGTGGGTTTTCCCTACCCGTTGGCATCTGGGGTGTTGGAGCTCGTAGCTTCTGGCCTCTCCTTGACACAGGAGCTGCTCAGCGCTGCTTCATTAGGCAAGTTATTTTTAATTTCCCAGAAAGAGCAAAACATTGGGAGAGGAATTACCATTCGCCTTTGAAACAGCTGCAGAAAGGCTGAGGCACTGAGCCCTCTGTGTGTCCCCCCTGCTACTCGTGCGATTAACCAGATGGCAGAGCTGAGTCACCCACTCGCAGGACACGTTAGAAATTGCACCTGAATTGAGTGAGGAACCTCCAAAAGCGTGGTTTTGATGTGGATAAGAGGGGGACCATCAACACCGAATAGGAAAATGTCTGTGAAAGATTTCTTTCCCCCCCCCTTTAGCCCCACCTCGTGTTTCCGCTTCTTTCTCTCTCTCATTTTTCCCTTAAGGCCTTTGACAATGAGCACTTAAGAAAACCTCCGCCCTCATTTATCAACACAAACGAAAAGAGAAAATAAAACCTGCCCACGGTCCTCACCCCCCTGAACAACAGCAGAACCCAGCAGGCACCCCGTGCTTTCCCAACGCCAAGGGCCAGCAGTAAGCTGATGTTCTTTGGGGGTGCCCCTGCACCACAACACGCTGAAGGTTCTCGGTGGCTGATGCTGCTCTTACAGCACGGAGTTGGAGCCAAAGGCCAGCAATAAAGCTGTTCTGTTTAATTTATTTTATTTATTTATTTGTGAATGCTGATTGCCCCACAGCTCGTGCTGCTCAGAGCAGCTACGGCTCATGTGAAAAAAAAGTTACACGGGTGAAAAAAGTGTTGGAAAGCTGTAGCCAGTTACAGAGATGTCCAAAATCTAAAAAAGGGAGGAGAGAGGACTGGAAATGACCTTTTCCTGTAGCTGGGAGTGCTCACATATCATTAAATATTTCCAGTGGTGGACACTCATAGCAGGAAGAGGGTGGGTGGGTTGTTTCAGTGGGCAGCCTGCCCCACTGCTGAAAATACTGCAGCGTGCAGCAACCTGGCGCTGATGTCCAGCTGAGAACCCTTCAGTGTTACATCTGCCACGTACGTTCCTACAGACTGCATGTAAAGTGTCATTTAACCTTTGGTTTCTTAACGAACCATGCTCCTTGGGTGTTTCTCACCAAGATGTGCTGTCCAGCCCTCGGGAGAGCCTTCCTCCAGCCCTCTCCACAAAGAGGTTGCAGGATCTCAGCAGCCGTGCGGCAACAGAGGTAATAAAACCTCCCTCATCTTCCGTGGTGTCCCCTCCTTTTGGCTTCCAGGGAAGTGTTAGCTCCTCTTGTCACAGCATCTCATTAGGAGCTCGTGCTCAGCTGATTATTTCTCTTCTGAATCACTGTTTTCTCCGGTTTTGCCTCCCGCCCTGTAGTCCAGCTGCCGCTCTATTCTTAGGCGGATGACTTTACATCTGGTGGTGCTGGAAAACATGCTGTTTGCTCAGGCTCGGCTCGTTAAGGGATTCAGATTAGGTTCTGCAGTGGTGACCCGCCCTTAACTTTGTACATCTGCAGATCACCAGTAATGGTTTTGTATTTCCTTTGAGGTCACTGATCACACGCTAAGTGCTGCGGGGTCAGGAACCGACAGAAGGGAGCGGTGCCGTGCTCTGCGATGAGTCTGCTTCCAGCTGCACCCTGAGACCCATCAGTTGGCTTGCAGTCCAATTAATATTTGTAATATTGACTTCGATCGTTCCTCTTTCTCAACCAAAACATTATGAAAGACGGGATCGGACGTCTTACCAACTGCAGGTTTGTCGTCTCAGCACTACTACTTGACAGGCCTGATATTATTGGACTCGATGATCTTGAGGCCTCTTCCAACCTAGGAATTCTGTGATTCTGTGATTAAGGAAGGTACCTGGTTAACCTGACAAAGCCTAGTTTTCACAACATTACAGGAGTATCTTCTTGAAATGCTTTATTAGCGAGGCCTCTTATCAGCCCTACATTATTTGGCTTGGAATTGCTATCAGTACGACAAGGATACACCGTATGTACTTAAATAAAGGCCATCCTTCCCCCCACGGGCCTCTGCTTCATTGAAAGTGTAATATTCCCCCCCTTGTCTTTTGCAGACTTGTTCTACCTGGCTGGGAATTAAGGAGCTGGGATGTGGCAGGATGGTACCTGAGCTAATATTTAAGCTCTCCTGAGAGCGCAGCACTGCCTGACAAAGAGGTCCCTGATCTGAATTTGTTTATGTCTAGCAAATTACTGAAAACTATTAAAAACGCCTCCCTAAGGTGCAAGGTTTTCTTCCTTCAGCACTTCAAATCTCTTTGATGCCAGATCTGCCTATTTAAACATGACCAGCTTGAATATCCTCTGCGATGTGGTTTGAACGGAAAATATTTTGTTGTGTGAGACGTAAACCCAGGCTTCTCCCCCCACCAGAAGGTAACTTGTCCAACGAAGAAGATGGCCTGTTGTGAGTGCTGTAAAGCAGGCTGTACTGAAGTGGAAAATAGAAAAGTTAGACTGTCAGCAATTGTTGTAACCTTAGGTTTCCTCCCTGGGTTGTTCTGGGCTGGTAGATTAGCGTGAAGTGGCTTCATTTGCCTGCTCAGTACCTGCCTCTGCTAATGCTTTGAGTATGTAAGGATTTGAGTGTGTCAGTTTGTCAGGTCTTTCTCTCTCTCTCTCTTTTTTTTTTCTTCAGTTTAGAAGCTCCCAAGAGATTCAGATTTTTCTCACCTCACTGCATTTGGATTATTACTTATCTATATTGTGAATAAATTATTTTAATACGTTTCTAGGAGGAAAAAAAAAAAAAGCAAACATTTTTCCTCATCTATCGCTGCATACCAAATAACCAGTTTTTAAGACCCAAGGGGATTTAAAGCAAATTTATTTACCCTCATTGAAGGAAACGACATTAAACTTACCACGGAAAAGTGTTGTAATTCTCCTTTGCTGTACATACATCACCAAACTGCAGACAGGC
The DNA here is from genome assembly GCF_963932015.1 of Anas acuta. Classification (NCBI taxonomy): domain Eukaryota; kingdom Metazoa; phylum Chordata; class Aves; order Anseriformes; family Anatidae; genus Anas; species Anas acuta. Next base: position 4,848,966 of record NC_088991.1, read on the forward strand.
AGTTAAGGATGAATTACACCAAGCTTTCGCTATAGATTTGGGATTTCTTCCCCATACTGAAAAGTTCTCTATGCAAATACATTCTCCCCTACACTATCATTGAAATGCACTGCTACGCTGATCCTATTTTTTTTCAAAGCTAGCAAAGAGATGTGTGTGCACAGGTCATAAATTATTATTAATGCTAACTGGACGATAAAATCTACTAAGCAGTTTTGAAAAACCAGAGCTTATTCTGCATCGGATTGACCCTGTAGTGTATTCGCAAATCATCTCACTGCAGTGGGTGGGGAGGTTCTTGTCCCCAGTTGTTGCTGGACCTCAGCAACAAGATTTTACTGCTGAAGTAAAGTGTACTTCAGCAGTACGTCACTGGGTTTTTCACCTGCAAGCAAACTGACAAATATCTACCCTAACAATGTGAACTCACCCACAGGAGTAAAGTATAGCATGCTTCATTCCTCTGCTGCTTTCCATTTGATGATGCTTTAGACTTTCAGTAAGGTTATTCACTCAAAAATATTCTATTGAGAGAAAAAGAAACAGACAAACAAACAAAATTGCTTGCCAGATGTCATAAAATACTCTGAGGCTGCACCAGGAGCATAAACCATCATCCTTTGGTTCAAATAAAAGAATATGCTCCGCCTCCCACTTGCTCAATAATCCTAACATTTTTCTGCTTAGGTTACTGGTGGATAACAAAGCCACTTTTATCCTGCTCTGACCTTGCCTGGCATTCAGAAAAGGCAGGGAGAAATACAGGAGTCACTTGCACGCGTAAGTCACAGTTGTACCACCGTCCAGTTCTTCAGTTCTCTGAGGTCTCTCATCGGAGCACTCTGGTGGACATCCTGCTGATTTGCTGAGTGCCAATACTCACACTCAGTGGCTGTCTTATCAGTTGTCAGCACAACGCTTTCCGTGATAAAATGGATTTTTTGTATGCTGATCAGCTGCTCCTTCAATTACTGATGTTTTACAGCAGAATTTATTTATTTTTTTTTTACTTATTTCAAAGATGGCTGTCAGAAAAGAAAGCTTACATGCTCAGCCATGGGATCTTTCTTTCTGCAGGGGATAGTTTCTCCAAGCAGTGGAATCTATCTACATAAAAAAAATCTGTTCCTCTTGTGTCAGGAATAGCTCCAAGAGGACTTTTCCCAGTGGCAAATATTTTGGCCCATTAAAACTGCAAGATTGCTTTTTTTGACGTTAAATTTACCCCCCACTCCTGCACTTTTTTTTTTTTTTTATTTTTTTTATTATTGTTATTTAATTTTACTCACGTTGACCACTAAAAACAGATTTGCTAGGTCATGGTTTGACCCTACAGCAAATCTAACTGTAATGAAGGATCCATAATGGAGCAATGATGCAAAGCACTGATGTGATTTAACTCGCTGTCCCAGCTCCCATTTGCTTTAAAAATAAACAAACAAATAACAGCTTAACCTTCTGTAAGCAAGTTTTATTCTGGGTTAGGTATCGCCTTTTTATTATGACTGTATTGGGAATCATCGTTCCACTTGCAGCTGGAATAAACTTCCATGCTTTATGCTCCGTGTAATTCAACAAAAATACAGCGGGGAATGTACATCTGATCCACGTGGAACTGGGATTGTTCCTGCTCTCCTTTAATTATGCTTTTGGCATCATGGTCTTAGTATCATTTCCATTCCTGGTCCCTTTCTGTAGCAAGTGAAATGGATGAGAAAAAGTAACTGAACGCTCCGTTCTCTCCAGCCCAAACACTGTAGTTGCCTTTTGAGTTCTCAAATCTGAAGGGGAAAATTCGAACCGTGATTATTTAAGAACGCTTCATTTACATCAGTAGTTGGGCTGGTCTCTTCCTACACATTTAAGTTTCAACAACCTTTGTCTGCTGCCCACCCCTCAACCTGACAGCAGTCTCACTCCTGTTATCAGTGAGGTACCAAGAGGAGAACCAAAGCTCTCCCGTGGTCCTGCTGAAACCACATCAACCCTCACAAAGATGCTCTTCCTCTGTGTTCTGGTTCTTGCTCAAAAATAAAGATGACGCTCATGGAAGTTGGTTTTACTATTCCTAATGGCCTTTTCAGGAGATACTTTGAGTCAGTAAAACGGGATCTTATCAAACTTCTGACGGAATCACTTCTGCTCTTTGCAAAGCCTTAACCTCTCCCTCTTCTTAAACCTGTGCTAGTACTCTGTGACACTCCAGCCCCTTGGGTTCAAAAATGAGCTCATAGTTTGTTGTTGTTTTTTTTTTTTTTTTTTTCTCTCCTATTTCTTTTCAGCTACAGTTTTCTTCCTGCTGTGTCCTATCGATTTCTGATTCTGCTGCTCCGCCAGCCTCTCACAAGGGATACGCACTGATCCTGGAGGAATCCAGCTTCAGCGAGTGCAACTCCGAAGCTATTTAACCTAGCAGGCTTACGGACCACGGGAACGCGGTGTTCGATTAATTATTGATTAATTATGTTCACATTTAGCCTTTCTGTGGCATCAGGAGTGACTTTAACGCGTGACACCAGCCCAGCCTTTGCTTCGTGTAGCGTAGCCTGAGTGAGGTGAGGGGAAACCCTGCTACACCTACAGCGTGACGACGGCCTTTCACAGCCCTGCTGCTCATTTTTTTTCCTCATAAAGCAAGAAGCCGCTTGGGAACGCGGGGCACTGCCCGCCTCAAGGGCTGGCACCTCTGCCCTCAAGCTGTGAGGGGGCGTGAAATGGCCCCCGTGCCACCAGGCTGCTGTGGGGACACTAAAAATGCCGCCACCAACGTGAACGGCTCCACCTGGAGCTGCACCGAGCCGGGGGGCGGCGGGCAGGGGGCAGGGGGCGGCGGGCAGGGGGCGGCCATCGCCTCACCGCCCCCCCCCTCAGCCTTTGCCCCTCTTCAAAATGGCGGCGCCCCCCCTCAGCACGGGGCCGCTCTACCCTCCCGGGCGGTCCTCCCGGCTCGTCTCGTTGGTGAGCGCCCCCCTTTGCCCCGGCTCGGGAGGCGCAGTGTGCGCATGCGCGGGGCGGGAGGGGCGGGGGGAGCGCGCTCCTTCACTTCCGCCGTTGGGCGGCCGCTTCCGGTCCCCCCGTTCCTTGGTAACAATGGAGCACAAAATGGCCGCCTGAGGGGAGCGGCGGGCGGCGGGCACACGGAGCTCGGCGACGGGGCTGAGCCGCGACCGAGCCCGCGGCGGTGGGGAGGGGAGAGCCCGGGGAGAGCAGCGCAGCGAGAGCTCGGGCGAGCGGTGAGTGCCGGAGGCCGGCGGGCGGCCGCCCAAAATGGCCCGCGGCGGGGAGCGCCTCAGGAGCCCCTCAGGCCCCCCCCCCCCCCCTCCACCTCCAGGCCTTTAACGGCCAAAATCGCGCAGGGGAGGGGAGGGGAGGGGGAGGGAAGGGCGGCCCCTGGCTGGGGGGGGGGGGCGGCTGCGGGCGCTGCTCGGGGCCTCGCTGGGCAGCCCCAGCCCGGCAGCAGCGGGGCCTGGGGCTGGGGCTGGGCCTGGGGCTGAGGGGAGGAGGGGGACGGGGCAGGGCGCTCCTCGTGTCCCTCGTGAGGGGTCCCCATCGGTTTGGGACCTGCTGGGGTCTGTGGTGTTGGCGGTGCCGGCCCTGTTGGCACGTTAGCTGCCTTACCTTTGCTCTGTTACCTTGGTTTTCTGAGCAGATTCTTCCTTCCTTTTTATTTATTTATTTATTTTTTTTAACGCTGTTCGTTGACGTTCAGGGTTTCTGTTTACCACGCCTCAAAACTATTGGCAAGTGCAGTTGTGTGTTTCTTCATCCTCGGTGGCCTGCTGTAATGGAGGAGCAATGTCAAGCGGGTGTAACGTGTAGATTTTTAATGTTCATTATTTGTTCTGATTCTAGCATGTGGGGGAAGGAGCTCAACAAAAGCTTTCACAGCAAAAATACCGTTGTTTTTTATATATTTTTGTTTGTTTCTCAATTTGTCACAACAATAATCAGGAGGAGCTTGTAAACAGGAACTCAGACTGCGCCGTGCCCAGTCACACGGCTGAGGTATTTCCCTGCCCAGGCTGGCAGCGGTGCCTGGTTTCAGACTGGAAGTTGTCATCAAGATGCTAAAGCAGTCCCGATACCTACTTGTCCCTGAATGCTAACTGCAGTGACTTGACTATGTTTTTTATAAAGAATAGCTGACTGCTTCTTAGGCGGTTAATTATCTTAATTAAGAGTTTGATGCTTAGTTTTGTTGTGGTGGTCAACTAGCGCTTAAAATGAGTGGATTTCCTCTACAGAGTGACCGTTTTGGTATTAAACAAATTACGGTTTGGGATTTTGTCTCCCCTCCTGCTAACAAGTGGAAAGCATTCCACAGATTATAAAATTCAGGGGTTTTTGTTATGTTGCACAACTAAAACATGACAGTTCGTGCTACAGAAACGTTTGTGACTGAACAAGCGCACCGGCCTTCGTTGAGCACGTAGTGGCTGACATCTGTATCGTATTTATTTCCCATCTCCCTGAATACATGGACATACCAAGGTGTGCTGGAAACAGTGCTACAAGTGTCTGGTCTCTATTACGTGCCTTTTTTTCTGTTTCAGTATTTTTAGGGGAATGAGTAATGTGATCCCGCGATGGAAATATTTCCTTAAACACCCGCGTGTTAATGTACCTGGCTAGTTCATCACTTCGTTCCCCATCCCTATGGAAATGTATCAAAATAAGTTCCTTGATCTTGGTAGAATGCCTCTAATTGCAGCGGAGGTGTTGTAATTTCTTTTTTTACTGCTGTAGCTCAATGTTTTGACTTAATTTACATGAGCCTAAAGGTTCCGTTTGAGTCCAGCTTAACAGGTTACTAGGCTTTTCTATTTTATTTTTTTTATAGAGCTTTCCATTTCCGTGTACTAAAACATCTCTGAATCCAAGCAAGATTATTGGGTATTTATCCAAGTTCTTGAGCCATAATCTTAGTCTTGAGGAGAGCTTATCAGCTCTTTAGCTTGAGAAACTTGGTCTTCAAGGGATAAAGCAAAACTCAGGATATTTTTATGATGGTCTTGTGCATCTCAAAACCAACGCCTCTGAACAGAGCAGTGGCATAAAAACTTAGAGGCAGGGTCGTTGTGTGGTGGGTAGGGGCGGCCAGAAGTGACACGCAGCCTCAGTTCTGCTTTTCTGCAAATTCCTGGTTGCAGATCAGGTCATAAGAACCACACAAGGCTGCACCTCCCTCGCGTTGTCATTAACGAGGGCCTTGTTAGTGTCTTGCTGCTGCTCTGCAGTGCTGGAGCCCAGCTTTTTACTGAAGGAGGTCTGCGGAGTTGTGCAGCCTCATAAAATCATCTCAGGATAATTGAATATGTCGGAGAAGTCAGGGCGCGCTCACTTGCTCCTAATTTAGTAACTTAAAAGCATTTCACTTAGAGCAGCCTTAATTTCAACATGCAAGATGTATGTGCACATAATCTTGTTAGAGTGCTTGAGCTTGCCTGCCTTAGTTTGTCATCAGAAATGGAGCTACAGTCTTAGGATAGGTATGGAAATTCGCTTAGATTTTGCTGAAATTTTCCACTTTGATATTTGTTGGGTACCAGGCAGCAGCGATAACAACAAAAAGTCCTCGCATCGGAGTCGCCGGGGGGGGGTTGTATTTGCAGTGACTGGCAGTGTTTTCTTGGCCTTTTAGTAGAAGCTGTGTCGGCAACAGCTTTGTGCAGAAAGTGAGAGTAAAAACGTAGAGCTGGGCTTTTAAGTCAGTGCGACTGCCTCAGTGCTTCCCCTGACCAGAAGTTCTCCTTCCGCAGAAATCAAAGCGTGATGGCCTTCGGTTTTGTGGGCACAACTTCCTTACTTGGCAGCCCTGCTCATGCTGCTGGCTTTCCATGGCAGCGCTGGGTACGGGCGTGCAGCAGCGCTGCTTCCTTCGAGCTTTCTGCGTGCTGAGCCAGCAGGAAGCCTGCTGCTGGGGGAGAAGAGCCCAGCCTCACAACTGTCTTCTCCCAGAGCTGGAAAGTTGTGGTACCTTGTGGACGCTGAACTTTCTCTTCTGGGGTACCCTCCAAATTTGGGCCCAAAGGAAGTGCTGTCTGAATTTTGTTTTCAACGTCTGTGTGAAAAATGCTGTGCTGATAAGTGCAGAGGATGAAACGTGAAGCTCTTATTTTGGTGACTGTTGCCGTGTTCCATCTTCTTACTTCCGCCTTCATTCCCCATGCTCAGTGTTCTGGAATTGCTGAGTCCCACCCTTCCACCCAGAAGGTGATCTGGAAACCTGTAAGGAATTGTTTTGTTTCTGTGCCTAGATCTCTCTGAGGTGGGAATCAATACAGTAAGATGGGCAAGTGTTCGCCTCTTCCTATCAGCGTGTTCTGTTGAAAAATTTTCATTGTTGTTTTTTTTTATTCTGTGGAATTTTCTGCAGCTGTGCTGAATGAGTATTCATTTGCTTTCTGTTATTTAAAATGTACGTTCAGAGTGATGTCTGGCTGTATGGACTTTGCATTGAAACCTTCTGGGGCAGTGAATTGGCTGAATCCATGTCTAACTCTCTGTATTAAGTCAGCACTGAATTTCATTGCGGTTTACACGATGTACTTCTCAGAAGACAAGTTTCTTCCTGCTTTCCACAAGTGGGGCATGCTCCATGGTGTTTTTTGAGGCCAGGAGGACACAGAGTTCTTGTGCGTTTAGGATTTGTGGTAAGTTAAATCAGAAATTTTGAAGTTGTGGAGAGCTGTTGTTCATCAGACAATCAGAAAGCAAGAGTAGCAGGAAAAGGAGTGTGTCCAAAATTCATGCTGCAGTTTTGAAAGGTAGAAAAGTTCCTTGTTACCACTTCTGAGATGTAGATTAGGGAACTGCACCTACGCTGTTATAGCCTTCAGCCTAATTGCCAAGGAAGACTTGTGTAGCTACCCAGAAAGACAAAAAAAACATTGATGCAACGAAGCTCCATGTACAATGCAAATAGCTGTTTGATTTCACTGTTTCACGGTATCTCCTTTCCTTAATGATAGGATTCACTGACAGTTTTGTGCTTCTGCTTTTGAGCTTGCAGTCTGGAGAGATGAAATATTTAAGATGAAGATGTAGTTCCTGTTCTGTCTGCCTTTGGTTATTGAGAAGTTGTGCTCTGACGGGCGTGGAAACGATTTCTCCACTCATGAGTCTTCTAGGAAAGCCTGGTATTCGGATCGAACGCGGGCTGGGGGAGTCGGTGCTGCCCGTTAGGTCGGTCCTGTTTGTGCCTGAAGAGCCCGCAGTCACTGAGCTGCCTGGGGCCCATCCTGCCCAACGGGGCGGGATGTCAGAGCTGCTGGAAAGAGCGCTGAGCAGGCAGCTCTGCAGAAGAGCCACACAGCTAAAACATCTCTGAGGTGTGTTCGGTGAAAGAGGGGAGAGAACAGCTAACCCGAAACGAGCCCAAACCAGAAATACCAAGTGGTGCAGCTTCCCCTACTGAGTCGCTGCTTTTAGTCAAAGGGTTTGACAATTCCTGCAGCCTAGGAGTAGGCAAGGTGCTCTGCTGGCTGAAGTACCTAATTAAGCTGAGGTTATGAATCATAAATGAGAAATTAGCCTTTTGCTGAGCGCATCTATGAGACACTTATTCATATTGCCATCATCCTTTCTGTGTATACCAAGGTATTAATTATGTTGCTGGGCCGTGAGGTAATTCAGGAAACGTTGGAACACTCAGGGCGCTCCGCCTTCGCACGTAACGTTGAGACGCCAGCAGCGCCTCGATGGGGGGAGTTTGAGAGACCTTGGCTGCGCAGCCGGCTCGTAAGCATCTCATTTGTTTCTGCACATCAGCTAAGTGCCTTTCTCTTCTTAAAATTTGAGGCTTGCCTCGTAAATCTGATGAAGATTATAATGTTAAGGTTTCGTGTTTTCAAGAATGCCGGCTAAGGTAGTGTTCTGGTGTTAATACAGGTAACTGATGTCAGGAAATAGGAACCATTTTTAAAGGGGAAAGAGCTAGCAATTTAGCACCGGGACTTCTGTTCCATCAGTACTTTTGGGGGAAGAATTCTCTAGTCTGTCAGTGCTAAGCACTCCGGAGACGCCCAGTGTTACTGGCAAAGATAAAGGGACAACCCGAGTGTTTTATTCCTGCCTGCTGTCCCACTCCTTTTCTTTTAATGACTGTAAATTCCTGACTGGCTTCTGTTTACACACTCATGAATTGGCATGTGGGAAAAGGTAAGAGACTTCTGGTACTGTGTACCATAGGGAACATCTAGGATTGGTAAATCATCCCTATGCACGAGCGCATATTACATCCTCTTGAATAAAATGAAGTATCAGTACCTGCTTGGGGCTTGCTGTTCTTGCTGCCGCAGTCTGTAGCAGCAGTGGGGAGGCAGCTAGTCAGCTGTGCTCTGAGATCTGAGATTGTTGGAGCGTAACTGCGGGAAGATCCTTTGCTGACTCGTCAAAGGATGGGAACACCAATTAAGAATTCACTGTAGTATTCACAGGAAAATATCTGGATCTTCAGCTGCTGAAGAATATTTCCCTTCATTTATTTATTTTTTTAAGAAAAAGTAGTTTATTCTAGCTGTGATTCAGTACAATACCTTCTTTTGGGCAGCCTTCAGGTGATTTTTTTTTTCCTGTTTCCTGTAAAAAAAAAAAAAAAAAGATTTTCATTACTGGATATCCCGGCTGAAGCTGGCAGTAGTTGACAGATCTGAACTTCCTACTCACAGACGTGACCTTCCCCACCCTTTGTCAACTCAGTGCTGACAGGGAAGAACACTAAATAAGGAAATTCTGAATCTTTTCACATGAGTAAGAACAAAGTCTTACTTTGAGTTGAACGAAACCACTAGGAGAAAGAGAAACAGAGTTGAAGCGCACCTGCTTATTAGATAATCAAATGTTGGGTATTCTTTTGTAACTTAATAGTATACCTGTAGCTTTTCCCTCGTCAGGTTTCTCTGTGTTGCTGCAGTCAGCTTCCTTAAGCTGGTCGTAATTTGCTGCAGTGTGTGAGCTGAGAGCAGAAGCCTGAATCCCCCGAATGAGGGAAGGGTTCCCAAGTTATTTGTGTGACCCTCCACCACATCAAAAATGGAGCAGCACTGCCACCACGGGAACCCTGCAAGTGGGATTTGTGCTGAGATCCCAGATCTGAGGCTTTTTCTTAGCCATGATGTCTTTGCAGTCTTGACCAGCAGCTGACTTTAAAGTTGAAAGCTGAAAGAGGAGGAGAGGGGAGCAAGCCTGGAAATAAGGAAGACTGACTTTGCTGTAGTTTCAGCATTCCTAAAGAGTCAGCTGTTGAAGCGTGCATCAGTCTGTTGGTAAAGAAGAGGTTATTTTTCTCAACGTCACTTGTTTTGCCTCTGCCTTTCTTCCTGACCAAAAGCAGTGTCCTCTACACCTTCTGAAATGGAGTGGGCAAAAGTCTCACTGTCAAGTAGGTGTTAGATAGCCAAGGTGCCCGCGAGCACTGGAGTTTGCAGTCAAAAGGAAAATTGCAAAGCATAAGCAGTAACCAAATGTCAGACTTTGTATACATAATGCACTCTTTTAAAACCTGTTGTTGAATTAGCCTAGTGCCTACAAATCTGCTAATGTTGCAGTTTGTGAAGAACACGTGTTTTAAGCTCAGTAAAAATCAAGGTAGCAACCATTCTGAGGAAAGTATTTTACAAACAGCTTTATGCTGCCCCTGTCCTTTAGCGTTACTGCATTCCCTGATTTTCCTAATTGTGCTGTCAACTTTGCTTCACTGCCGTCAGTTTCATGGAAAAAAAAAAAAAGAAAATGCTGGTTAGAGCATTTTCCAAAGATAAAGCATCTTCCTGGGCTTTATTTTGGAATCAAGTCTCGTTCTACGTGGTTTATTATTCAGGTGTCTCTTGTAAAAAGCAGCAGCTTTGTCTTCCTGGTATTTTCCTTCGATTTGATATGTCTTGAAGTTAGTTGGGGTCATAGCTGTGTTGCAGAAAGCGTGTAAAAAGCTGTCAGGTTTCAAGCAAGCTCTGTTCTCGTTGGAAGTACGTGTCTGAGGTTTGAAGGGCACACGGATTTCATAACTGAGCCCAGTCCGAGTGGGACGTACCTGCTGGAACCGTTGTGCAACTTCCCCTGTGAGTGGGTTTACTTGACAGCGTGTCACATGCGAGTCTTCAGACTGGCCATGCAGTCTTCGGGTTGCACCAGAGATGTAGCAATGCAGGGCCAGCTGCTGGCCTTCCGTCTGGAACGGTGGTAACCCCGCAGATTGCTGCTGCTTACTGATTCTCATGGAAACAAATCCCAGTAGCCTTCCACACCTGTAACACGGAGGGCCAACAGGTCATCTGTGCTTTAACATGACTAACCTAAAACAAGTTTTACTGCGTCAGAATGAGGGCTGGAGTGGCTGTTTCTATCATCTGCAAGCCTGCAATAGTGGGGTGTCCTATCCTGTGGAATTTCCTACTGCCACACAGAGGTTGTCAGCGCACTTTAATGTTCACAATAGCAGCTGAAGTAAACTCCAGTCGGAGATCATGCGGCACTGGTGTTAACTGTGGGCAGTCCTGACTTGACAGCTGTGCTGACAAACCAAAAAAAGATGCTTTTTGCACTAGACAGATGTCTGAATGTTGGAAACTTTCCAGCAAGAAGCAAAGAGCTTTATTCTTCCATGTCACATGCAACATGGTTTAAATGAAAGGAACATTTTTTTGATGGGGAATATTATTGCAGAGCTTTTTAGCATGCAGAGGATTAGCTTGCTAATCACCTCTCTGAGTAACTAGATTCTACCAGTTATACAGGAAAATTCTTGATGTTGTGAGTAGCGAGGCATGATGATTAAGGAAACTAGTTATTTTAACTTCATTTGATATATTTGCATGGCACAACTAGTGCCAGTATGTCTCCTGCATTTGCATGTCTTTTGTTTTAATTTTGACCAAATATAGACACTGTATTAATTTAATTTTCTTTTTTTTTTTTTTTGAGATGCTGTGAAGGATCTCTTCCAAATGAAAAACAATGTGAGGAGAAGACTTTTTTATTTTTTTTTAATATAACCACATTATAGAAAATAGTTCTTCGAAGCAGAAGTTCTGGCAGGTATACATGGTGGAGTTTTGTCCTGGAAATGTATTAGTCATCAACATCAGTAATTCACTAATTACTGAAACTTGCAAGCAAATTCGTCTCTTGACTTACAGCTACAGAGCTGATTTTACAACTGCTTTTTCATTTTGGAGGATACTAATAGCCCCGTCTCTTCTTTTTTCATATATAGTGTTCTATAGCATCTTCAGACTCATTTATTTAAATCCCTTCATTCTGTTAAAACTCACTTGGATGTTGAAGAGGGTGGTTCTCTTAATTGGCAGTAAATTAGATTGATTTCTGCTTTCTTTACCATAGTGCAGGGAAAGAAGGAGTGATGAATGTTTAATCTCTTTTAGAGTACTCTTTCAGAGTTAGTATAATCACGTATGGTTTGTGCCTCGTGCTACGCTGTTGTATGGCACTGTAAGGCATGGCTTTGGGATTCATGAGGCAGTTGCAGTATTAGGAGTATTTTACGTCAAAAAGATTGTTGTGGACACTTAGTAAACTGATACTATTCCATGGTGTTTGTGCTTGCTGCTTTGAGTATAAGTAGTGGTGGCTCTAGACTTTGTAGTTCTGGAAGTCGCTCGTGCTTTGAAATTGGCTGCAAAATGACATGGATCACAACAAAACCAATCTTAACTGAAAATCCATTAGCAAAGTCTTTTTCTCCTTAACTTAATGAAGAATATACTACAGGTTAAACATCTAAATATCATGCTGTGTTTCACTAAGTTGAACGAAGAGTTTCTTTTTTTCTTTTTTAGATACTCTTCCATTTGTCAAGATGGAGAGCTCAGATTCTAGTGATAAAGGAAATATCGATCAATCCGAAGCACAACGTCAGAGTCAGCTAGATCGGTTAGATCGAGAAGAAGCTTTCTATCAGTTTGTAAACAACCTGAGCGAAGAGGACTACAGGCTGATGAGAGATAACAATTTGCTAGGAACACCAGGTAGGTTATGCTTGTGTATATACATCTTACTGGAATTGCCTGTAGTTGATTTGCGTCGTTTTCTGTTCTCCTCAATCTCTTTCACCCATTTAGTTCATGTGCTGCAGTTGTGTTCCGTGGTAGGAGTAGCTTCTTGCTACCTTGTACATACTCAAAATTGAGGGCTCCACCATGGAGAGGTGGTTGGGACAATGTGGATTCATCAGATACTAAAGTCTGCTGTTCATACCACTTGATGGGAACATCCAGAGTTGACCCTGTTATGGCCTCTTAGACTTCTGGGACAGAAAAGAAATCGCCCTTAAGCATGTGTGAAAACTTTATGCTGGTATTAAGAGTTTGTAACTAGGATAATTAATCTGGTGCAAGATTCTGCATGGGTGTTTTTATGTCCATTTTTAATCAACTTATTACTTTAAATTGACTCTTTATAAGATGATGCCTAATTGAAACTAGTTATAATTTAAAACATGACTTCAACTAATTTGAACTTTTTTTCGTGCTTGTGAACACATTATCATTTTTTTTTTCCCACTCTGGACAGCCATTTAATTGGAATAGGCTGAAGAAAACTGCTGATGAGTTGCAGAGGTTGCAGAACCAGAAAGCACATTTGTCTTTTTTGAGTAGGTTGAAACTGTTGGATCCTTCAGCAAAACTTATTTGGAAGAGTGGTGCTGAAGTGTCTGAACTGCCCCTTAGCAACCTGCTTGGCAGTCTCATTATGGCAGGATTTAATTAGAGGAAAAAAAAAAAAGACAACACAGTGGCTTGTACCTTCTGTAGAAGCTTTTGATAATGCTTGCCATACATATGATTTGGAAATATTTCTGGAAAATTTTGCTTATTTTCTAAGGTGAAATTACTGAAGAAGAGTTGCTGAGAAGGCTACACCAAGTTAAAGAAGGTCCGCCACAGCAAAACAGTGATGAGAATAGAGGTATATACAGTATTTGTGAAAACTCTTAACTTTAGCACCCCATACGGACCTTAACTTGAGTGCAGGAGTGGAACAAGTTAAGCCTAGGCAGGTGCAAGGTGAGCTTTGTTTCAAAACTAAGTGAACGTTATGTCTGATATCTGCTGCACAGATCAGTTTGGGACAGATTTCACCCATAACGTGTCTGTTACTTGCATCAGAATAAAGTTCCATTTAGGTTTCTTTTTCTTTGTTTTGAAGATTGTTTTCCTGTCTGCTCCCTTTGGGGATGCTTTTTGGCAATTCTGCTTTTTGTTTTTATTCACCATTCTTCCCTTCCAAAGGTGCTCTATGGGTTTTGTTATCACCCCTCTAAAGAGGTTGGTGGAGGATTCTTGGAGCTTACCACTGGGGTTCATTCTTCAGTAAGATGGGTTTGCTGCACAGCTGATCTCCAAGTGAAGGGTCAGGACAAACATAGGTCTCGATTCAGTGAGATCCCTTAATTGTTTGGAAAGGAAAACACAGAATATTGATGTGTTTTAACACATGAAGTAAGACTCTACATTTACAGTAAATAATATGTGTTACTTAGACTTGTTTGCTGTGTGATGGCTGCAGCCTGTCTGTGCATATTAGGAAAAAGAAATCCACTCCTGCTCCCTTAATAGAGCTCTAGTAGATAAGAACTGTGATGCTACATGTGAAACTACAGTTGCTCTTGATGGGATTAAGCGCTTCTAAACTGTCGCTTTTTTAATTTAAGCACTTATGTTTTTGGAAAAGATCACTCCAATGTTAGCTAAGTACTCTAATTTTGGTAGTTCACTGTCTTTTTCACAGGTGCAGAATCCGCAGAAGATGTTTCAAATGGAGATTCTATAATAGACTGGCTTAATTCAGTCCGACAGACTGGAAATACTACACGAAGTGGGCAACGAGGAAACCAATCTTGGAGAGCAGTGAGCCGGACTAACCCAAATAGTGGTGACTTCAGATTCAGTTTGGAAATAAATGTCAACCGTAATAATGGGAACACAAATCCGGAAACTGAGAATGAGCCATCTGTAGAGCCTTCCAGTGGGGAGGATTTGGAAAACAGCCAAAGTGACTCTGAAATTCCAAGGTCTGAATCACCGTCTGTAAGGCAGCCTGGATCAGAAAGGAGCACTTCAGAGGAGCTAACAACTGAGGAAGCTTCTCCTAGAGGGCAGAGGAGAGCGAGAAGTAGGAGCCCAGAACAGCGGAGGACACGGGCTAGGACTGATAGAAGTAGGTCACCTATTAATCCAGTGAGTGAGGCTCCTCGCAGGTCTCATCACAATACATCATCTCAAACGCTTGACCATTCGTCAGTGAATGAAGCTGAGGGAAGCTCTAGAACTAGGCAGCATGTGACGTTAAGGCAGCATGCAGTGGGGACTGAGATGCCGAGTGAAAACGCAGTTCTGTTTTCAGCCCCTGAAACAAGACCTGCTCCTCAGGCGGCAGGTTCTTCAGAAACTAATGGTGCCAGTGAGTCTGCAACTCCTGGGCAGAGGCCTCCTACCATAGTGCTCGATCTTCAGGTGAGAAGAGTTCGTCCCGGGGAGTATCGGCAAAGGGACAGCATAGCCAACAGAACTCGGTCCCGGTCCCAGACCCCTAACAACACGGTCACTTACGAGAGCGAACGGGGAGGGTTTAGGCGCACGTTTTCACGTTCAGAACGGGCTGGAGTGAGAACTTATGTCAGTACCATTAGGATTCCTATTCGTAGGATCTTAAACACAGGCTTGAGCGAGACTACATCAGTTGCTATTCAGACTATGCTGAGGCAGATAATGACAGGCTTTGGAGAGCTGAGTTACTTTATGTATAGTGATAGTGATGCAGATCCTAGTGGCCCCGCTCCAAATCAGAACGTGGATGCTTCCGAGCCGCAGAACGGAGGTGGTGGTAGTTCAGGCAATGAAAGTACGGATGTTAGCTCAGGGGAGGTGTACGAAGGTGGTAATGAAGGTGGTTCAACATCTGGTGCCAGACGGGAAGGTCGGAATACAAGAGGATCGGTCACGTTTGAAGAAAGTGGTTCTCTCCCATTCCTTAGCCTAGCACAATTTTTCCTACTAAATGAAGATGATGATGACCAACCAAGAGGACTCACCAAAGAACAAATTGACAACCTAGCCATGAGGAATTTTGGTGAGAGCGATGCTCTGAAAACCTGTAGCGTGTGTATTACGGAGTACACCGAAGGCAACAAGCTTCGGAAACTGCCTTGTTCTCACGAGTATCATGTCCACTGCATCGATCGCTGGTTATCAGAAAATTCCACTTGTCCCATTTGTCGCAGAGCAGTCTTAGCGTCTGGTAACAGAGAGAGTGTTGTCTAAATGAGATCTGAATTCATGGCCAAGCAGCTAGTGTAATAGTGATGGGCAAAGAAGTCACTTACTATATGGCCACTTTTTGAGTGGTACCTCATTGTATAATACTGACTTGGAGTGAATCTTCCCTCATGAGAGCATTTTCTCTGAATTCAAGCTTGTAAAATCCTAAAATTCCTTTAATTAGGGGTTTCGACATCTAGCCAGTTTGTGTGATTAAATTTCACTTGTCCAAAGACGCCTACCAATTTAAAAATACTTTTTTCTTTATGAAGAGTAAGTTCTAGCCACTTCCTTCCCCCAGCCCAATAAACATTTTGTCCTAAAGATTGTGCTTACAAGGAGTCTGAGAAGTCATCCCAGCTTAATGTACATGAGCCGTAGATGATTTTCTGCAAGAAATCCAACTGACTGAAAAAGATAACACAAATTTAATTGCACACTTGAACATGTTTTAAATTTTCATACTGGGTTAATATTGGACGTGTCTGTAAATAACACTAATGTTAGCCCTTTCCCCATCACTATGGCACGCTGTAGGATGAGCTGTTAGCTTAATTGGGATATTTATCTTGTTGTGGAAATATAAGAATTGCCTATGCTTGTTTAAATAAAAAAAAATCTGTTTTAAAATTGTAAAGCTTTTTTGTAGAAGCTCAGTACTTTTCCAATGCACTGTTGTACTAACGCATTAAGAATTAAAATTGTACCATGCTTAGAAATTGAGAATGCTTTTCATACAAAACCCACCACACAGAGAGCAAACTAAATACAAGAGAGCTGCTTTTGTAACTGTGTGCCTGTCAAGAGCAGTGCATATCTGTACTATTTATGTGAAAAGCTACTGTAATATAAAAACAGTTGAATTAGACATCTTAATTGCATTTAAGAAATGGAAATTAAATGTTTATAATTGCAGTGTTTTGGCTCAGTAATGTCACCCAAAAAGATGATAAAAGTTAGAAACTGTTCTAATGGCTGTTTTTTTCTTTATACGGTTCCTAATATGTAATAATATAAACTGGTGTGCACCAGGTTATTCCGTGAGGTTTATGCCCAGTTTTCGCATTTTTTTACTTTAAATTTTAAAGGTAACCCTGTATGATTCTTCAGCAGACAAATAGTAACCCCCACCCCCCCAATCAGCTTCAGCAATATCAGTTCTGTTCAGTGAACATGATCTATCCAGTGTTGGTTTGAGTGCTGCAGAAAAATAAGTGTTAAATGGAAGAGAGATTAATTACGAGAATGCTATGTTAAATTTGGAGATTATAATTGATTACTGGAATGTTTGTAATGTTATTCTTAAGATTGGCTACGCATTCCAAAACAGACTCCTTATGCTCTCATTGGAAGGTCTGAACAATTACCTTTAGAAGTGTGTTTGTGGCACACAGAAATGGAGAACCAGAAGCTGTGTTGCTGCCTCGATGTGGTCCTGAGCAACCTGCTTGGGTGGCCCCGCTCGAGCAGGGTTTGGACCACATGGCCCCAGAGGTCCCTGCCAACTGCAGCCAGTCTGATCCTGTACCTTAACTCA
This sequence comes from Anas acuta, assembly GCF_963932015.1. Taxonomy (NCBI): domain Eukaryota; kingdom Metazoa; phylum Chordata; class Aves; order Anseriformes; family Anatidae; genus Anas; species Anas acuta. The sequence goes on from NC_088991.1 coordinate 4,865,778, forward strand.
GCAGTGTCAGGGGAAAGCATCCCTGCACTTCAATGAGCTGTCTTTGTTGTATTCTCTAGTGTTGTTCTTATTTTTCCCCTAGCTTATGTCTGCAACAGGGAAAGCAGTGTTTCTTTCACCTCCAGAGTGATAGTTGCAATGGGATATGAACTGCTCTTGCTGGCTGTAAGGGAAATGTTGCGTGTTCCTCAGATGATAAAACCAAAGCTAGCCTATTTTTTTTTTTTTTTTTGGCTAATTAAAAAACATTTTTGATGTTTTCTAGTGGTGGTTGCATAAAATACAGTCTCTGCTCTAAGCCATTTTTAATGTCTCATCAGTTAAGGAGTCCACCATTTCCCAAAATTCACATTTTTTTTTATATGTGTGCATTTTGTGTTGTTTGCTTTAGTGGGAAACCCTGACTGGCTATCGAGCTTGCTTTCCTCCTGGTGGGACACACTGTCATGGCACAAGGAATAAGTGTTTTGGGGGGATTTTGTTTGTTTTTAAGAGGGATAAATAAGCTCATGCTTTTAATTTTTTCCCTCTGTGACACGCATCACTCTGAAATTGGAGGTTAGCTATTAACTTCAGGTGCTGGACTCTCATGAATGTAGGTAACGTATTTGATGCCAAAATTTCTTCAACAAAATAACACTTCTGAATTTCTTCCAGCAGCATTCACATAGCAAATACCTGCTATCGGTTGCAGTTTCCAGTAGCTCTATTGACTTACTGGAGCGTAGAATCAGAAGGAAAAAAAAACAACTAACCTTCTCCACATGAATGCCATTTTAGATTTTGAAAACCTGACATACTTCTCTGAAGACTAAGCACGGTGACAAGCAAGAAAGGAGCCCATTAGTGCTACTTAACGCCAGGCACGGCTGTGATGCGTGTCAGCCAACATAGCTTTGTTTTTTAACGTTCTGAGTTTCCAGTAACTGGACACTTCGGTAGGCTCAACTTTACAGTTCTGTTATAGCTTAATAGTGGCATGCCTTATCATTTTATCTTTCTGTAATGATAGCAACTAATAAAATGTTGGAGGTTTCCCAAATGGTACCAAGAACAAGTACTTTAAGCTCAGTTGAGAAGCCCTTGAGTGTTCTCAATGTTTTACACGCCTTTTCCAACGCTGAGTGTGCTGACGGTGCTGGGGGCTAGGTGCCCAAGGTCTGGAAGGGTTAGCAGGAATTAAATTGCTGACATGACGAAGAGCTCCTTGTGCAGCTGAGTCATCTGTTGGCCCCTGCAGTAGTGCTGGGGAAGAGCAGTGTCCCGGCTGCTGGGAGCTGCAGCCAAGAGCTCGGTGGTGGCCGCCAGTGCCTTTGTATCGCACCGCATCCACAAACCCTGCACTTCTGCGGGTGGGTGTAGGGCTGGGGTCTGGCAAGAGGAATTCCCAATTGCTGCTGCATTTTTATGGGGTAATTCCATTTCTGTCCTTTTAAAGTTGTGTTGCAGTTAGGAAAAGTCAGTGTTTCCACGTTGGTTGCTAACAGAACGTGAAATGCATTAATTTTAAAGGCTCACTGTTAGCTGGTTTTGCAGTTTGAAGTCATTATGGTGTTGAGATTTTGTACACATCGCTGCCCTTGGGTTGCTCTTTCTTGGTATTAGAGGTGGGATGCAGCACCTTTACTCACGCTTATAGCCACATGAAAGGTTAAAATGGCCATTTTTGTCATTTTGAAATGCCTGCTTGTACAGAAAAGAGAAGTGCAGAGGCAGAGGCAGCCTTGCTGCGGCAGCTGCCTGGCTCGTAGTGCCACCTTGTGGGAGCCTCTCTTACCCTTGCAGAGCCGGCACAGATCTCCAGCCCGTCGCTTGGAGCAGCCTGGTTTCTTCTTGCTCAGAAGGCTTGTGCTTTGTTTTTCAAAGGGATTCCCTCTTACCGCCTGCCTCCCTCGGTAGCGTGGTGTTTTTTCCAAACCACCCAAGCTGCTGTTGGGAGTGCTTATCTGGTGGGTGAGCTGGATTCCTGTCCTACGGGACAGCTCTCTGACAGCAGGACCCCCATACACAGCTGCGAAAGCAGTTGTGAGGCCAAAACCTAGAAGAGCGAATGGTATTTTTTTAATTAAGAGCATGTTTGATAGTTTAACTCAGATTGCAAACTGATACAGAGTTGTGGGTGCTTACTTTTTTTTTTTTTCTTTTTATTTTTCTTTAAATTAGGGCTTTATCCATTAAAAGACTGTGAAGACTTATTCCTGGGGTTTGTTAGCTTTCCTTTTTACATGCACTTTTTTTTTTTTAATCACTTACAAGAGGTTGGGTTGTGTTTTTTTTTTTTTTTTTTTTTTTTTTGCAAAGAACTTGTAGGCAGTTAATTGACTCGTTTTAAAAAAACGATTTCATTAGCGTAGCTACCGCATGCATAGAAATTACTCATTAAAAGTTTAAAGACTTTTGGTAGGAAGTATTAACGTGCATGCACAGCAGCTGCACTAACACGATACTGTACCAGTTTTGAAGGAGCCATAATTGTCCATTGTGTCAGCTTGCAAACTAATGGATTTCCCACTAATGTTGACACAATGGACCGTAATGACTGTCATCCCCGTTTCCTCTCAGTTAGCTGGATTATGCAAATACGTCGCGTCCAAAGGGCTGTTTCCCTGTCTAATTGCAGGGGATGTTTATCTTGCGAGGGTTGCCTACACAATGGGGAGGCTCCGCACCGTGTCATGATAAGGAGGGCCCGACTTGGCGAGGGAAGAGGCGGTGGCACGGCTGCCCGTGGGGCTGTGGCTCTTCGTGGCTTTTTCTGAAGCTCCCAACGCAATCTTGGCACCACACTGCAAGGCTCACCTGGTTGGCGTAAGCCGTGGCCTTATCTTTGGCTTGAGCTCCTTTTCGTTACCATAAAGTGTACATCTGTACGTGCCCGATTATTTTGGGTTTCTCCCCATCATGCCGCAGGGACTCATTGCTTGCTGCGATCAAGTGTTGGTGAGCGTTGGCTCGGAGCCATGTTAAGGGAATCTGTAACAAATTCAGAAATATTTCCGATCTTTGCATACTCTAGGCTTTTTTTGTTTCTTTCTTTCTTTGTCCTTGACTGGGGAGGGAAGGAGGAAGGTGAAGAGACAGGACTGATGGTAACTTCCCCAAAGTACATGAAGTCTGTGTTGTGTTAAAAAAGAAAATCAATTTGCATCTGTTATACCAGGGCTTCCCAACCTCTTCTTGAGATGTCTTTTAACCATACTTTTGGGTTTGTTTTGATTATTTTATGTGGTTTTGGTCCCTTCAGCTAAAACACCCAACACCCCTTCCTGACTCTCCCTCTCTGCCAGTACGGCTCGCGGTTGGGAAGCCCTGAATTCAACTGAGAATGTAACAGTTTCCTTTTTTTTTTTCTTTTTTTCTTTTTTTTTTTTTTTTTTTTTTTCTTTTTGTACAGTGCTTTACATCTGTTTATACTGGACTTGTTTAGTACAAAATGGTACTCTGAGGTCATCGGACAACAGTTCGACCAGATTTGATAGCTAATATTTAGGAGGAGTTTGTTCCCTATGTAAGATGTCATAATGCAAATTTAAATAGACTCAATAAAATGCATGAAGTGACCATTTTGTGCTTGATCATCACTCCTTGGGCTTATTCTTCTCAGGGTGGGAACGTGCTGGAGTAACGATGGATGTGGCAGGAATTTATGCGCGCCTTTTGCCTTGAGGCCAGGCAGAAAGAAAAGACCCGGAATGGTGCAGCTTAGTTCCCTGAAGCATTTATTGCTCTTTAGTACATAAACCAGAGGCAATAAATCTTACGATGAGCCAGATGTGTAAATCTGTCCTTGGATAATGTGGGATAAAGCAGTAAGTTACCTCCTGAGTGTGAGCTGTGACTTTTACGGGTACCCATCAGCGACCGGGCGCTGGCAGGGCTGAGCCCCACCAGAAATGCCCCAAACGCTTCGCAGTGCTCGTGGCTTTCGTAAGAAGCTCTCACATATGGCTAAAAGCTTCACCCTAAATTTAGTAGCTGATGTATGTGCAAATGCTTGCTCGAGTGGGAAGGAAATTTTGTAGGGTGTGGGGAGCTGGCTTTATTACCAGCGCTTCCCTCACCTCGTCTCCGCTCCTCGGGTAGGAAGTCGGAGCAGAGGGCTGATGGCATGGAAGGAGGAGAAGGGGCAGGACAGCGATGGGCGGCTCGAAAACACGCAGCACCCGGCGTGTGGGTGCCATGGGCTGCTCCTCCTGCCGGGTAGCTGCTTGGCAGCACGGTGCTGCTCGCCTTGCTGTGGCCAGGAGGAAGGTTTGTGGGCTTCCCCAGGGACACGTTGAGCAAGGACTCTGCTCCGCCTTCAGCCTCCCTCGGGAGACCTCTGGGAAGAGTTTTTTCCCAGCTGCCGGAGGCTTCATCTCGAGCTCTGAGGTGTCCTGCTCTGGAAGCACACCACTTCTCCCCCAAGTCTTTGCCATAGGCCTGAATTTTCGTTTTGGTGTCTTCACCCGTGAAGTAGTTCCCACTCTTTCCATACCAGGAACCCCTCGCCAGCTCCCTGGCTTCAGCCCTGTGGGAAGTCCTTTGGGTTGTGTATCCCTGTGGTTGTTCCTTAAAAACTGCCGACTGCCCCCCCAAATTGCTTTAGAAGTCCAACCCAACCTCGGAGCATGTGTGCTCTCTGGAGAGGCTTGGGAAGGGCTCCGCAGACCTCTCCTCGATCTCGATGGGAGCTGCTGGTTGTGGTGGGGAGGGAAGCAGAGGCTCTGCTGCCAGCTCATCTTCCCTGCCTGTCCCTTGGTGGGACCTCTTTGGGGGCTTTCAACATCATGAATCTAAGCTCAGCTGCGTCGCGGCTCCCTAAGCCCTTACAGTAAAGTTGTATGGGGAAAACTAAACCCACATCTTTGCCTTAAAGGAGACGGCATTGTCTCTGCCACTAATGAGAAGCTGATGCTGCATGCTCCAACTGTTTCCCTGAATAAATCCCCTGCTGAGCTGAGCATGTGAAAAAGCAGGCGTCGAGCGTCCCCGACAGCAACCGCCTCATCAAACGGGGCGGTGCTGTCTGGGGAGGGTTTCTGGCATTTTGGCTGCCGTCAGGTTTGGGGTTTTTGAGAAAAAAGGTTGCTCAGAGCATGTTCCTTGTGGTGGCATCGGGGTGTTGGTGCTTCGCAGCAGGGCTCAGCTGCAGGAACCTCGCAGAGTCCAACAAGAAGTGCGGGGTCCTGCAGGTGGAGGGGAACAGGCCCAGGCACCGGGAAGCACAAGGGCTAAGGGTATCCTGTGCTGCATTGGGAAAAGTATCACCAGCAGGCCGAGGGAGGTGACCCTTCCCCTCCCACCTGGGGTGCTGGGTCCAGTTCTGGGCCCCCCAGTACAAAGAGACATGGAGGAACTGGAGGGAGCCCAGCACAAGATGCTGCAGGGCCTGGAGCTCCTCTGCTGGGAGGGGAGGCCGGGAGAGCTGGGACTGCTCGGCCTGGAGAGGAGGAGGCTCGGGGAGGACCTGAACAGGTCTCTGAACACCTGAAGGGAGGGTTTCCCAGCGGGATGGGGAAAAGGGTTTGGGCCGCTCGGAGCGGGGCTGGTGAAAGCATCAACATGGGTGGGAGAAGGCTGCGGGAGCAGCGGGCAGGCTGTGAGGGCGATGAGGCGCCGGCCACGTAGGCCAGGGCCGAACAATGCCGCAGATGGGCCGATAACAGATTTACAACCCCGCGGCGCAGCGCCTCGGAGGAAGAGGTGCGAGCCACAACAATAGCAGCAGCCAGGAGCCAGAGCCCCGCTCACCCAGCCCACCGCCGAGCACCCACCCCGCAGGGAGCTTATGGCAGCTGATCTGCCAAAAACACGAGAAAAGCACACCCCGAAGCCTCGCCACGACGAAGCAGGCAGCCTTTCTGCTCCACACGACGTGACTCTGGTCCTGCAGTGCCCTCCCTTGCGTTGTACTTGCTTTAGATCTCTGTGTGTGTATATATGTGTGTGTGTATATATATTTTTTTCCCCTCCCTTGTTTTTCCCCGCTGCCAATATTACGTGGTTTCCAATACATTACTCTGCATTAAAGAAATCCCCCAAACCCAAGCTGAAATAAAGCGTGCCCTATACGCACGCTGTGCTCACCCTCCCAGCCACTCACTGCGGTCCCTGTGCCTCCCTTTGGCACTGGGGTGATGGAGGGGGGTGGATCTTGGGTCCTGCACAGCACAGACACCAAAAGGGGCTGCAGGTATATATGCCATTCACATGCTTGTCTAAAATGTACATATTTTGCAGCTCCTAGGAAACGAATATAAGACATCGACATGCTTAGTATTTAGCATATAAAATATTTCATTTAAAATTTAATAAAAATAAAATAAAATAAAATAAAATAAAATAAAATAAAATAAAATAAAATAAAATAAAATAAAATAAAATAAAATAAAATAAAATATAAAATAAAACACCAGCTTTGAATTTTAGAAGTAATATTTCCCAGCGGGCAGGCTCACAAGCTCCCCGACGGAGCTCTACGTGTGCGCGTGCTGCCTGCCCTGTCCCTGCACGCATGGCACGCGGAGGAGGGCTGCTGCTGCCGCCTTTGAATCCCTGTTTACTGCCTCTTATCAGCTCCCACTGGGGGTTTTTTGAGTATTATTTGCAGTAAATATCCCTGCCTTGAAAAAGGGTTGAGATGCATATGGAAAGAAAAATGAAAGCCTGAGCCATATCAAATTAACGTGTGTGTCAGCTTTCATCTGATGTCAATTAAGGCAGCTAGTGTAAACAATTTGTTACTTTAGAGTAAGTATTTTTTTTTTAACTTTATTTTAGAATCCTTGCTAAAAGCCATGTTTTTGGTTCCACTCACTCCCTTTCTTGCACACCCTCCCCAAAAATGCACCTATTGGCAGCACAGCTTAGCTCTCCCAGCACAGTGCTAATGTCCAGGAGGCCTCACTGTGCCCTGAGCCCCTGCCAAAGGAAGAAATAATAATAATAATAATAATAATAATAATAATAATAATAATAATAATAATAATAATAATAATAATAATAATAATAATAATAATAATAATAATAATACAACCCTGGTGTGCTGACACTCATGGGAAGCATTTCTTTAGGAAACCACAACCCCCTTCCTTTTTAAACTGGTTTTATTCTACACAATTTTTTTCTGAACAACATTCATAAAACAGTCATTACAAAAATGTGCTAATATGGGTTTGTTTTATGTTGTTTTTTTTTGGTTTTTTTTTTTTTTGTTGGTTCATTTTTATGTTGTTTTTGTATACCAACGATCAGAAATTCACATTTTGAAAGGACAGCCATACTGTTAAGACACACATTCAAATACTTTACTTCCAGATACAATATTTTTAGGGGAATATAAATCGCTTACAAGGAGCAGATGTCAAAAGAAGAAGAAAAAAAGAAAGAAAAATTTCAGTTCTACCATTTTCTTCACCTACATCTTACAAGCTCCTACGAGGCCAGTTCTGCAAGGTGTGGCTTCTCCACCCTTTCCAGCAGCGACTTTAAATACTCATTTTTAAACCCAAAATGGGGCCCTAACCACCAACGGCTCCAGGCCTGATTTCTGCACTGAATTAAGTGCCTGCTTTCAGCCGCAGCCCCCTCTGGTTCATTAACTAAATGGAAATTCAAGCCTCCACCCCAGCGCTCTCACGTGGAGTCAGCTCAGACATCCACCCATCCGAAAGCAAATATTTGGCTCCGTTTGGTTTTCATGCCGCTGGATTTCAGGGAATTAGGAGGGTTACTTGCCCCCAGAAGTCATCTCTCCTGCCGTGATTGGTGAAAGGCTGGGAAAGCCCAGGTCTGGAGAAGTGTCGTGTCCTGTTCGGAAACGTGGATGCCAAAAACCCAGCGCCACCCGCGCTGCGCGCTGGAAATCCCAAACGTCATCCTACCGACGCCACCCAGAAATGTGCTCTGGTAAACAGATCGTCTCACACACCGTGACTAAAAATGTACAAAAAAAAAAAGAAAAGAAAAAAGAACAAGAAAAAAAGCTTCGTTCCTTACTAAAATGGACTCTAAGCCTAGCTGCTAACGATGCGCCTAAGAGCCGCGCTCCTCTTGGCAGCCGGAGCTGGAAGGTGCAGTGAGGAGGAGATTTTGGGAAGGATGTTTGGGAAAGAGGAGGCACTCAGGAGAGGCACGGCCTCCCGTGAGGAGGCCTGGGTGCTGCAGGCAGGACATAACCAGCTGCACAAATCTTCAAACACTGGGTTCAGAGGTGAGCTTGTTTTCCAAGCACTGATTTGGGTGCTGCAGGCAAAGCTGGGAGCCACAGGGTCACATCACCGTCAGGTCAGACACCAAGGCCGTGTCCTGCGGGTTGCTTTTGCCAAAATGTCCCCCTGGTGAAGGTGGCTGTGGCAGCAGGGATGGGTTTTGCTCTCCTGGGGAGGGTGAGGATGGGGATGGGGGCACCTGAAGCCCAGCGAGTCCTTGAAGCGGTAAGGGCATTGCAACATTTGCAGGGAAAAAAAAAAAAAAAAAAAAAGCAGTAATAAACCACAAAAGTGGTTGTGCAGGGGGAGAATGCGAAAGCACAGCGATAACCCTGATGTGGCCAGGAGCAAAGTCCACTGTGCTTCCCAGCCAGCAAACCCGCGGGCAGTGCCTCTGCGGGAGGGAGCTGGCTGGGTGCTGAGGGCCCCGCTGGGCACATGGTGCTCCTGGGGGGCGAAGGGCGGCTGGGATTGAAAAGAAAATGCCCCAGAGAGCTGCCCAAAAGGGGCAGGGGGCTGGCAAGTGAGCTGGGGCTTTCTGGCATGTTCCTCATGTCCAACAGCCAGCTGACAAGATGTGAACGGTGCCAGTGTGAGAATTACCAAAGCCGAAATAACTGAGGTAACCCCTGGACAAAGATGCTGGGCATGGATGGGCACGAAAGCTGGGGCAGCAGAAGCGAGAAATGGAGGGATGGTGGTGCTGGATCTGTCCTCCCAGCTCTGCTTTGCACTTGTGGCTTCTGTGTGACCACCCAGAGCCAGACTGGAAGCCACCTGAGATGCCATGGGAGCATCCGTCCCAGCCGGAGCAAGAGGAGTTAAACCCAGTCTTACTCGGCCGTAAAGAAAAAAAAAAAAAAGAAAAAAAAAAAGAAAAAAAAAAGACAACAAGTCTTTAAAAGACAACAACTCTTTCGAACACCCCGAAGCTAAAGATTTAGGAAGGCAGCCCCAGCCAGCCCCTGCGCCGTGCTGCCGGGGCACGTCCCGCGCTTGATGTGCACTTACATAAGGTGCGCGGTCGCCCGCAGCGCCAAGCGTGCCGCCGCCTCTGTCGGCAGGAGAAACTTGGGTTTTTTCATTAGAAAAAATGAGTACAAGGTCTTTTTTTTTTTTTTTTTTTTTTTTTTGCTATGCAACCCTGCCTTCCTGCTTGGCCTCCTGTGCCCACCTCCCAGTGACCGCTCCAACCTTCGCCCTTCCAGCCACGCACGCGGGCAGAGCATGGGGTGAGCCTTGCATCGCCTTTCCTGTGGCAGAGGCTGGCGTGCTGTTGGCCAAGGGCTTGTGTTGACCAAGAGCATGACCTTGGCCAGACAACAACGATGCCAGCAGTTTTGGGAAGCTGTTAACGGGCTTTGGTCCGTGATGTGGGCTGTACTCCTTCCACCAAACCTGGGCAGCCCATGAACGCACCTCTACGTGCCCTCAGTGATAAGAGGCTCCTCCGGGGGAAAACAAACAAACTAACTAACAAAAAACACGGCAATTTTGGGGGTGTCAGGGCTCTGTAGGCACCTCTGCCCTTCCTGGCTGCTGGCTGATCCAGCGGTGCAGCACCAAGCCCCCACGGCCCCGAGCGCAGGCTCCTCCCAGGGCAGAGACCTTTGTGGGCAGGCTGAGGGTTTAGGGCAGGTGGAAATCAGCAAAATGTGGGGATTTAAGCTGTTAAATCGCTTTATGAGCTCGAGAGGTTTTACAGCCACAGAGTTGGCTGTGAAACCATTCACCCAGTGGGTGCAGTCACCGGGGGCTCTGCCTAGCAGCATGGGCATGGGCTGGGTTTGGGGCAGCGCTTCTTCTCCTATGGCTGGGCTGCAGAAGAGATTTCTTTCATTTAACCCCCCCCCATAAGCCATCCTCATAGGGCACTAAGGTCAAAAATACAATTTGAAGAGCTTCATCGGCTTCAGCTGTGACTGCAGACCCCCAGGCTTGCACAAGGAGCCACAAGGCAGTGGCTGCCTTCCTCCAGCCGCCTGCGGAGGAGCATCGGGGGACCCAGGGACCCAAGGCTGCTGGGTGCCACGGGCACCTTGGATCCTGCTGGCACACGTATGTGGGCTTCCTAAAATATGGGCAGGGCAGCAGAGATGTGGCAGGGATGCCCTGTGGGAAAGAACAGGTAGGAGACGTCCTGGGAATGCGTGCTGAAGGAAGGGCAGGCTGAACAGACACCTCACAACACACCAGTATATTCTCCAGCTCGTACAGGGACAGAAGTAAGAGAAGCACAGACCACGAGACCTTACAATGCGTTAGCCAGCACAGATTAAAAAAACAGAAGGGTCAGAGGGGCATGCGGGGTGCGGAGCTATGTACAAGGCTCTCATTTCTAACGGTGGGTGATGGGGAGGAAAATCTGACACAGCCGGGATGGAAGCTGCCTTCGGTCCTTGCTCTCACCCGAGTTAATCCTGGCCCTGCGTGCCTCCATCTCTCCATCTAGCCCGACAGTTTTGCTGCTTTGACTGCCCCGATGGCCCAGACCTCAGGCACCAGATACAGGAGTGGAGGCGAGAGGTGCCCAAGGCACCGACGGGTCTCCTCCTGTGATTTTAAGGCAGATTTTGCAGGATGCTCCTGTCCCCGTGAGCGCACACAGCCACAGCTCTCGGGGAGGGCGGTGGAAAAGGAGGAGAGAAAAAGCTGAAAGCAGGGCTCGCTGGCCATCAGTCTGGTTTTGTGTCCCTCCTCTGGAGCTGCTGGCTCTGGCACAGCCTCTGGACCTGGCGCACCAAAGGGGGAGGGAAGGGGATGGGTCTCTGGAAGGGGCAACAAGCTCCGGCTGTGGCCTGTTTAAAAAGACGTTTATTAGCTGTAAACCTCTGTTGTGACGTATAGAAAACTGGGAAAGGAGCGGGAGGTTGATCAAGTTTGAATCCTGGTGAGAGTTTTCCTTAGAAAAAATGGTTAGAGGAAAAAAAAAAAATAAAGGCGACTTTGAAATCAAAACTGTCCCAAGAAAAAGCGTTTCTGCTAGTTAAACGCCTTCAACTAGAAGAGCTTTTTCTTTTTCCTTTACAAACATAGTGCATCTGCAATCACTGAGAATTACAGTCTGGCTAGAAAAGGGCCTGTGCTTGGGCTTGTGGAGGATGCTGGTGGCGATCGCGCGTGCCAGCGCGTCAGATGTGTGCTTCGGAGGCAGGGCAGCCTGGCAGCAGCTCGCCGTTCACCACCGCCTCGGGGGCCAGCATCTTGTCCTTGCCGGAATCCAGGCGTTGCTTCTGCAGCATCCTCTGGTGGACCAGCGGGACGACGGAGAGCACCAAGCCACCGACGATGGGGGGCACTCCGGCGAAGTAAAAGGCCGCGTGGTAATTCCCGAAATAATCATTGAAGTATCCTGGGGGAGAAGCATAACAGCCGTTATCCGTCTTATTTTGGCAGGACAGGACAAAGTCAGACGCATGCAAACAGTCCTGGATGCAAGCTGAGCAGGCACCCTCGGAGAATAACACATTGCTATTTATTGGCACTGGAAAAAATCCTTCCGCTGCAGGATGCGGGATGCAGGATGCCCTGCGCAGCCCACAATAGCCTTTTTCCATTGCTTAAGAAATTCCCTAAATTCTTTTCCCTGCTCTCCTGGCCATGAGTCATTTCTGGCCAATTTTTATCTCGGCTTCCGACAGCAATCAGTTAATGTGGTCGCTCTGCTCTTGCTGTCCCCTGCTTTCATCAGCACGGGGAAAGGCGCTGAGATACTGCAGGCTGTAAGTTCAAAAGCTCTTACACCAAAACATCCCCAGGGGCAAAAACAGCCACAAACATCTGCTCCCTCCCGACAGCTGGGCCCGGCGGTGATACCGACCTGCTATCGGCGTGCCCGCGGTCATGGGCACGGCCATCAGCCCCATCAGGTAGCCGATGGCCTGCGACGCCTGCATGGGCCCCACCAGCTCAAAGGCGATGGGGGCCATGATGGTGGTGAAGAAGCCGTCGCAGAGGCCGAGGAAGAGGCAGATGACGATGACGGCCTCGAACCCTCGGCACTGCGGGACCATCATGCACATGATGCCGAACAGCACGAAGGATGCCACCTGGGGAGACAAAATGGGCACGGCGTTGGGGGACAGGATGAGTGGGGAAGGGGGGCAGGAAGCCACTCTGCACCATCCTGATGGTCACTGCAGGCTGTCTCCTCCGGGCAGAAGGAGGGAAGGCTCCCGGGCACGTAGCACAAAGACTTCAGATGGGGCAATAACCCTTGTGTTTCTGAGATCCTCAGCTCTGCAGTCTTGAATAGGAGCAGTGAAACCAGAGCCATCTGATCACTCTACAAGACCCGGAGAGAGAGGATCCACCAAATGCTTCACTAGAAGGAGCGACAAGCCCATGGCATTGAAGATGAGGCCACCCAAGGGCAGACAAGTGTCTTTGCCCAGTGGCAGCACTGGGACCATCTCCCTGCCCCATGCCAGGGTGGCTTCTGAAGGCTACTTCAGAAGTCTTCCCGTCCTCTGGGCTCCCATCCAAGACGGCCAGACCCAGATTTTGCACTTCTTGTGCTATGAGCTGCAAGGGTGTTAGCTAATGGTCTGTAAATGATGGTTCCTAGTGGTGTTAATGATGATGTGGTGATGTTATCCCCAGCCGCAGCAGCCACAACGTACCTGCAGGTAAATCTTCTTCAGCCCCGGAATGCAGTCACCAATGCGGCCTGAAACCAAGCGCCCCAGCCCGGACATGGCTCCAAGGCAAACGGGGAGAATCCAGTCCTTTTTGGTTTCTTTAAATTCCTTCTCCACGTATTTGACCTGGGATGGACGGAAGGACAGAAGGACGTGAATCCTCCGTTAATTCATCTCAGCAATGGGCAGGACTTTGCCTGCAGCAATTTCTTGGCTGCGAGGCCTTTGGTGGCTCTGTCCCTGCTGCTTCCCTGCTCCTGCCCATCTCCACCTTCCCACCACCTCCTCACCCATTCTAAAAAGCCAAGGCTCTTACCAGGTGCATGTAGGGGACAAAATACCCCAGGACGGCCGTAGCGATCCCAAAGGCCCAAATCCGATAGGTCTTTCTTCGGAAAACCCTCAAGTTGAAGTACTTGCGCATCTGGGACCAGCACTGCTGCCGCAGGCTCCGGCTGCCCGGCTTCTCCTGCCCATCGTGCTGAGAGTCACAAGAAGGCGGCAGGATGGGCCGGTACGTCATGGACAGGAATATCTGGATGAGCATTAAGGCACTGAGGACTTGGAAAGTGTGCGCCAGCCCGATGGCCTTCCCCACCATCTTCAGGAAGAAGGGCAGCGGCACGGAGATGAGGCAGCTGCTGCCGGCCACGATGCCGTTGGCCAAGCCAAGGCGGCGCTTGAAGTAGTGGCCGAGGATGACCAGCGAGGGCTGGAAGGCGAAGGAGCTGCCGCAGCCGAAGAGGATGCCATAGGTGAAGTAACGGACCTCCAGAGACCTGGTGGGAAGAAGACATGAAGGTGGGCACGGCACAGGGGTGGAAGGAAGCCGTGCCACCCCCTGCAAGCCCTTGAGTCAAGACTGAGGGCTCACATGCCACCGGTGCTGCATGGACAGGCTGGCCTTGAGGAGCTTATTCCCCAGCCAAAGCGAGGATTATCCTCGTTGCACAGCTGGCACATTAAAACCTCCAGGAAAATGAAGTCTGGCTGGGGAGTGCTTTCTGCGCAGAGGAGAAGGCAGCAGCCAACCTGCCTGCCTCAGGAAGCTGACCTGACATGAACGTTTTTTTTAAAGTACTGCGAGCAAGATTTTCTAAGGTAGGCAGGGGGTTATTTTTAGCTACAAATCCTTTTTTTTTTTTTTTTTTCCACTGAAACAACTAATTGAAAACATTCTGCACCCAGTGTTTCAAAGCAGAAGGCACCAACCCTGGTTATTAGGCACTTAGGGAGGGAACATCACGTTTCTGCCCAGGCTCCAGGCTCCTTAATTATGTTCTTCTTCTTTAAGCTCCTCTGGGAGCTTCAATTAGGCAGTTAATAGATCTCATTTGTACCTTACGGAGGTGGCTGTGCTTGAGCAGGGAGCGACGTAGCTGCTCTGCAGAGCAGGTGGAAAGTCTGAGAGCCTTTGGAAGCAGCCGCTTCCCGGGGGCCAGCCTGGTTTTCCCAAGAGAAGCAGCAAAGAAAGGAGCCCAAAGTCAGGCAGTGGCTGCACCCCTGAGTTCCCATCAGTTTCTGGCCAGGTGGAGGATTTGCTCTCATCCCTGTGCAATACATTCGGCTGCAAAAGTCTGCCATGGGAGAAGGGTGTGAGGGAGAGGTTTGGGCAAGTGATGCTGTGTGAAGGGGGTCTTCACTCTGACACCCAGGGCTGCTCATGAGAAATACAGTGTGCTGCTCCTGGGGCAAGCGAAAAGACAGCAGCCCGGATCTAACAGAGCAGTTCAAAATTGAGCAAATGTTTACAAGCACATCATTTCTTCCATGACAAGCTCGTCTCCATAGCTGGCCAAGCAGAACGGGGAACATGAAAGCTGTACCCAGCGGCTCAAAGACAAACGGCTGTCATGAAAGGCAATTTCCAGCTACTCCAGGGCAAAGCCACATCAGAAAACCCATCCCCGGAGCCAGGCAGGCAGCTGGGCTGCCTCCGACCTCCCACGCACCAGCCCTGGCCACCTCAGCTGGGTCACACCAGCTTTGGTGCTGCAGCTAAGCTGATGTGCTGGATAAGTGGAGACAAATGCCGCCGGTCCCATCTGCTCGCCGTTGATGCTGAGACAATCCTGCATGGCTGTGCCAAAGCCAGGCTCCTTCCAGCCTTGCTTCTCATCCTGGACATCCCACCCTGCTTGCTGGGAATGGCCCTGGATGTCCCAGCTGCTCTCCGGTGGGAACGGCAGCACCATCACCCTCGGACCAAGAGGTCTCCAGTGGGTAACGAGGTCTCCTGGGATGTCCCCATGGATAACGAGGTCTCCTTGGAAGAGTTCTCCCATGGCTAACCAGGTCTCCAGGGATGAGGTCTCCCATGGATAATGAGGTTGCCTTGGAAGAGGAGGTCTCCCATGGGTAATGATGTCTTCTAGGACAATGTCTCCCATGGATGACAAGGTCCCCATGGGTAATGAGGTCCCCCCTGGGTAATGAGCTCTGCTGGGAGGAGGAGACCTCCCTCCAGCAGCTGCCCCTCGTGGGCACTCACCAAGAAAGGTGAACCCAGCAAGATTTCTTCCCTCCCGAGGCGCAGCGGCTCTGGGGTGGCTCAAGCTGGCCCTTCATCCTCAGCCCAACAGCAGATGTACCCACAACACCCAGCCCCATGCCCCAGAGAGTCCCCAGATTTACAGGGATGTGTCCCCGCTGTCCTGCCCCTTCCCAGGGTGGCAGGGACCCCAGGCATCCCCCGTGCCCGGAGCAAGGGCACCAAGCAGGGCACAAAGGAGCTGGCGTCCCAGGGTGGGAGCAGAGAGTGGGCGGCACGCCCTCTGTGAAACGAGCCTGTTTTTGCTTTGAAAACCACTTCTTGGAGCATTTTAATTAAAACAACATTGATCGGAGCTGAATTCAAACCCATGGAAACATTTTTATTTGGACAAGCTGGGGCGAACGATGCTCTGGGGGATGCCTCACGGTGCCTTTGAGACTCCGTGTAAAAAGCCACATGTAAAGGACACTGGGGGTGACCTCGTTTTGCTCTCCTAAAGATGCAAATGTGTCGGGTCGGAAAGACTATCACATCACATCGCATCAGGTAGACCTGCCATCAAAACGCACATCGGCGAGCGCCTGCCCGGGGACATTCACGGTGAGCCCCTCGTTCGGGTAAAGCTCATTCTGTCTCATGCCAGGAGAGCTTGAAACCACAAAATCTGCCCCAAATGGCAGCAGCTACGGGGGCTGGTGAGGAAAAGGAGCTGGGAAGGGGCTGCCTTACTTGGTGAAGGAGCTGGAGAGGAGCCCGATGAAGGCGATGGCAGCTCCCAAGGCAGCCGTGGTCCTGCAGCCAATCCGGTCGGTGAAGATGCTCACGATGGGAGAGCAGAAGAAAATCATGCCCATGGCCAAGGAGCCGACCCATGCTAGGGAGAGAGAAGAAAGGTGAAGGCTGTGCATTGAACGAGGAGGAAGAGGAAAAAAAAACAGGGCATGGAGCCCATCGGTGCCCAGCTTTGGGCCATTCGGATTTGGGGTCCTGGGTCACGGCCAGGCGCCGCGGCTACCTGGCACTGCTCCTTAGCATTTCCCAACCTCCCCCCGAGCGTGCCGGGAGGCCTCCCACCTCCTTAGCGGGGTTTTCCCACCCCTCCCTGTCCCACCAGCAACAAGATGTACCCAAACACAGCAGGCAAGGCATGTCAATTAAAGGGCGGTTTTATATACAGAGCAAACGAGCAGCTGGTGATGCTGGCGTTATGGGAACCGGGTGTCAACAAGAAATGAAAAGCAGAGACGTGGCGGAGGCTGGAGGAAGGAGGAGGGCAGAGCAGGCTGGCACAGGGGGCCCACGTCTTCCAAAAGCTGCTGGAGGTGCGTGGGTCGTGCCAGGTTGCGGCCCCTCCCTCCCCCGGTCGGACCCAGGAGATCCCTTCCAGGAGATCCCTGCCCACCTCCGGGGAAAATCTCCGTCTGTCTGCTTTAAGAAGATTTTATTATTCACAGATGATTTCAGCCCTGCCCTCCACCTTCTCTCTTTAATGGTTTCTGTGAGTGTTTTCGGGAGGAAAGGCAGGCTTTCAAGAAAAGCAATGTGGTGAGGAAAAAATCTCAGCCTGCCTGCGCCGAGGAGGAGCACGGGCAACATCCCGCACCCGCGACGTGTTCCCTGCTGCTTTACGCCTTTTATTTTCCTTGCACCTCCACCGAGAGCTCTGCAAACCCTCTCAGCACACAACAACAGCCATGAGATCTCTGGAAAATGGCCGGGTCCCTATTAAAAGAAGCCCTCCCCGCACAAGAGGCCCCCCAAGCTCAGCCTTTCAAGGGGACCACACAGAGAAGCCCTCTCCAGCCTGGGAAGAGCCGACCCTTCCGAACTAATTGCAGGGCTCTCCAGGACCCAATTTACTCAAAACACACACAAAAAAAGAAAAGCTGAGGCCGGGCAGGAGCCCTGCTGCAGCGGGGGAGAGGGGCGGGAGGGCGGCCAAGATGGGAAGGGCTCGTTAACGTGGATAATGCGCTTCCCGAAATGTTCCTTCGGCTGCAGCCAAGGCAGTAAAACGCGAGATGGCCCCGTCATGTTTGAAGTTTGTTATTTTTGGAAATTGCTTTAAGAAACACGGAAATAAAAGCATAAAGCGAGTATTAAAATTTAAAGGGGCCAGATTCAGATCTTAATAACCCCCGAGATTTACATGCAAATAAGCAGGATCAATCTCTGGCCCAAAACACGCGCACTCACCTGCGGAGATCAAAGCAAGCCCGGGCGCGAGGCTCAGCACCGGGCGCGGAACAGCCTCCGCGGATTTGTGTTCGTGAAAGGAGATAGCACTCAATTAAACCCGGTAAACAAAACAGATCCCCATGGCAAATTGCTCTACCTTTAGAGAAAGGGCTTACCACAAGCAATGAATAAAAATAGGTTTTGGTAATAACAGCGAGTTAAAATTAGCCAGAACAATAGCCCGGCTTCCAGAGGAGGCTGCAGCCTCCCCGGCACAGCCAGCCCGCGGTGAGGCTGTGGCCTCGGCACCTCGGCACGGGCAGCGGGGCTCGGTGGGGCTCCCCCCCCCGTGCTACCAGACCGGGGCTTCTTGGTGGCACCAACCCCTTTTTGGCCCTGATCTGGAGGAACTCTACGGCTACAGCAGATCCTGAAAGAAATTACGGAGCGAGCCCAGCTCGGGATGGGGCTGGGATCCCCGGGATGTGAACACGAGCTTGATCAAGGCTTGGTGGAGGCTGGAGGTGCTGTGGCACGGCCGCTGCCTGCCACCAGCTGAAGGGGCTCTGGGGATGGTTAGGACACACGAAGAGCCCTCCGTGGGGCTGGTGGCCCGGTGCCCAGGCCTTGCCACCTCCCTTTGCTGGAGCAGAGGCGGTCATGGCAGCGAGGCGAAGGCAAGGACCCGAGACGTGGCTCCCGAATCCCCCCCCGGTGCTGAGCTCATTGTTCCAGCCTTCACAAAAACACCATTAACAACGGTGCCGCGCGGCACTTTCGGCCGAGTCTATTTGTTCCTTTAAAAACGCCTCTCCAGGGAGACGAGAGGAAGGGACGTCGCTGGCGGCCGTGCTTCCCCGCTGACCCACATACCGCAGGCTGGGGGGATCAAGGGCCAGGAGGTGACCTCAGATCCGGCGCTGGAGGAAGTGTCTTCCCTCGCTTCCCGCGGCTTCTCCCGCTCGGCCGGGGATGGGGACGGGGATGGGAATAGGGGTGGGGATGGGCATGGCATGGGATGGGCACAGGATGGGGATGGGGATGGGCATGGGGATGGGATGGGGATGGGCATGGGATGGAGATGGGGATGGGGTAGCGATGGATGGGATGGGATGGGATGGGATGGGATGGGATGGGATGGGATGGGATGGGATGGGATGGGATGGGATGGGATGGGGATGGGGTAGGGATGAGGTTGGGGATGAGGTTGGGCATGGGGATGGGGACATGCTGCAGAGGGTTGCCTTTCCCACGTGCTTGGTGTTTCTTGCAGGACAGATGGGGCTACAAAGGTGATTCTGCTACCTCTCCCCACCTGCTCCATGTCTCCAACCAATAATTTCTCCGGTCGTGCTGGGTGGAGATGCCTGCTGGGCACAGCAAGGCAAGCCGAGCTCTGCTGGCATGGCAAAGCTCACCACGAGTCCTGAAAGGCCTTCACGGCCCCACCTGGCTCGCATTTTGGGTGGCCTGGGAGCTGCAAGCCCTCGCTGCACAGCTGACAAGTGCTGCCCCGAGCATCTGCAGCTGTTTGATCCCGCAGCCCGATCTGCGTCATCCTCGCATCCTCAAAGACGAGCCTGACACGCTCCCAGCGTCCAGCCGGGAGGGTTTGGATAAAGGCAGACACGAAGCGAGGGCTGAGGAGGCCACCACCACGGGAGGAAAGGAGGGATGCTGCGCTGAGGGGCAGCAAAGCAAAGCTGACGAGCTGCTGGGCTCCTCCGGGCACGAGGTGGTAGCGCACTGCTGGCCCCACGTGCAGATAAAGCCAGATAAACTCATTAACGGTATGGCAAGCCCCGCTTGGTACCGTACCAAAAGCTCCAGAACAAAGTCCTCCTTTATCGTGGTTTTTCTTTTTTTCCTTTTTTTTTTTTTTCCTGGCTTCTCCCCCTCCCTCCTTCCGTGCGCAACCCGCACACAAGCTGTAACTCGGGATGCAGGGAATTGCTCGGCCCCACAGCAATGCCTCGTGCGCGCCGTGCCGCATGCAGGGGACGTTTTAGCGAGGTCCCTGCCACCCCCTGTCCTTGCCCCGGTGGCTGCTTCCATCTCCTGCAACCGCAGAGTGACAGAGAGCAGCCCGTGCGAACAAAAGTCCCGGCATTGTGGCCGTGTTAAGTGGGGATGGAGGCAGAGCTGTGGCTTGGCAAGAAGCGGGCGCAGAGGGTTTTGCACCGGGGGTATCTCCTCAAAGTGCACCTCGCTTCTAGGAGCCGTGCCTCGTGCCGGCCCCAAGCCATGAAGCTGTCCCAGGTTGTTGCAAGGCACGGGGCTGAGCCTCGCTGCCTCCAACCCAGCTGCAGCAGCAGCAGGACCCCGCGCTCCCCCCGGCACGCGGATCCTTGTGAAACCCACCCAAACCCAACAACCAGCATGTGCCGCGCAGATGGGAACCGCCGTGCGCTCCTCTCGGCAGGCTGGGAAGGATTTTCTGCTCCGCGTCTCCTCCTGGCTTACCATTTTTGCGAGATGATTCACCTACCACACACTGAAGTCACCAAAAACCCGTAGGAGCTACACTGGTGACAATCCTGTCCCGATGAAGGGAGAGGGATGCCTGAGACCCTGCGGGACCCCGCTGCCAACAAAACTTCCCCCCCCAGGGCCTCTCCGGCCCCTTCTGCCCAGCACTTTTATGAAAAGCAGACCGGCTCCATTTTAATGGGCCGAAAATGCCCTCCTCCCGCACGCGGAGCCAATCTGTAATTAGCCTTTCATGTAGGACGATGTTTATTCCTAGCGGGGTTTGTCTTGGCACGCTCGCTCCCTCTGAAAGGCTCACACATTGCAGGACTCGAGCCCTGCATTTCGGTCTCTATCTGCCTGTTAATGCTCATTGTTCCCAAGCCCCTTTTCAAAGCACACCCAAGAGGAGAAAGACCCTATTTTTTTTCTGAAAAAAGCCCTCTCCAGCACCAGGCACACCAGCAGTGAGTGCGGCCACGCTCACACACACACCCCGCTGCTGATGCAACCCCTCAGCGAGACCCGGGGCGCCTTCCTCTCTGCTTCCCATCTTTTTATTTATGGATATCATTATTTATTCCTGACTTCGGTGCCCCTTAGATGTCCCCCCAAATCAACGCAGTGCAGGGAAGTGAGCCCCTGTGTTTATTTTGCAGCTTGTGCAGGGGGAAAGCGTGGTCCAGTGGCAGGGTTAGGGTCAGGATTTAGGGTTAGGGTTCAGGTTAGGGTCAGGGTTAGGGTTAGAGTCAGGGCCAGGCTGCTCAGCTCTCCCCAGCCCCCTGCACCCTGGCAGCTTGGGGTTTCCTCCAGGCCCCCGGCTCCTCACCACGTGTTTTTGGGGAAAAGGTCCGTGTTGCTGAGCTCAGACAAGTCCCAGAGCCAACGGCAATGATTAACTCCAGCCGGACGGCGCGGGTCAGCCGTGGCCCGGACACCAGCTGCTGCACGTCCGAAATTTTAAGCCTTTGGAAAAGCCGTGACCTGACCAAACTTCACCGGGCTGTGGCTAGGATTAACCTCTTCCTGCCCAAGGCCAGCCCCAGCCTGTGCACGGGGACCATCCAGCAGCCTGCTGGTGTGCACAGGGACCATCCCCAGCAGGACCCCTCCACCTGTCCCCGTCCCACAGACGCGTCCTTGCCTCTGAGCCCCCCGTGGCCACTCGTATCTGGGGGGCTCAGGCTGGTGCCTGGCTCCTGGGGCACAAACTGGGAGGACAGGGGTGGTGGAGCTGCAGGAATGTGCCCACTGCTTCGCCTCCAGACCATGGTGACAGCGAGAGAGGCGGCCGCCGGTCCAAGTCCTTCGGGGCTCTGAAACGCCGTGCGGCTGCGCTTCGTCCCCATGCAGGCGATGTTTCCTTTGCACAATTTGTTCCCTCAAAAATGACAGGGCTGGGAGAGGCCAGAGAACCATGCAACAACCCAGCAGGCTCCCAGCGGGTGGGGGGCAGAGGTCCCCGAGCCCCCGCCCCCGGTTTTACCCTGCGAGGGGTAAAAACAAGACTGGGACACCTGGGGCACAACTGGCCCTTGGTGCCCTGGGGACCCCCCTGGATCACGGCCGGTGGCCCACGGCTGTTCCATCCCTGGGAAATGTCCGTGCCCTTCCCGTGCCCCCAGCCAGCCCTGCCTGTACCACGCTCGGGAATCCTCTGCCTCCCTCTGGGAGGATGGGCTGGAGGAAGGATGCTTTTTTCCGGACTGGAAGAGACAGAAAAGCTCTCCTCCCTGCCAGATTTCTCCCGAGCCATCTTCTGTTTCCCATTAACGGTGAGAAGAAACCCTCGGCTTCGGCCCCGCGCTCCTCCCAGTGCAGCTCCCAGGGGCGCTTGTCAACATCCCAGGAAAAAAAAGGCGAATTCAAACCAGCCGGGCAGAGAAAAACACCCTCCCTTTTTTCAAAGGGAAAACAAAGAGGCTGGGGAGAATAAATGGAGGCAAAACACTGGGCTTTGCACAGGCTCACAAAGATCTTTTCCCCCCCTGGTCGAGTGCTTGACAGCCTTCAACCCCCTGGAGAGCTGCGGGCAGCGATGGGACAGGAACAGCCCCAGCTTGGCATCAGCCCCCCTCCAAGGAAGAAGACTCCCAAAATCTTCCCCCAAAACACGCCTCCAATCTTCCCAGATGGAAGGAGACACCTCTCCATGTGTCCCCCTGGGGAGTGGGGGGGGGGGCTGATGAATAATTAAATGCCCCTTGCCCCCCTCCTCCAGCAGCTCTTGCCAAACCTCACCCCGCCGGCGATGCGCCCGCACCCCTCGACTTGCCGAGGCGATTTTCGGCTCCCGTCCTGCCTCCCAAAACACTTGCAGCCCCTCGGCTCGCCCTCGGTCCACAGCAATATCTGGTGCAGAAACACTGCTCCGGGCCCCCCCCCCCCCCGGCGGGGGCACCCACGCGCTGGGTGCCTCCTCCCTGCACGGAGCCGCCCTCCAGAGGAGAGCGCAGCCGAAATATTTCAGCTATGTTCCTCGGTTGCCTACACCCAGCGAGGCCCCGATTTGTCCGCCCAAGAAACGACGATAGACGTGGCTGTAAATATGAAAGGGAAAGTCTAGGTGGCGGCAGCAGCTGCTGCGGGTGCTTTCCAAAGGCTCTCCCCCCCCCTCCCCACCGTGGCTTTTAGCTCGTTTCGCCCCCGAGCTTGGCTCGTGGTGAGATGAGGCTCGGAGAGCTCCCGGTGACGCGGGACGGCGCACGGTGATGCTGGCCACATCGGGGATCCTCCATCAGGTCTCTGCTATGGGGCTAATAGGTTAAAAGGAACACAGGTATTAAGGGAAGGTGTTTGGGAGCCGTGTCCATGCTGCAAAACCACTGCTGGGTGGAAGATGTGGCCTTGAGGACGCGGCTTCCTCCGCCTGTGCCGGGCAGTTTCTGCCTTGTCCCCAGCGAGGCGATGCTGACGCCTCTGGCTCGTGCTCCTACAGCCCACTGCTGGGGAAAAAAATCCCCCGAACGACGCAAAGCTGGCGTGTTATCGCTAAACCACACAGCCAGAGGCCAAGAGGGGTAAAACTTCCCCGCGATTTTAATCTCCTGGAGTTTCCTGACATTAAAGCAGGCGTTTGAGAACACCTGGGTATCTCGGAGAAATACGACTGGGCTGCAATTAGGCAAATCCAATAGCTGAAGGAAACCGAAGAGCAGCAATATGTAGGGATTTTATTTTGATTATTATTATTTTCAGCAAGGAACAGGTTATACCCCTTTGCCAACGGGGTGTTACTTTTGGCTGACCCGCTCTCCTCGGGAAGTTTTCCAGACGTGGGGACACACGCATCGAGGTGCATATCCATACCCCCGTGCGTCCCGGCACACATCCCCATGGATATGGCCCTGCCCAGAGCAGGAACGGGGCCGAGGGGACGTGGGGACAGCCCGGGCAAGTCCAAGTGCCTCGGCAGCAAAGTGCCTCCAGCCGGGCGGAACGCGAGCACGCCGGTGTGGAGTTTTGCTGCATCAAGGGCTTTTTTTTTTCGGTGGGAATAAATAACCGAGCAGGTCAATGAAGGGTTCCGTCAGGCACCGGGGAGGTTTTGGTCCTCCTCCAATTCGGGTTCAAAAGCTGTAGATCCTACCTCTGCGCAGGAAAATGGCATTTTGGGGTTGGTGTGAGAAACAAAGAGCAAATTCTCCTGTCCCAGCAGGTGGACGTGGGGCTGACAGTGGTGGCCAGCCACTAAGCAGCCGCTCAGCTTCTTTTCCAGCCATTTATCTGCCACTTCTCCCACGGAAATCACCGCTGCCCAACCCCAACCAAAGGGAAGAGCAAAGCCCAGTGGCTGCAGCTGCGCAGAGCTGATGCTCTCCAGGATTTGGGGGCAAGGAGGGACGATGCAGGGCACCGTGGGGCTTTCCCATCCCACTGATGAAAAGCTGGGAGCAGGGAGAGGCTCTGCTCACCTTGCCAAACCCACCCAGGCCACGGCGAGCCCAAGGAGAGTGCAATGGGATGGGTGATGGGGGAGCCGGTGCTCGGGAGCCCCCCGAGCTGCCGCCGGTCCCACCGGGACGAGGGCTTGGGACCGGTCGGAGCGGCTGGGAGATTACAGGAGACATTTACAGAGCCGGGGAGAGCCTCCCCCTTCTGCCTGGATTGATGATGAGACCAATACCGGCAGCTTCTCGCTCAACCTGTTCGACCATCGGGGCCGAGCCAAAACTTTACTCATTCATAAGAAAATGTGCGAGGAGATTGCCTCGTCACCAACCCTGACGAATGGGGAAAACCACCAGCAGCCCACAGCTCGCACACCGCTGCCTTTCAAGCCCTCTATCAAGTTCCTGAATTGAAATGCTCCCAACAAAGCAGGGGAGGGAGCGAGGCACGGCTGGCACACCCCTGCGAGCCGCCACCCCAGGAACGGCCACCAGGAGGGAAAAGGATCCCCGAAATCCAGCCCGGGGCTAATCCTATCCAAGGTGCAGCCAGAGAGGGTTAATAGCCAACCGCAGGGTTCAGATCAGGACCCGAAGTGCCTCTACTCGCGGCTGTTTGCTTTACGGTTTGCTTGATGAACTGAAGCAGGGCAGAGTTTAATAGCTTAAAAAAAAAATAAAAAAAAATCCACCGCGATTTTTTAGCTTTTGGCGATCCATGTAATTTTGTGTGATTCTCTCTTAATTAAGGCCCTCTCCCAAAACACAGCACGAAGCCAAGCAGCAGAGCTGGAAAACGAAAGGCAGGGCCCAGGGGATGGGCCGCGGCGCTGTCCCTTGTCCCCAGGTGTTCCTGAACATCACCACGTCCCTCGTGGTGCAGAAGGCAGGATATGGGAGCAGATCTTCTGCTCTTGGTACCCAACACAAGCCTCAAAGACAGAAAATCCGTGGGCTGGGCAATGCAGCAGGCGATGCCCATCCTGGTGCAGGGGCATCCCCAAGCACCGGGCCCCACCGAATTAATTTTGAAAAAAATAAAAATAAATAAAAATCACACAACACAGCTGGTATTTACCCCTCGGCAGCACCGTATCTCGCTAGTGCTCCGCTAATATTACACGCCGCAATTAAACGATAAAGCTCTAATTGCCTTATCTGAGGGCGGCGAGGCAGTGCTGGCCGGTGCCGCGTGTGCGCAGCCGCGGCGCTGGCGGCATCCCTGGGGGGTGGCATCGCAGCGGGCATCTTAAAGCCATACAAAAGCCTCTTCTGAGCAGGGGGGCACAGCAAGGAGGGGCTGTGAACAGCCAGGGCGCGGCACGTCTGGATGTGGGGCTGGGACCGTGCATTTTGGCACACTTGGCTGCAGCAGCCAAACTGTGCCGCTTGGTTTAGAGGTGCCAAGCGCCAGCACCACGGCACGCAGAGAGAAGCAGCAGAAGCAAACCTTGGTACTTCATCCCCGCCTTCATCCCCTCTGAAAGAGCCCTGCAGAGCCGCACCA
Source organism: Anas acuta (assembly GCF_963932015.1). Classification (NCBI taxonomy): domain Eukaryota; kingdom Metazoa; phylum Chordata; class Aves; order Anseriformes; family Anatidae; genus Anas; species Anas acuta. The sequence continues at coordinate 4,891,148 of NC_088991.1, forward strand.
TCCTTTCCCTAAAGGTCATCCCCGTTTATTTAAGTTTCCAGGTTTGGTGTCACCTGAATCCCGACTCTTGCCATTTTTCACCCCTTTCCCCACTCGCTCCCGGTGCCCACCCAGACCCCATGAGCAGCCCCAAAAGCCAGCGGGGGCCCTGTGCCCACCTCGCGGGGCTGGGTGCTGCTGGGGCCCAGCCACAAGAAAGGCCGATGCAAATCGCATCGTTAGCATTCTTTCCGTTTTAATAACCCAAGGTGTTACCAGCAACAGTGTTGCTGATTTTTATCTCCGCAGCGCCCTTTTAAGAGCTCCAATTTGTTTTTCTTGGAGATCTCGTTTTGTTTTATTAAAGCTGACACCGAGAGGGAAAGGAGACATTCTGGGCCCAGAACAAAAATATCCCGTTTAAATACCACGTATTATTTTCTTGGAAACACTTCTCCTTTGACTTTAATTAAGCTCTCCCCGGGCTGGCGAGCTTGGCGTGCCTGGCTTTACAACCAGCTTAATCCCCGGGCAGCCCCCCACCCCCTAGAGCTCCCTGCTTCCATTGTTTACATAAACCTCAAGAAATAAATGTGTTTTTGCTAAAATACACGGATTAATAGCTGGCTCGAGGTCAAGGACGCCTTGACGTGGCCTCTTCGCCACCGGCCCACCCGTGGAGCAAGCGCGCAGCCCTGGACGCCCCGCTGCCTCCTCACTCGTGGCTCTGCCGTAGCCAAAAAAGCAGCTTTTCTGGCTTTGGGATTATTTTGGGGGGGTTCTAGGAAGGGATGGGGAGAGCTCTGCCTGGTGCCAGGCCATGATAAAGGGCGGATGGTGCCCAAGTGCGCCGTGTTGCTGCCGGGGCTCATGCAAGCGCGCAACGGCGATTGCAAAGCAAAAGCGCTCCTGAGTTGGGAAATCCCAGCAGGGAGCTTGTCCGGGCACCGTGGCGTGCATGCCCATTAGGTAATTACCGTCAATCTTTAATCACGGGCGGTTTTCTCTGCCGGACCCGAGGCTGGGGGTGCAGCGGGAGCTGCCGATACGTTCAGGTTGCTCCAGCATCGTTCAGCCAGCCCCAGCGCCCGCTCTCCGCAGCCTCGCCGAGGGTTTATGGAAACCCGCCCGCCCAAACGCCCGGCAAGTACCAACATCCCCCCGGGAGGGAAGGATTTCACCTCCCTTCCACGTGCAGGAGCTGCCGGCACGGAGATTAAGGCCAAGAGCCTGAAACAAAAGCTTTGTTTTGGTGCCCGGCGTGACATATCCAGAAAATTAACAAAAAAAAAAAAAAGAAAAAAAAAAAGGAGGGGATTTTGGGGACGCTGCTTGCTGGGGGCCATGTGCCTCGTCCCCAGGGGACCACGGGGGTGCCCTGGATGGGGTCATCCAAACATGCAAACCCAGAGCCAAAACGAAACAGAAAGAGGGGAGAAACGGGGTCCCGTGACACCAAGGCGTGCTGTTGCCATCCCTTGCGTCCTGCTCCGCTGTGGGTTTGCAGACCCCATGTCCCAGGGCAGCGTTTCCCAAAGCCCCAGGCATCGTCCCCATCTTGCGGTGAGGTGTCCACGTTGGGACACGGTGCCAGGAGCCGCTCTGATGGCCACCAGAGCATCACGGCACCATCCTCTGCTGCTCCTGTGCCCACCCGGGTGGCTGCTGCCCAAAACGAGCCCCGGCGGGGTAAAACTCTCACCCAAAAACAACCACGACCTGATGGTGTCCTGCAAAGGGAGGGCGCACGGTGAGGCCTCACCCCTAAATCACGCGTGGGGGGGGTCTATGGGTTAAAACCCCAAAAACCCGGAGGCCTGATGACGAGCCAGGTGCTCCGCGGGGAGCTGCTGCCCGCGGTCCGTGCCCGGCACCGGCAGGACCAGTTGTGCGAGGCGCCGGGGGAAGAAGAAGCGATCCCGAAGCGCTCGCACACGAAAAGCGTGTTGCAGCAATGCCGGGCGCACGTCACGGGCATTTTGCAACCGCCCCGACTGCCTTTGGGGTGGATGCACGGAAATAGCCCGGCGTGAACCGAGCTGCTGCCGCGGTGCCGCTGCCCGCCGGCGATGCCCAGCCCAGCGCATGCCCCGCTGGGCAGGGAAGGGTGCCAAAAGCAGCATCGCCTTCCCCGGGAGCGGGGAGCGAGCAATCCTTCGAGGAAGAGAAGGAGAAAAGAGCAGCAAGCAGCGAATGCCACGCTGGGGGCAGCTCGGCTGCAGGTGTTGCAGCAGCACGTGGCTGCCGGAGCACTCGGCTCCGGGAGAAACCCCTCTGGGCACGCTGGTTCCTGGGGGACGCCGCTTTGGGAGCCCCCCCATGGGGTCGTGGTGAGACCCTGTGCCCCCCAGCACCCACCCCAGCCCTGCGCATCGCCTCCTCCCCGGCCGCCTGACACTCGAGCCGCTGACATTAGCCGAGCACCCGCTTTGGCAGAGCTCCCGAGGAGTCACCCGGAGGAGACAAAAAAAAAAAAAAAAAAAAAAGCAAAAGGTTACCCGGCGCCTGGTGCTGACGGATCCCAATCCCCTGAAACAAACAGCCCCGGCTGCTGCGGCTCCCTCTGGGATTAGCTCCCCGTTAGCTGCTGCCCCCCGTGCCCCCGCAGGAATTTCCCCTTGGCTGCTGCAGGTCACAAAACCGGCCCCCAGGCGCTCCCCCAGCACAGCCGGGTGGAAATCCAGGCTCGCCCTTCGTCCCAAGCACCCTGAGGTGCCCAGAAGGGGTCCGGCAGCCCCCGTTTCATCCCCACCAGCTCTGGTGGTCTCCTTCGCACCAAGTGGGGGGCCAGGAGCACCTCTCCTACCGGGGTGCTCAGCCTGGGCAAAAAGGGGGCTCGATGGGGTCTTATCAGTGTCCATGAGTTACAGAAGCACAACAGAGATTGGAGAACTCCCTCGGCTGGCTGCTGGAGGATGAGGGTGAGGTTTGGAGACCCGGGTGAGGTTTGGAGACCCGGGTGAGGTTTGGAGACCCGGGTGAGGTTTGGAGGCCACGGGTGAGGTCTGGAGACTCGGGAAGCCCCCAGCACGTTCTGGGTGTGTGTGGCAAGTGACGGCCGCCAACAGTTAATAATAAAAGTGCCAAATCGTGCAGATTTGGGTAAGGAGGCGACAGCCCAAGTGAGCCCTTCAGGAGCCCTCCCAAGAGCCAGCACCCATCAGGTCTCAGACGCATCTCCCGGTGTGTAAGCACAGGTAAGGCTGCCGGCCCCGACCCCAAAGCCCGGAGCAAACACCTGGGGAAGATGCCTTCTGCAGCAGAGGGCTAAATAAAGTGCACTTCGGTGGCGGCCGCTCCCATCCAGCCTCCTCCAGGCTGCGGAGCACTGCTAAAATTAATTAGGACCGCTTCCAAGAGCTACCTCCTGTGATTTACTCTCCCCGGGGTTTCCCTCGTGGAGGCGGCTCCAGCAGCGCTCACTGGCCCCGGGGCTCCTGGAGCCCCAGAGGAGGCCGTGCTGGTTCCTCCTCCTGCTCCCTCCTTATTTCAGCTTTATTTTGTCGCGAAACGAGCTCACGCCTTCTCACCGAGCCTCCTCGCTCCACTACGGCTTCAAACCAGCCCCTGCCAGCCGGGCTCGCCCCCCCTGGGGACACAAAACGGGGCGTCCCCCAAGCAATTCCCCGTGAAACCGGTTGGGAAGCCGGGTAACGAAGATGACACCCGGCCAAACCTGGCTGGCATCGGCGAGACCGAGGAGCCGAGGGCTCCGGCAGCCTGCGCTCCCCGGCTGGGGCCGGGCTAAAGGGGGGGAAAGCTGCTCCCCCCGTCCCCACGCACGCACGGGCAGGAGGAGGAGGCTGCAGGACGCACAGCCGCACGCGCAGGGGCTGCGGCCGAGCCCGAGCAGCTCCTCCGAGCGCCCGCAGCTCCCATTTTGAGCAATCGGAGCCCGAAAGATTAAGCAAAAAGGGGGAGTTAATCTGTAGCTCGGGTATTGACACGACGCGGAGGAGGGGAGAAAAAGGAGATCGATGACAATGTTAGCGGGGGAAAAAAATATAAACCCGCGTGATCCTATCTCAGGTGCCTGACCCCAAAATTAGCGGGGGGAAAAATATAAATAAATCAGTGCAATCCTCTCCAGACCCCAAAGCTGCCTTGGTGCCTTCGGTGCCCAGGCTGGGGCCGGCGAGCACCGCAGGGCACCCAGCGAACGCCCTCAGACATCACCCAGCACCTCTCCGCAGAGGAGAACGGGCTTTTTCCTGGCTCGTGTGCAAGGTTGTTGTTGTGTTGGTTTTCAATCCCGGTGTCAGCGAGCCCTCTGCCTCCCCCCAAAAGGAAAACAAAGCCGAAAGCACAGAGTGTGCCTTGCGAAAGTCCCGGCTGGGGCTTCACGCTGCGAGGGGGCACGGCGGTGGTCGCGGCGGCCGCGTGTTTACAGCCACCTCGCGGTTATATTCCTTCAAACAAAGCAGCGTATGCATTCAATGCATTGTTGGGAGAGGGTTTGTTTGCACAGCCTGACCCCAAACCTGAACTCCGTGGATCCTGCGTCTCTCAAGATCAAACGCGAGAAAACGTGACCAATGCAAACAAGGAATAAACCTTGATAATTATAGCCGTGCGCTGGGGCGGCTATTGTTTGGTTCAGACTAGTACCCGCTTCGGCATAAACATAACCCTATTTTTAAAGGGATGCTGGCTGGCCGGCGGCGGGGCTCTCCCTCAGCTCCCTCTTGGGCACAAACCCACCCGCTTGGGAGCAGAGGGGGGCTCTGGGGACGCAGCCCCCGGGGGCTGAAGGACAAAGCGAGGCGCTCGGGGCCGTGCTGGGTGTCGGGGCGGGATGGGGCCGGCGGGTCCCCATCGCGTCCCCCGGTTCTGCAGGGGACAAAGGGGGACCCTGGAGCTCGGCCACCCACCGCTTGCAGCCATCGGGAGCAGATGGATGCTGGGGAACAGACAGACAGACAGACAGGCAGACAGACAGCACCGGTCTTTTCAGGAAGGCCGTATCACTCCGGTGCTTGGAAAGGAGCTCCAACACTTTTCCTGATTATGTTTGCACGCAAACGACCGCCGCGGGGAAATTATGCAACCCTGTGCAGGGAGGGACAGCGGCGGGGGAAGGAAGGGCTCGGGGGGCCCTGCTCCGTGCCCCCCAGCCCCCACGGACCCCAAAGCCCCGTGGATTTACCCCAAAACCCGCGGCACGACGAGGTGGGACCCGCCGGCCCTGCGCAGACCCCGCCGCACCGAGGTTATCAGCGGCCTCTTCGTTAGGCGCCCAGACCTGAATGCATATTCATCACCCAGGCAATTTAATTACCGAGCCTGGGTTCACCTCGCACGCCCACACGCCTTTCTTTTTCGAGGCCTCCGTGCGGTCAGAGCCATAAATAAATAGATCTCGGGAGCAGGAGGCAGATGCTGTCTCCTCCGAACCCCGTCTTGGGCACGCAGCTGGGAAACCACCAGAGCTCGCAGTATTTCATCTCTTTTGTTCCAACTTCTGCAGCTCCCTGCCTCAGGCTCTCCAGATAGGATCACGGGGAGCAGGAAACGGCGCGCTGCGCGATGAGCTTCCCGGGGATGGCACGCACAAGGCGCAGGCACACACACACACACACGGGCATCAATCACGGGAATTACAATCGTCCACACCTTCCCAGCTCCCTGCCACACCGCTGCTGCCCGTCGGCTCTCTGGTAACCCCCCCACGGGGTTAATTCTGCATCCCCGGGGTTAATTCTGCATCCCCAGGGTTAATTCTGCATCCCCGGGTGCAGCCCAGCGTTGCTTTCCTCCTTGTGCGCCCAAGGCTGGGGTCACCGGTGCGCGGGGCGGTTTGGGCAACGGTGGTGCCCAAAATTCAAGTTTGAGCCCCCTGACATCCCCTGGATAGCCCTAGCCTCATCCAGAGCGATGGCAAAACCACGAGCACTTGTCCCTACCCAGGGAGCTGGGCCACGGTGGCCACCACGGGGACGGAGGTGACCTGCTCCTGGAGGATGCCGAGCCCCGGGACGAGGCAGGTGGCCCCTCGGGGACCCCTGGCCTGCCGCCCTGCAGCCGGGGTCCCTCTTCCAACCCCATTCGAGCAGCAGAGACATCAAAATGAGACACGTCCCCGTGCACAGCGGTAACACGAGCTG